>NC_142583.1:32990000-33611250 GCF_965207765.1 Zootoca vivipara
GATGCAAAAGAGCTTTTTAGGGGGGGAACCTTCAGGAGCATAAGGTTTATGGGACAATTGAGTGTGGCATATTATTATGTAAACATCATTTTAATACTGTGGTAAGTGTAAGAAGTAACAAGTCATGCCCTTGTTTTTGATGCAGGTCACTTTGAAGAAGAATGGAAATGGTGGGTAAGGACCTCTGCAGCCTGCAAATTCCACTGTCAAGTCACAAGTGCCTCCACTATTATTTCTGGGCTGGCAATTGCATCCCAACTCTTAACCAATGGGATTAACTAAACCCTGAAGTCCCCAGTTGGCTTCCAATGGAACTCTGGTGGCACCCTGACTATAAAATTCCCTCCTCTTGGAGGCATGTGAATTTCAGAGCTGGTTGAAGATGTCCCTCTTCACTTTAGCCTTTGGGAGAGGTCTGTTTAGGCCAGATCTGTTTAGGCCAGCTGTAGTTAATAGATGTTTTTGAGGGAGCAGCATAATAGGATTCAATTTTAACTTGGATTTAATTTAAGGTTACCAGATTTTTTTTTCAATGAATCCAGGGACACTTTTCAAATTCAATGGATTTTGTATGGGGACTGTCCCCCCAGGAAAGGGGGACATCTGGTAACCTTAATTTAATTAGTTAAATTGCATTCTATAGTTTTAATGTGCAGGTGCGTATGTCTGTAAACCTTCCTGGGATCATATTTGATGAAGGACAAGTAGATACATTAAACATCCAGCTCCTGAGTGAAAAGGAGGATTGAAGATTATCACACATTTCATTATTCTTACCAAATACATCACACTTACAAAGCTCACAGCCAGTATCTTAACATTTATCTCTATATATCTATCATGTTTAAGATGCCTATTTTACTAGTAAAATTGCAACCCCTGTACTGTCGACTGCATCAGTGCTTTTTAAAATAGGGAAAGATGATTCCCACACAAACACCTCCAGCCAAGCAGCACTTGACAATACCTGGAAAATTTGGTTCTTAACAGAAGTCTGAAGCGAACTGAAATTGCCTTAGTATATTTCAAATGAGTATGTGAAAAAAAATCATGTCTTGCTCATGAATATTAAATTTATTCTTATTTTAATCTTCTTGATGGAGAAGGGGAAACCTTTTGCTATTAGGTTGTTAATATTCTTTCCCTTTTAAAAATCTTACTGATGGCCATATCTGATGCATATCTTGGTGCTACTGAAAGGCATTGTTGGCTCAGCTCCCCTCTAAATTCTTCCTTCATAATTAAATTTCAGGTAATTTCTCCCCCTTTTAATTAAATGAGCACTGAATGTGTAATGAAAAGCAATGTATTTCTCTGTTGAAGGTTCTTCAGAGGGATTTCTTTCCCCCCCTTTTTTTACAAAATGAAAATCCAATTGCTGCACCAAAGGAAAATTAACTGTAATCTTGAGCAATAAGTGCAATGACTTGGGAACAATAAACAGCAGCGCAGTGAAGTGAAAAATAGTCATGCCTAGGGACGAAGATGAATCAGGACTGATAGAAACTTTGGAGTAAGTATGGCAAAAACAAACAAACAACCTACCACTGAAAAATATAGGCTTCCTTTCCAGGCAAAAGGCAGCAGGCATGTAGTGTTTTGTCTCAAAGTGTTCAGAGCAGAAGTGAGGCACCAGAGGACTTCAGAAACTCTTACTGACAATAGTCCAGCAACTTTATTCAGAAACAAGTGTGATGAACTTATGACACTATGAAATTAGGTAAGGATTTTTTTCCCCAGGTTCATTACCGTTAGCCAAAAATTCATCAGTAGTTAACATGTTCTAAAGTACAGCTAATGATCAGCAATTCACTCAGACGTTGTAATTGAGATCTGGTAAATACTACAAAACCACTGAGCCTCTTGGGCTTGCCGATCAGAAGGTCAGCGGTTCAAATCCCCTTGATGGGGTGAGCTCCCGTTGTCCTGTCCCAGCTCCTGCCAACCTAGCAGTTCGAAATCACACCAGTGCAAGTCGATAAATAGGTACTGCTGTGGCGGGAAGGTAAACAGCATTTCTGTGTGCTTTGGTTTCCATCACAGTGTTCTGTTGCACAAGAAACAGTTTAGTCATGCTGGCCACATGACCCAGAAAGCTGTTTGTGGATGAACACCAGCTCTCTCGGCCTGAAAGCAAGATGAGCGCTGCAACCCCATAGTCGACATTGACTGGACTTAACTATCCAGGGTTCCTTTACCTTTACCTTTACCTTTTTTACCACACAACTGTAGGCATGCCATGTAGATCTACAACAGGGGTAGGCAACCTAAGACCCATGGGCCGGATACGGCCCCATCGCCTTCTAAATCCGACCCACAGACAGTCTGGGAATCAGCGTGTTTTCACATGAGTAGAATGTGTGCTTTTATTTAAAATGCATCTCTGGATTATTTGTGGGGCATAGGAATTTGTTTATCCCCCTCAAAAAAACAACAACATATAGTCCAGCCCACCACATGGTCTGAGGGATGGTGGACCAGCCCATGGCTGAAAAAGGTTGCTGACCCCTGGTCTACAATCTGGAATATGTTGTGCGTGCTTGGAATGAACTAGTTCATTTGATATTGTTGAAAAATATCTGAGCTAAGCCTGAAAGTCATTACCATATTTCCAGGAGCTAAGTTCATTTTGTGGTAGAACATTGGATGATTTCTCATTCATTTTCACAGTAAGGGAAGAGAGGGGCAGTCAGAAGGGGGAAGAAATTGATCTTCTCAGACTGGAGGAGCAACAGGAGAGAGAAGGGCCATGGCCTACAGTCTCAAAGTCAGAACCAACCAAGCCTATGTTCTCACTTACCAGAGATGTAAGTCGAATTCAGCCAACCCAAATTCCTAGTGGGATTGTTTTTCTCTCTTTAAGCAGTGAAAGAGAGCAAATATCTGAAGCATGAAAGCCAGTCAACATGGAATGAGCAGAACTTGGCCATGGATGAGGTGAATCTTTTGCACCCCGAAAGATGGGGTGAAGAAGCTGTGGTGCTATTGGAGGAAGATAGAATCGGGATTCAAGATGACTTTAACGGGTTGGAGAACTGGTTCCAAACTAAAAATGAATTTGAATAGGGACAAACTAAAGGTTCTACACTTAGACAGGAAGAACCAGATGCACAAATATAAAACGGGGAACACCTAGCTTACTAGCTGTACATGTTGAAAGAATTCAGTGGTCTTGGTGGACCATATGCTTAACATGAGTCAACACTGTGATGCAGCAGCAGAAAAGGCTGAATCAACAGAAGTGTCCAGATCAAGGGAAGTAATAGTACCACTCTATTCTGCCTTGGTCAGACCACACCTGGAATACTGTGTCCAGTTCTGGGTGCCACCATTTAAGAAGAACGTTGACAAGCTGGAACATGTGCAAAGAGGGCAACCAAGACAACCAAGGATCAGTAAACCGAGCCTTATGAGGAACAGTTGAAGGAGCTGGGTATGTTTAGACTGAGAGGAGATATGATAGCCATCTTCAAATATATCAAGGGCTGTTACATGGAAGAGGGAACAAGCTTGTTTTCTTCAGCTCTGGAGGGGAGGACTTGAACCAATGGCTTCAAGTGACAAAGGAGATTCCAACTAAACATCAGAAAGAACTTTCTGACAGTAAGAGCTGTTCAACAGTGGAACAGTCTCCCTAGGACTCTTGTGACCCTTGTGGACTTTCCTTCCTTGGAGGTTGTTGTTGTTGTTGTTATATTATTATTATTATTATTCCCCTCCCATCTGACTGCGTTTCCCCGCCACTCTGGGCGACTTAAGCATATATAAAAACATAGTAAAACATCAAGCCATCTGTCATGGATGCTTTAGCTGAGATTCCTGCATTGCAGGGGTTGGACTAGATGGCCCTCAGAGTCCCTTCCAACTGTACAATTCTATAATTCTATGATTTGGAGAGCCATACATAGGTTCCTCATTCCTGCCCCTGAGAGCCAAATTCATGCAGAATCCAAATGGGATGGCATTCTATGCAATCTTCATGATGGTGTGTGGGTGGCAATGAAGTGTTTTTAAACAAACAAACAAACAAACCAGTGATTCATTTAGGGATTGTGTGAATTGGTTCTTACTCCGTTTGATTTACTGGCATTAGAGTCTGATATATATTTTTTTATAATCTATTTTTATTAATTTTCCAATTAAAACACGATTATATCACATTCATTATTTCGAATTATACAAATACATATCAATTAAACCGAATATTATGCCAAATCATATAATATTTTCTGGAGTTCTCATGCTTCAAAAATTTGGGGATTCCTCGCACCCGTCTACTGCCGTCTTTTTCTAAAGTCCAAATCTTCTCTCAAAATCCAAAATAATCCTGATCATTCCCCACCAGTCACTAAAATATTTTCTTCTTTCATCCGATTTTTTCACAGCTGCTGAAATAAGTATCAAACGAGAGTTCACATAAATTCTTTCTCCTGTGAGTTTTAATCGTCCTGCCCCCCCCCCATATATCTTCTGTCTGGAATGTCCTGTTGCGTCAGCCTTTCAGCACGGAGCAGCGCCATCTTAAAAAGCTTAGATCACTTTCGTTTTCTTAAGCTTTTTATTTTTTAAACCACCGATCTTTGTAAAATTTACAGCTTTTCCAGGCAAAGAAACAGCAGTCACCTTATGTATATACTCTTGATAAGTTTGTGGCTCTCCTTGCCCTGTAGCTGAACTTAGCTTCAGATCGCTGTTCGAATTCAAAGTGCGTCACAACCATAAATCCACCGAACGCATTCCAGGGACTCCGACCATCCAGTTAAAGGGGGGCCTCTCTCTTCAGTAGTTTTACAACTTCAAAGGATATGCTCAGTAGAATAGTTTATAGTTCATTACTCACTCAGGTATTCTTTATCTCTCATTTGTTCCAAACAAACAAGGACGTCCCGTCCAGGAAGGTATGGAGTAACTCGTAGAGTATATGAAAAAAAAAATAAAAAAGTTCGCTTCCCTTCTCGTTACGTCCCCATCAATCTTTCTTCCAGATAAAATACAGCTTTGACTTCTCACCCTCAGCAGCACAAATTCCTTGGCAGTAAACAGAGCTTCTTCCCCTCCTTCCGAAGCATGTCCATGAATACGCCTAATTATCTTCTTTAATCATGGAGATCCCGCTCTGCAAGTTGGCGTCCGGGAGATCCGACATTTCATGAGTGCTCTCAGCCCAGCCCCCCCCACTCCTTGAACAGTCGGAGTGGGTTTGGGGGCATCGCGGGCCTGCAGGCCCTCTCCGTAACCCCCGGAGAGGTAAGGGGGTTGCCTTTAACTCCCCTGGCAACCGCCGAATTCCTCATGAAGGTCGGAGGGATGGAACAAGGGTCAGCCATTCCTGCAGGCGGAAGCGGAACCGGCATTAGAGTCTGATAGTACTCAGAGATCAGGATTCAACACTTATTTTATTGCATGGTTTAGAAAACAACACTGGCCCCATTTCCACATCTGTTTATATGAGTAACGATGGCCTTGACCTGGCTGGCTCACAAGACCATTTTGAAAATTAACGTGGTACTGATGGTAGCACATTATTAGCATCAGCTTCAAATGATGAGTATTCATGTGGGTTGCGTAATTTTCTGGAACATTTATCCTGCCTCATTTCTCCAGCTTTCTATATTTTCATTGCTTTAAGTCCTCATTCCAATAAATATGAAAACTTTCCAAAAATAATTTTAACAGCTTTAAATCCCTGCTAATTTTCTAATCTCCAAATTTGAGTTTTTAAGTTAGCTCTATTCTCATTTCAATTAAACTGCTCTTTTAAGCCAGAGACCTAACATTTTTGGGTCAGAGATTCATTTCATGATTACTGGTTTTCATGAACAGATGGAAATTATGCTTTGTTTTGCAAGGATTACCTTCAATCTGTTGTTTGTGTTTTCGTGTCCATTTCACTAGTGATCATTTATCTGCTTTCAACTCAGTTCCATGCATGTTCAACCTAACATCCATTCTTGTTTCATTCAATAGTAGGTTGATTCCAAATAACTCCGGGAACATATATTTATTTTAACAAGATCTCCCCCCTATAAATTCATATATTCCACCCCCTGACACTTGCATGTAAAACAGAATTAAGAGGCAAGGAGTTGGTTTGTTTTTCCATTGCTGATCATTCTAACAGGATAATTTCTGTTATATATTTTGAAGTTCCCTAATGATTCCCTGCTAACCATACAGCAATCTCAACGAAAGACTGATAGCTTATCTGCAGATACATGACATTAGGAAGCCATCAGAAATCATATCAGCATGTGCGGCACTAACAAACCAATAAATTTCATCTTTCTCTCTCTCTTTCTATATCATCTTTCATATAGGAGGAATGTAAGATGTGATTATTCTACATTCCTGGCTGGCCTCTTACTTCATAATACAAATGTCTGTACAGGCAGAGGGAGAACATAAAATAATTGGATAACTTTATCTCCTGCTGTCCTAGAAGGTAATAACTATTCCTTGCCCTACCCTCCACCATTTCCTAGGCATGCAATTAGGAGACAGCTGTGGGTTAAACCACTGAGCCTACAGCTTGGTGATCAGAAGGTCAGCGGTTCAAATCTCCGCGGTGGGGTGAGCTCCTGTTGCTCAGTCCCAGCTCCTGCCAACCTAGCAGTTCGAAAGCACGTCAAAATGCAAGTAGATAGATAGGAACTGCTACAGCAGGAAGGTAAACGGCATTTCCGTGTGCTGCTCTGGTTCGCCAGAAGTGGCTTGTCATGCTGGCCACATGACCTGGAAGCTGTACGCCGGCTCCCTCGGCCAATAATGCGAGATGAGCGCGCAACCCCAGAGTCGGTCACGACTGGACCTAATGGTCAGGGGTCCCTTTACCTTTAAGACCAATATAAAGCATCAGCACAATATTTAGTTATTTTGCGACTCAGTTTTTTTTCCCATTTTATATATGAATTGCAATCTTCAGGGGAGAAATGTGTTGATTATGTAGCCAAGAAAGCATCACTTATGCACAAGAGAGGTATCACCAGACTCGGGAAAATGTCAAGGTTTGTTGAAGTACAAAAACTATTTAGAGAGGCAACGAATCCAAGATCAGCCCATTGAGGATTGAGCAAGTTCAGTGGCCAGGAAAGATGGAGGAGGGGATGAAATGGAGTATTCTTGGCAGGTGGGAAGGACAAAGGAAATAAGTTTAGGTTTTAAAAGGGTAGAATGAAGGATCCTTTGGCTTGGACTCTTTTAACTCCCAAGCATAACTGACATCAATCAAAAGAGAAACTCATAACTAGCAAGATAAATAACTATTGAAGAAGGGGGAGGATCAACAAAAAAAGCTATGAAACAGCCATATGGATTTTCCATATGGATCTTAAAACCTTGTAGAGAAGTGGTGTAAGGGAAGAGTAGCAATAAATAATTTTGGCTTCTATATAGATGGCAATTTTCTGTTTGCCATGTTAACACCTGTCGCAGTAGACAGCCTAACATCACAAAGTTTCATTTTGAAACAATGCAGGAACTAAATATGCTTGGCTTTGACTGCAGGCAGTGCATATTCCCCCACCCTTCCAACTCTTAGCAGGCTTTTCTGTTGTACAATAGCTACATTTTGATAACAAATATTCTAAAAAGAAGGGGGGAAAGTTCACTGGTTTCTTTCATTAGAACTGAATATTTACAGTCAATGCCGTATTCCTGCTTTAATGGGGAATAGCAGCATAGTTTCAAGAAGGGAAATGCTAGCAACAGACAAAAACACACAAACACGCCTGCTTTTTCCTGATGCTTTCTTTCACTTGACCCTTGAACTGCTGGGAATATTCACTGTGATCCATTATCTTACTGGCAATTCTGAAGCTTTCTGCCACTGTCAAGCTGGTTGAACACAGCTTTGATCTGGCTCACCGTATTCTCAGACTCTTCACATCAAACATATTACAAGCTCGCCAAACCCAGCAGGCTTTGATATTGTGCGTTTCTCAAGCAGCAGCCAAATTGTAAGGTGCTTCCGAAAAGCAGGAGGTTTTGGAACTATTTATGATACAGTATGTGAAGCGATACTGGCCAAAGGGGAAGGAAGCAAGAGCCCACTAGCTACACGAAAGCCCTTGGGCATGCCTAAATTTTCTCTCTCCCGGCCAAGGAACTCCTACACAAAAAAAGACAGAATATTTAGCTTCAGGGCAGGATCTCCGCCACACACATCAACTCTCCTCAGCTTAACACACTTAACCCTGGCCACAGTCTGCCGCAAACCAAAATCAGGAGCAAAAGAGATACAGTCCACAACGGTGCCTGTAAAACTGGCGAGTTTGTAGGAAACCCGCCTGTAAGCCAGCATGTTAGAAAGAAGCAGGCTAGACAAAAATGCCATATATAATCTGAGTGAAATGCGAGCAGATGGGAAATGAACAGACAAGGGAAATGTAGCTCTAGGGAGGGCACAGCAGGTGGAAAAGCTTCAGACTTCAACTCTTTTTTACTTAATTAATTTAAGCTTTTTATTTAATTTATGAATAACTGTTTAATAAATAGGATATGATTTCAATTCTACCTCAGGTGCAATGCCTGCATGCAGAAATATTACTGTAGGACTCACTTCTGGTGTGTTGCCTTCATCATTTGTACAATAGGAGGATGTATCCATGCAGGAATGAGAAGTTTGTGCAGGCCTCCCACATCCCCATCCAACTCTTCATGCAAATTACCATTAATAATCTGAGAATCATTAATTCCATTGTGCAGGGAAGCAGAGCTGGATGGGAACACGGGAGGTGTGATTAAACAAAACGCTGTATACTAGACAATTGCACATTAAAATGTGTATATTATGGGAGAGATTCACTAAAATTCTGATGAATTTTCATGAATATATTATTTCCAAAGAATAATTTGGAAACTGATGCAGAAATGTGGCAAACAGAACTTGGCTATAAAAATGAGATGGTGAGAGAAATCAAAATTGACACACTTATCCATTGCTAAAAGGAAATCTACCATCTGCCCCTTTAACGCAAATGCTATCCTCATCTTTTTAGCCGTGTTCTACCAGTCTCCATATTGCTTTGCTTTGTCTTGTAGATCTTCTAAGTTCTTGTTCACTCTGTTTGTGTCTTTCTGATGTTTCTTCCAGATCACAATCATATCAACCCGTTGTAAAGATACTACTTTCTGTGCAGACTGTCACATGTTGGGTTAGAGCTCCTTAGTGTGGCATGCTCTGACTTGAAGATGCTGTGCTTTCCTTTTCTATTATTGGCCATACAAAAGTGGCACTAAGAAGGACTGCAAAGCGTCTTTCTTAATAACTTTTATAGTCTGTGTTCATGCTGAGCCATCATAAATGTGCACCTGCTTATTTGCCTGTGAGGGTTTTCACGTTCTGTGAGCCAATGGCATGCTATTATTTAATATTTATATTTCATACTGCCTTACCAGAAGTGTACTTCAGACTAGCCTACTTCTGGCACCATGTGTTATTCCTAGTGTTATGAAGCAATGCTGGAAACGGTTATATGTTAATAGCAAACACTGTGTTGTGGCTTTGCAGAAGACTATTCCCTATTACGATGTTAAAGAAATCGAGCTGGTAAGAAGCCTTATTGAGTTAAATGGAGCTTGCTCCTAGGTAAAAAAGGTATAGGGTTGCAGTCTTAGATAACACTCCAGCTTGTTCTCTTCTACTCCCTCTGTCTGCTACTGCCATTATCCTTTTAATCATTTCTAATATATTTGTGTTTGACTGTTCCAGCCCATCTGTTATAGGAAACTTATCCTCTTATCAAAGACCACATACATTGAATTTGTATGTGTGCTTACAAGTTTGATATTAGGGGTATTCACACATTGCATTCCATGAGTGTTCAATTTGTGTACTTGTATACAAAAATAGCTGAGCTTCACACTTGTACAGTAATTCACATGCAGTGCTCAATGAGCATACAATCTATGTATACTTGTGATACACTGTAGTTGAACTGCACAAATGAAAGAGTCTTTCACAGAAGTCTTTCATGCGCATCTGTAGAGACAGCTTGTACTTGGGTTCAGTGTAATGTGTAACAACCCTACTATTATGCTCACATGAGCAAACCCCGGAAATATAGGCTGTCCACTTCCATCGCCAGACACAGATCGATATATGAGACCAAACTCACTTATAGCTGTTAAGACTATGAACTGAAGGCCTCCAGGTGTGCCTGGAGAGCAACACTTTTAACTTTTTCAATTCTCTTCAGTGAGGGGTCTTAGCATACTTTTTGGGTGCGAAGTATTCAAATCTGCTATTATTTTTGTGGTTAGACAACACTTAGCCTGGTAAATCTACATTTGATTTAAAAGCACATAAACTCTTCTTGGAAAACAAAAGAATTTTAAGTTTGCCTTCTGAAAATGTCAGATAATGCTATAAAAATGGTTTCTCTGCATAAAACATATCCTATTAAGCATAGGTATAACATTACCTTGGAATCATTAGAAAGTAATGACATCAGTTAATAAGAAATTTAAATAAGTTTCATCATGTTTTGCTTTGTTTCTTTCTTGGACCTCATTTGCCAACTTGCTTCTTGGCCTCTGATGGCCAACCCAACCTGCTTGGCCTCACCCAACCTGCTGGTTTATATATACACCCAAGCTGCTGCCTCTGTGACTTGTTTCACACACCTCTCTATAGCCTGAGCACGACAAGGCCACTGTGACTCTTGCATGGGCTCATCAATTAACTTCTTTACTTCTGCTGCAGTAAATTTACATGTCAAAGAAGGTTCATATACCCCATCAGACCAGTCTACCAGCTCCAACAGGAACAAAGCCCTAGGGTTGATGGAATGTGTCTTCCTCATACAGGAAAATCTCCTAGTGTCTCATCATCTCCACCTCTCAAGTCAATGTTCTTTTGGACACCAGCTCTCCTCTCATCACTGTCATCTGAACACAAGAGTGTTCTCCTTTGCAGGGATAGTGCAGACAAACAATGGATTCCACTACCATTCTTACAATGTTGAGGGTTTTTTCTTTAAGTCATGCTTTGAAACATATATGCGACAAAGCCTGTTTGCTGTTGTTAACCACCTGGAATGGCTCACTGGAACAATTTCAAGAAGAGGTAGATCTGTGTGAAGTTTTCTTGTCCTTGTGTCCTGTGTGATCTGATATCTGTATGCTTGAATAGTAGACAAGAACCTTTATGACATTGTCACTTAGTGACATAAGAGGCTCTCCAGTTGAGAGTTTGGCGAATGAAGGATCAGTTTCAAGTCTGCAGTATCTTGCCAATGTTACTTGTCAAGTTCTGTGATCAAGTGTCACTGAGGTAACACTTTTGGCATGGAGGATGTCAGATCAGCTCACAATCAAACTTGACCTCTACCTAATGCATGGTACCAGCCTCCCAGCCAGTGTTAACATTCCTAGAATCACTTCCAATGACCTGTCGGCTCTCATCAATGCCTTTCTTCTTCATGAAATCTAAAATCTACAAAATTATTATCAATAACTTCAGCAGGTTTTTCTTTCTTTGTGGTAAAGATATCTTCCACATGCCTCACTGCACAAAGAATAATGCTGTTCGGTGGTGATGCTGGAGAACTGCTTATTGAACTGTCTGCTCTCAGCATAACTTGAGTTGTATCTTCCTTGTCGTAAAAGAAGATGCAGTTGAATCAACCCTTCTGACAAAGATAATCAAATTCCTGATGATTTCATAACTTTTTCTTGGATCTCCTCTTGTCTCTTGTCTCCTTCATGATCAGGCCAACCCACCTGATGATCTGCATAGCAATATTATGTATTTCTAATGTGTTGTACTCATTTCTTTTTATTATAAATGGAAAATGTACTTGCTTTACCTCATATCAATTCACAACTCCCATCATTTCCATTTGAGCACTAGCCATTTGTTCTTCATTTTCATCAGCAGAGAAAATTATTTCATCTAATATCATTGAAGCATTCTGCTTACTTCTCTGCTTATATTCAACAAGTCTTCTTTTCTTGTCTTCTTTCCACTTTTTGTTAGGCTCAAGCATATTACTTGGCAAATGTTTTAAATGACCTTTATGCAATTTTGCACACATATTTTTCACAAAAAATTAATAAGACAAGTTTAAAATTGAGAGTTAATAGAAATTACACAAAAATGTAAAAAAAGGGGTCAACATTTTTATGTAGTTGTTTACCAAGCAAAACTAAATTTAACCAATATATATTTTGAATTCCTATGTCATGTTACAACTTTCAAGCACCCCTCATTTTTAGAGATTGAATATTGAAAAATTCAACACAATTACTAGTAGGAAAAGTAGGGTTACACAAGGTAAAATTTGTGAGAAAAAATCAAGGGGTTAACAACAACAAGCACTCACACTTTACATTGTGGGTGCTCTTTGCGGGATCGTGCATGATGCTACAGTTCCCAGGGAGCTTACTGGCAAACAGGGGCTGGCTTGCCTCTCATTGTTAATTTCTGGAGGTTCACGCCCAGCCTCATTAATCAAGTTTCTTGCTGGGAGGTGGGGCCAGCCCCAATTATAAATAGAGGGTGGAGCCGACAATAGCCAAGCAGTTGGCTCTGGAGATTCATCCTCTCTACCCTCGCTTTGTTTAATGTTTCTTGGTTGTAGGTTAACTTTTTCTTCCTGTTTAGTGGGTGCTGCTACGGACTTTGACTGGTTGCTGTTGAAGGACTGGGAAGAATTTTTCCTGCATTGGCAGGTTTTGTCTTCCCCATAGCAATTTGTCACAACTCTGGCGGTTATGGCTTTGGGTGGAATCGTTTAGTCTTTCCTTCCCTACAGGGGAGAGGGGCGTGAAGTGGTGACTCACCCCCCTGCCACGTTGATTCCAGGGTCCCCTCTTAAAGGGGTTATATACAGGGTGAGTCTTTTAAAAGAGGCCCTGTGGAACATGTGTACTCTGTATCCACGGGGCCTCTTTTAAAGGACTCACCCTGTATATGGGTGTCACTGACCATACACTGAAAGGTCATCAGTGAACTACCCTGCGTGCGGGGATATGGGCTTGGCTGCCTGCTACACTTACGTCTCGCAGAGCACCCCCATATCCCATTTACCCTGATGAGCCCCAGTTCCCCCCGGCTAGGGGGCTGGGAGGGATACATGCCCAAAGTCTAAGCCAAGGTCTTCCTACATTTGGAAGTTTAATAATGTTATGGCCTAATTTTAAATCCATATAACATTGTCAAAGTCTCTATATCTTCCTTATGATCCCTGGGGGCTGGGCCTGTTGCCGCCTGATCACGCAATAACAATTCTAATACTAATATGATGATAAACAAATATCTTGTGTGGGTTTTTTTAAAAAAAATTAATGGTTTTAATTGACTTTTAATTGCTATTTTTCTTGGGGGGGGGAAAGGTGCCAGGACTCACCATGAACACCCCCCTTGTTCTCTTAGAATGGCAATGGCACCCACCTGAGAGGTGCAGAAACTGAGTTCTGGCAAGTTCCTGCTTTAAAAAAAAAGTGCTGTAAGTGCCACACTTTTAACAACAACAAAAGAGGTGCCGGTTCTGTGTACCCTTGATTACCTCCTGGAAAAAGCACTGTTTTTATCTATAATTATATTTGTACATTGTTTGGGGAGCTTTTTGATCATTTCCTAAATCATCATCATCTCTTCCTGCTCTTCTACTAAATGTACTAAGAGCAGTAAACAATAATAAACCCAAACAGTATACTAAGTAAACCATGAAAAATCATGATAGCAAAACAAGTGCAAAATAAGATAATTATGTTTTGCAGTAGTCACTGTTGGAAGCCTCATGTATGCAGTCTGTAAAACTTAAAGAACCGTTTCAGAATTTAGACGGATTGAAAATGGCTGGTGTTGGGAAAATTGTTCCCCCTTGTTGTTTTCTTTTTCAGCATTAAAAAGAGAAAAAAAGATCTCTCTGCCGTCCAAAGCAATGGAACCTGCACATTTCCCCCCTTTGTTCTTTCAATAAATTATTGGGCAATTTAAACCAGATAGTGTTCTGGTGCTTCTGAGAATTGCATGTCAAGGCATGTGGTAACGTCTACTTCTTGGTTTTCATCCCTGTAATGATTTTGAAGAACAACACTAGTAAACAAAGCCCTACAGGTAGGAAAATAGGCTTTCTTCGGGTTTGTTGTATTCATGCTGCTCAGTGTGCATTGAAAATCCAATTCAGTGTGTGCTGCAAAAAATGTGCAATGAAGGGTAGTTGGTTTTGTAAAAATGGAAGGTTTCTAAATAAGACATTTACCCACACAATGTTCTCTGCTATTTTAATGGACAAAGTTTAAATGGACAATGATCTTTCTCAAAACAAACAAACAAACAAACAAACAAACAAACTTTCTTCAAGGTGGCTGACCTACAATTTCTTTTATACAATGCAGTCTTTATGCAATGCCATTTGAGGAAGGTGGGGAATATTGCTTCTCCCTCCTCATGTTTCTGACCAAATGCAATTTTTCTCCAGGGGCACCTATAATTCTGGCCAATTCACAGCTTATCCACGTACTGAATAACTACTATTGCAAACTAATTCTCCTATAGATTAGGACTACAACCCTTCCTTATGTGGGCACAATATCCATGGATGGAGGGGTTCCCCATAGGACTCCCCCACCCCACCCTTGCTCTGTAAACATGAGGGCACATGCAATGTTCCAGGATAGACTAGGAAATGGGAGCTCTGCATCTTCCATCCCATTCTTTGCTCAGTCAAGCTCTAGAGTAAAGTGTAACTTAACCAAGTGGAGATTGAGGCTTGGGTCAGCTTTGTATGGCTCTCCTATTCCCTACAAAGCCCTAGTGAACCAGTTGTATGGTCCTGAATGTGTGGAGTAATAAATAAATAAATCTGTTCACCCCTCAGCAGATTTCTTTCTCTGCATGCTGGAACAGCAGCACACAGAAGAGAGTTTGGTAGTTCTGTAAACCAAAGACAGAAATCCCTTTGTTGAATTGATTCTATGTGACTATGATAGCATTGCTAGAGTCATTATGAAGTGTACCAAAAGCTACAGCAAATTCTCTTAAAATATTTTTTGCCATTTAAATCTGAACATATTCCCAGGTGGGCCTTTTAGCATTTCTTCCAATTTCATCTTTTCCCCTGAAATGGTACCCCTCATGATAATGAATGAAAACCTGAGTTTTATTTGGTTTCTTTATTAAAAGGAAATTCAGAGTAAAATTGAGAGATCTTCTTCTCCATGTAGAAAGCGAAACATGAAGAAGCAGGGGAATTCTGTTCCTTGACTTCCAACTATTAATGAGGGCAGTGTTGATCAATAAATAAATATTATACTGGTATTTGAATATTTGTGCCTTCTCTCTTGGTTCTCTTCTGAAATTCTATGCAGAGTTAAATGGAGCTGCATTGAACACAGGGAGACTTTTGAGTAAGCATGCTTAGGATCACATTGTTAATTGCTTGAACTCCATATTGTTTTGAAGATTTGGAGTGTTCCTAATTACTAATTTAGGCAGTATTCTAAGCAGGAGGGAAATGATGATATGTTATGCCTAACAGGGCTTGAAAAAGAAATGACTACTTCAGTTGGTTCACAAATTTTCAAGGTTATATCCTTTGAGTAAATGATGCATGTGGTCTTGTGAGATCTCTTACATTACAGAGAATAGCCTTTTTGAATTCATCCGCCTCATTGTGAAGCTCTCTAAAGACCCCTTTCCATGTTAGAATGGTCAGTAACAGAAGTGAGTTGACAAGTTACTCCCCTGACTGAAATTATAATGTGGAAAGGGATTATATGTATATATGCCTACTGGGAGCTCAGGCACAGGCCTGCCAAGCTGCTCTCCAAGTCCCAGTTGAGAAAACCTGAGACTTCGTGTCATGCATTTGTATTTGTATTTTGTGAATGCATGGGGCAGGTCTCGTCTTTAGCCAAGAAAGCAACATAATCCATGAAGTCCACTAATGTTGTTCACAATTTAGACCTGCTGGGCAGAGATAGGATTGCTCCAAAGTCTTCTTGCATCAAATATGTGTCAGAGAATGGCTTCTATGCTGGCATAGCACCCACTGTTGTGTGCCAGCAGCATCTATCTCCATTGGAACGATTATACTAGAAAAATGCTGTCAGCGCAATGGGGAAGTGGGTGGAGTTCAGATTTTGTCAGGGAGGAATTCTGCCGTTCATCATGTAACAATCTCAGGGCAGATCATGACATTCATAGTAGCATGGAAATCATAACTCTATCACATCATCTTGGCTGTGAGTCCTGGGAAGAAGAAGAAGAAGAAGAAGAAGAAGAAGAAGAAGAAGAAGAAGAAGAAGAAGAAGAAGAAGAAGAAGAGGAGGAGGAGGAGGAGTTTGGATTTGATATCCCGCTTTACCACTACCCGAAGGAGTCTCAAAGCGGCTAACAATCTCCTCCCCCTCCTCCCCCACAACAAATACCCTGTGAGGTGGATGGGGCTGAGAGACTTCAGAGAAGTGTGACTAGCCCAAGCAGCTGCATGTGGAGAAGTGGAGACACGAACCCGGTTCCCCAGATTACGAGTCTACCGCTCTTAACTACTACACCACTCTGGCTTGCAGGTCTTTTCCCACCTGGTCTCAAAGGGTGGGGCCCTGACTGACTGGCTACAAAAGCTAAGGTTGCTGAACAAACTATTGGGCTGGCATATTGAGATTTCCATATAAAACCAAGGTAAGGTAAAGGTAAAGGGATCCCTGACTGTTAGGTCCAGTTGCGGATGACTCTGGGGTTGTGGCGCTCATCTCGCTTTACTGGCTAAGGGAGCCAGCATACAGCTTCCAGGTCATGTGGCCAGCATAACTAAGCTACTTCTGGTGAAACCAGAGCAGCGCACGGAAACACCGTTGACCTTTCTGCTGAAGCGGTACCTATTTATCTACTTGCACTTTGACATGCTTTTGAACTGCTAGGTTGACAGGAGCAGGGACTGAGCAACGGGAGCTCACCCCGTCGTGGGGATTCAAATCGCCGACCTTCTGATCGGCAAGCCCTAAGCTCAGTGGTTTAACCCACAGCACCACCCGCGTCCCTTCAAAACCAAGGTAGCTAACCTTTAATCGGAATACAATTAATACCAAAGCTGTGTGTGCACTTTGGAATGCCTGGTGGGATGCAAACATTTTAAACTGGTGATGAAAGTCGGGTAATACTGATATCAGGTAAAACTCAGGGGGAAGAGTGATCCACATCTGTGTTTCAACCATCAAGAAGGCTCTGTCACATGTTCCTGGTATGCCAGGCTTTATTTGGTGCCAATGGAACCAGAAGGGTGTAATGTGAAACCTGAAAAAAAAGAGGCAGCATACATAAAAATATGTCCACGGAAGTTAATGGAAAGCCCCGAATGCCTGAAAACAAGCAGCTTTTTGATGGGAATTTGGTGATAGATTGACAAACTGCATACAGTCAGGAAGAACAAAATGAAACAAAGAGCTGATTAATAACGCTTGTCCTCCTACATGTTTTATAGGTACACTAA
The DNA here is from genome assembly GCF_965207765.1 of Zootoca vivipara. Lineage (NCBI taxonomy): Eukaryota > Metazoa > Chordata > Lepidosauria > Squamata > Lacertidae > Zootoca > Zootoca vivipara. The sequence goes on from NC_142583.1 coordinate 33,007,439, forward strand.
AGATGGCACTCCACTCTGCCTCTTGTTCCTCTCATATTTCCTTGCAGGATATTCATCTTGGAGCTAAATAACCAATAACTCCAGGAAGATCTCACACAGCCATCGCCAGTGTAAGTATTGCTACAATGACAACATTATTTTCCTCAAATCAGTAGATAATGTACTTCCAAATATAGATACCAGGGAGGTTGCCATTTGAAGAATACAGAACTAGCCTGGAATTAATTATAACTGGGGGGGGGGAGGAAAAATTCACTGAGCAATTGCATTTACCTGCTGGGATTCTGAGTAGTAGGCAAAACTAGTTAGATGAATGAATAGTCTGGTGTCGTATACAGCAGCTACTTATTTACATTCCAATACTGAATAAACATTATCCAGTTTTCAATAAATATATGTTCCTGTTGTTATCTATAACTTATTCTAACATAATTTTACTATTTCTGCTCTCTGCATTTTTAAAAAGACATTCATTAAAGCAGTTTCAGCATTATCCTTCCACTTATCTGCTATATGCAGTGCATTGATCTGAAACAAATTATTCATTATCTGTTTCAGTTCCGCCCTCCAGATAATACAAATGTAAGACCTGCAGATCCCTTGGCGAATCATATCCCAATATTTCCCTGATTTGTTTTGTAACTTTCCCCCAGAATGTTTGGTGTTTATATATATTTGTTGCAATGCCATCATATATGCATAAAAGCTGTTGGTCTGTTTTATAATTCACATTTCCAGGGTTTTTCCATTGTTGAAATTAGGTTTCCATTGTTGAAATTACATAGTGTTAAGTGCTGCTGAAACATATTTGAGAGACATATTCCTTCAGGATTATGCGTGTCAGTTTATAGGTTATATTATACTAAATCAATTCTCATGTATCTTGCAATGCAGCAAAACTCCAAGCCTTCCTCCCATTTAGTTTGATATGGGCAAGTTGCCAGGAAACCCTGCCATTATTTCCTTGTTCGATACCTTAATAGATTGTTTAATATTGTTTGTGGCCCAAGTTTCTCAAACTTTGATCTTGCCCTGACATGTTCCATGATTAATGTGATAACTATGCGTCTTTCAAAATATTGACAGAAAGGCAGTCTTTTCATTTTTATATTGATTGCTGCTTCTTGCAACAAAAGTATCTGATCATTACATATCTTGGTGATATTATGGGTGAAATCCAAAGGCCCTCCAATGAAACAGAAACTGTTTGTGGAATGGACTAAGGTTCCCTCTGTAGCCCCCCCCAAATCCTCCACAGGCCGCCCCCAATCTGCTTGAGGTGGTTCCCCCCTCCCAGCAGATTTTGGAGTTTGTTTGAGGGCTACTAGAGAGGAAAGGAAAGAGAATTTCTATTGCAAAAGTGAAAATGTTTTCCGGGATTTATCGAGACCTACATTTTTCTATTTATGAAATATTCATGTTAAAGATTAGAAGTAGAGGCTCAATTTTGATCTGCACATATCCCAGCTTTCATTGTTAACTTTGTTCCATTTTCTAACAACAAGGCATGGAGTTGGATCTGTGGGAAGAGTTCCTCTCATATTAAGGGCATGATGGAAGTTCTGCCTCTTGCAGCCTTATTCCCCCTCCCCCAATCAAATGCTGCAGATGGTTGGGGACCATAATGCAATACATAGGGGAGTTCTTACATTATCATAATAGGCTATTAGGTTTCTCCAGTTTAATTGTCATGTGCAAACATGAGCATATTGACTATTAATATATTGACTTGGATCGTGGGTGGTGCTGTGGGTTAAACCACAGAGCCTAGGGCCTGCTGATCAAAAGGTTGGCGGTTGGAATCCCCACGACGGGGTGAGTTCCCGTTGCTTGGTCCCAGCTTCTGCCAACCTAGCAGTTTGAAAGCATGCCAAAGTGCAAGTAGATAAATAGGTACCGCTACAGTGGGAAGGTAAACGCCTTTTCCGTGTGCTGCTCTGGTTCGCCAGAAGCAGCTTTGTCATGCTGGCCACATGACCTGGAAGCTGTATGCCGGCTCCCTCGGCCAATAATGCAAGATGAGTGCTGCAACCCCAGAGTCGGTCACGACTGGACCTAATATGGTCAGGGGTCCCTTTACCTTTACTAGCATACTGACTACATTCTGTTTTTCTAAATATACACACATTTAAAAGGCTAACTCCAGGCAAATTGTAGTCATGAAATGATGATGGTGATGACTGATTATTTTAAGATCAGGACAAAACACAGAGATTATCTTTTTGACCTCACCACAGATGCCTATTGGATATCTTACCCTTTCTTGAAGACAAATTTACTTCTGTTGTGCCTGTCACCAAAGCAGACAGGCACCATGTTACTTAAAGCACCTGGAACTGATATCACAATAACATGTTTGTCATTTGGATACACTCAATCAACACTACTTTTCATCGTCTGATGAAAAGGATTGCTGTTTATGACTTCCTAAAAATGAAATTATTAGCCTCTAGCTTTGAATGTTCCAACGTAGATGCTGCTGGGCAAATAGTCCCCAGAAGCATTCAGAGAGGAACATTTCTAACTTTTTTATAACATCATCTTTTACCTTTATGATTTGCTGCTTTGCAGATTGATAGTTGAGGGTTTGTTTTATTTTACTTTATTCCTGCACAAGGAGAAAGTTTGAAGCATGTTCTGTCATGGGCGTACCCAGGATCAAAACTAGGGGGGGCAAGGGGAGGGGCCAAGGCACGGAAGGGGAGGGGCCACAAAGTGGGCGGGAACGGCGAACTCGCGCTCCGCCGGGCTGTGCCCCTCCCTAGAAGCAGGGCTGGTGGGCGGAGGCAGAGCCCAGCCCAGCGGAGCGTGAGTTCAGCGTTCCCGCCCACCGCGCCGCGCTCTCTGGTTCCCCGCCACGCTTGGCCTTGCCAGAGGGCGCGACGGGGAGCTGGAGGGAGGGCGCAGCGCGGCGGGCGGGAATGGCGAACTCGCGCTCCGCCGGGCTGTGCCCCTCCCTAGAAGCAGGGCTGGTGGGCAGAAGCAGAGCCCAGCCCAGCGGAGCGTGAGTTTGGCGTTCCCGCCCACCGCGCCGCACTCCCTGGTTCCCCGCCGCGCTTGGCCTTGCCTGAGGGCGCGCCGGGGAGCTGGAGGGAGGGCGCGGCGCGGCGCGGCGCGGCAGGAATGGCGAACTCGCGCTCCGCCGGGCTGTGCTCCGCCTCTGCCCACCAGCCCTGCTTCTAGAGTAGGGCAGCTGCCCTAACTTGCCCCGTGGTGGGTACGCCCTTGTGTTCTGTGCTAGCCATCACTAACGTGGTGCCTTCCAGATGTTTTGGCCTATAACCCCCAACAGCCTCAGCTTCCCAGCTGTGGAAATTGTAATCCCAAACATCTGCAGGGCACCGAGTTGTTGAAGGCTGGTCTATGCTTACCTCAGAGTGAGGTAATAAAATGCTGATTGGCAAAATGGACTGTACCACTTCAAACTGCATGTAGGGTATACATTTTTTTTAAAAAAAAAGAGTTGTTGTTGTTGTTTTAAAAAGAGAGTTTGACTGCATAACACTTCCCCACACTTAAAAATCTAGCTTGGCTAGTTTTCTACTTGTCAATATTTTTGTTTTGTTTTAAAGGAAGTATCACAATTTCTCCACCTGCAGGATAAAGTTGTGTTGTCAAGCACCTCAACATTCTGTCTTGTTATTTCCATTTCATTCTGAGGCATATGTTGAACCAGCCTCACACATTCCTTTGGAGGAAATGGAGAAGCAACAGCTTGACTTGAAAGCCTCAGAAGGTTTGTGTACCCATGTTATCACCAGCTGTTATCAGAAATTAAACAATATCTGTGTTTTGATTTTTTTCTTTACTATTACTCATTATATAGTACAACACAAGAAGTACAAATGCCCACCATCTGTGGTTTCCCTCCCTCATTTAAAATACTGTTTATTGAAAATGATCAGAAGTGGACCAGACAGAAGAATTTGCTCTTCCTGGTCCTCTCCTAGGACTTAAAAGGCGGGCCCCATCTGTTCTCCTTACCTCAGACCATTCCAAGATTTCATTTTCATTAAAAATATTTTATTCATGGAAAATGATTCGGACTTGGTTCAGATGAGCAACTTGATCATAAATAACTGAACCAAATTATATGCTTTGAAAATAGCAGCTTGTGCCTCGATAAACCCCATTGCCTACCCTTCAACTGCCCTGATTAAATTGAGACATCCCATGTGAGGTCACACTCTCATGTGTTTCGCCCCAAAATATGTACTTTGGGGCTCAGTGATCTCACACAGGTCATATGAGTCATGTGGGAGTGCAGCTGGGAAGGTGCACATTCCAGTTTTCGGCCTCAATTTGTTGGAGTGCAGGATCAGCAGCACAGACTCTTTGCTATGCTTTAGGTTTGAAGTCCAATGTTGACATAAAGATGTGATTCTGTGTTCTTGGGATGCACAGAGAGGTTGCACAGAGAAGGAGGAGGAGGAGGAGGAGGAGGAGGAGGAGGAGGAGGAGGAGGAGGAGGAGGAGGAGGAGGAGTTTGGATTTGATATCCTGCTTTATCACTACCTGAAGGAGTCTCAAAGTGGCTAACAATCTCCTTTCCCTTCCTCTCCCACAACAGACACCCTGTGAGGTGGGTGGGGCTGAGAGACTTCAGAGAAGTGTGACTAGTCCAAGGTCACCCAGCAGCTGCATGTGGAGGAGCGGAGACGCAAACCCGGTTCCCCAGATTACGAGTCTACCGCTGTTAACCACTACACCACACTGGCTCTCAAGAGGGAGAGAATAGAGTAGACTTGACAGCAACTAAGGCTAAAACCTGGGCTTAGATAGGCATGTAGTAGATCCAAAAGTGTGTTTAGGTGAGACAGCATGATGACCAATGAGAGGAGGTTAAAATGAGGAAATGAAAGGGGATTGGATAAATTCCAGCTAGGTGTGCCTGGGCATTGGGGAGGGGTTACAGGAGAGAAGATCCAATAATAAGGCAGGTAAGGTTCTGCTAAGATGTATATTGGGGCATGTAAACAAGGATTATTCAACTGGAAGATTTATCTTATGGATGCTCTTTCTGAATGTATTTATCTTTCAAGAACAATACCAAGTGTCTTACTGGTGACTCATGTTTTCTTGCATATACTATTGTTCCATCTGGTCTGTATCCAGGAGTGGCCTGTCTCATTTCACCACCTGAAACAGGAAAATTGCTCCTGTCAGGAATGAGCCAGCTCCAAGAGAAGGTTTGCAGCAAATTGCAGAAAGTAGCCAAGAACAGGGAGACTTTTGTGTTAGTCAGACAGGGGAGAGCAGACAGCTGCAGACTTTGGCTCTTCCTGACCTTGACATGCAGGATGGTAAGACAGTAATAGAGAGCAGGCTAGAACACAGCCAAACCTCGCTGGAAGCACAATCAGGTGGGAATAAACTCAGAGATAGACCTGGAAGAGGCTGGAGCTAATCCAATAAATCCTAGGAGTCGGCGAATGGGAGGGCTTCTAGATTGGAAGCAAAACAAGCCACGTAAGGGTCATAAGTTCAATATCTGCTGGAGATGCTGGAAGGGGTCTTTAGAAGGGTCATCATGAGTAATGATACCAGAGGCTTTGTTTTTGCAATAAATCCTCCTGTTTAATTAGCTATGCTTACTGTGTTATCAAGCTGGGAACCTGAGAGCTGCCCTCATTGCTGAAGCCTCACTTACTGGGGTTGTGTTGTGGGAGCTTCCAGCAAGTTCTCATGAGAACTTGCTGGAAGCCGCTGCCATGACACCCTACTGAAAGGGGTGGGTGGGGTGCTGCAGGATTCTATCACCTGAGGCAGCTGCTTCCGCCTGCCTAATGGGTAGGGCCAGTTCTATCTGCCTCCATATTTGTGCAGAATTTCTGGTTGATGGAGAAAGTTTGTCTCTGAAGCTCAATGCAGGGGCTTTTAGATGCGTAAACCTTCATTTGGTGACCTTTTGATTACCAATCATTATGCCTTATTATCATTATTGCAACCCAGCTCCCTGGTGAGTCCATCAGTCAACTTTCTGGATACTCATGACCTTGCTGACAAGAAGGGCAAGCATAGAGAAATCAGCTACAAGACTGGATGTAACATCAAGACAGAGTGGTCATTCCCATGTTCCTGTGCTTTAGCCAAAGCAATCTTTGGTTTGCCCCAAACACAAAATGGAGGCTAACAGCAAAAGCCTTGTGACAGCATTTTCATTCATGAAGGTTGGTTTTGTGTGTTATTTTACTAGAACATCCATGCATGCGTAAAAAATAGTAAAACACCACACACAAAATGATCTTGATGCAATCATATGTATGTACAATTGCTTTTCCTTTTCCTTTTGCAGTGCTTTATCACAGCAAAATAGACAAGGAAAGACTCATAAATGCATAACAGGAACTCAAAGAGGCAGGAAATTCCACATGTACTGCACTCAATACAAAATTTAAAAGTTTTTTTAAAAAAAGGAACAATGAAGGATTCCTAATGCATCAGTTCCACTTTGGAAACAAGATGAGATAATTCAGAACTACAGCGAAACACCTGTATGAGAAGATCGCTGAAATCATCACAAGTTACTAGCAGTCTCTCTTGCCAAAGTGTTCATAATTCAAATTATTCATAATGTATCACAGCTCTTGTGCATAAGGACTCTTTTGTAAGTCAAAACAGTTAGTCATACAAGTTCTCTGGAGAAATGTTAAGGCACCAAGAGAGAAAGGAAACAGGTAAAGTAGTCTAGGTTTATTCTATGTCCTTCAGCTGGTTGTGATAGTTTCCCCCCCTCCCTCTATTGTAGTCAGAATCAGCAGTTGGTTGCTTCTGAAGTTAGAAAAGTAGATATATTCAGTATTCAGAGGAGAAGCATGGAGAGAGGATGTAATGTAGTTGACAAGTAAGGAATCTGTTTTTGCAGAAGCTGCCTAGATACTTTAAAAAGAACTTTTGGACACCAGAGAGAATGTCTCACACTGGGCTTTCACATCATTAATCATGCTAGAGGTGGCTATTGGTAATGACAAGCTGCAAATCTGTCCCACTGATTATTCTTCTATCTCCAAGTTTTAAAAGTAGAATTTGACTGACATTCGTAATAGCCTCTCCTCCTCACTCATATACACTGCTTTTTAGTCTCTGGTACTAAGCACACTCTATTTTTGGCCTCCCTAATCCCTATTTCCATTTTTCCTCCATCTGCCTCAAAAAGCACTAGCTGAAGACCAGCGATTATTACAGAAGGAGTGAAAGGCACCTCTTGCCCAATGAATGCATGAAACGGCTGGCTCTCCGAGCTGGCTGTAACTACCTTGGCGGTGGGAAACAATGTTCTACATAACTGCACAGGCAGCAAAGTGAGTAATGAAATCCACAGCTTTTATGAAAACCTCAAGGACAGAGATAGGATTTTCTCCCTCCACTCTATCATCATTCCAGATGAACTATCAGCTTATGGAGTTAATATGGTAAAATCTGTAATTATCTAATTGCTTCTAAGACTAGGGAAGCAAGCTGGCTCACATTTTGCTTTGAACTAGTTAAGCACGAGGCCTGTTTCTGCTTGCTATTGCCTGCCTGGTGTCTGTTTTTATCCTCTACATTTGCAAAGAAATCAAACATGGGGAAATGATGCCTCAAAGCCCGAGGGCCACATTTCCTTCTGAGCAACCTTCCAGGGGCCACAAGCCAATGATGGGCAGGACCAGAGGCAAAAGTGGGCAGGGCAATGAATGGAAACTTTGGCTTTGTACAATAGGGCAGGTTCTACACACTGGCAGAGGAGCAGGGGTGTGTGGGGGAGCACACTGCCCCCGGCGGCATGATCCAGGTGGAGTGCCATCGCGGCTGCCACCCCTGCTGGGCACCACGCCCCTGCAGGTGGCACGTCATGTCCCCAGGATGTGTGCCACGCCCCTGTGAGTGGCACGCCATGCCTCCAGGACACATGCCATACCCCCGAACATGCACCAGCCATGCCCCCGCCTGCTCTCCGCCACCCGCCCCCCCCACCGGAGCTTGAAGCTCCACCACTGGTTCTACACATGCTCACTTGCCCATCTCTACCATCCATCCAGGGAAGCAAGAGGTGTGATTCAATGACATATTCCAGCCCAGCAAAAGCACGCAAGGAGGGCATGCAGCAAGACCAGTAAGTGGTGCAGGGTCTGACTGAGGAGAATCCTGAGCACCAGATACAGAGGCTTCAGTGAGGGGCACATTTGGCCCCTTGGTCTGAGGTTCTCCATCCTGGAAACAGAAGGTGCCACTAGAGCTACAAGGAAAGTAGTGGACCCAAAAACAAAGAACTGCTGTGCTCTTCCGTGTCCCAGTAGCAGTTGTGACTTTTCTGCTTCCCATAAGCCTTTCCTGCCCATAAAGGCAACTGCTGGAGAACTGGCCCAGAATCTGGCTTTTCAGAAAGGAAGGCACAGCATCATTAGACTTCTCTCCTTCAAATGGAAGGCAATCTTATGTTCCTTACTGCTTTGGGAGTGGAAAGGAAAACTATACTTGACATTCTCTCATGATAATGGCAGCATGAGAAATAATTAGGATTGAGTAGTGATGAAACTCAGTCTACATGTATAATGTCCCAAGCTTTCAAATGCTTTCTTCAACCTGAACACCCGACTCTTTAGCTCACTCATTATGAATGCTACCAAATTTTCATTTGTTTGAATGCGGGTCTCTGTGAAGCTTTCAAAAACCCATGTACCTTTAGTCTCTAGTACCACTTGGAGCAAGTCCTTTAACATCTTCAGATGAAGGGATATACTTTCATCTATTTACCAATATTAATGTTTTTTTCATTATTCAGAGGCATCTTTGTAGCCAATGGAGTTTGCCTCAAGTCAAATTTTGGAAGGTTTTACAAAATAAATTTCCCCCTTCAATGTGAGTTTAGAAGGGTTGACAACTGAACTATAAAGAGATCTTCAGATCTAAGTGAGTTTCCAGAGGCACCAACAATATCTTCACACTTAAAAGCAGCAATGTATTTGATGCACATTCCTCGTACTGAAAAGGAGCAATGTATTTGAGGCAGATTCCTTACACGCTGTTACACCATATTCCCCTCTCTCTGTTTTAAAGTGAGGTCTGTTATTACTGCACATTTTGTAAATCAGTTGACTCCTAACACCCCACTCCCACACACAGACACAAACTTTGTCCATTATTTTTGGTAGCCTTGGATATGGCTATGTTGTTACTGCCCAATGATCATTTGTGCACAAAATGCAGGAAGCTCTTTCCTTCAAATGCTAAAAATTCTCTTTCAAAAACCACTTGCCTCCAGCCAAGAATCAGAAAAGAAAAGAGATCTTGGTTTCTTTTTATTGTGCTTCTTCCCTTGAAAGACTCTGAATAGCCTGCATTGAAATATATTCTATTGAAACTATTTAGGTTTCCGTGGTGGAAATGTTCACTCAATCTCCTCCACAGAATATTGATAGTCTTTCTCTCTTTTTATTTTGTGAAAGGGAGGCAGCAACTAAAGAATATATTTCAATTTCCCAGACGGAATACATAATTCCAAAAGGTTTCTTGTGGCACTTCCCCCCCTCACTATTCACATATTCACTATTCACATAAGTTTTGATTAAGGAGCACACCTTTTACTGTAGCAGGCAAAATGTACACATGAGAAGCTACAGCTTTTGAATTGCACTTGGAAAGAAAGGGCAGCTAAGACGAATGAATTAGACTCCTTTTAAAGTATATTTTGTGTGAGTGACTATCTAAAGAACAGTCTTTCAGGGACCACATACCAATCTATGGAAACAACCTGTGAGTAAGAGCTGCCCTATGTGTGGATGACTCTCATTGACTGGAGAGATTTTGCTCACCACCAGTTGCTTCTGGTGACAGACTGTAGCACGGAAAAATCTATGTCCAGAGTAGATCTCTGCATAGTGGCATTGTCTGTGCTCTCCATTAGGTATGGAGAACCTTTTTTGAGCTGACGTCCACATGACCTGACTGGAAAACTGATCGGTGTTGCATTATGCATAAGACCATACCCACATGCAACCGCCCTCAACACACACAAACACACAAAGCTATTTTTCATGGAATAAATTTATTTCTTAAGAGCTTCACACTGATTTCACCTTCTCTTTCTTCTCATGCTTGAAAAAAATATATCCCCAAACTCAAATGTTAAAATACTGTTACAAAAATTGGAAGCCACCCCCCACAGGGCCACAGGCATCTCAAGAGGGGCTTGTTCCCCATAGCAGTGTAGCCCTGGAACCCAAAGCATCTCACCCAACCTGCCTTCAGCTACTCTGCCCAAGATGGATCTATTCTCTCTTCTTCTTCTTCTTCTTCTTCTTCTTCTTCTTCTTCTTCTTCTTCTTCTTCTTCTTCTTCCCAGCACACCTTGTTCAAGACTCTCTTTCCCTGTCACCTCACCCTATCACCTTGGCAACCCTGTCTTCTTAGATGGGCCATCAGCACCCTTTGTCATGTTAATAGTTTTGCTTTTCACTAGGCTGGCCAGGTTGCTTTGCATAAGCCAGCTCAGGGATTCCTTGTCTAGCACAGTTCTGCAGTGAGTATTTTCATGCATATCCCAAATAATCAAAATTCTACCATTTATTAATTTCTTGGGTTTAGCGGAGTCCTCCCTATAACACCATGCAGGTGCAAAATTCATGATTCAGCTATGCGTGCTGTAAAACATCTGCTGTGGTTCTTGCGGTGGCAGTTAACAGTTGCTATCCAAGTTTGCTGAGTGGAAAAATGGATACAATTTTTGTGGGTCCTGGCAAGCCTCCTGCTCAGGCAAAACACTATAGGAAATCAGAGATACTACTCAGCATAGCTGCCAAGTTATCCCTTATTTTCAGGGATTTTCCCTTATGCTGAATAGGCTTCCTCGCGAGAAAAGGGAAAACTTGGCAGCTATGCTACTCAGCAATGTGCATGGTCATGTCTAGGTTGCCACCAAATTTGGAGTGTCCTTCTCAAGTAGAACATATATAGTCTAAAGTAGGTGTGGTTGAATCTTCCAGTTTTGGGTTCTCTCAATTTCTCATTTTCCCAGTCTAAAGTTCAATTCTCCACATTTCCAAATCAGTTCGGAGTGCTTTTTAAAGTTCTCTTGAAAATTCATCGCCATCTTAGTGCGAATTTCTCCTAATATACCAATTTTTCAATGCAATTCAAGAAACACATATATGCATGCTTTACCCTGAGACATGCATTTTTTTTTCATTCAAATTGCTTGACAGGAGAACTTCACTGCAAAATTCAGAGAAGTGCAGACATTGAAATATGATTGTGCTTTGGTTCGTATATTGTTTCAGAAAAACTGAATTAGGTAGCTTTGCCTTCAAATACAAACTGAATCAAATTTCTCCCCCACCCCTAGTCTAAATCTGGGGCAGCCAAAGTGGTGCCCTCCATATCTTGACAGATGACAACTTCCATCATACCTGAACATTGACCATGCTGGAATTGACAGCAGTTGGAGCTCAGAGGCATCAGGTGGACACGCTGTTGGTCTACTCTGGTCTAAAGCTTTTTGATGTGATTACTGAATATTGTCTATAGGGCTTCTTACATCCGTATGTGGAATCCTAGGAACTGCTAAAGTGAAGTAGGTTTTTTTGTTTTTGTTTTTGTGTGCGGCCTGTTGGTTTTGTGTGTTAGCCTCTAGAAATACTAAGAAATAAATTATAAAGAAATTAATGACATATACCTGCAAATTAATCCCTTTAAGAGGAATGTGTAAAATTGAAAGAGTAAACCCTATTGAATTCAGTAGGATTTGCTTCTGAGTACACATGGTTAGGATTGTGGCCTAAGTGTGAAGAAGTGGCGGTCTCTGGATCTCAGGAGAGGTCTAAAATGTGATTAATGTACTATTTCCTGGGTAAACGATTCTTTTTGGCAATTGTTTTTTCTAAATAGTGTATATAAAACTACAAGTTATCCTATCATCTGTTTTAAAATGACAAATCTGGTGCTTAAAAAAAAAGAGATGGAGAGGTGCCGGCTGTGGTGGGGAGCTCTCTACTTCACAATGAAATCTCCTTCCCAGTCATGAGGGATCTTTCTAGTCTTACTCACTATGTAAAGAGACATTGAAAGAACAGTCTCTCTATTACAGGGGATATATTACTAAAATGTGATTTATATGTAAATGCCAGTGACCTGATTTTCTTCTTGATGTAGTCTATATAGCTGCTTTTGAATGGGTGGGGTGTGCCTGTGTGTTTTGTATTTTGCAAACCTAGCCATGGCTATCAAGCTAAGATGTCCTCTAGAGGCAGTGTGTGGGTTTGGTTGAGCAAGGCTTATGGAATTATATATTTGAATCAAAGTTGGGAGTTTAACTTGGGGTCCATACTCTTGGGATTCCACAAAAGCTCCACCGAGAGCTCTTTTTCTTTTATCTGTTTTCATCTTGCCTTCCTTGAAACCTTGCATCACAGAGAGACCGCGAGGAAAGGAAAGGACGGGTCTCCTGGCGGATCCTGTCTTATGTATTCAGCCAGAGGGCTTACTTTAAGTTACATGAGTCAAGAGATATTCTGTCTCCATAAGAAGTTAAGTGAGTTGTCAGGCCTGACCCCTGCTGACTGGGGAATGAGGGACCAACATCAGAATCATACAAGAAAGCTTTATTTCTGACATGTTTGGTGCAAGAAAGAGATTCATTAGAACAAAAATCCTCCCCCAGAAGCACTTACCTCAAGCAGGTACTTTTATACTCTAGCACATATTTGCTTCTGCTCCCTCTTGGTGTAACTTGTCCAATTTTTAAAAATAAAAAAATACCAATTCCTTGCTCTAGAGCAGGCATCCCCAAACTTGGCCCTCCAGATGTTTTGGGACTACAATTCTCATCGTCCTGACCACTGGTCCTGTTAGCTAGGGATGATGGGAGTTGAAGTCCCAAAACATTCTGGAGGGCTGAGTTTGGGGATGCCTGCTCTAGAGAATAATAGAACTGTAGAGTTGTAAAGGACCCCAAGAGTCATTTAGCAGGTACCTCGACTATTGATATGCAGGCTGAAAAGTCTTGCCAAGCAAAAGTCATACAGATTAGTGGAACAATGAAACACCCATTACCTTTGTTTGTGGTTGTACTTATGCTGACATTGTATCACTATCAGGGGTGTGGAGCAGATTTGAATTAATCCTAACACCTGAGCCAAATAGTGGTGCGTCAGAAAAATTCTGGGCCTGTCCAAGGTGAAGCAAGATCTGTATGAAGTGCCACTAATGGAAGTGGGGAACCTCCCCGCTCCCCAAGTTTCAGTGAGTTGGACAGCCAAAACAAGCTATAGATATTAAAGCACGTGTGTGTATGCTTTGTATATCTCTCTATTTTTGGGGGGGTGGGAATTCATTAATCTCTTAAACAGTAACAAAAGACACGACTTTTTTTTCATAAGCATATCCTATATTTCATCACAGCAGCTTGTAACATTCTGAATGCTGGTTCTCCCCCCCCCCCTTCAAAATGAGGCTCCATTAAATGAACTTGAACTGAGCTGTGAACTGAAAAAGGGATAAACGTGAACTGGATTCATTCCTTTAGGGACATGTTGCAATCGAACAAAACCTAATTTATTTTTAAAATGAACTTTACAAGCTCTGGTTGGCGCTAAACCCTAGTCTTTATAGGCTTGTACTGCATGTCTGATTGTGAAGCGTTTCCATCTGAATTTTAGCTGCCTGTAATAAGATTTGTGCAGCTCTTTTTGAGAAAAAACATTGTTTCATGTCTTGTGGATCCTTAACTGATGTGCCCACACAAACAAAGGAAGGTCCCTTAAGATAAAAATCAGCCTGACAGTTTGATGGCTCTCGTTTTTGTTGATGTCTTAAAAAAAACTACCTCAGGGGTTTATTTCTTGTGCTGACACCTAAATATTATCTAAGTTATGATGGACACTCTTAAATACTCTGTGGAGCCATCCACTTAACTCCCTTTTATCATAGTTCTCCATCATGGCCCTATAATACATAATTTTGTTGCAGCTGGAGAGCCCTATATTAATTATGCTTCATGGCTATTAAAACCCAATCTTGTTCTGAGTCAGCCGGTGGTCAAGGCTCATAAGCTTCAATGTCCTACATAACAAAAGGTGCTAGCCACCCATTTAGGAAGGGGTAGGGACTGAATGTCATCCCTTCCTGAACAGGACTGCACACTTGGCTTCTAATCCAGCAACAAGAGGCAGATGTACAGGCACAGACAGTTAGAAATATGACCAAGCATTAGGGATTGTTATACACACAGCACCTCTTGCCCAAATGTGTGTCCAGATTCAGTAGAGGAAATGCATAAGGAAATTTGAGCACTTGGGGCAGTATTCTGGCATACAGTTCTTTTCTGCCACTTTCATGAGAAAATCACAATGAAACAAAAAGGGGGTGTTTGATATGTTGAATGACATCCACGGTTGTGGTATATACCATGTCCTCTGGCAGGAGTGAAATTCACACAAGTGAAATTCATGACACAGAAGTATCTTGACAGTTCCATTATGCAACAGATAATGCAGTGTGAACGGAACATTAGAAACTAGAACAGAAGTGCTGACATTCTAAGCAGGAAACCTAATGCAATAACCCCCACTTCTGAATGCACTCTTAGTCTGATGGACTTTGTCAAAAGCTTTTTGGAAGCCCAGATATAATATGTATTTTATTCCAAGAATAGGGGATTTCATGATCTTGTAATGACAGGCTCCTCCTTAAAAATAAAGTCAGGGAATTAGAAAAAATCTGCTTGTGCCATCATTTTAATAATGTTATGCTTTTTTTATTTTAAAAAAAATGAATAATTGAACTTTTTACACAGTCTGAGTTCGCTTATAAAACGAAAGCTGTTAAACCTTTTAGCTTTATGACTTCTTGATAAATGTAGGCAGTCTTTGGGGTAATGTTTTCCTCCCCTCTTGCCTGAAACAAATTAATTCCAGGGCTAGGGCTGCAGATAAATTGTATGATATTTAGCTTTCAGAAAATACTCTTTTTACCAAATGGAAAATATTTGGCAGGCAGTTAAAGCTAAATGTAAAAAATATGATTCCCTGTTAGTTCCAAGATGCCATAAATCAAAACATAAAGCCCGAAACACCACAGTTGTGTGTTAGCATTTATTAGAACAACAGGACAGTACTGCAAATTATTTAAGAAAAATGAAACATTACAAGGCTTTTAAATGTGACAGGAGAAAGTTTTGTCCCTGATAACAGTTATGGATAGTTAAACTAGGGAATCTGGTGAAATAGAGGGTGTAGCTGAGCCAACACATAGGGTGTTTTTTAAACTGTGGCTATAGAATTCCTGCTGTCATTTCCATCTTTACAGTTAAAGACTCTAGTATTGAGCATAGAATATTGAAGAATAGTTCTATTAAACTGCAGTAGAGCATGTCATTTGATCCTGGACCTCTTTGGCTGCCAGAACAATTTTTGGAATGGTATGAGGCTATCTCCCTTTGGCGGATTCAGATCCTGGGTTGGGGCACTTGTCAGATGGGGATCCAACTTCTTGAACGTGTTTGCGCAAAAAGAACATTGTCAAGTCCCCACCCAGGCATTGATAAGGTGGATCCTCTTAACAGAGGGGCCATGTTGTGCTCGGCCCCAGAGCATCATTCCCCAACCAGCCTGGGGGCAGGGCTGGCCCCGCCCTCGGCCGGTGGAGTCATATTTGCCAATGGCTTTAGCCAATAGGCAGTGTGGCAAGGTCTAGGGGTTGGGAGTTAAAATACACGGCAGCATGACGTGGGGATCTTATCTTACTTCGAACTGCCGAACACCTGCCTGCCGACCCATTATTTAGGAATTCTTTGGCCTTGCTTTGGACTTTGGTTGGTTGTCTGTTTTGGAACAGGGGCCGGGTAGGAATTTTGTCCATTGTGGAAGATTGGCTGTAACCACTTGGCTTTTGCCTACTCCTTAGCAGTCGCCACAACTTTGTAAGGTTTGACAGTTAGGCATTGGTCAAAAAGAATCTGGGGGGGGAGGGGAGGTCTGGCCATCGCCTGCCCCTCCAATTTTAGAAGGTATTCCGTTAAAGGAATCCGGGTTCTGGGTTGTCCGAAACCCGACAGAGGGGTGAGGGCCATATCAGAACCTGGGAACCCCAGGGGTGATGCCCAGTCAATACACATTGATGGAGCTCCCTCTGATGGTTGTTTACCCTTCCTGGCTCCCTGCTTTGGGTCAGGGGTCAGATAGAGCTTAATACCAATGCCTAAGCCAATACCAGTCACACTTGGTGTATTTTAATAAAGTTGTGGCCAAAGTTATGCCCCAAAACATTTAAATTTAATTTTTTGTCACTTTGTTTTTATTTATATTGGGGAGGGTGTTTGGAGGCTCAAAGCACAAAAGTTGAGTACACTTGGGGTAGCAATGACAAAATGCAAAGCATCCAAGGTGGCAGACCACTAAGGATGTCAGAGGATTCTGACAAAAGCAGAAACAGGAGCAGAAATGGCATATCTTTGATTATCCACCACATGTCTGGAATCGATGCCAATGCCACTGAATATGATCGGCATTCACTGTTGTTGTTGCTTTCAGTCCACAAATGATTTGTGTTGTGCTTCCTTTGCATTGGTATGAATGGAGTGATGTAATGACAACATAATTTTGCCACAGTGGACAGCGAGATGCTGGAAGATGAACTGCAGTGGAATGGAAACAATGGAGAATGATGCCTTCTTTCATCCCTACAGGTTTGTGGTGGTAGTGGGATGTATGAAGTCACAGGGATCATTAGCCCACACTTTCCACCTGCTTCCATCTATTCCTACCTCATATTTCAGGTCTTTCCTAACTCTTTCATAAAGACAAAAGGCGGTAAATAAAGTGTCTCTCCTCATGCCAAGAAAATCATAGGCCCATAGAATATGGGTTTTTATTTCTTTAATAAAGGGAGCTACTGTTTAATATAAAATGAGTATAAAAGAAATCACACTGAAAGGCAGCAAGTGTATACAAGGATGCTGTTCACTTGAGAATTGAAAGCATTATAAGCTTTGGGATTTTCCGCACACAGAGAAGTATAAATTATGGCTGACCAAAGCAAGTCTGCAAACATCTCACTGTGCTGTTGAGAGAGGAGGGAGGAAATCCAATAAAAGAATGGAGTAACTTTTAGCAGGCAATAAGTTATGATTTGATTCCTCAAAAAAATGTTTAAGGAAACCTGTTTTTGTGGCATTCTGCAGATTTGCCTTTCTTTTGCTAACTCTCAATGTGTGAACTTTTCCATTTAATCTGTCAACTCTGCTGTTCGTTCTGTAAAGTAAATACCTTTCTATAGAACCAAGGGCAAGGTGTGAGAAGTTAAAAAGATAATATCTTTCTGTGCCATGGAATCAAAACCATTTGCATGGCAACAAGAAGTGTCCTGGCATTTGTTGTTGGGTTTTTCCCCCAGTGGCTGTTCCTAGCTCCTGCTCCTTCAGTTCAAAAACACACAAACAGAAACAGGGTGCCAAATATATAAAAATATAGTACCACAGTCTTCAAATGGAAGGTGCAGCGCTCTGTTGTTGAATGATCAGTCTCTTTCATTGGTGTTCGCCTACTGCAAGGCACTCTGTGTGTGGTTCCACAATTATTTGATACTTGACAGCCCAGTATTCCTTGTTATTCATTTTTTAAAGCATTGACGTCCATTTGTATTTCTCAAACAGAGAATGAAATAATAATTTTATATACAAGGTAAAAAATAGATATTTTGGTGAAATATCCCAACAACTATCTGTCTGCACAAAACAAAACATGAGAGGAACTCAACTCCTTCCCCTTGCATTTACCTCAGGCTAATGTTGCTTATGGTGAAACAACTAAAGGCATGTTTTGAATTTCCTGGTTGGGCAAAACATGGAAGAAGGGAAACAGCAATTGTTTTGATGAAGCCTAGCAAAAATTTCTTACAGGGGTTCTGAAGAGTCCCATATCAAACATTCCTCTCCATTGTATTCACCTGCTTATAAAGCTTTCACAACAGTGCAACATTTTATGGCAGGTTTAAGATGTGTGGTGTAACATCTTCCCCCTGGAGACTTAGTGACTTACTTCACTCCAGTATGTATAATAGCACAATACTTCAGATAAATTCTGTCACAGCTGCCAAGACTCCACTGCCATCATAGTGGTGGGAGGGATGCTTCTGTCGGGGTCACCTATTGCCAGGTGAGGAATCTATCCTATTCAGGGGATTCCTTGTGCTAGCTTCCTGGGACTATACAATGTAAGAAGATATAATGGCAATTGAAAACTGCTGTTAGCTCAGTAAAAACTGAACCAGACTCCATTTAATTGAAATAACTGCCGTGCGTTGACACACTTCCTGAAACTTCAAAGTGTGAGGAACAGATGGGCTGTAAGAGAGAGAAATCCTTTTGGATAAAGAGTCCCAAAACATGCTATAATTAGTAGAAGCATCAGGGAAAATTATTAACACAAGACAAGTAAATTGATCAAAGTTTTCTAAAAGATTGTGAGATTAGTGCAATGTGACAGTCCTAATTTGAATACATTTTCAGTCTCCCCCCTTTTTTGTTAATTAAAATTTTATTCAATTTTCTTTTTCTATCATTAGATACATCTCATATCCATAACATTTATATAACATTCCCTCTTCCCTCCCCTCCTGGGCTTCTCCCAACTTCCACTTCTGATTTGTTTTTCCCTTATTACACACTGCTCTTTCTTAAAAGATACACTATATTATTTCTTTATCTTCTACATATTTTTTGTTAGTAAAGGTGTGAGTGTTTATTTAAATCCCGCCATCAAGTCAATAGTCTTCCTTTGTTTCTGCAAGTATACTATAAATGGTTCCCATTCTCTTTCAAAGTCACTGTTGTCCTCTCTTCCTAACTTGATCCAATCACAGGTCCATATTAGGGATGCAGCTTCATAGTATAATTTTATATCTGGAAGTGAGAAACCACCTCTTTAACATCTGTTAGTATCTTTTCTTTTTATCCTTGGCTTTTTCCCATTCCAGACAAATCTTGAGATCTCTCTCTGCCATTCTTTGAAGCATGCATTCCCTGTTATTACTGGAATAGTTTGGAAGATAAATAACATCCTTGGAAGTACATTCATTTTTTTATAGTTGCAATTCTTCCCATTAGAGAGAGATTCATCCTATTCCATATTTCCAGATTTCTTTTAATTTCATGCCAAGTTTTTTCATAATCATCTTTAGAAATGTTTTTGTTGTTATCCATACTCCTAAATACTTTTTTGTATGCTCCTATCCCTACCATCTCTATTATTTCTTTCCTTTCCAATTCTTTAAGGGTTTTTAATAGCAATTTAGTTTTGCTTTTATTTAATTTAAATCCTGCCACTTGACCAAACTCTTATATTATATTCATTACTTTTGGGAGAGTTTTCTTTGGATCTTCCACAGTTATTTCCAAATCATCTACAAATGCTTTCAATTTATGCTCATTTTTCTTTACTTTCATTCCTACTACTTCTCTAACTCCTCTTATCCTTCTTGTCGGAACTTCCAGTACCAGAACGAACAACAGCGGTGACAATGGACATCCTTGTCTTGTTCCTTTTTGGATATTGCATTTATCCGTTATCACCCGATTTACAATTATTTTTGCATTTTGTTCTGAATAAACAGCTTGCATTCCCCTATTAAAATTTACTCCAAACCCCATCTCCTTCATCACCTTCCTCATGAAGCTCCAAGAAACATTATCAAATGCTTTTTTCTGCATCTATAAACATTAATGCTGCTTTTTTCTCATTTCTCACTTCCAGGTATTTTTCAAACGGGTGCTTAACTCTCCAGATATCCATCAGTTTTACTGTTTCTATCATTTTTTTTAAAAAAAAAAGTTTTGGGAAGCCTACCTTCTTTCGTGCCTTTTTTCCTGATCGTTCTACCCTTCTCTAGTGATGGGACTCCATGCAGGTCCCCCATCACTATTATTTTCTCATCTGCAAAATCTAGTAATTCTGTTTCTGACTCTTGGAAAATTTTTGATTTATTTTCATTTGGCGCATATATCCCTACCAAAATTATTTTTTCTCCCTTCTAATCCCCAAAACAAAATATTGCAAAATACCATCTGACAAAATATTGGCAATAAGAAAGCAGATTGGCATTCTACCCTTCAGTCTTACTAAACCAGTGGGGTTTCTCCCCCCCCCACACACACTCACATTTTGTTTATGCATCTTCTAAAATATAGAAAAGGCCTGCAATTCCAATTGCAATCCAGAACTGCACAGCATAAAGGCCAAATTCAGACAAACAAAGTGAAACTGTGCCTTCTCTTTGTCAAGGGGGGAGAGATGAAAAATGTTTATGGTGTGATGGGATCAAATTAAGGATTAGGAAAGTGATGATGTGGTGTGAGATGAATAAATGATTAATGGGAAGACGCATATACACTCTGCAAGCAAATGAAGATGAATGCTCAATAAAGACTGAACATAGTCTAACTGCTGCATAGGCTTTGTGCACACAAATCAAGATGAATGCTCCATATACAAGTAATCTGGAGAAGCACCTCAAAGGAGGATACCATAGATAAGGGTTATAGCCAATGCTAGTCATACTCAGAGTGCACCCAATGGAAAGCAATGGATTTAAATCCTTTTACTATCACTTAATCAATCAGCTGCAATGTTTATTACAGGTGTATCCCATCATTCCTCGCAGAGCATGGGACAGCTAACAGAGTCTTAATCCACTTTATCTTCTTGGACTCCTTGGATTTTGAAGTGTGTTCATGTATTTAGTTACGGAAAAGTTATATGCATGAACCAGTCTTCTGACTTGTCCATGGAGATGCACTTACTTTATTTCTTCAAAGAAGTGATGGAATCTGCCCCGATCCACAAATTTTGTGTTGATGCTTAATGATGTCTAAGGGACACACACTTTTGTTTATTGAAGGTAGGTGTCTGTTACGAGCATGCATAATACTATAAAAGGAGGGTTATCCATAAGAATAACTTTAAGAAGCTATCAGTAGCAATCCTATATGTTACGATCAGTAACACCATACTCCTTGCAACTTTCACCAAGATGAAAATAGAACATAAAGCAGCTGGGGTGGAGAAGGGTCCATTATGGTGAATTGATTTCTATGTGAAAGCTGGTGAGGAAAGCCAGGTCCAAATCAACTCACATGCAGTTCTAACAGCATTCATGCTGTGCTTGATTTATCTAATCAACAACATTATACACCCTCTGGACCTAAATGTAACTCAGACTGCTCCTAGGTGAGCATGACCTACAGAGTTCTCCAGATAGATCTCCTAATGAGTTTAGAGCAAATAATGATGAAAATCTAACCAGAAGAGAAAGGTAGCGGTGCAAAGGGCATGGTCAATAAAATGTTTACAGAGCTATACAAACAATGCAATTTCTTCTTCCACAACTTAACCTGAGGACTAGAGTGAAGGGAATTTTAGTTTAATTTGTGCCTGATTTACTTTTGACCTTTCTTTTTAAAAGTAATACAAAAGGAACTGGATGGCTTAACAAGAGGAACAATAAATAATCCTGCATGATTTATTTACTCATTTACGATTAAGAAAGTAAAGGTCAGATAATCAGGCACTGCTTTTCTTTTCTTTTTCCTTTCTCAGTTGCTTGCTTTGGAACAAATAATTGCATGCTTAAATTTGCATCTCTTTTAGACAACTTCACGTACTTTAGTCCATAGATAACTTATGGAACCAAAACCTCACAAACGAACAAACATGTGCAGAAAGCAAACCAGGTATCAAAGGTCTACCTGTATCATTCATGTTCTGTTTAATAAGATAAATGTATTATGCACAGAACTGTTGTGAGCTACATGAAATGCAAAAATAAAATATTCATATCTCTATTTATATCCACAGGGGACGCAGGTGGCGCTGTGGGTTAAACCACAGAGCCTAGGGCTTGTCGATCAGAAGGTCGGCGGTTTGGATCCCCGCGACGGGGTGAGCTCCCGTTGCTTTGTACCAGCTCCTACCAACCTAGCAGTTTGAAAGCACGTCAAAGTGCAAGTAGATAAATAGGTACCACTCCGGCGGAAAGGTAAACAGCGTTTCCGTGTGCTGCTCTGGTTCACCAGAAACGGATTTGTCATGCTGGCCACATGACCTGGAAGCTGTACGCCGGCTCCCTTGGCCAATAACGCGAGATGAGCACTGCAACCCCAGAGTCGGTCATGACTGATCTAATTGTCAGGGGTCCCTTTACCCTTTACCTATCATAGAATCATAGAGTTGGAAGAGACCACAAGGGCCATCCAGTCCAATCCCCTGCCGAGCAGGAAACACCATCAAAGCATTCTTGACATATGCTTGTCAAGCCTCTGCTTAAAGACCTCCAAAGAAGGAGACTCCACCACACTCCTTGGTAGCAAATTCCACTGCCGAACAGCTCTTACTGTCAGGAAGTTCTTCCTAATGTTTAGGTGGAATCTTCTTTCTTGTAGTTTGAATCCATTGCTCCGTGTCCGCTTCTCTGGAGCAGCAGAAAACAACCTCCCTCCCTCCTCCATATGACATCCTTTTATATATTTGAACATGGCTATCATATCACCCCTTAACCTTCTCTTCTCCAGGCTAAACATACCCAGCTCCCTAAGCCGTTCCTCATAAGGCATCGTTTCCAGGCCTTTGACCATTTTTGTTGCCCTCTTCTGGACACGTTCCACCTTGTCAATATCCTTCTTGAACTGTGGTGCCCAGAACTGGACACAGTACTCCAGGTGAGGTCTGACCAGAGCAGAATACAGTGGTACTATTATTTCCCTTGATCTAGATGCTATACTCCTATTGATGCAGCCCAGAATTGCATTGGCTTTTTTAGCTGCTGCATCACACTGCTGACTCATGTCAAGTTTGTGGTCTACCAAGACTCCTAGATCCTTTTCACATGTACTGCTCTCAAGCCAGGCGTCACCCATCCTGTATTTGTGCCTTTCAATTTTTTTGCCCAAGTGTAGTACTTTACATTTCTCCTTGTTAAAATTCATCTTGTTTGCTTTGGCCCAGTTGTCTAATCTGTTAAGGTCATTTTGAAGTGTGATCCTGTCCTCTGGGGTATTAGCCACCCCTCCCAATTTGGTGTCATCTGCAAACTTGCTCAGGAAGCCCTCAAGCCCATCATCCAAGTCATTGATAAAGATGTTGAATAAGATTGGGCCCAAGACAGAACCCTGTGGCACCCCACTAGTCACTACTCTCCAGGATGAAGAGGAGCCATTGATGAGCACCCTTTGGGTTCGGTCAGTCAGCCAGTTAAAAATCCACTGAATAGTAGCATTGTCTAGCCCACATTTTACCAGCTTCTTTACAAGAATATCATGGGGCACCTTGTCAAAGGCCTTGCTGAAATCAAGATAGGCTACATCCACAGCATTCCCTTCATCTACCAGGCTTGTAATTCTGTCAAAAAATGAGATCAGATTAGTCTGACATGACTTATTTTTCAGAAACCCATGCTGACTTTTATTGATCACAGCGTTCCTTTCTAGGTGCTCACAGACCGTTTGCTTAATGATCTGCTCTAGAATCTTTCCTAGTATTGATGTCAGGCTGACTGGGCGGTAATTGTTTGGGTCCTCTCTTTTCCCCTTTTTGAAAATAGGGACAACATTTGCCCTCCTCCAGTCTGCTGGAACTGTTCGCCAGGAATTTTCAAAGATTATTATCTTTATTTATCTCCACAGAAAACCACTCCTCCTTCAAGAAATCTTAAGAACTATTTTTATAAACACGATCCTTAGCCTACATCTAAAGGGGAGCCTCTTCTCCTGCCTCCTGAATATTGCTGAACTACAACTTCCATCTTCCCTGACTATTGGCCATGCCTGCTGGGGCTGATATAAGCTGGAGTCGAAGGTCACCATCTCTGATCTAAGGTTATAGAAGTTAGAGAGAGAGAGAGAGAGAGAGAGAGAGAGAGAGAGAGAGAGAGAGAGAGAGAACTAGTCCTTGAAATACATTCACCTTACATATTAGCATCCACATGGAGAGTTCCCTACCACCATTTCCCACTATCTCATTTGGTACAGCTCAGTGTGTGGACTGCAGCTATTATGTGGTAGTGATTTTCATTCCTTCCTGGTGAATTATGACCAGACCAAGGAATGAAGAGACAAGATACATAAAATAGGTTGCACAAGTTCACATTTATTAACATAACATCTGCAGGGTGAATGGAAATGTGTGGGAAACTAGTCTCAATTGACTGCCATGGGCAAGCCAAAACCTGTTGATGGCAAGGGGCATGGGAATGCATAGCTCCAATGACTGGTCCTCAGCCTCTGGTGAGGAGGGGGGCCCCACAGTACCAGGCAGATGAGGTAGATTGGCCACAAGAACATTCTTCTTCTTTGGGAAGATACCTGTGTAGAAAATAAGGCTGGAGCAGAATTCAAGGAGAAATAAATTTGGGAAAATCTGTGGGAAATCAATTTTTGGTGAGTGGAGGAGGATCTGTTTGGGAAGTGATTCTGTACTACACTTGTGGCACAAAAATGGTGATTTGGAAATTGTAGAATTAAGTATATTTCTCCTGGATCACATATTGAGCTGTTCTCAACAGCAGCCAGCCATATCCCCATGGGAGCTGATAAGCAGGTCATCTAAATGTTAGACGTCTTTTGTCCTTTGACCGAGGAGAGGTATGCTATTTTGAATAAAGATGTTTCATTGAGATTCTCCCATTGTTGCCCAGCTGATTGGCCCAATTCTAGCTCATCACTGTAAACCTTGAGATGTATCTTCTTGTCAGAGCTGCCCATATAGATCATTCTCTCATCTCAGCTAGATGGAATTCCATGTTATCTGTTCTGAAAGGATCTTAGGTTGGCCAATAATGTGTTGGATCCCAAATCCAACACTAATGTGTACCACAATCTATATTATCTATTTATAAGTATTAATTCTGGACTTTGTTGGAATAAAATTTGCACAGTAGGGGGATTCCTCTGCTGTTGCCAGATGGTATTTGTGTCACTTCCACATCACATGCAAATCCACCCAGTGTGTTAGATATCCCTTCCCCTCCCACTAAATCTGAACTCGTAATATCAAATCTTGCTATATTGAATACATTTATTTCTATTGAATCTAGATTCTTGACCTTTATCATTTATGTTGTGCATTAGCTTAGCTTTGATTTGATCGTTTAATATAATCCTTTAAAAACTTCCTCTTGATGCTTTTCTTGTTCAACCTGTGTAAATGTTTGAAAGATTTAAAAGAAAAGAAATAAGGTGAACACTTGACTAATAGGCTCAATTTTCCTGAATCATGTCTCCTCTCTGTTTCCTCTTACCACTCTAAATATACCCAGCTCCCTCAACTGTTCCTCACAAGGCTTGGTTTCCAGATCCTTGATCATCTTGGTCACCCTCCTCTGCACAAGTTCCAGCTTGTCAATATCCTTCTTAAATTGTGATGCCCAGAACTGGACACAGTAGTCCAGGTATGGTCTGGAATCCAATTTTCATGTCACCGGGGACATGGGTGGCACTGAGGTCTAAACCACTGAGCCTCTTGGGCTTGCTGTTCAGAAGGTTGTCAGTTCGAATATGCACAATGGGGTGAGCACCCATTGCTCTCTCCTAGCTTCTGCCAACCTAGAATTTTGAAAGCACGCCAGAGCGGGTAGATAAATAGGTCCCATTGCCGCAGGAAGATAAACTGTGTTTCCATGCACTCTGGCTTCCATCACAGTGTCCTGTTGCACCAGAAGCGATTTCCTCATGCTGGCCACATGACTCGGAAAGCTGTCTGTGGACAAACGCCGGCTCCCTTGGCCTGAAAAGCGAGATGAGCGCTGCAACCCCATAGTCAAGTATGACTGGATTTAAACATCCAGGGTTCCTTTACCTTTACCTACCATGTCACCACTTTGGGTAGTGCCAGGTCATGGAGCTAGAGAAGTGATGATAATGGGCAGAGATGTACTGAGCATAGCTGCCAAGTTTTCTCACGAGGAAGCCTATTCAGCATAAGGGAAAATCCCTTAAAATAAGGGATAACTTGGCAGCTATGGTACTGTGTGTTGAATTTTTCAGAAATATTCTTTTATGGAGCTACTGATTCTCTAATATTACATACTGAGAAACCTCCCTTCCCTCATAATATATTTGGATTTTATTTTGTTCTTTCATCCTCCTTCTACCAACCAATTGCTTGTGTGAAATAGGAACATGACTGTTTGTGCAGGTGAAACATGGTTGCAAGAAACTGAACCTGATGATTTTATGGGAGACTTGCCATTTAAACGGTATGTCTGTTATTTGCACAGTACAATGAAAAATCAAACCAGCACAATACTGGTACAAGACACTGGAAAATCAGATTGAAAAACTGAAATGAAAGCCTTGGGGGCAAAGTTCCATTTGCAGAGTGTTTGATAGGTGTCCACTTTCATTTCTAACAGGACAAATAGATTACACTTTTGCAATAACTGGATGATGCAATCTAGAGTAAGAAATAGTTCAGACATGAACTTTGGTTCCTATCCAAGTATGCAGAAAGAGATCCAAACTATTATTCTAGATTTATTTTAGAATATTGCTAATGAATTTTGTGCACATTCAAGACAACAACAGCAATTCCACCATACAAAAACGTTTATTCCTTTGAGTTATATTGTATATTGTATATGTGTATATTGCCTTTTGTATATTGTATATGTGTATATTGCCTTTCTGCAGCCGTGCACCAGGAGTGATACTGCAGGCTGATGATTCTGATATAGCATGAGAGCTGATACACAGAGAGATGCTCTCTAAAGTCCAAGCATCCCAGGACATGAATGGTATTCAATGTTAAAACTAATTCCTTGAATTAGGCTTGGAAGCAAATAGGTAGCCAGGTTTGTAGTGGGGAATATTAGTTAAATCAAAACACCAGAGTTGTGAGGGGTTTTTTTGGTTTGGTAAATATTTATATCTGTACTAGTTCTTAGACCTCTTGGCAACCTCTGATATAGATGTAGCTAATGTGGTGACCTCCAGATTTTGATGGACTGCAGTTCCCATCGCCCCTGACCAGAGCCCATGTTGGCTGAGGTTGGTAGAAGCTGCAGTTCAATAATATCTGGAGGTCAGCATGCTGCCAACCCCTGGATTAATAATGCACAAAGAAGATATCCCCAATGAAACTTTTATTTTTAGCATGCATTGGCTTTATATGGGAATACTTGCCAATGCAATATGTGTTTGAATTCCAAACAATACTTCATACATAATCGAAATAAGGTTTCATATATTCCACTAATCCATCCAAATCCATTTTTAAATGGGAAGACAATCTGCTAGAGGTTAGTGTATTGTGATAAACAAGCCAGTATGAATAGCGCTTCTGTGTGTGTCTTGCAACCATTTGAATGCACAGAAGCGTGACTCTATTTACATAAGTTTTGGGGTGTGAACAGACCCCCGGAACAAATTCAGTTCCTATCCGGAGGGTCCACCGTATATCCAATCTGGGTGTGAAAACTAGCAGGTTAAAAGCAAGTTTAACCTAGTTTTGTTGTTGTTTTTACTTTGTGAGCAGAATGCGCCATAGCAAAATGTTGCAAGCCTTTGAGTGTCTCAGAAGGAATAAAAGCCACATTTGCTATTTATTTGAGACATACACTGTTGGACAACAAGCAATGATGATTGTGTGTATCAAGCATCTGTTAGTGCAGGGAAACAAGAAGCATTTATATTTGAGTCAGAATGGGACAGCAGTGTTCATTAAACAGCAAATACAAAAAGCTTACGTCTTTACCTTTTAAGCCCATGGATTCTGTTCTGATTAGTCTGAATGGCAACTGAAAATCATGCAAGCAGTGTAATAGCAAGTGATACACAGGAGGAACATCCAAAAGAATGACATTGGTGGGATTTCTCCCCACGTAAAAGTTAACTGGAGTTATTGCGTTTTAGGAAGAGGTAGGACAGAACAAGCAAAAATGTCTATTTGGAATAATAAAATAATCAGTATAGACAGTTGCTGCTGCCTGCATTAGAAATAAAAATAAAGTCCAGACAAAATAAGCATGTGTCAGGTGGCTGTAAGCAACTCCCACAGCCGGTTGCCAGGAACATACAAAGACAAGGAACAGTTCTTACCATCTACTTTTTATTCAATATTTACAGAGGGAGGCTTGGAACATTCCCCACCCCGCTTCTCTCCCACTTCCTCATTTGTCATCAGCATCACCTTCTCTATGGGTACTGCTTAGTGCCATCTGTCTTTGAGCTCTTTGCTCTCCTACTTTTAAGTCTTGCCGGGTTCTGGGAGATGGTGGGTCTGGAATGCTTTCTAGTGATAGCGTGTCAGCCAGCTGCTGCCCCAGCTCTGCCTGCTCCTCCTCTTCCATTATTTTCCAATATCCCCCCTCATCTTCCTCTGAGCTGTGACCTCCCTCAAACCCCTGTTGTGATTCTGAACTGTCTTCCTCTTCTCTGGAAGGGTAAGGCTGGGGAGGCGGTCTTCACTATTTCTCCTCTGCCCAGTCACTGACAGCATGTCATGATTTATTCACTATCCAGAAGTTGCTGAACTCAAACTCCTATTGTTCCTATTGGCAATACAGCTGCTGAGAGTTGTAGTTTAGCAACATTTGGAGGGTCAAAGGTTCCTCACACCTGTTTTATTGGATCATTTCCTTCCTGCTTTACATTTCCACAGAATTCACAGTACCGATTGTTAAGGCTGGAGAAGAAGGGAGTGAGTGATTACATTTCAATCTTCTACTGCAGTTCTTGTGCTGCATCCACCCAGGTATATAAAGCCAGAGATATTAATCCTTCACATGAGCTGAAAGGCCAGAACCAAGGGGCTCTCATCCTGTGGCTTGTCACCTGTACCACAAAGACTGTGGCAAATAATCAAGACGCACAGGGCACAGAGTTGTTGAGATTTGCAGGGTGTTTTTCTGGAGAAGATCGACAGAACAGCTCTGATCCTGGTCAGGACTTCCCTATTGTTCCTGCAGCTTACATGACTCCACCCTCTTTATTACTTCCAAAGAAAACTTGCACAGGAGAGCAAGGAACGGCCTTCATTTGAAATCCTTTGGGATTCCGTATTTGCTGCAGCAGCTGTGTGTTCAGAGATAATCTAAGCCTTAAGGCTTATCTGAAGTTTCTACAAGAGTGGTGGTTGGCAGTTTAAACTGCAGTATGGGGATTAGGCGGTGCTCCCTTGTTGAGTTCTCTGGGTTCCATTTATACTTTCTTGAATTCTCCTTTTTTAATTATATGGATTTATTTTTAAACTTCTCTGGGTGACCGTGGCTGGAATATTTAAAGTTTTATTTTTTCATACCATTTTACATTTTTAATGCGCGCTCTCTCTCTCTCAGTTTTTTTTTAAAGGCTCAGGTTACATTTCTACCACAACCCAATGACAAATAATTTAAAGTGGGTAAACTTTAGAGGCAGAACATACATTCACAATACCAGACTGTAATAGATTTCATCTCCTAAAGAAGGAAGAGGCACAAGTGTCTCCAGAGAACTTGAGATTCCAAGACTAGGAAGGAAAACTCATAGGCAATCATAAAGGTTTCAGACAAAAGCAAATAGGTTTTCATACAGTAGCCAAACAATGCTTTTTTGCTGCAGAAAGGGTACAAAAGGTGTATTTCAACTGAAATTGAAACTAGCTGAAGCGGATGCTCTCTGTTCAGCTGCTTTAATTCAGAAAGAAAATACTAATAATAATTTTCCAGGTAAATATGTAGTGAAAGACTGTGCACCGATCCCAGGAATACATTTGTACAGTGGTGGCTGGTGTGGAAGACAAGGTGGCTAACAGTAGGTGGCACTAGAGCAAGTAACAGGCAGAGACAGAGCAATGATCATCAGAGCCAACCAGGGCCGGCTCTAGGGGTAGACTGGGTGGCGTGGGGCACCAGAGCGCCAGGCTGGCAGGGGGGCGCCTGTCCACCAGGGCGAGGGCGCTGGAGCGATCTCCGCACCATGGCACCAGGGCGCCCAACATGCTTGAGAAGGCCCTGGAGCCAACTAATTCTAAATTTGTCCCAATCCTTCTGCTGAGTTCTATGAGGGCAAAACTGTGGCCAAGGGGAAGGAAGCTGACAGCCAGGGCCACATCCTGAACTGCTGGTAAGCAAGACGGCAAGTGTAGGTTGGCTGAGGGCAAAGGGTGGATGGTGGGATAGCGCCACACTTGCCCTAATGGACCAAGCTCCCCTGCATTTATAGTTGTAGTTGTCACCTCATGAAGCAGCTTTAACTGTTCTGAGACTCTCTGTGGTCTGTCTGCTTTGACTCACATTCCCGTTTCGGTGGTTATTCAGCTTCTGAGCTTAAAAACCTCTCGTGATAGAGAGTCTACCACCTTCTGAGGCAATTTGTCCCACTGTCATACCATCTGGAAGTTCTTCCTAATGTTCAGTCTTAAGCTCTTTTTCTTATCATTTGAATAAGTTGGTTTGGGTCCTGCTTCTGAGTTTTGCTCCATCATCTATGTGATACCCCTTAAAATATTTGAGGAGAGCTCTTCTCAAGGCTAAACATATCTAGCTCCTACAACTTTTGTTTATCGGTTTCCAGGCTCCTCCCCATGTTTGACACTGTTATCCTTCTTAAACTGTGATTCCCAGAACTGGGCACAGCACTGCAGGTGACCAAAGCAGCATAAAGTACTACCATAATTTCTCATTGCCTGGAGACAATACTTCTGTTGATGCAGCTAGAATTGCTTTTGCCTCCCCCTTCCCATATGCTGCCACATCACACTGCTGACTCTTGTTGAGCTTGTGGTCTGCTAAAATCCCTGGATAAGTTTTTTTTGACATGTATTGTTGTCAGGCTAGATGTCACCTATCTGACTCTGACTCTTCCATCTGACTCTTCCAACCTACATGCTCAACTTTACATTAATCTCTGTTGAAATTATTTGTTGTCATTGTTAGTTTTGGCTACTAGTAATCCATCTTCCACGATCATCTTGAATCTTCTTTCTGTCATCTAAGGTATTAGCTTCCATACTTTGTTTGATGTCATAACCACGTTTCATGAGCATCCCCTCAGCTTCTTCTTCCAATTAATTTATAAAGATGTTAAACAACACCAGGGCCACACTGCTAGTCACTTCTCTTACTGGTGAGGAGCTGTTCATTATCATTGTTGGATATGATCTATCAACATTTTATCAGCTACCCAGCAAAAAATATCACAGGGACCTTGTCAAAAGCCTTGCTGAAATCAAGATATACTAGGTCCATAATATTCTCCTGATAAATTTTTAAATTGATCAGGAAAGGAGGTACAGTTAGTCTGGTGTGGGTAGTTCTTAAGAGACCTGTGTTGACTTTTTGTAATCACACTATTCTCCTGTGCCTATGTTCATGGGCAACAGAGACTACTTAAGGAATAGCACATGGTAGTTTGCAACTCATCTTCAGATGATAGGGTCATTTTGTAGGTGCAACTGGGAAAAAAGAGCTATTGGGGGTCCAAAGGGGGCTTCAGGATATTTGATGCAGCAGATTAACATGCTAGAGACATAATGTGAGCTACAGAGGGACATTCTGGTAGAATAAAAGGGGAATTATGTAATGGGCCTAAGTTAGCCAGTCAGCTATTTTTGTTTTTTGTTTCTCTCCTTCTAATTGGCTGGATAGAGATGATTTGTTACAAAAAGCCCAACATGATCGCATTCTACTGTACTTTGGCAGAGCCAAATCAAAGCAGCCCTCACAGGTAGTAATGAGAACTTCAGCATAACGATATTTTCTATGGAGCATTTCTAAGATGTTCCCTGCAGTATTTTAAATACTAGTCTTTCAGAGAAAAGAAAGCTATGCCACAGCTTTTAGTTGTTGTAATAAAGCACTCACCAGCTGTTCAGCCCATTTGCATTGCTCCAGGGTTTTCTCCTCCTTGGGTTGTTGATGCAATCTGAAGTTGATTTCATTTTTCACAAGAGCAGTGAGATGCATACCTTCAAGAGCACTGGGGCAGAGTGGCATAATTTCCATTCTGAACTCAGAAGCAAAACTTCCAAAGGACATGGGGCTAAATCCTTCTTAGCTTACCCTCAAGACAGTTTGGGTAATGTTCAGTGGTTTGGATAATGTTCTGTATGGTATCTGCTTAGTATTTTCTACCCAACATAGTTTTGTTGCCATCATATGTGAAAAGCAGAAAGATCCATGAGGAACTGTAGCCAGGGTCAATGTTTTTGAGGTGCTCGCAAGCACTGGATCTCTGATTTCTACTTCACAATGTACCAATATAAGCTTTCATTTGATAGCGGCTTGTGGGGGTGGGATCCATGTAAAACTATGCAAATCCAAAAGATCTATTTTAATATTTTTTGGATCTAAGTTTTAACCAGATCTCTGTGTGTGGGAGAAAGAGAGAGAGAGAGCTTTGTGTTCTTTTACCTGTTGAGGGGAAACATGGGGGTAGGGAGGGGCAAATCTGTCAGTTTTGATTTTTCACTTTTCCAATATTAAATTCATTCATCCACATTTTCTTTTTCTTTTCTTTTTAAACTTTTTATTAGTTTCTCTCTATACAAACATAGATATACAACATATGTTGTATATACAACATACATACATTTGATTTTCTCCTCCTCTCTCATAACATTTTGCAAGACGGAAATATATAAGGGGAAAAAAGAAAAAGAAAAATTAAAGTAAAGGAAGAAAAAAGAGAAAGAGAAAGAGGAAAAAAAGAAAAAATAAGAAAAATACTATTACCAAAAAAAACAACGCACTCCGGCAATCTGTATACAAAAAAGAGCATCAGCAAAATAAAAGAAAACAAAAACATTGACATCTTCTTTGTCTAATTATTCTCTCTGTAATCTATATATTAACCTTATTTTATCACACAATTCTGGATTTCTGTATACATCCCCCCCCCCCAAGATTCAAATTAGGTTCAGCTTTAGTCTGCTATTAGGATTTTGGGTGTACCATTACTCTTTATATACTCATCAAATATCCTCCATTCCTTTTGTGTTTTTTGTTTCGTTAGTCCTCTTATTCTTCCTGTGATTTTTGCTAACTGTGAATATTATATCATTAGAGTTTGCCAATCCGTTATGCTGGGTGTGCTTTTATTTTATCAATTTCTCGCAACCAGGACTCTTGCCACTACTATTCCACCTGTACATCATTTTTAGGACATTTTCTCTTAGATTATAACAGGCGGTAAACTTCAAATCCTCCCTCCACAGTCTTTTCCATTGTTCCATCATGACATTATAACCCAGATCTTGGGCCCACTTCACCATTACTGATTAACCACATTTTCAACTTCTCTCTATCTCTCTCTATCTCTATCTCTATCTCTCTCCCCCCCCCCTCTCTCTAAATAAAAAGGTCCTGATGAAAATTCAACATTTTGGTAAGAAATTCCAGGGAAGACTGAATGTGGTTCCGAGTGCTCAACCACTGCAAATGGTACCTTCACCATTGGTAAGTGTTCCTGGAGAGCTCTCCATGGCCTCTGTCAACTCTCTCTGGTGTACTGGTGTACAGCATCCCAGACCTTTAGAAATATAAGGGATATGTGAGTTTGTGGAGGTAGTTGTGTTGACATATTTTCCTAGCACAACTTTTTCTATTTCCTTGTGGCTTCCTACTGTTTTGAAAGACAGCCAGTTCTTGTCTTGAAAACCCTAGCACATCATATTGAAATCCTTTTATTTTCCATCAACATTTCTACAGATTCTGCAAAATTGCAACAGAGGTCTCACCTTGTTTCCTTTCAAATTTCAGAATTTGGTGGGAATCCAAAATGATATTGCCTAAAATAAGGAGTCACTTCTTTCTCAAGGTTAACCAAAGAACACCCTTTGGGGCCATGGAAGAATTTTATATTTTAACTAGCATTATGTCCAGAAATAAGCAAGATCTTTTCGGAACAAGCATATTTTCAAAGTATCTTACAATCCAAATTTTATCTCTCATGTTTTTTGTTAATTTCTACATTAAAATTAATATAATTCCAAAATTAAAAGTCAGAAGCGATTTAATTGTGCTACATTTGCGAATGAAAGGCAGTAGTTTTCTCTCTCTCTTGCCACTTTCTCTCTCATATAGATAGACAGATATATATAGAGAGAGAGAGAAGCATTATACATTGTACCTTAAATTGTGACTGATGACGAATCTTTGGATAATGGTGTCAGTCCAATTAAGTGGCTTTGTGACATGCTTGAAGCATTTATTGTTATAAATTTAATAAGAAAAATCAGCATTAATATTTTAAAGCATTCGGGCAAAAGGGAAAAATACAATTATTCTGAGAGAGAGAGAACACAACATACTCGGATATGCAAACAAATAAAGGGTTTTTTCTTATAGTTATTGGGGATTTTACCAAGTTTTAAATTTTTCATGGTTTCTCACTCCCAGCTCTACACACTACTCCTCTGACTCCTATTTTTCCTCTCATTTGAGTGTTGTGGCTTAGTCTCAGACTTGGTGATTAATATTTAATGAGCAAATGTCCGCCTTCAATTCCAGCTATTTGCTGGATAGCGCAGTTATTATGTGTTCACTTGCAAATTTCCTCTTCTGTGTCTATGGTCTTCCACTGTGGATTCCATTATCCAGAGAGCTATCTAGACTGCTATTGATCTTATTTAAGTATCAGTGTTTTGAGCTGTTACATATTGTTGCTAATATATGGGACTTAACTTCAGTGCTCATCTTCTGAGTTATCGATTCAAGGGGGCTGCACTGTTAACAATGGGGAAAACTTTCTTCTTACAATTTTACCTCAGTGTTGTTGTATTTAACCCATACTCTGTTAAGACACTTCTCTTTGCAACTTCAAGTGCTTTGTATGTGTGTGTGAGACCACATATCTGCACCCCTCTTTTCTGTTCTCCAACCCACAGCACCCTCAGCAGGACCTCCCTATCTCACCGTGTCTCTCAACTATCCCATTTGTTTTCACTCCACAGCTGTCTCTATACCCCCGTGTTACCCCTTTCCAATTATTACCCTCATTACCTACTCCTTTCTCTCTGTACTTTCACTGCCCACTTCACTCCTTTTCTTTCTACAGTCTCTCTGCATGGTTGTGTGTTGTGTGCTCTGATCTGTCCACCCATTCTATTCCTCTTCATGCAATTCATCAGCGACACCAAGTGTTCCTCACACGGACTAAGCACCAGAAATGGAAGGAGTGTGCACCATTGCTATTGGACTTCAACAGGATGGAAAAGAATCGTCCTCAATTCCACCCCATATCTCTGAATCCAGAAAGGAGGAGCAATGCAGGCATTTCTTCCTTCTATACTTCCAACTTCGAGCTTGGAGTGGGCCTTAGATAAACTTAAGTGTATAAATACACAAAACTGTAATTGATATTGTGTGTGTTGGGTTGGGACACTCTGAGAACTTCACCCCCAGGTTCTGCAGTAGCAATGGATGCTTCTGATCATCTGACTATTATCAGTAGAATCCATAGCTGCCAAGTTATCCCTTATTTTAAGGGATTTTCCCTTATGCTGAATAGGCTTCCTCGCGAGAAAAGGGAAAACTTGGCAGCTATGGTAGAATCTAGTAGACCAGGAATGGGGAACCTGGAGCCACCAAGTATTGCTGGGCTAGAACTACCCTCAACTTTGACCATTGGCCATGCTGGCTGGGATGGATAGAATTTGGAATCTAACAACTTCTGGCTTTGCTGAATATCCTTGTCTCAGCCCCCCCTTCCCCCCACTGTCCAGACTTTAACTTGGGAAACTGGGGAGGATGCAACATCAGAGTGGTGGTGGAGCATGCTTGCATCAGAGTAAGATATTAGAGGATGAAAAGCCACAAATGAACGTAGGGTTGCCAGACTCAATAGAGGACAGGACTTCTGTGCCTTTAATTGCCCTGCTCTCTTTTGAGTCTGGAAACCTTAAAGAGAAACCAGCAGACCCTTTGCTTGGAAATTAAACAAAGGGTTTGCTGGTTTCTCTTTAAGGTTTCCAGACATAAAAGAGAGCAGGGCAATTAAAGGCACAGAAGTCCTGTCCTCTATTGAGTCTGGCAACCCTAAATGAAGGCTGCAGCAAAACCATATGTCTATAGTGCCCTGTACAAAAACAAAAATTGAACAATGAAGAATTCTTAATAAAATTGTATTATTAGTTCTGTCTTGCACGGCATTCGTCTTGCGAGGTACCACTGTGTGTGTGTGTGTGTGGTACCACACACACACAGTGGTACCTCGCAAGACGAATGCCCTGCAAGATGAATTTTTTCGCAAGACGAATGCATCTTGCAATCTGATGGTGACTCGCAAGATGAATTTGTTTCGCGAAAAACTCGTCTTGTGAATTGCAGTTTCCCATAGGAATGCATTGGAATTTAATTAATGTGTTCCTATGGGCAAAAAAAGAAATTTCAATGCATTCCTATGGGAAACCACGATTCACAAGATGATTTTTTTGCAAAATGAATTGACTCGTGGAACAAATTAAATTCGTCTTGCGAGACACCACTGTATATATCCACAGAATTAATAACGCCAAAATCTTGGGAAGAATCTAGACAAGGAGAATTTTGAACGCATCCCCAGTAACACTTCAGCAGCAGCAGCTATACAATTAAAGCGGAAAATATGACTTTGAAACTTCATGTAGTTTTAATTACAGGTACAGTATCCCTATTTGTACATTACTGCTGGGCAGTGTCGTATGTTTTGCCCCATCTCTTTAAGATCAGCCACACAAGACTAGTTGGAGAAGCAAAGCAACATACATTGCAATATGAGGTCCTCATAGGGCCATAGAGGTTTACGTCAAGTTTAGACAGGGCATTATAGCAAGCACCTTTCAGGGTGTTTAAAGCAGCGTTTCTCAACCGCTGTTCCGCGGCACAGTAGTGTGCCGCGAGACACCGGCTGGTGTGCCGCGGCGTGCCGGGCTGCCAGGGGCGCCGAGCCACTGCGCCCGCGGCAGTCGTCCGGGGCCCGCGGCAGTTGCGCCCGACTCCCGAGCCGTGCGGCGCCTGAGGCGCCCGTCATCACAGCCGCGCTGTGTGGGAGGGGGCAGGGGCTGACGCTGACGCTCCCGACGTTCGGGAGTCCTTTGCGCATGCGCAAAGCGCAGCTGTGGACTCCGGCGGTTTCTCCCGAATGTCGGGAGTTGTCCGGCGCCCTCCAGACGGCCGCGAGGCGCCCGCCGGAGTCCACGCTGTGTGGGAGGGGGCAGGGCTGACGCTCTCGTGGTCTCCCGACTCTGCCAGCCAGGTCTCCTTCTCCCGACGTTGGCAGCCCGGCGCAGCTCACGGGGTGCCCAGGGGCCATCAAGGCAGGTGCTCGGCTCCCGGCGGCGGCCCTTCTCCCGCCATGGCTGCCGCCGCGCACCCGGCTGGGATCCAAGCAGGCGGCCGCGGGGCGGGTGTGTCGCTGGGTCCGCTCCTCCTCCTCCTCCCTCGGCGGGGCTATGAACTCCGTGTAGGTGTGTTTAAACTTTTATTGATGAAAAGTAAACTCTTCAGCATAAGTCTGTCATGATATTAACACGTATTTTCATTTTAGGTAGGCTAAATCATTTCGATTAATGACACAGCACTTCCTGTCGAGAATCCCAGCAAAACAATTTTGCATAGGTGTACGCCACACATTTCATTAAAGTGCGCATCCAGGGAATCCCCCCCCAAAAAAAACCCCATTTATTGAGTACATAATCATAAAAGGACTTTTATTCATCAAACTAATGAAACAAAAGTTTCACTATTTCTTTTAAATTAACAACCAAACTTTAAAAATACAATCTTAAGTGAGACACAAATTACTATCTTTTTGGCAAGTGTTTCTTACAGTCATAATTATATAGTCAATATAGGGCGGCACAGAGTTAAATTTTTTAACTTTTTAAATGGTGGTGTGCCTCGAGATTTTTTTCATGGAACAAGTGTGCCTTGGCCCAAAAAAGGTTGAGAAACACTGGTTTAAAGAGCTTTACGTACACAATCTCAGTAATCGCTATAACCAAAGGTGGGTCAGCGGTGTTATCCCCGCATTGCAGATGAAGAGGCTGAGGCTGACAGAAGTTTCCCTAAAGCCACCTAGTGAGTTCATGACAAAGGTGAGACTGAAGCAGGGACTTTGGGGGTCAGGCTTTAATGTCATACCCATTGCTCTATTTGCAAGCATAGCATCACACATCACAAAGACAAGGCAACACACTCTGTGCTGCCAGTGTAGTCCACAAAGGGAACCTGCACTTCTCCCTTCGCAGCATGATGCATTTAATCTGTATCTGGCAATGGGGCTGTTTCTTACTGCTTCTAAGCAACGCATGAAGCTATTCTAAAGGAGTGGGTCTAACAGCCCCCAGACAACTGAGGGGTTAATATCTGGGAGTGTTCAACTATTGTAGGAAGACATAAAGCTAGTTATCGCTGTTAAATTGATGGATTTTGATATCCAGCAGAGCTAGGAATTATAGTTCTAGGCCATTTTTTTGAAGGCGTAAAGATTTCTTTTTGAGGGGGAAGAAAGGATTGAGCGATCAGAAATAGAGTACTTCTGTTTGACTGTTCACCCAGGGATAAAGGACTGTTTGCTACTGTAGAATTTTGCATGTGAACTAATAATTAGTGATTCCAGCTATTGCTTAGCTTCAGCAGCTTAGTCGCTCCCAAAAGCATGTGATGCATTGAGATGAAGGAGCATCAGAATCTGCTTTCATCTGATTATTTATGAGCAACCATGTGCATTTGTTTGCAATAAAAAACAAAACAAAAATAACAACTGGCTTGGGCTATTGTGCTTAATATCTATGTACTGATTTTCAGGCATTGTTGCAGGTAATGATGAAAGGGACATTATAAAAAAAAGGCAAGCATTATGATTCACGTGTTACAGAGAGGTGAGAGGATCTGGTTTACCTAAGGCCTTCAAGTGAGACTTACACTAAGGATGAGGAACCTGTGGCCTTCCAGATGTTGTTGGACTATAGCTCCCATCATTCCTAAGCATAAGCCATGTTGAATAGAGCTGATGGAAGGTCCGCTCATCTTCAATGGCAGCAGTTAGGCATTGGGTAGGACTTTGTCTTGGTTGGAGGGGAGGTTGTAGCCTCTGCTTGCCCCTCCTTGGTTAAGGGTATCCCATTAGAGGGATCTGGGAGGAGTAGCTTCTGCCTGATGCCCAGATGGAGGCTAGGGCCATAGCACTCCCCCCAATGGGGACCCCTGAGTAGGTTCCATCTATTTGATGTAGGTCATAAGCCCCCCCCCCCCAGTTGTGGTTTACAGTTAGAAGCACTTGCAGAAGATGGACTGGAATGGTATAATTTGGCTTCACCCAATGCCTGTGTCAAACACATCTGTAACCAATAAATATTGTGGCCTATTTGAACCCATAAACTATATGCTGTTGTCTTGTCTGGTTATTCACTCCTTAGGAAACTGTGGGGTCACAGGGTCTTGGCCCACAATTGAGTTCCAACATCATCTGCAGGGGCACAGGTTCTCCATATCTCTCTGCTCATACTAGTACAGTGCAACTCTACACACATCTACTCAGAACTAAGCCCTGTAGAACTCAATGTGGCTTACATTTGAGTAGATGTGTAGGATTATACTGTGAGCCACTGTACCAAAGCTGGTATGGGATGCGGGTGGCACTGTGGGTTAAACCACAGAGCCTAGGACTTACCGATCAGAAGGTTGAGGGTTTGAATCCCTGCAACGGGGTGATTTCCAGTTGCTCAGTCCCAGCTCCTGCCAACCTAGCAGTTCAAAAGCACATCAAAGAGCAAGTAGATAAATAGGTACTACTACAGTGGGAAGGTAAACGGTGTTTCCACGTGCTGCTCCGGTTCGCCAAAAGTGGCTTTGTCATGCTGGCCACATGACCCAGAAGCTGTACTCCAGCTCCCTCGGCAAGATGAGAGCCGCAACCCCAGAGTCAGTAACGACTGGACCTAATGGTCAGGTGTACCTTTACCTTTACCATAGCTGGTATATCACATTTATGCTAACACAGTCCTATTGAACTAGTTTATGAGATGCATTAATAGAAGTATGCACTATGTTATTTGTGGATCCCAGTCCCCAAGTGGCATGAACTTTTAAGCACCATCAGAGACCCCCATCTTTCCCTGGTGCTATGTCAGGTTTTCCTTAAGTTCAGATTGCATACAAAGGAAACACAGCCATCACTCCAGTCATTCTCAAAAGTCCAGCTTATGCAATTTACAATTCTCTCATGATGCATTGTTCTCAGATGATCCCTGGAGATTTAAAGTAAAAGAATTCCTTCCAGTACCACCTTAGAGACCAACTAAGTTTGTCATTGGTATGCACACTTTTCCAGATATTTATTCATTCATACCAGGAATGTATTGTAAGAACCATAAAGCTGCTGCTTCTTGGCAGCAATTTCCTTTATTGCAGCTGCAATCATAGAAATAGCCCACCCAAGAATGGTGGTTGTATTAATAGAGAGCTAGTTTATAGAATAAATTATCTACGTGGATGGGTCTTCAGGGTCATCTAGAGAGCACTAGGAGGAGAGAAAATAGAATGATTGTATCAATTGGAAGAGACCTCAAAGATAACTTAGTCCAACCCCCTGCCATTGTAGGAAACATGTTCATAGAAAGTTATGTGAATGTGTTGTAAGCATCAGGTGGTGGGTTTTGCCATGTTGTGTCAAGCAACATGAAAGGTAGAATCTTGAGTTACTCTGTTGACATGGAAGTCAATAGGTGTCTAATCTCTTATTAATATTTTTATCAGAAATACATGCCTATTGAGATCTCATTTCTAATCAACGGGAGGTAGAAGGCTGCTTAATTTCTTGAATACAAAGCAAAATAAATACTCAGGTTTATTCATAAATTCAATTATTCTAATAAAAGCAAACTAATTATCCTTGTCTACGGTTACTAAGGCTTGTTTCTCCCAAATAGCTTTCAAAAGAGTAGCACTGTTATGCTGTTTTTCATAATGCTAACAAAGCTAAACACCTTGGATGTCCTCCAGGACAACAATCTTCTAGCTTTCTCTGAAACTTCCTGAAACATATGTGGATAATTTCCGGTACTTTTGGAATGGAGCTGTGTCATACTATCTTGGGCTGATTCTTCTTCCAGGCTGTTTCAAGTTCTTGACGACATCATGAATGCATGCATGTTGCTTTTGCCTCATTTTGCCACAAACAGTTTATGTATTAGTAAAATACTACACAAAAGGAACATTGATGCAACCAGTTATCACATCAATACTATTTTTTTCCAGTGTATCATCAAACTGCAATTTCACTTTGATATTGTGGGATGGAGGGAAAGGCATGAATATACTGAAAGCTGAGCCAAACTATCCATGAACATCACTTTACAGAATTCAGAGGTATATAATTTGAACAATTGAGGGCTTACAACATTTCCTTTTACTAAAGAAAGTAGAAGACTAAGGAATTTGGATTTTGGAATCCCAGTTATGGAAAGTTCTCCCCAGTGAGGCTCACTGGCTGCCTTCTTTAGATATATTTAGGCATCTGGCAAAAAGATTCCTCTTCTCCCAGGCATTTGGCTAATTAAACAATATACAGTATGGCCTTTTAAACTGGGGGGAAGGGAGTTAATGTTTTTGTTTGCTATGATGTTTGTATTTTTGTGTTTTTATATTGTAAACCATCCCTGAACTTTGGATGAAGGGAGGTACAGAAATTTGATGATGATGACGACGATGAATTTCAGAAGCTTTTCTAATCTTTGGCCATTTCTTTCTTTTCCTGTAATTACTTTATCATTTCATTGGCACTTTTACATTGTACAGGACCTTTATCAGCCTTTACTTATCTCATTCCACTTGAATGCTAATCTTTTATACCCCTTCTGTAATGTAGCAATAGACCACAATTTTTCAAAGGGACAAATGTAATACAGTGGTACCTCGGTTTATGAACACAATTGGTTCTGGAAGTCTGTTCATAAACTGAAGCGTTCATAAACTGAAGCGAATTTTTCCATTGAAAGTAATGGAAAGTGGATTAATCTGTTCCAGGCGGTCCGCAGAGTACTTAAACTGAAGTGTTCATAAACTGAAGCGAACTTTCCCATTGAAAGTAATGGAAAGTGGATCAATCCGTTCCAGACGAGTCCGCGGAGTACTTAAACTGAAGCATTCATAAACTGAAGCATGGGTGTAATTGGTTCCGGAAGTCTGTTCATAAACTGAAGCGTTCATAAACTGAAGCGAACTTTCCCATTGAAAGTAATGGAAAATGAATTAATCCGTTCCAGATGGGTCCATGGTGTTCATAAACTGAAAATTCATAAACCGAGGTGTTCATAAACCGAGGTTCCACTGTACTCCAATTCACACTCCATCGCTTGGCAGATTTAATGGTAGGTATATTTTCTATGTATTTGTCTATATCAATCAATAGCTTAATGGACTATCCATGTTTGGAGCCAGTATACTTTTAAACACCAGATAATGCTGTCCAAAAAAATGAAAAATGACAACCTATCCCATTGACTATTGGTGGAACCATGACATCTCCACTGGAGGAGAATTCTTATTCAAATCAAGAAGGGCTATACTTATATTATTGTGATTTCCTGCTTTTGCATAAAATCCAAAACGGGGAAAAACAACAACAACTCTCACATGCTTACAAATAATGGCCATATATATATGGAGAGTTTTAGTGCCTGCACAGACATTGATTGGTTTAATGAGACGTGGTAGGAAGAGCTAGCTTTAATAGCTATTATTTTCTCCCATAAACACCTGTTTCACTCTTTTTCTATTATGTAGTTCATCTTCTCCTTTTTGCTAAAGTACTGCAATGTTGCATGTGTTTACTTCATTTTAGCTTTTGTCAGCTGGGCAATTTGCAGTGTAAACTCCCAAAGAACCAGAAATTAACTATAAACATGGGCTGAGCTCTGTCATTGATTTTCACTCCCAAATCTTGTAGCCACATAATTATAGCATTTCTGATAAGGATTACATTCTCTCTCTTAAATTCAGCAATCTAAAAGTCACGTATTGAGCTTTACACATTCAGAACATTTCACAACAATTTGGTCATCCAGTTTGCATAGACTGTTTCTAATGATCATTTATAAATGTATGGTGCATCATTTTTAGTGTTATTACCAGTAATGAAGAGAATTCCCCCAGTCAGGCTCAGTACTGGCAAGGGAGGAAAATAAACCATTTGTTTCATTGCTCACATTCATTTTTGTTTCCATTTTTTCTTCTAAACTTTTGGTTTTGCTGCTGCTTGTGGTAGTTCACTACACTGGAACACACATCTGCAGCTGCCTCCTGAAAGCCACCATATTATTTTCCCAGAATGCTCTGCCTATTGCATTATTCGGGGGCAAAAATTGATAGCTGCCACAAAAATAATAGCTGGCTGACTGGCAGCCAACATTTTTGGGGTAACCAATGTCATTTTCCTTCCACCTTCCCAAATGTCCCAGAATGTTACACAAAAGCATTCTGGAAAAAGAAAATGGCAACTGAATGGAAGCAGGCAAGAAGATCATAGGTATTATAATCCCATTCACATATGTAGACTACTGAATGGATACAAAGGGGATATGAGAGAGAGTGAAATGAATCCTATTCATAATCTTGGTTTTAATTTTGTGATAAATGAAAATTGAACTCCATTCAGTTCATTTTGTATTCGTTATAAAATAAATGCATGCCCCTTCTTTAGTATACAGAAAATGATGACTCTATATAATCCAGAAAGCAGATTACAA
Source organism: Zootoca vivipara (assembly GCF_965207765.1). NCBI lineage: Eukaryota > Metazoa > Chordata > Lepidosauria > Squamata > Lacertidae > Zootoca > Zootoca vivipara. The sequence goes on from NC_142583.1 coordinate 33,051,103, forward strand.
GGCACCAGCAATCTACTGGCCATTCCTTTCCATAGGAATTCAGAATTTACTATTTGAAATAGTCCTCCATTTTTTTCTGCTTGTAAATCATAAAACTTTATAACATAGATCTTTCAAATGCCTGTGTAAAAAACCAGAGATTACATTAAAATGTGATGAGAACAGAAGCTACCTCTTCATTTTTAATTACCTTTCTTGTCAATAAACATAGGAAAGCATGGAGATAAAATGCCTGCTGGAATCTAGGAAATTATATGTGGAAATGCGAATAAAGCAATCACAACGTATTTCATGCTGTGGCATACAGTGGTTGCCACACAAATTCTCTGTATAACACACCTTGTCTAAGGACACAACTTGTTAAAACACCATCTGAGAAAATAATTCATTTAAGACCGAAGGAAGAATAAATGCAATGGAATACAACATCGTAAGGTCAGCAGTTCGAATCTGTGCAACAGGGTGAGCTCCCATTGCTTTGTCCCACCTCCTGCCAACCTAGCAGTTGAAAAGCATACCAGCGCGAGTAGATAAATGGGTACCAACACCTGCAGAGCCAAAGGTTCCCCATCCCTACTTTAGAAGATGTAGTGGTTAAAAGGTATTTTGAAAATGTGAGCCTGCCATTTCGTAATCTAGCTGCACACTTTTAGGCCACTGTTAGCCAAATACTACAACTAGGAGAGATATTACTTTCTTGGGCTCCTTGATCACTGCAGATGGTGACAGCAGTCACGAAATTAAAAGACGCCTGCTTCGTGGGAGAAAAGCAATGACAAACCTGGACAGCATCTTAAAAAGCAGAGACATCACCTTGCCGACAAAGGTCCGTATAGTTAAAGCTATGGTTTTCCCAGTAGTGATGTATAGAAGTGAGAGCTGGACCATAAAGAAGGCTGATCGCCGAAGAATTGATGCTTTTGGATTATGGTGCTGGAGGAGACACTTGAGAGTCCCATGGAATGCAAGAAGATCAAACCTATCCATTCGGAAGGAAATCAGCCCTGAGTGCTCACTGGAAGGACAGATCCTGAAGCTGAGGCTCCAATACTTTGGCCACCTCATGAGAAGAGAAGACTCCCTGGAAAAGACCCTGATGTTGGGAAAGATTGAGGGCACTAGGAGAAGGGGACGTTAGAGGGCAAGATGGTTGGACAGTGTTCTCGAAGCTACGAACATGAGTTTGACCAAACTGCGGGAGGCAGTGCAAGACAGGAGTGCCTGGCGTGCTCTGGTCCATGGGGTCACGAAGAGTCGGACACGACTAAGCAACTAAACAACAGCAACAAGGTTATGGAATTCCACGATGTTCTTAAGTGGCCATATCATGGATCAAGGCTGAAGTAGGGTGCAAGGACCTGCAAATTTTACATGTCTATATGTTCTAATATATCAAGGTAACAGAAATATGGTTGAAAATGGTTGTTCCAGCAATACTCTGTCATTGCTTGATAAGTGGCCTATAGAAATTATCCGTACTCCACTGACGATTAGTTTGTAGGAAGCTCAGTCTCTTTACCCATTATTTACTGTGGTAGCAATGCTTATGTGGGGAAAATGTCATTGCGACAAAAGAAATATGAATATGAAGTGTATTGTAGGAAAGGTCATTAAAAACCCAGAGCTAAATGGAATCGTATTAAAATTATATTTTATGAATATATGAGTGGCAAGAATGTGCCCAGTTAGAGGAGAAAATGAAGATGATATATTAAGGCAGCAAGCTACCTGACTTATGAACAGAAATAAGCCTTATAAGACAAAGTTCTACTGTACGTGATAGAAGTTAATAACCAGAAACATGATCTAGTAAGTCTTTTTTTAAAAGTCAAGAGATGAAAGGTTAATGTGGTAATTAAAAACCAAAAGAGATGGATACTAGTGACTTTTGAAAGCATAAAAGTCAACAATTGCCAACAGTTCACACTCTAGGGTACATTGTATCTTCTAAGAACATCCCCCTTTGAGTTTAATGAAGCTGCACATTGGTCTCTTGGGGTGTGCTGCTTTGATGAGTAGATATTCTGCCTTGGGCCTGCTACTGAGTTCCATGCAGTTTCCCATCTTTTGTATGGCCGTTATGGGCAGCCTAACGCCACTAGCAAAAGGGAGAAGATTTGAACATGCACAGACATATCATCAGCTAATGAGTTAGCACTCTATAACAAGCTGAAAATAGCTGTGTTCAGGCACTTACCTGAACACGCAAAACAGGTAACACACATGGGGCAAGGGTGCACACATCCGACATCCTCAGGCTTTTGAGTAGCTCTTCATATCTTCATGAAATTATCACACAGGACTGAAGACAGTTTTTAAGCACGTTCAGCTGAACACACTTAGAAAGATTCCCCATTATCATTATAAGTCAGTGGTGGGCCTTAGGGTGTGGGTGCACCCCTTTCCCACCCATAGTTTTATGCTGCGAATGCCTGAACACTGTGTTCAAGCAGACACTTGTACATAATGAGCCTTTATAGCTACCAGCAGGTCAGCCGAATCTTCAAGCTTTTCAATGAAGTGCTTCATCACCCTGTCCTGAATCATCAGCGTATTCAGGGGACTCAGCTACATTGGTAAAGAAACAGTGATTTGAATGTGCTGTAAACATGGGCACCAGATGGCACCAGAGAGCAGGACATTTTAAAACATGGTTTTCCATAGGGATTTCTTTCTTTTGTTATAACGATCTAATTTCTGATTTCTTTATAGCGTCCCGTTCCCCCCCCCCCGTGTCTATATCCACTCCAAGCACCCCATTAGAGGAGTTCCCAACATGTCATCCACAGGTGTCAGTTTGCCTGCCAGTACCTCCTTTAGCAGGACGCGGGTGGCTCCGTGGTCTAAACCACAGAGCCTAGGGCTTGCCAATCAGGTCGGCAGTTCGAATCCCCGTGATGGGGTGAGCTCCTGTTGTTTGGTCCCTGCTCCTGCCCACCTAGCAGTTCGAAAGCACCTCAAAGTACAAGTAGATAAATAGGTACTGCTCCGGCGGGAAGGTAAACGGCATTTCCATGTGCTGCTCTGGTTTGCCAGAAGCATCTTAGTCATGCTGGCCACATGACCCAGAAGCTGTACGCCTGCTCCCTCGGCCAATAAAGCGAGTTGAGAGCCGCAACCCCAGATTTGTCCACGACTGGACCTAACGGTCAGGGGTCCCTTTACTTTTACCTTTACCCCCTTTAGCACTAGTGAGAGGTATCAGTAAATATTCATTCTGCATTACACCATGCCCTCATGGCATCCAATTTGCAATATACCACGCTCCACAGCAGCTATTTTGTGACTGGGACCCAAAACTCCAAATGTAACCACTGTATCCTCAAGGGTCCGGTCACTGAGCAAGGGAAGACCATGCAGTCTTGCTCAAGGGCTCTCCCAAACTTGTCTGTGACTCAGCTCAGACTGCCAGCCACCCCTCAGCCTTGACCATCAATCCACAAGTCTTTTGGCTACCTGAAACTCTACATGAAAAATTCACAGAATCATAGAATCGGAAGGAAACCAAGGGCCATCTCGTCCAACCCCCTGCATTGCAGGAATCACAGCTAATCCTGTTCATGTATGACACAGAAAGCAGGAACAGCTGGCGGGAGACAAGACAGAGGCTGCAGACACACCATACAGTTAAAGTACACCTCCTCACAAAGAATCCTGGAAGCTCTAGCTTTTGGCTCACGGACCTACAATTCCCGGCACCCTTAAGCTACAGTTCCCCGATTCTTTGTCAGGGTGTGGAATGGGCTTTAACTGTGCCTTAAATGTGTGTACACAGCCAGAGTAAGATCAGAGCAGGGGTCACTGCACAGTGGCGGAGCAAGCAGATCAGATGCCTGGGGCAGCCTGTGTGCCCTGCACCCAAGGGTGGGGCCAGCTGCCTGCGGTGCGGTGCGCGCCAGAGCCGGATGCTCCAAGGGGCCTCTGAGGAGTCTGCCTGCCTCCTCCCACTCAGTTGCCCTAAGGCTCGGGTGTACTGCAGGCCCCATGGTGAGTGCCACCCGGCATTTTGTCACCCCCCCTCAGTGGTGACACCCAGGTCAACCCGCACCCCCTTCCTCTGCCCCAGCCCATGCAACATGGGCTATTGGAAGAGGTCTTGTTGCTGCCATTTCTGTGGTTCCTTCTGCACCGTGGCTGGCAATGCCCACCGTGGTCCTTTCTGCCCATGTGATTAGATTTAACTATGTGGTTATATGCCACATAAGCAGCATCTGGGTATATCGCTGCATCAAGTCATGGAGCCTGAGAATTCCTCTGTTGTGATTCTTGCTTGCTTGCTTTTTCCTTTTTCCTTTCACAAAGCATAGTACAGGAATGTAGCTGCTCTAATCTTAGATGGGAAAGTTATTATGACAGTATAGCATCTGACATCCTCAAACCTTCAGATACGGACCATTAAGTAGGCTTTAGTGTCTGTTTAGTGATATACATAAAGCTTTCAGCCACAGGAATCATCTGTGCTCATGAGGAATGAAATATACAGGCTTTTTTCATAAGCGACTTGTATGGATAGATCCATGTTTCAAGAAAATACAAGGATTCCATCCACCTCCAGTAGAGATTATCCTTGGGGAAAAGAGAGAAAAAACTTAAAATGATGACTCCACCAGGGATACGCCATACTGTGGATTTTCCCCCCTTTCAATTTTATGAACTATCCATCTAAACTATTATAGATGCCACACGCTTCTCTTTTCAGATGAAATGTGTAGTACTTTGGTGATAAACGAAGCATAACTTTAAAGTTATGTGAAATATACAGCTGGGAACTGAGAATATTTGCAGTTTGGAAAACAACCCATCATAGAGTCTTTTGTAATCGTTGCATAAATGTGATTTTTCTTTGAACCTGAATATTGCATTTTCTAGGCCCCCTGAATTCTAAAGGGATATCTGGAGGTGAATATCTAAGGTGGTAGGAAGTATGCAAAGCAAAGCAAACTATGGCCATCATACTTCTCATCCAGTTACAGGTAGTCTGCAATCACATGTATTTTATAAAGTGCTTTATTTATTACATGGGGATCTTTCCCAGTTTCAGCTAATGCATAGGGCCGCTGTTCAACATTATGCTTTCTACTACAGTCAGGGCCGTCTCAAGCCGGTCGGGCGCTGTGGCGCGGAGATCGCTCTGGCGCCCCCGCCCTGGTGGGTGGGCGCAGCATGCAGCAGGGCTTCCGTGAGGCTTCACCGCACAGCGCCCTCCTGCCGGCCCGGCGCCCTAGCACACCGCACCACCGAGACTACCCCTAGAGTCGGGCCTGACTACAGTACAGGGAAATTCTGTGCTAGCTACTCAGAAGTGAGATGCATTAAGAAGTTCAAAGGGACTTATTCCATGTATAGGATAGCAGCTTAAATGTCACTCCAACTACGGTAGCTTGGGAGAAGATACTACCTCATTTGACTCTTTTGGGTACTGGCCTGTACTTCCCTGTGATTAAACTCTGATGCAATACCATGTGTACAGTTCTATTTCTCTCTACAAGGAAAAAAAATGTTACACACACACACACACCATCCCATTCTTCCTCCAAGAAGACCAGGCTAGTGTATATGGTCATCTCCTTGTCCTTTGAGCCTGCATTCTTAAGCACAACTGCACCTCAATTCAGTCGAAATTTGTTGTTGTTTAGTCTTTGAGTTCTGTCCAACTCTGTTTAGGCAAACACAAATGGTGATGTTGATGATGACTTTGTTATATCTCACTCATTTGGCTGGGTTGCCCCAGCCACTCTGGGCAGCTTCCAACACATATAAAAAAAACATAATAAAGCATCCAACGTTAAAAGCTTCCTGAAACATAAAGCAACTTGAGTCATGATGCTTTTATTGTTACCAGATTAAATTATATAATGGAAATATAACAGTGAAGTTTTCGAATTTAGTAATAAAAAAAAATTAAATAACTTTACTCAAGCTGTGACTAAGGTTATTCTCCCAGTACAATCATATCTGCGGAAAACTGCAGAGAGGGAATATAGGTTTTGTGCAAAGTACAGTGATACTTGTGTCCTGGAATGCAACTTGTGTTTTTGAAAAAAAAAATGTAGAGTACATTATGAGAAAATCTCCAACTTTAAAAACAAAACAAAACAAAAAACAGACAATCCTGATTCTTTCTTTCTTTTCTTTTCTTTTCTTTTCTTTTCTTTTCTTTCTTTCTAGGCTCCACTCATGGAGGGAAATTGAAACAGGCATTGTGGTCTCAGTTGAGCTTCGGTTAGATGGTTGCATGAATAAACCCCTTTAACTGTTTGGCACAGTGCTCCGTCTTTGCTAAGATGAGAATGGGGACTCAATTACTCTGTTATCCCTAGAAAAGATGGCCTTTTCAGGTCTGGATTGTGGTGTGATGGAGCAGAACAGGGAATATCTACTAATGGAATAATAAAAGGATTTCTCCTACTCCCTACCCCCGCTTCTCCTTTCGGCTAATGAAACTCCTTGTGGGATTTTCAGGGACTGAATAGCTGGCATTAAAATGTTAAATTTTGAATGGGGAAGGATCATTAATAGGCATGGCAAATACATTCTCCCCCCTCCACTGTCCAAATGTTTAGAAGCTAAAGAGCTCATTCTTTACCCTTTGCTGCATCTGTGCTTTGAAAATGGCAATGTGAATTCAAGTAGCTGTTGAAATGTCTAAACGTGTTACGAAATATTTCCAGCTGTGGGTCTACTTTGTCAGAAATAACTTTTAGCTTATGTGCTCTGTCCCATTGTTCGGTTCCCTTTAGGTAATTAAACTCAATTTTAGATAGCATTAGAGCTAAATTATGTTGGTAATTATAGTACAATGATAAAACCCCAGGCTATTGATCCTAGTGATATTTGTACTTATCTTTTATTCAGTGCACTGTTTGAAAATGATTTATTACTGCCTTAGGCCATAGTTAGTGAAACGAAAGCTCTGAATTTAGAATATCTATTAATACCCATTGGGGATCCAAAAGGCTCTGTCTTCTATCTTTGTCCTAAGATCATAGTTACATATGTGATTGAATGGAGGAGGAAAGACTCTTTAGCCACACTTTTTAACAAATAACCAAGGTGTCATCAGATTCTTTTTATGCACCATCTGTGCAGTTACAAAATTAGCGGCTCCAGACGGCGAAGAAAGAAAGCTATTTAAAATGGTCAGCAGCATTTTCTGTTATTGCATTCATTTCAGACTAGTTAGATATGCCATGGTGGTGGCGATATGTGCCTTTTTGTAAAGCTGCAATCCAAAACTCCTGCAGGATACACAGACAGAGCTTTGCACAAGCAGATACTTCAGTGTTAGGATACTTGTGTATCCTTACCATGTCCTTTGAGGGCTGTTACTCCTCTTCACATGCCAGCCACACGCACCAACATGTTTGGTGATTTTGCCCTTTTATATTGTTTTCATTCCTGCATTGTGCTTTTATTGTATGCTTCTTTTGTATTAGGAAAAGTAGTTAAAGTTTTGGTACTGTTGTGAGCAGCATGGAGCTCAACTGAGACCCCATCTGCAGTACAGCCGTACCTCGGAAGTCGAACAGAATCCGTTCCGGAAGTCCATTTGACTTCCGAAACATTTGACTTCAAAATTGTGGCTTCTGATTGGCTGCAAAAAGCACCTGCAGCCAATCGGAAGCTGAGGAAACCCCGCCAGACATTCGGCTTCCAAAAGAACGTTCGAAAAACGGAACACTCGTTTCCGGTTTTCAATCATTCAGGAGCCGGAAGGTTCGACTCCCAAGGCATTTGGGAACCAGGGTACGACTATATACTTTTAAAGCAGAATCCTTATACCAGAGGCCCCCAAACTAAGGCCCGGGGGCCGGATGCGGCCCAATCGCCTTCTAAATCCGGCCCGCGGACGGTCCAGGAATCAGCATGTTTTTACATGAATAGAATGTGTCCTTTTATTTAAAATGCATCTCTGGGTTATTTGTGGGGCCTGCCTGGTGTTTTTACATGAGTAGAATGTGGGCTTTTATTTAAAATTCATCTCTGGGTTATTTGTGGGGCATAGGAATTTGTTCATATTTATTTTCAAAATATAGTCTGGCCCCCCACAAGGTCTGAGGGACAGTGGACCTGCTGAAAAAGTTTGCTGCCCCCTGCCTTATACATTTAAAGCAGAACAGCCATGGCTCCCCACAAAGAATTACCCTTTCAGTGTGGTTTAACAGTCAGTCCCTCTTCAGTGGGAACTCTGGGAATTGTAGTTGTGTGAAGGGAATCAAAGTCTCTCCTAACCTCCTAACCTCTCTCTGCACCCTTTACAAACTGCATTTCCAAGGATCATTTGCGGTTTAAAGTAGCATGTATCAGCATGATACTAATTTAAATGTATAGTGCAGATGGGCAACACAGTTGCTGGAAAGCTGGCATATTAAATCAAAATCAATGTGGAGCTGCTCCCCGCAAGGGGAATCTTGGGCAAACATGAATTATGTGCAGGTTGATAGCAGGAGGCATGGCTGTTGAGCTTAGTGACAGAGGGCAGGACTACACAGTACTATTCACCTTAAAATGTGTCTAAAAATGGATGAATCTGTCCATTTCAGTTTGTGATTTATTTATTCTAAAAGACCACATGAAAATCTATTGGCATTTTAGTGCATTTTCCCCCTAAAATTTTGCCTAATATACATTTTTTTTTTTTTTTTTGCAGAACAGTTTCCCATAACATTATGCCTTGGGCGGGTTGTTCTTTTCATTAATATCCACATTTGTGTGCATAGTTTGACCCAGTACATGCATATATATTTTTACACATTACTTGGCTGGAGAACAGCAACATTTGGAAAATCTTGGCGAATGGCCGTATCTTTGTTCTTACCGGTATATTGTTTTGGGAAGTGCTAATGAAGAGGGTTTGCTTTTAAATATAAACTGAATCAAAATTCCTGCCCATCCTTATGTATGAAAGGGTTCATCTGACCACACCGTCTTAGTATATTTCCTAATCTTGAAGAAAATATTGCCCTTCCTTCTCCTATAGAATTTTCCCACAATGGTGAAGTTCTTAATTGTGCACTCGGTGTGCTGCATAAAGAAATGTTTTATTTCTAGTGATACCAAAAGTTAATAAATCTTCAAGACAGACAAGACAAGCTCTTCTTCATGCCACACTTACCAGTAATTTATGGAACTCTCTACCAGAATATATAGTAATGACTACTAGCTTTGATTACTCTAAAAGAACATTTGATAAATTCACCATGGGAAACCACTGTCTGGTGAGGCAACTGGAGAAAGACAGTGTCTTCTGTTCATTCCCTTGTTTGTGGTCTTTGCAGAGGCAGCCTGTGGGAAATGGGATACTGGATAGAATGACCTTTGGTATGATGCAGTAGCAAACACATTGTCAGAAAAAGAAATTGGGTGCACTATCAATATTCCCAGTGTTATTTTTCTAGAGAAACAGGTGCCGGAGCTCACCATGAACTTCTCCCTTGTTCTCTTAGAATGTCAATGGGGCCCACCTGAGAGGTGCCAGAGCTGAGCTCTGGTGAGTTCTGGCTGAAAAAAGCCCTGTTTATTAACAAAAACCAGCATTCCCTCATGGAAACTACAGGGTATTGACAACTTTTAGTGAACATCTTGTAATCCTGTTAAGTTCCTTTTTGACTTGAAAAGTATTCAAGAAATGTTTTGACATGAATCAGATCAATAGTTTTGTTCCAACTCAAGCAGACATACAAGTGCACTGATGAGTTATGTTGACAAACTACATTTTGTATTTTATGGTTTTGCAACGGCAGTCAAGGACAAGAAACACGTTGCCCACTGTAGCAGAAGCAGAAAGAGAGCATGAGAGACTTGGGGACATTGTTGATTTAGCCCCTCGATCCATCTAGCTTTGTATTCATAGGCTGGCCACTGTGAGCACAGGGTGCTAGACTAGATGGGCCACTGGCCTGATCCAGCAGGTTATTCTCATGCTCTTACAACCCTGACCAGCAGTGGCTCGCCAGAGTGGAAAGGTATCATTTCCATTCCTATCTGGAGATACGGTACCAGGGTTTGAGCCTAGGGCCTTTTTCATACAAAGCAGATACTCAATTGCTGAGCTCCTCCTCCTCCTTCCCTGTTAGAAGAGGGAATGTTTACTGCTTCGATAAATGACACAGGAAGGCCTCACCCATAAGGCTTCCTGAATTGCTACATGGCCAGAGCAGTAACAGCAGCACTGAAGGCCTTGCAGAACAACTGCGGGGGTTACTCTGGAACTGCAGAAGCTGCTCTATGTCCTGCTGCCTACCTGGCCCAGTGGAGATGCAAGATTCAGCATACAAACAAAATCAGGTATGGTCAAATGTAGTAAGATCTGCCTGAATGAGCCTTCTTTAATAGCTTCATAATATTTGATAGTTGATGACAACATGGTGATATTTAATTGGGTAATGGCTGACTGTTGCCAGCGCCGTCTTAAGCGCCCCCGGAGCCGTGGTGCACCGGATCCCTCCGGCGCCCTCCTGCCCCGTTCCAACGCCCTCCCACCCTGTTCCCAGCGCGGTGGGCGGGTGGGCGTCGCGCGCAGTGCGGGCGCAACAGGCGCTGCTGCGCGGCAGGCGGGCAGGCGCAGCTGCGCGGCGGACCGGTCGGCCAGCGGGTGGGCGCAGCTCGCGGCGCCCTCCTGGCGGGCCGGCACCATGGTGCCCTGTGCCACCCAGCCTGCACGTAGGGCCGGCTCTGACTGTTGCAATTCATAGATTACAAGCATCACACTTATGAGCCCTGCTTCCCACTGTCAATGCTGGGCTACCTATAACCACTTGACGCAATAAAGGTCCAGATCAGTTCCATAACCATCTTCCTACTCTTCTTTCTTTGCTATTGGAAGGTGAACTTGACCTGAACACAAGGTTGGAAGCTCTAGCTCCATCTTTTTTCTTAGCCTTCTTTGATTTGATTTGGCTACAATCACAACTCCACTTACCTGAGAGTGAGCCCCATTGAATTCTGTAGGACTTATGTCTATCTAGATTAAACTGTGACGGTCCAATTGCATACCCACCAACCTGGCAGTAAGTCCTCAATGGGACTCACTTATGCATGGACATCATAGGATCATCTTCACTATCAGTCCTGTATGTGGTATGCAGGATAGCCATTCAAGTCTTACAGGACAGGCAGAATATAGGGAGGAAGGACTGAGACCCCAATAGCAGCAATATCAAAGCAATATCTGTTCCTCTATTAGCAAAATTTCTTTGTGGGTGTAAGACTAGAGACAAAAGAAGGGTTACTAAGAAACAGGAAGGAGGCATGCTTGGGGAGACCCCAAGTTTGCAAGAGTACAAAAGGGGACCCCCCTAAAATAGCTTAAAGAGAACTGAGCATGCTCAGTTGCCACAGAACACTGGTTTTTTTGGGGGTGGGTGGGTATAAAATATGTGGGAAGACAGAATGAAATGAAGACCATACTAGACAGTGTGAGATGGTAATTCTCCATAAGATCAATACCTCTTCCTGTCAGTAATAGGAAGACAGATATTTAAATATGTACATTGTAAAGTGTTAGTACATTCAGATCAAGAACGTTTGAAACATACCTGCCGTTTGTGGAAATTTCTTGGTTGAATGTAAACAAGGAGATTGTCATATTAGACAAAACCTGAATCTTTATTCAGAAGAAAATAGTACTCAGTGTAGTTTCCTGGAATAGTCGTAAATATTTTGGGCTTCCTTGGTATAGCTGCTAGTTTTTCTTATGCAGCCTCCTCATTTTGGGCAATAGAAATCCCAGGAAACAACTTTTCATTACAGAAATCTCAGCGTTACGGAATATTTTCATTAATTTAGCACTACAGAAACACTCTGTTACCAGTAGTGGGTTAATGAAGGGAGTTAATGGTAAACAAGCACACATTTTATAGATATTTGCTCAACTCTGGGGTTTAGCTTCAGAATGAAACTGATGACATGCTTTTTGTGACAAGCCAGTGAATATATTTCATTGGTCCTTTCTGACAGCTATGCGGGGTATGAGTAAAATTAAATCTCTCTCCAGGAGTTTTAATGAAGCCTGATGGGACTAGTGCATTACTAACATAGTATTCCTAAGGCTAGCTTTTGGCTCCCAACTATCTATATCAAGAAGATGTTTAATTAGTTAGCTACCTTACACAACTGTGGAGGTTTTATTTATTTATTTTTTAAAAAACCCACATAATTTTACTGAATCAATATCATCTACATTATTTTGAAAATTATGCGCTTGGTTTAAATACTTTTATTTTAGAATAATGAAAGACACTTCAGAACATGACACATAACGTGGCACACTGCTACATTGTGTGCTGAATATAATAACAGCATTATTTTATTATTGGTACTTTAAGGTCTAAGAGTAGACCAGAGGAAGAACGCTTTTTCCTCTCATCTGAGCTCTACACACCAACTCCAAGGGGCCAGAGCAGAACACTGTGAAAACAGACGCCACCTCTGTGAGTCCCTCCCTCCCACACACCAATACACATTGACACAGAAAATTCATTTTCTGCAGTGTTTACATTTTACAGTATGCAACACAACGTGCCTATCTTTCCATGTAAAGACATTCCATGTAGGTCAATGACTTTTTCAATTTTCTTGCTTTTAATCATACCAAAAGTTATTATTAATTTCCAGACTTCTCTCAGCCAGCCATTAACTATTAGGTGCGTATTTCTCTTCCTTCCTTCCTTCCTTCCTTCCTTCCTTCCTTCCTTCCTTCCTTCCTTCCTTCCTTCCTTCCTTCCTTCCTTCCTTCCTTCCTCCTCCTCCTCCTCCTCCTCCTCCTCCTCCTCCTCCTCCTCCTCCTCCTCCTCCTCCTCCTCCTCCTCCTCCTCCTTCTTCTTCTTCTTCTTCTTCTTCTTCTTCTTCTTCTTCTACAGCTATCATTAGTACTGCAGATATTAGGAGGCTGCTAATTAGCAAGAGCTGTTTTAGCAGAACCTGTCTTCTGTTCATGGCTCATTTGCGCTATCCCTACCAACAGTGTGAAAGCAGACATTGATGGGGAGAACCTACACTTAGCATTTGGGTTGCAAGCTCAGTATACCTGCTAAAGATTTAACTGCATCTTGATCTATGTCATTACAAAATAACCTGAGACAGGAGGAAAAGTGTGCTGCACTGTTGCTGTTATTTGGGGGTGGGGTGGGGGGATGGGGACTGGCTTCAACCTGAGTTCACAGGGTGGTGTACAAAATTGCAGTAAAATAAAACATAAGATCAACAACAAAAACATAAAGACATCCTCTATCCTCTATCCTCAGATTCAATGCCTCTATCCCAGGCATGAGGAATGTCAGCTTGGTGACCAAATGTGGCCCTGCAGACCTCCGTATAGGGTCCTCTGGACCCTACACATGCCATAGCCCTTCTTCAGGCACACAGACCCTCTCGCCAACCCACACCTTTCACCAGCTCTGCTTCAAACTCTCCTTGAATATTTTTGCTTACCTGAAGTGTGTCCTTGAGCTCTGATGATGCTGTTTGCTTACCTAGATGCAGGGCTCCAGGAGGCACCCTGCCTCTCCTGTTGCCACCTCCCCATTTTGCCTCATGCGGTAAAACGGGGCACACCTCCCCTAAAGAGAATAGTGTTTACAGAAACTAGCCTACAGTACAACAGGTAAAATTTGCATTTGTTGCTCCACCCATTTTTTCCTCTGGCCCCACCCATCACTGGCACATGACCCCTGGAAGGTTGTCCAAAAGGGACTGTGGCCCTTAAGCTGAAAAGGGTCCTTTCCCCCACTGGCTGGCAGACACTTGCTAGGGTTTCAAACAGCGGTCTGCACAAGATTGAACCTGAGACTGAACCTGGGAACGTGTTGTCCAGCAGTATCCCTTACTGAGGTGGTCTCTGGCATGGCAGCATTCAGGGAACCCAGGGTGATAGTTCTGGGTGACTTCATTATTCACCGGGGGCAGCCATGGGATGTTGTAGCCTCCATAATAACCATGGAGCTGTATCAAATGGTGTTGCAGTTTTCTACATAAGCTTCCAGGGACATGTATCTTGCTTAGTCGAGCGAAACAGCAGGAAAGTGTTTATTCTGAAAGGAGAAGGAAAGTCCAGGCTCTCTGTGTACAGGTACTGTCAGATTTGCTGCAGGTTTTTTGTTCTTGTTATTTTGCTAAAAGGAATGTAGTTCAGGAGGGCAAAATGCCTTAGGGAAGAGTGTTTTCTGAATGCCTTTTGCCCACTCACTGCTAGAGTTGTTTAAGTTGTTTTCTGTGAAATTCCATTCAGAGGACTGAAACCTGTCACTACTTCCTGAAATTTACTATGGCTCCATACAATATCTTCAGATCCTTCTCCACTAGAATTTAATAGTCACAAACACTTTGAATGGTAGGCCCATTTGAAGAGGGGCATGAGGGACAATTGCCTTGGGCCTCACATATGCATGGGAGGGTGTCACCTCAATACTGGCATTGCTACATTGTCAACTCATTTTCTCCCAGAATTTTCCTAACTTCTCCCAGAAGCTCAGTAATTTCCATAAATTGAATAGGGTGGGCATTTTTTTTCAAAAAAAGTTTTAGATGATGACATGGTGAAACTGGCTGAGAAGGTATGTGTCATCTGGAGCACGAGACTACACATCCACAGGCCAATTCTATGTACCAACCACTCTGTAATTGTTGTGATTTCTCTGCCCCACTTTGTTCATTTTTCTTCTATTACAATTTCAGAAATGATGGTACACCTGGCATTGGTAAAAGAGTCAGGCAATCCTATTCCTATTTACCTGAGTGAAAGCACACAACTTAGTAGGACTTGCTTTTCACTAGACATGTATAGGATTACACTGACAGAGGATATTTTGTGATTTATCTGTGGCTGCAACACTAATGTTTCCTATTTCTCTGTTTGAATGCTGAATCTGCCCCTCCTCTACACTCTAGGTAAAAATGAATACAAAGAGGTAGCAATTAGAAGCAAAATGATGAGAAGTGGGTCCATATGCTCTCTACAAATTAATTGTGAATATTTATAATCTGGTATTATGAAGCTATAACTATTTCCCCAGTAATTCATGCACTTGGATAAAAGCTCCCTGGGAGAGAGCACACTGAAATCTATAATGTTTTTCTTATTTTTTTATTTTTTTTACAGGCATATGTTGTATAATGAAGTTCATATAACACCTTGGTGATTAAATAAAGCACCAGCCCCTTCATTCTTTTTTCACCTCATTAAGCATTTTACAGCTGCAGCTAATGAGAGAAAATAATCAATAATTCTGAGACAATTGAAATGGACTCTTATTAAATTCAGGTCATAGACTGAATCTACAAATTCTGCTTTCAAATTGTAATTTACATTTTCCTCTCACATCAGGGGCATATGTAATGTAACACCTTAGCATAGCTGAAATAAAGATTTAACAAAATAACTTCATTAGAGTACATCCCAGACCACGTTAAAATTGTGTTGTATTTTCACAGAGTGAATTTCATAAACTGACAGGAGTGTTTTAAACAAGAATGTTTTAAACAAGAAGAAACATACTATCTCTCCAAGACTGTTTATTTTTCCAACCAGAGGCTGTCCTCAAAAGCTTTAGAGAGCTTTTAGGAGGAGAAGAAGCAGAGGCTAAACACCCTAAACACCTGTCAGACAGTTTAGGATGGGAGATTATCATAGAAGTCTTCCCAATGCCATTGGAATAAGCCATGAAGCCTCTGGTACCTGTACCAGGAAACATTGGCCCATTAATTAATGGTGTCCCTCCACCTGCACAACTATTCTCTGTCGTGGTGTGTGTGTTTATATTCTTCCCACATATATTGTTCTCATGTATGTGTCAATATATTGTTCTCATGTATGTGTCATGTCAGCTCATCAACACGAAATAGTTCTTTTTAGCAGAGTTGTTTTACTTGGCACACACACCCTATATTTACACAAAGGTTTCTCTCTCTCTCTGAGCCCAGTGAGGGCTCTTTGCTTCAAAGTCCTTGCTGTGTTTAAGCCTTCAGCCAAGTTCTAAGTTCAGTTGCTTTGAAAACCCATGGCCACAGTTATAGGTAGTATTCAGCTCTGTATCCTCTGATGATGGAATGCATTCTTCAGTGGAATAGGGAGAGAGGTAATTTCCAGTGATTCCTTCTCTGACCTGCAGCTTTTTGTGTCACCCCCCCCCCCCAAAGCTGAAGGGTTGGGGGACACAGGGGGCATCAAGAAGGAGAAGGAAGTAGCAAAATTTGCTTCCCTCCAGGTTCTGTTGCTAGATGCCTTCTGCAAACTGAGAAGGTAGTGTTGGATATTGTGTGCTTGGAGTTCAACTGTTACTTTACTGCTTAATCACTATTTTCTTTACTATTCCTTACTAACAAATGAATTTTAAATCAATTATAAATAATAACTCATCCGTTGTAATACATGTTATTTAAGAATAATAAACTTAAAGTCTTTATAAACTTTAGAACTATTTCCCATACTTGAAAATACTCAAATATTTGCGGTCTTCAGGAACATGAAATGTTCAGTCATATTCCCGTTTCATATGAAATCCTTGCAATCTAAACAAATTAATTAAGTATTCAGTTTTTAAAACTGTAATCTGACTGCAACTCATCTAATACTGATTGCAGAGTAGCAATGGTTGGGTTTACCAGACATTCATACTGATCTTTAGCCAATTGGATATGAGAAATTATTTTTAACTTCTGTTATTCAATTAACTATATCCCCCCACAAAATTTTATGTAATGGTTTTGTCAATATTTTCCCCTTAAATATAAGTTTTTCTGAATGCATTTCAATTGTCAGCAAATTAAGTGAATATTTTATTTATTTTGAAAAAGCCAACAATATATTCTGGACAAGTTATGCTAATTTTTCGTTTTGTGCTCACCATGACATTACTTCCTTGGGTGCTCTATAACCTGTTGATCATTTAACCCATATAACTAACAGGATAATGGTTAGGATACTGAAAGTCTAAGTGAAACAACACTGTAAAGTGTGAACTTTGTGACAGATTCTCAGATTCAATTCTGAGAGAGAGAGAGAGAGAGAGAGAGAGAGAGAGAGAGAGAGAGAGAGAGAGAGAGAGATTTGAGACTAGGCATTTCGAGGCAATCTGGTTTTATGGGTTAGATAGAGGCACAAATGTTCAAATGGAGGGGAGGTCCTCTAAGGAATGTTGGCAAATGACAGTTCAGATTCCTCAGTATTTATAGTATTAATGTTATATAGCATATTATATAGTGGATTGACCTTTTCTACAACAAATGGCACTAAAATTAATGGTCCTGATCTGTGTAATGTGTGTATGCTTTGTGTTTCATAGTGATAATGCTGATTTATGTTTAGATCTAAAATGAATGTAACGAAAGTGATAGCTTCAGGGGAAAACTATAGCCAATGTGGTAAACTCTGTGTATAATAATAGACTGGGTTACCATAGTAAACTAGTTGACTAGTTTTAATTAACACTTTAATTCATAGGGAAGCTTTTTAAGGTTTAATGTTTTACTATGTCTTTATATTTGCTGGAAGCCACCCAGAGTAGCTGGGGCACCCACTCAGATGGGCGGGGTGCAAATAATAAATAATTATTATTACTTGAAGGGGGGTGGTCCATCATAAAATCTGATGAGCATTGAAACGTGGATATTGCTCAGTTTTGTCAATCTATCTTAAATTATGACCTCTGTAATAATTTATTTATTTGATCTCACTCCAACACAAATTATAAAAGGAACATATGTCCCTGGTGTGCAGCTGTGGATTCCATACATGTTGCTTTCTGTTAGAATTTCCAGGTATGCACATTTGTGCTATCAATCAGTCAATCAATCTTTCTGCCTGTCTTTCTTCTTCTTTATTTATTTAGAGCAAAACCAAAACTCAGCCACCAATTTCTACACTGTTGTTGCTCTGTTGACCAGCTGGCACAGTTTAGGGGCAGGAGGTGCCCAATGCAACTGATCCGCCAGCAAATTAAGTATTTGCTGATGAAATGAGACCAGCTTCCTATCTCTCTGGCTGACACAGACTGAAGGAATGGCTTTTCCCAAATGCCAGCTGTTGGGAGAAGATGCCTGATGGAACTGGCTTATCACAACAGAACTGATGGAGTGAGCACTGCTTCCTCCTCCTCCTCCTCCTCTTCCTCCTCCTCCTCCTCCTCCTCCTCCGTACCTGATGGCATCTATCTATCATCTATCTATCTATCTATCTATCTATCTATCTATCTATCTATCTATCATCTATCTATCTATCTATCTATCTATCTTCTATCTATAAAAATGTAGGCATTGCCCACACGAATGAAACAGCCTTTCTCCATAACCACTGAACCGTAATGTAACAAATTTGGCCACAACGTTCCATGCCCACCAGGGAGGGATCTGGCGTAATTTCCCCCCCCAAAAAAGCACACCTTTCACACCTAAACTAATGATTAAACACAAAAAAGTGGCGCACAAATTATACATCACCAGCAGAAGCGCTGAATACTCCAGCAGCATCCAATAGCCGTGCCACCAGATGACATCACAAAATTCCACAGCAACCAACTGAAAACAGGCCTTTTGCAACAAGGCCCAGCTTTTTCAATAGGCTGCAGTGTTGCCAAGCAGGGAAAAACAAACAGAATAGGGCATTTCACAACGGGAGGGGGGCACAGGGATGAGGCACAACAAAGGGAGGGGGAAAACACATAGTCATGGGGGGGGAGGACCCTTAGTCAGCCAAAGCAGTGGGGGGGGGTTGGGACAGGCCAAAACTGAGTAGGCTGCAGCATTGCCCAGCAGGGAAAAATAACTGAAAACAGGCCTTTTGCAGCAACAAGGCCCAGCTTTTCCAATAGGCCGCAGCATTGCCAAGCAGGGAAAAACAAACAGAATATATGGCTTTCACAACGGGGGGGGGGGGGGGTCACAGGGATGCGGCACAATAAAGGGCGGGAGGGGGAACACATAGCCATGGGGAGGAAGGAATAACCCTGAGTCAGCCAAAGCAGTGGGGGGTGGGGTTGGGACAGGGAAAACTGAGTAGGCCGCAACATAGCCATTGGGGGGAGGTAGGACCCTGAGTTAGCCAAAGCAGTGCGGGGTGGGGACATTTTCAGGAACACACGTGGATGGGGGAGTCTTATTTTTGAAACTTACAGTAGGGGAGTCAGGGTTGGGACAGGGCAGGTGAGGGGACTCTAAAGGGAGACTCTGAAGGTCCATTTAACAGAAAAAGGTCCATTTAACACAAAAGCCACAGCAACACGTGGCCGGGCCAGCTAGTGTTGGATAAAAGGCAGAGAGGGAGCATGACAAACATGAGGTTAGATGCAGTCTTGGTAATGCTTTGTGTAGATGCATTGAAATTGACAAAATGTAGATTAGTTATATGAGTTACTTAAGTCCCACTGATTTCTGTTCCAGGAGATGACATCATGGTGACTTCAGCTACCAGTATGACTGTCGTTGCCTCCTATGGTGCCCACAAAAGATCTCGATAAATGCTCCATCAAAAATCCATGACTTTCACTTAGTAGTTTACAATTGATCACATTGGATAAATCAGATTTTAAAAAAGCAGAAAACAAAAACAACACCCATTAAAACCATAGAACATTAATTGAAACAGACAAAATATTACTAAAACAAGTGCTAAGCAAACAAAATATCCAACATGACATATTCAAATATAAAATTTTACATGGATGTACAGTATGCCATATAATTTTTCTAGTGTACAGTGAGACTTGAACTTATTGTGGAGACCACACACTGGTATGGTTTCTCTCTCATGCAGATTAACTTTTCCCAATAAGACCTGAGTTGCATGTGAAGCTCCTCCCACAATCGACCGCTTCCAGGACAAGCCCATCTATGAGGCCAGGTGAGGCGACTGCCTCAGGTGGCAAGGTCCACTGGGGCAGCAGATCTCAATGTTGATGTTTCTTTCCCTCCTTCTTCTTGAGTGGGGAGGGGGGCACTATTTTGGGTTCTGCCTCAGATGCCAAAATGTCTTGGGCTGACATCAACTTCTTTGTGTTTTTTGGTGAGTGGTGAGAACCCTGACTGTAGCTTTTCCAACATCTTATGCATGTAAGGCTTCTCTCCAGTATGGAGCCTTTGGTCTGCAATGAGATATTCCAGTTGCCTGAAGCATCACCCACAATTAGTGCCATTGTTCAATGGAGATTCTTCCAAAGCCTTGTTGAACTGTCTCTCCAAATAGCTGAAGTCAATTGAAATTTTACCACAGCCTGTCTGTGCACAGATCCTGAGTTTTCTTGTGCATGCATTTCTCAGTAACAGTAGGGCTACAACTGTGCCAATGTCCTCTCCCCCCCCCCCATAGACTGGGCACTGAAATGGCT
Organism: Zootoca vivipara; assembly: GCF_965207765.1. Lineage (NCBI taxonomy): Eukaryota > Metazoa > Chordata > Lepidosauria > Squamata > Lacertidae > Zootoca > Zootoca vivipara. The sequence continues at coordinate 33,071,418 of NC_142583.1, forward strand.
TCTGGATTCTGCATGGATATCACTGTCTTCAAATGATTAGAAAAAATAAATAAATTTAAAACTGCAAGTCTGCATAGCCCCAAATGCCTTGCATAAGTGATTTGACAGAAATGAAATTCAGGCCTTACTGCATTTGTTCAAATTTATTTTGGCTAAAGAGTCGAAAGGGAGAATTCGCCTTCAAGAGCACAAGTCAAAAGATCAATAGAGTCAGCATTTCAATTTACACTTTCCTTCCCAGCTCTAGAAATCCCTGATCACAAAGAGATGTTGTATGGTATTTTCTTGTACATTAAGAAAGGCATTTAAAATATACAACACAGGCTTTGGGGAAATTGTTTAGACTCTCTTTTGCAATCCACCTGACTAAGCTTCTAAAACTGCATTTAATCTTTGTTTTAAAGCATCAAGTAGCCTGTCATCCCACCCCTTTGCAACTCAAGGCATAGTTCAACCAACTCCTGACACAGAAAAAAGAATTGCACCATATCCATGGAACCTAAGGCTGAACTGTTGTTGTTGTTGTTTAAAAAATGCATTGGGAACCATACATCTCTCCCTCTCTCTTGATTCAAGTGGTATATTTGTTTTTGCTCCTTAAGGCATATTTCCATTATTGATTCCAAGTGGGGAATATTTCACAGATTGTCTTATATAATGGCTACAGAAAGATGATTTCAAGTTATCTTGGGGCCACTGTGTTCAAGATCTATCAGCACCAGCCCCCTCTGTGCAATCTATTCACTTCTTTGCCCACTGAACTTCCAGGGGCCTACGCATATATCCATGTGCATATATTAGAAGCTCCAGTTCATGCAAATGGTTCCCTTTGGTGCAAAACATGTTCCCAGGGTTGAGAATCTACCTGACAAAATCTCTGCCAACCAATTTCAGGAGGTAATCTGTCTTCCCAGATGCTTGATAGATTCTGTCCTCTGCCCAGTTTTTCCATCCATATTTATTGAGCAGTAGCTAAAGTGAAAGTCTGTACACATCCATCCATCCATCCATGCATTTCCAACCTGTTATGCAGCTGCCCTGCCTAGAGTCGTGCCAATGGGCATGTTGAACATGCTTGCTTCTACAGGGTGTCTTTTAAAAGAGGCCTCGTGGAACATGTGTACTCTGTATCCACATGGCCTCTTTTAAAGGACTCACCGTGTACAAGGGTAGTGGCATGGATTCATGTCATGTTAGCATGCAAGGTGAAAGAAGGCACAAGGAGGCAATGAGCAAGACATTGCATGAATTGGCTGACTCACCCCATAGATTTGCTGCCTGGCACTCCGCTGACACATGGAGAATCCACACTGGCTGTCTTGCCTACACAATAATCTGAGATGAACTCACCATTTCCTTCTGCATCCTCAATACCTGCCTGCCTTCTCTGTTTGACTGCTTAATACCTCTCTTGGATTGGGAAGATAATTGACAAGGAGCATTACTTAGTATTCTCATTCTCTGGTTCTCTCTGTGTGTTTAAGCTAGAAAAAGGATCAGATCTTCTCCAGTATGTGTATGCCCTGTTTAGAAGTTTGACCATATAGATCAGCACATTGACATAATGAGGATCCTCAGCCCTTGGAACCTGTGTTGCCAGGCTATTTGGAATAAATCACACCCACTTTCCCCACACCTGAAGCTGCTCAAGGGAAGAAGAATCCAGAGTGTAATCTAAACATGCTTCTAATTCTTATTTTTCAACAAAATGTTTGTACCTTTCCCTGCTGCCCATAAGTTTTCCTGGCTTGAGCTGCATCTGCAGAGAAAGATTACTCCTTTGCAGCCATGCCTTGACTTCAAACCAATGACACAAAGGGGTATTTTTTATTTTACAGCCTGTTCTTAAACTCATGCTAGACTACAAAGGAACAATCTAAAATAAAATATATCCCAGTGTTTAGAATAGGTCTGCACTGCAATTTTTCAGAAGACACCCCCCCCCCCCCGAGATAATTCTGTGATTTCCTCCACCCTGCCAGAAGACAGCACTGCAGAATTTTCTCTGTACTTTCCCCATCCTTTTTTGTGTGGTTACAGTCTTTCTCTCTCACCATGCCTGGAACGATGCAAAATGATTGCCAGGTTGCCAGCGCAAATGCTGTGACAGCCACTTGCAGAAACATCAAAAAAACCTTAGGGGGAATAATATGTTCTCATGTCACTGCTAATGGCAGCCCTACCCCTGAGAAACTCCCCCCTTTCCCCCTTCCCTCAGCCCACAATAGGGTAGAGAATTTCAAGAGGCCATTTTCACACAACTCTAGGTTTTGTTTTGTTTTGTTTTTCTAGTGATGAGCTAGGGTCTGCAATAATTTACTGAAGAATTATTCCCCATTTCAACCTTGACAGAGAGTTGCACCCTCAGATGTTAAGGTCAGTAGCATCTTCTTTCACAAAAGAGCACATTATTGTTGGAAAGCTGGATGCAAGGATCATAAATCCATCACTGGCAAAGAAATGTGCTCTTCACCACACTAATCTGTGGACCTCATCTTCGGATAAGTACAACCAGTAGGGTTCTTGCAACATCATACCCTTTTTCGTTTGTAGAGAATCAGAATTTCATCTCCAGCAATACAAAAGCCTTTTCTGATCTTATGATGGAAAGCTCCTTACAGCTTTATAAATCACTAATAACACACTGAGTCAGGCAGCTCCCACATCCCTTCTTCCATGTACCTAGCAGCACTGCAGAGGCTCGGCTGCATCAATCTTCAAAATGTACAAAAATGTACAATTCCTACTGCTTACTCATCCACTGTCTCTAAACTTTCTTTTCAATACAGGAGACACAGTGCACTTGAAGGGGAAATTGTTCAATAAAGTAATAAATTTCTTACTCATTTCTAGAGAGGTTTGTGCTTCAGCTGTTCACAGTTAAATACAAAGCTTTTGTTTGCACTGATAAGTTAAATCTAACTTGCAATCTGCACTTTGAGTATTTTTTGTTTATTTGTTTAAATACCTTTGCTAGAGTCAAATGTTCTAGTAGTTTGCTTTTATAGAAATTCCCAAAGTACAAACCAACATCCCAAAGTCTGTGCATAATGGATAATTTTTTGCTGTCATTCTCTCTGTCATAACCAAATCAACAGGTTTATGGGCTATTGTTGTTTTAAGTATGTATAAGACACATACGTGGGTGGCGCTGTGGGTTAAACCACTGAGCCTAGGGCTTGCAGATCAGAAGGTCGGCGGTTCAAATCCCTGCGACGGGGTGAGCTCCCATTGCTCGGCCCCAGCTCCTGCCAACCTAGCAGTTCGAAAGCACGTCAAAGTGCAAGTAGATAAATAGGTACCGCTGCAGCGGGAAGGTAAACTGTGTTTCCGTGTGCTGCTCTGGTTTGCCAGAAGCAGTTTTGTCATGCTGGCCACATGACCTGGAAGCTGTACGTCAGCTCCCTCGGCCAATAGAATGAGATGAGTGCCGCAACCCCAGAGTCAGTCACGACTGGAACTAATGGTCAGGGGTCCCTTTACCTTTAAGACACTTACATCTTGGTTCATGTTACAAATTTATGTTACAGGAAAGATGTATTGATTCCATAATGGGAAAGTAAAAACATAAGCAACTTCCTGCCTGCATTCCAGGCTACCAGATGCACCCCTGACTGTATTTTATATGTGCTCTGCCTTACAATAGGAATAAATCAGAGCCTGCTGGATCAGGCCAATGGTCCATCTAGTCCTGCATCCTTTTATCACAGCGGGCAACCAGATGCCTATGTGAAACCTGCAAATAGGACCCGACTACAAGAACTGTGATTTCCAGAAAATGGTATTCAGAAGCATTATTACCTCAGGCCATGGAGACAGCACATAGTCATCATGGCTTGTAGCTACACATTCAGTCTCAGATGCAAGCAGGAGGATAGTTTATAGAACTTTCCCTCACTGCAAACTTTCTTCTGGCAGTGCTCTGTCCTGTCCCTGTGCTTCTGACAGTCCCAAATGCAGACTGGGTAGTAACTGTGGAGTGAATTAGGGAAACCATGCCAGGTTCTATGCCTGGGGTAGGTTTGGCAGCCTTCTTCAATTTGGCATCTTTCAGAAATTTTGGACTACAATGCCCATCAGCCTTAAGCAGTGGTCAGGGGTGATGGGAGTTGTATTCTAAAACATCTGGAAGGCATCAGGTTTGGGAAAGACTGGTGTAAATAGTTGGAACTCCAATGAATGCTTTTGTTTGTGAACTTGCACAGTTTAATGGCATTGGGTAAATATGACTTTAGGCTGGTGGTTCTCGCTAACAAGATGATTCTCATCTGTATCACCTCTGTTAATGACAAACTGCATTTTGTATCACGTGTAAATTGCTACAATAATTTGGTTGGGAATGAATCCATCACCAACATGGCAGGTGATAATATCACCTTTCAATGAATCATGGCTTCACTGTCTTTTGCTCTCTCCCTTATTCATGATCATTAAGTTACAGGTAGGTAGCCGTGTTGGTCTGAGTCGAAGCAAAATAAAAAAATTCCTTCAGTAGCACCTTAAAGACCAACTAAGTTTATATTTTGGTATGAGCTTTCGTGTGCATGCACACTTCTTCAGATACACTAGAAACAGAAGTGTCAGACCCTATATATATACAGAGGGTGGTGGGGGTGGGTGGGAATGGGAGATGGGCTGATGGGAGTGGTAAACCTGTAGATGGGTGTTAATGTCCACATAAATCTGACATCAGGAACCATAAGACTGAAAAACCAGTAGGAGAACACTTCAATCTCCCAGGACATTCTATACAAGATCTCAAAGCAGCTGTTTTATTACAGAGAAATTTCAGGAACAGACTGGAAAGGGAAGTTGCTGAATTGGAAATCATTACCAAGCTTAAAACCATGGAAGCACCTGGGATGAATAGAGATATCAGATTCTTATCTCATTATGCATGATCAAGCTTTCTTTAGCACCTCAGCCCAGGACTAATTGCAGCCATCAGCAGCCATTAACACCCATCTACAGGTTTACCACTCCCATCAGCCCATCTCCCATTCCCACCCACCCCCACCACCCTCTGTATATATATAGGGTCTGACACTTCTGTTTCTAGTGTATCTGAAGAAGTGTGCATGCACACGAAAGCTCATACCAAAATATAAACTTAGTTGGTCTTTAAGGTGCTACTGAAGGAATTTTTTTATCATGAGCATTAACACCTTGATGGTACAGGAAAGGTCAAAATGAAATGCATGCATTGCTTGTTGCATCCACCTGAAATTTGCTATTGATCTGTCCATTTCTGCCACCAGAAGTAAAAACAAACAAGCACCCTTCACTCACAACTCATCTGAACAGGAATAGGAATATCAGTATATTTTACAATGGAAAATCTGATAAATCCTAGTGTTTCCATACAGATAGTTCAATTAGTTTCCCTTTATTTCCTTTCAGTGCATCTACATGACAGCTGGTGGTTGATCAAGCCTACACTATATTCCATTTCCTTCCAAGGTAAATAGTTCATTTTTTATCTTACATTCTTCCATTATCTCAATATAGGTTTTGAAGATCAGAACACATGCATTGTTAGGCTGGCTAAACCTTTCACATATTTGTGAGTAACTTTTAATCATATAACAGCAGTGTTGATTCCTGGATGATTTCCCAAGCCCTGCTGGCTTTTATCTTAATGACCCTTTTATTGATATGTAATAAGGTTATGGAAAAAGATCAATGATTGCATTTACTCTGTTGTTTCATAATGAGGAGAAGAGTTGGGGAGAAAATTGTAGTAAAAATGTTCATTGGTTTTAAAAAATGTAAATTGCTTTCAGATTCTAGCAGACAACTTGAAGACATGATGTAAATACAAAGAGGGAAATAAGATGGCAAAATAAATAGAGAGAATGCAATCTACCAGCCAACCTCTACTCATATTGATAATGAGGTTTCAGAGCTGCCTCTTAGCAGAAAAGTTTTCCTTCTTTAGTCTCCAGAGGAAATTATTTGTCAGACACTTCTCTCATTGCCACTGACACACATAGTCAATTGTGTGGAAGCATTTTGAGTAACTGTAGTTGTTAAACTTTAAATGTATTAATTGTTTAATTGCTATATTTGTGCAATGCCTTTCAGTAACCAAAGTACAACTAATTAAATGAAATAAAGCCAAGCAGATCACAGTAGTCCTTTTGTTTCTCAATGTCTTACTCCTTCCCCACCTTGCAGCTGGTAAGAGTGGGAATGACATTTGCACTGGTCCCAGTAGCAAATTATTTTTGTCTAAGCCAAGGGGAGGCTGCCTCTAGTCAGTTTTGTCTGATATCTCCTCCTCTCCCTTTTCAGCTGTAACTTGGCCAATAGTCTGGCCTCTTATTCATCATGGTTGGACACAAAGGAATGGTGGAAGGAACCAGCTGGGGAACCACCAAGGGAAGAAGGTTCAGAGCCTGGGGAGTGTTGGTGGGACAACACTGACAACAGGGAGCAGACTGAAAAGAGAAGGTGTTGAAAACTGAAGAGGTAACAGGCCTTAGTGAGCTGGGAGAGTCTGTGGCAGAGAGAAGTTCAGAATCAGAGGGAGAAGTCTGATTGCTTGGGAAAAGCCCTGGAGAGGAGAGGACTTAGATGGCTGTGAGGAGGCAGGGACTTTCACTCTCAGCAACTGATTTTCATTGAGTAAGACTACTGGAAATGAGCTGCTCTGTGTCACGGTCTGGTTGGCGGGAGGTAGCAGTCCCGACTCAGGACGTCAGGACCAGAGGCAAGATGGCAGCGTGGAAGCAGGAACTGGACTCCAGGTGGCGTGGGGCTGCGGGTCAAGCAGCAGGAAGTTGCAGGATTGAAGAACCGAAAGTCGGAGAATTTTTTCTCCCAATGCATTCCTATGGGATTCGACTTACAAATGTGCGTTCGGAACGCATTAAATTCGTAAGTAGAGGTACCACTGTATGTGTCAGCTCTATGGAATCTTTTAACTATGTCTAAAATTTTGAGAGTTTCCAAATGGGGCTCTCCAATAGCTTCCAAAAAATGTAGTAATGTCAAAATTAACAAAGATTGCACAAATAAGTGATGGAAGTGAAATGTTTTAATTAAGTTTGTTAACATTTATTAATTTTTTGTAAATCCATAAAGGGAAATGTTGATGTGTTGGCAGTTTTACCATCAGCCATTCTCCAAGTCCATCTGCAGCTCCTTCTGCCCATTCTCTCTGTAAGGAAGAGTCTGACATGCACACACACCAATAGACCCCTAATTATACTTTTGGGTGGCTTTTAATTATCTGCTGCTTTATTTAATCAGTCTTGGCTTTAAAAAAAAATCAGAATATGCATCTATGTATAAACAAATAAACAGTGCTGCAATTTTCTGTCTATGTGCTTCATAATAGCTAAAATTATAATCCTATACTTGTATACTTAGATTTAAGTTCCACTTAGTTTCAGGCAAAGAAGCATAGGGCTGCGGCAACAATATTGTAGATCTTTCATAGAATCATAGAGCTGTAGAGTTGGAAGGGACCGCAAGGCTCATCTGTTCCAACGCCCTGCAATGCAGGAATCTTTTCCCCAACATGGGGCTTGAACCCACGACCCTGAGATTACAAGTCTCATGCTCTGCCAACTAAGCTACCCATAGTCAACATTACTTCCAATTAAGTACAGTGTTATACCTCGGGTTACAAACGCTTCAGATTACGTGTTTTCAAGTTGTGGACTTCAGGAAACCCAGAAGTACCGGAAAGGGTTACTTCTGGGTTTCACCGCTCGCGCATGCTCAGAAGCACCAAATCGCATCATGCACGTGCGCAGACGCAGCGCTGCAGGTTACGAACACTGTGGGTTGCGGGCGTGCCTCTGTCATGGCTTATGCCCGCAACCCGAGGTTCCACCGTACATAGTTTATTTCCATGTCATGTAGTTTTCCTTTTATTTAGTAACATTCTTCATGGTGTGTGTGTGTGTGCGTGTGTGTGTGCGTGTGAACAATTATGCATTGCAGATCACAGGGTAGATAGCTTGCCAGATGTGAAATTTGCAGATGTTGCCCATCTCCTGGATAGCCTGGTAGATAGTGCTGTGGAGGAGTCGGTGGTCATGGTGCCTGTTGCCGCCAATGACATGGGGCCATGTAGCTATGAGGTTCTAGAAGCAAAATTTAGGTTGCTAGGTAGGATACTGAAAACCAGGACCTTCAAGGCAGCTTTCGCTAGAGAGATCAAAGCACTACAAGTGCCAAAGACACTTGAAAAGAGAGACTGTATACAAATGTCTATATGCTGGTGTCGGATGCCTCCAAGTCAAGATGGGTGAACTGGAGTTATTGGTCTTGGAGGATGGCACTGAAAGAGTGAGCAAAACTTAAATAGAGAGAACCAGTGGGACATAGATCTAAGAGGGCATCAATCTAGTAATCACCAAAGGGAAAGAATCATTGTGGGTGGTGATACAACTCAGCTATTTGCACATATTGTATACTCATTGCGAATACCCAGGTACCGGTATCTTCTGACAAAAGGCTGTGTTCTGTATTTCCTTTCTCCCTTATTTTCATTTCCCCAAACTTTATTTCCCCCCACCCAGGAGCTCTATGGATTCTGTCAGGAAAATCTGAGACTCTCTCTGCCAGCAGGACCGTTTCCTATTTATTTATCTCTTCTCCTGCCCCCTCCTTAGGTATTAGTAGTCTCTTTTTTCACACTCCCAAGGCTTAAACACTATTGCAGCATACGTTGAAGGTATAATCCATTTCATAGCTTAGTTCCCATGATAGCATGCTTTCTCATTAAGGCAGCACATCATTTTCTCTCTCAGCCATGCATATTAACAGTTTTCATACAATGTGAAAACTCTTTGCAAGAAATCAGGCCATTTTTTAAAAATTAAAAAAAGTTTTTAATTTAAACATAATAGACACTGCAAATGGTCTGCAAATCCCAAATACACATTTTCCCCCTCAACTATTTACTGGATAATTTCCCCATGGATGGATGATGATAATAATGAGATCTATGGGAGAGAATCTTGCTTGAATTTCCCCACAAAATGTATTGATTTATCTCATGCCTTGGCTGTTGCAATGGCCTAGGAAATAATTATTCGATTTGGATGTTTAATGACTATTATGGTACCCTCTTCCCCTCTAATACCTGAAGTCCCATTTAGGAAACGTGATACTGATAGATGAAGGGTACTGATAGATGAAGGGTACTGATAGATGAAGGGTAGTTTGGGTCATCAACTTCTATGTGAGCACTATCTCAAATTCTCTTCTACTCTTCTAGTAGTAGTTAGGTTTCTAATAAATTATCAGCTAACTACTGCTTACATTGCTTCTGACATGGCAAGTGCTAACTGAGTAACCATTTCAAAACAACTTATGCTGCAAATGTATGGGGAAACATGCAGTACTGAAAAGAAGGCAAAAATTAAATCCACATTCAAATAATATTCTCTGCAAATAGTGCAACCCCACAAGAACAGGTGACAACGAACAATTGTCTTTCATCTGCTTATGACTTGGTGGGGAATTTTTTTGGCCCAGCAAACCTGATTTTTATCTGCCTTCTGCCTTGCAGGCTGAGTTTGACAGGTAGGAGAGAGATTCCCCTGTCAATCATCTAATGCCACAGTGATGTCAGGTGATTGACAGATGAGTGGTCCTGCTTATTGTAAAAGTTGGCCCATGGAATGGGGGAAGATAGTGACTAAGCAGGATTGACCTCATGCATCAACTGATGGGTGGGGAATTCAATCTTGCTTTCTGTGGGGTTCAGGTGCACAAGAGTCAGGTGTCATGTGTTCCAAGGAGACATCCTGGCAAGGCTAGTCTGAAATGAAGGAATGGGATGAGGCTGTGGAACTGAATCCTGGGAAAGGGCCCAGACATTTGGGAGGTTCTGATCAGGATGCTGGGGAGGGGCTGAGTAAGATGTAAGGAAAATGTCTCTCCTCAGCACCGTAAGTCATCCCAAGAACTTGACGTGATTCTACCATAGCCCCCCATCACTGAAGTGCTCCTCACCTCCATGGAGGTAACTGAGACCAGATGGGAAAAGTAAGCCAGCTTCAACTCCACCTCTTCTTCAAGGATGTGCTGCTGCATGTGTGAACATGAGCAGATTGAGCCTACTTCCAGGAAGGCCTGCTTGCTTGCTAAGTCTCAAGATTTGGGAGACCAACTAAACGAGTGATTGTACCTGCCTCACTCTTCCCAACCTGAGCATGTTAAGGGGGCATGTTAAGTGTTGGGACAACAACATCTTAGCTTACACCTAACCATGTGCCTGAAAACTCTGTTATAACAACTGACTTGCATACCTTGTAACCTGATTGATGTTCAGGCCGTGTAATGATTTCTGGAATAAAGTGTTTGGCAATAATCAAGATGAAAGTTCAGGTGCAGCAACCATGAGAGCAAGCCAAGCCATTATGAGGATTAATAAAACCCTTGTTCATTTATCTTCCCCAGATGATCTCACTCTGCGTATCCAATTCAGGCTTTGAATAAAGAGACTTGTATGCATGTAATGTTTTGTTTATACCATATATAGCAATGGGAACCATTTTTGTCTCTGGGGATTTGGATGGCAGACACTCATGCACATCTCATAATTCATTGCAGACATGAGGATTCTGGTGTACACACAAAACAGACCAATCACAAGTCTACTTCACATACAACAAGCAGAAAGGCCCGGACATCCTACAGGCTTAAAACTTGATTATTGTGAATTATACTTATAACCTGCCTGTTTGTCATTATTGAACCCAAGGTGGGGTATGTATGGCTCCCGAGTAGCCACCAATCTAGGCATAGAATAGACCCAGCTTAGTTTCAGCAAGCTGGTGTTTTTGGACCATGCCCTAGGTCATGCAATATCTTGTAATATATATTAGAGTCTTATTGAAACCGCAAGTGTCTTGAAAGATCGTGGCCTTTTCACTGAACTATTCCTCATTCAGGTAAAGAAAAATCTTGTTTTTATTTAGCATAGTTTAGTGTTCTTCAGTGAGCTGCTAGTTGTTTAATCAGGTCATTTAACTCATCAAAGAGAATTCTTAGCAATGGCCATCATTTCCCCTTTCAGTTATGCAATTTTAAAGTCTCCTAATCAGAAAAAAAGATCATTCAAAAACAAATTATGGTAAATTTTCGGTAGGTTCATTACAAGCTTGACATTTTTATTATTTTCATCAAGATGATGAGCGTTCCTATATAAAACCTCAAGGCAGGGAATATTAAATTAAATGGGTAAATCACATTAAAAAATAGTTCATAGACTTTGCCTTCATTATGTTGCCCAAAATATGCCCTGTATGCAGCTTGTGAATTAGGCTACTTATGCATTTAAATTGCGTAGGTTATGATACATATTTATTACATTTAAACTAGGCAAGGGTTTTGTTTTGGCCCAAGCAACCTATTAAAGGGAAAGACTGAGCAATTATATTTCACTAATGTTTGTTTTTTTAAAAAAAGAAGCCTACATTCTGTTATTATTTTCTGATCTCAGCTAACTCATTTAATTTGGGTTGAATAAAAGAGCAGTTGTGATGGACCATGAGGTAAGTTTGGGTGGTTTAGCAACCAGTGCTGAGTCTGTGGTGGTTTGTATAACATGTCATCTTTTTAGGGGTTTTCCTGCTGACTAGAATTTACAGCTGCAACATACAAGTGCCCAGCCATCCTTTCTAAATTTCCTCACATAAATGGTGGATCCCAGTGAGGGCTGCCTTTTTTTCCTTCTTGGTTGTAACGATAGCCCTCCCTCCCTATTGTTAACAATGGATGGTAACAAACGTTAATCATACTTGGATTACGACGATTGAAATCAATGGACCTAAGTAACATGTTCATTGATTTCAATGGGTCCCTACTGAGAATGAGCTAGTTCGATATCACCATATGTTTTCCATTGGAGAAAGAACTAGCTTAGAGAAGCTCAGCTGCCCCAGTGCCTTGTTATTATCATCCAGCGCAAGCAGAGGCACTGGTAGCAATTTATTGCAGACTTTACACAAAAAAGCAGAGTTCTTGGTATCCAAAAACTCAGAAATTATTGTTAAAAACATGGAAACATAAACATGAAACAGCTGTGAATTGATTCATCATTTAATTCCCCACAAACCTTACTAACTTTCCCCCCATCACAGACTCTCTTAACTCGCTCGTCACACACTCAATCTAGTTACCTCAGCTCATAATGTACATGAAAGTCGCTGCCTTTTTAAACTATGGTTTAGTTCTGCCATCACTCGAAAGCAGCTGCTCTCAGTGTTCCATAAGGTGTAGGACAAGAGTGGGCATGGCTGGCCCAGCCATTAGGCAGCATGAGGCCACTGCCTCAGGTCGCCGAAGCCCCTGAGGCAATATCCCTGTGGGTGCCCTGCCAGAGGCAGAGAAAAAAGCACAGCCATTGGCACTAGTTTGGAGTGAGATCATGTAAATTTTGGTGGCAATTTCACTCAAGATCAAGTGAAATCTTGCAGAGATCCTACCAGTGGCAGCCATAGCTGCCAAGTCTCCCGTATTCCCTGGGAAACCCCCGTTTTTCCAGCTGTTCCCAGCCGGAAAAACTTTTTTTTGTTTTTCCCGGTTTATTCTGGTGCGGCGGCCATTTTGGAACTGGGCAGAGCATGCTCAGAAGCGACTTTTGATGCTGCTCCGCCCAGTTCCAAAATGGCTGCAGCACAACTTCTGAGCTTCAGTCCATATTTTGCACTCTCCTCTTTCACCCTCATTAAGAGGTTCTTTAATTCCTCCTCACTTTCTGACATCAAAGTTGTGTCATCTGCACGTCTAAGGTTGTTTCTTTCGGCAATCTTAATTCTGGTTTGGGATTCATCCAGTCCAGCCTTTCACATGTTGAAGGTGTCCAACATGCTACTGAGGAAGAACGAAGGACAAGTACAAGTAGATTCAGAGCTGATGAAGCGGCTAAGCCAAAGCGAAAAGGTTGCTCAGTTGTGGATGTGCCTGGAAGTGAAAGGAAAGTCCAATGCTGTAAAGAAAAATATTGCATAGGAACCTGGAATGTAAGATCCATGAACCATGGTAAGCTGGATGTGCTCAAAAATGAGAAATATACACCACTTGATGATCGTGAATGATCAGTAACTTAACAAGGAAGAAACAGAGCTGCAAGGGACAGATAAAACTTGTTGGACAATCACTTTTGTCACCTGTTCGAAAAAATAAATTGAAGCTGATGTCTTCCCAGTTCCTGTGGAAATACCTCAGGAACTTTGCAAAATTCACACACATTGGTGGAGCAGACAAACAAAATCTCTCCAAATGAGGAATGATGTTTTGTAGAGCTGGGAAATACATAGCGGAGCATTTAAAATTATTTGGTTTCATCCAACTTTGTAAAAGTCCATAACTTTCCATTATAATTAGTTCATTGAGAAAACGTGGTTTATATTCAGTGAATATAATGCATGTGGGAGTCCTTTTGTTGTCTGTAAGCTTTGACCATTCTATGGCATTCATATTTTCAGATGAACCTCACTCTTTGAATTCAGGTTGTCAGAACATATCTTTGTCATGCCAGATTAGCTTATCTCAAAAGACATGCAAACTTACCTCGATATCAAAAAGCACAGAGTCCACAGCAAATTATTTCCACTCATTCTATCTTCAATACTATGATCATAAAAGTGAAGTAGTGAATTAATAATGTGTGTGAGAGATACTGATCTGTTTGCCTATGGATAAAAGTTATTTCAAAGTCATATCTTGTTTATCTATGACTATTTTGCCTGAACGCTTGCATATTTACCATCTAAAATAGTGTATTAGAATCCCATTAAATTTATTTCCATAGCTGGCTATCCTCATAGAAATAAATTGCTGGCTTTAGGCTCCCTACTTTAGTAATGTAAAGACTACAGCCTTGGTTATATGAACTCCCTGGAAGATATCAATATATGGACAGCAAAGAATTTGTTTAAAGTGATCTTCTCGTCTTCTGTTGTCCCCTTCTCCTTGTGCCCTCAATCTTTCCCAGCATCAGGGTGTTTTCTAGGGAGTCTTCTCTTCTCATGAGGTGGCCAAAGTATTGGAGCCTCAGCTTCAGGATCTGTCCTTCCAGTGAGCACTCAGGGCTGATTTCCTTCAGAATGGATAGGTTTGATCTTCTTGCAGTCCGTGGGACTCTCAAGAGTCACCTCCAGCACAATAATTCAAAAGCATCAATTCTTTGGCAATCAGCCTTCTTTATGGTCCAGCTCTCACTGCCATACATCACTACTGGGAAAACCATAGCTTTAACTATACGGACCTTTGTCGGCAAGGTGATGTCTCTGCTTGTTAAGATGCTGTCTAGGTTTGTCATTGCTTTTCTCCCAAGAAGCAGGCGTCTTTTAATTTCGTGACTGCTGTCATCATCTGCAGTGATCATGGAACCCAAGGAAGTAAAATCTCTCACTGCCTCCATTTCTTCCCCTTCTATTTGCCAGTAGGTGATGGGACCAGTTGCCATGATCTTCATTTTTTTGATGTTGAGCTTCAGACCATATTTTGCGCTCTCCTCTTTCACCCTCATTAAGAGGTTCTTTAATTCCTCCTCACTTTCTGACATCAAGTTTGTGTCATCTGCATATTTGAGGTTGTTTCTTTCAGCAATCTTAATTCTGGTTTGGGATTCATCCAGTCCAGCCTTTCACATGTTGAAGGTTATTCCATATCCAGTTCTAACTGTAGCTTCTTGTCCCACATAGAGATTTCTCAGGAGACAGATGAGGTGGTCAGGCACTCCCATTTCTTTAAGAACTTGACATAGTTTGCTGTGGTCGACACAGTCAAATGCTTTTGCGTAGTCAATGAATCAGAAGTATATGTTTCTATTAAACATATTAAAAGAAAACAAAATCAAAGCAACACAAACACATAATCTAGTAAGAATTTATATCAGGCAAGGGGGAGTGCATTTTGGAAAGGTAGGATGTAAGTTTAAATACAGTTACATATATGAATTGAATATGAATGATCTAAACGTAATCTAACAAGAATGTATTTTCTTCTAGGAACTGGGGATACACCCATCCCGTTGATGTTGGAACCAGAGTAACGGGGAAGTTTCAGACCAGCCAGATCCATTTATAAGCAGGTGGTGGAGATTGTCCATGTTTTTTCTCATATTTGTATGCTCCAGAAAATTGTGCCATATAGAAATAAACTTACCCCCTTCTCTCTGACTTCTAATAAATATTACCTTTTAAGCTAGTTTCTCTGGAAGATCTGTTTTCCAAACTACATGATACAAGTAGCTTAGGTTTTTATATCTTTCCAGAACCGTGCTGTGGTGGACTTTGCAGCTTTTAGTAGATTATATTAGTCCCTTAATATGAACCCACACTTTCATGCAAAAACAAGCTCAGGAAAGCCAACCATGGGGGCAACCTATTGTGTTGTTTGGTTCCCAAAGCAGTTTGGTGGGTTTTATCAAACTGTTACAGATTCCCAAGGGTAACTCCTTCATATGATCCCCCATTCATAATCAACACACACACACACACACACACACACACAACATTTATAACTCTACACACATCCTGTTTTCCATCCATTTACTGAGAATGTAATCTGTTTAAAATGTCTTTGCTTAGCAGTGATTCTGAATTTCATGCCCTTGACACAAAATTAAACCTTGACATGTGGATCTGATGCCAAGCATTTCAAGTAGAAGCTTAGAATTATCTCCCTTACTTCACAGCAGGTGACTAATACCTACTGATCCAGAATGCAGATTTTAGTCAAACTGCATGCACACTAACTTAAGAGTCACATATTTAGCAGTGCCCTTAATTTCTCTGCTTACCATTGCCGCATGCTGTTTCAAACTGTTGCCATTTAATTAACTGATAAATGAACACAACTAAATTGCTCCAATCTGCAAAATTTATGTGCATACGTTACACACACTGACAGTAGCCCCTAGTGAGGCAAATGCCCTTGCTCATTATATAGAACACGTATGCAAGATTTTGCAGGTTTAGGGCTTAACACTGATACTCGTTCTGTTCAATTACTGCTGGAATAATTACACAGATAGTACAATTCTGTATTACTGGCTGTATGGATAGTACCTAAAGTGTGAAATATAAAAAATAAACTGCAATAACAGAAGTACTGCAAAAAATCTAAGCTTTTTATGTAAAAGTCTGAAGAAATAATACTTTCACTAAATTAATATTGAAGTATTCTCATTCCTTTTGGCTGTTATTGTCCCTTTGATGCATTATTTTGCTGGCCTTCGCAGTCATTGAATGTCCAAGAATAATGAAAGCTTGTCAGCTCCACTCCTTGGCCTGCATGCATTTGTTGGAATAGGACCAGAGGAATCTGTGATGCTCCAGATGTTCTTGGACAGGGGTGCCCAGGTAAGCTCTTCCCTGCATAATCAGTCACAAGATGTGGCACACACTAATCACCAAGGTGGGACTAGTAGACAAACAAGGTCTGAGGAAAAGACATGGGAAAGTAAAAATAGTCAAAGACAAAAATGGAATTTCATGTGAAATGATTTGGGAGGACCTGATTGATAAAGATGGCACCTTGCGTGAAATGATTTGGGAGGCTCTGACTGTTAGAGAAGAAACAAGAAGGGAGGGCAAAAGGTTTAAGATGCTACCTTATGTGGTGGCAAAGCAAAAAAAGGCCTGGGAAAAAATACTGGTATATAAATATTTGAAGAAGTTGTGGGAAATGATTGTTGTTAAAAAAATTAAAGTTATGATATTGAGATGTACAGGACTTCATGGATTGTTTGAACGGAAGACTTTGTTCTGATATGCGAGATTGGATTCCAGGACAAGACCAGCCAGCCCCTATGGAAGGAAGAAGCCTCGGCCAAAGAACATAAAGAAGGTAAAGAAGAAGATGGGGGAAATAAATTATTGAACTATGCAAGACAAATTATTACAAAAAGGCAATTGTTTAAAGCATATTTTCTAAGCTTTGTGTACAGATTTTTACATTAGTCTAACTTTTAAAAGTCACTTGTAATAAGGAGTTTTTTAAAAATGTATTGTTAAGTATATAAGGTTTTATGGACGTGCATAAACAAGTATATTATAATGGAACCAAGAGGGGGAGTGGAGGGAAGTCGACCAAAATTTATGGTTCAATTTGGTTATGATTTTTTCCCCTGGTTTTTTTTGTATTGTTATTTTCTGGAAATCAATAAATTGTTATCAAAACAACAACAAGAAGAAGATGCAGCACACAAACCATTTAAATAGCAATTCCCATCAACTTTGGGAGTGGCGTCCCCCTCAAATATTTTATTGTGGGAAGGCAATATTGGCTCCTATATTGTTGGACTACAACTCTCATTATCCTTAACCATTGTCCATAGCTGGCTGGGGCTGATAGGAGTCCAGCAATGAGAGTACCCCTAAACATTTTTTAAAAGAAAAAAAAGCACTGCATAAACCTACCATATATTGTGCTCCTATTCTCCAGAAATGATTGAAATGGCATTCAAAAAATTTCCACCATGAAAGAAAATTCTTATGGGTGTGGTTCAGGGGTTTTGCTGCACTTATGTTTGTTGTATTGTGTTGCAATTTCAAGGTGGCCAAATTTCATTTTTCTCATTCTAAAAATCATCCCTACACTGCCTTGCATTCTGCAGCCCACTAAAACGTCCCCATTTCCTAAAAATCTTCATACACACAGAAATGTGGGGAAGCTTCCTACTGAACATCTTTTTTAAAAAGTGAAATCATTTTACTTTTCAAGAAATTGGTGTGGGATTATTATGTTAAGAGCTAAAGTGTTAGACTTCTTTTAAAGACAGACTCAGGTAGTGCACTGAGCTTGGGAGCTAGCACTCCCAGCTTCCTGTGCTTCAGTTAAAGCTCAGGTCAAGACAAAATGAGATAATTTCTGCCATGGTTTTTTCCATAACTGACCAGGAAGGCTTCACAGCTCTGGATAAAAGTTTAATGGACAGAAATGCAGAAACCACAACCTCATAGCAACAATATGGTAAGCTTAAATCTACATCTACCAAAATTCTAAAAAGCCTTGAGTAAGAATTGGTGTTGGGCAGAGTGGTGGGGAAAAGAAACCTCCTTCTCAGGGAAAGAAACTTTTTGAGGAATTGAATGATAGGTTTTGGCAGTGCACGAGAATAAAGCTATGAGATGCTGCTGGAGGAGGAGATCCCCGGGGGGCGCCGGGCCCTCTTCGACAGCTACACCATGAGAGGCAAGATTTAGCAGTGTAACAGCTGTTCTAGAGAGGTGCAGAATCAGAGACCTGTATAAATAAACTGGCATGCATCTATCATTTAATTTTTTCCTCCTGAATTCTTATGAAAGCTCGTGGCAAGTCTCTGGAGACATTAACAGATCAGTTTTCAGTATATCAAAATGGATTCCACAGTCACCTTATAGTGTGAGGCTATGCTGCAGAACCATCATGATGCAAACCATTCAGGCTACTGGGCAATGTTATGATAAATCAAATATTTGTTCATCTGATTTTCAATTCTTTGTATGTTTGGGTCAGGAACTGCAACCCATGTTTATCATCATGTTTTGCATATAAGCCTGCCACTGGTCAATACTGCAAAATATTCTACTTTTGTTTTCATGGGTGGTGTTGGGGGAGAGATAATATGGTTATATGTGTTGATCTGAATGTTCATTTAGTTTGTATGTTAGCTAATAAGGCATTTGGCAGATTGTGAGAGACTGACAGGCACAGTTTAGTTTCATATTTCACTTGAACTTGAATCTTGAACACTGGTCCTCAGTATTCATTATGGAAAGTTGAATAATACTATGCATAAACTGGGGTAGGAGTAGCTGATTGTCACATTTCAAGTCGTGACAGACCTTTCTTAAATAATAATTCAGTACACCATATGTGCTTAACCAGAGGCTAAGAGCTACTGAAAAATTGTTTTCAAGATTTAATGGATTAGTTTTATAATCTATCTCAGCTCCGGAATATATTTATTGAAAGCATTCACATCCCACTCTTCATAAGGAAAAAGGGTTCCAGGAGGGTTTTGTTTTTTTACAAACAACAATAAGACATGTTTGTGTATTTTTGTGTGTAGGCATGTTCAGAGCATGTGTCACTGACTATTCAAAAACTGCAGACAAATTTCAAAAATCAAGCAATAAGGAGCAAGGTTTCTATTTCAAGGGGTGAGGTTTCCAGGCAAATTTACACACCAGCACTACTTTTGGGCAGACAAATCCTATGGAGGACACACAGAGGAAAAAACCAAGCTGTTATTTCCTATGTTCTGCCTGCTTGTGTTTCCATGGAAGGTGTGTGTGTGTGTGTGTGTGTGTGTGTGTGTGTGTGTGTGTGTTCCCCCAATTTATTTGATATTTTATGGTTAGTTTCCTGAAGAATCTTCCCTCCCATTGGTGTCAAAGGAGTGGGATTCAGCCAATCCACACCCATTCCTGGCACATCTTCCACTTTAGTTGCTGTAGATCATCAAATGGAAACACATTGTGTAGACTTTTGGCACTTGAGGACAAGTTAGAATTTGCGAAGTACTTATCTTTCAGAGGAATGCAGGGTAAGTTTTTGATACACTTTGAAGGAAAGTGCTGTATGCTTCCTTTTACCTCAGACTCTCCCCACCCCTCCAAGCATAGGAAACCAGAAGTTTCAGGGGCATGGTAAGCTCTGAGAATCTTATATCAGTGAAGACACCTTTGTCTTTCTTCAAAATTCCTCAGATATTTCACTTAAGGAGGAATGGTCAAATTCTTAGAATTTCATTTTTCGAAATGTTTGTCCAGCATCTTGACTACTGCTAAATTCAGCCAAGGAAAACTTCTCATTTGCAGAAATCCTCCAGTTTCTCAAAAACAAAAAACAAAAAAACCAATTCTTTCACCCTTGAGCTATTCACAGAGGGAAAGAACAAATAGTATGCAGCTTCTGAATCTTTATTTTTCCAGGATGTTTCCCCTGGTCTGCTTGTTATGATACTTTGGATTGTTCCTAACAAGGCAGCTTTTTGCATTATTAATTTTATTGCGTGTTACCCAGTACATCTTGGAGAATATCACATTTGTCAACAATAGGTGCTGTTGTGGGAGTAGATGGGCAGATACACAAAAGTGCAGCATGCAGCTGGAGGAGTGAGGAAACAGTGTTTTAATGTCTCAGATGCAGAAAGGACCAACAATTAAATGTGTGGATCCTTGAGACTAGGCTGTTGCTTCTCTAATCTCTTCATCTGCATTATAGCTACATAATTAACACATGTGCTCCCTTTTTCTCATGTCCACAGTTTAGCTCATTGTCAAAATGAAAATGCTGGACATTTGTGCTAATTCTATTAGCAGGATTCTTTTTGTGCTGCTGAAACTGAATTCCAATTAAAACTAGTGTTGGGTCATTTGAGGTTATGGTGACCTTTAATTGACTTTCTGAAATTAAACTTTGTATGCACATACTGATCAAACACCCTTCTGCTCATAAGAAATACTTTCTTCCTGCTTTTTCATAGTAAGGAGTTCTTTGTGGGAGGCACTGTTGTTTGCAGGTCCTTGTGCGCTACAGTGGATGGAATCTTTATCTGGTCACATTTTGAACACCTATTTGGGTTTCACATTTTAAACCAGAGCATTGGATAGCTACATGCATATGCAAATTCCAACCTGCTAGAACTCAGCAGTCCGGCCACCTTGGAACACATGGATATACAGCATGAGCAAAGACTGCCCCTCTTCATTTTATGCAAAGGAGAGAAAGATGAGAAAGGTAAAATATCTAACCCAGTTTTCCCTCCCACTAGCACAGACACAATCAGTACTTTGTATTGTTCCCTTGGTGTGTGCCCCAGCAGGGGGAGTCACCATGAATCTGGGCCAGACCTTCATGATTTCTTAGTTAAGCCAAGAAGTTTTATCTATCAGACATTCTTTCATGAAAATTACTGAATTATGCAAAACTAATACTCCTGTTTTGAAAGCAGTGTTTTCTATTGCCTCTTTAGTTGTTTGTTTTCCTGTTTCTGTTGCTTTGAGATGACTGTGCATCCGCCTAGACCTATTGATGCTTGAAAGCTCATAGAAAGCTTTCCTCCGGCTTATATGTAAAACAAATAGTGCATATCCATTTACTTAATATTCTCGAGTAAGAAACAGATTTTCTTCCCAACCTCTTCTTTTCCTTGGCCTCTTTCAAGCCATTGTCTTGGGTAGTGAATTTTTTTAGCAACATTGGGCCTAACCTAGTCATGTTGAAGACCACTCACTGTATTTATACCTAATGCTCAGAATACAATTGTTATTGCCATGTCTGTTCTCAAAAGTCTTCTGTCAGTAAGATAGAAAATAGTTGAAAAGAGAAGAGCGTCAGCACAAGAGGATATTGAAAAAGCAGCTAAGCCAGATATTGCAGAACTTATGACTTTACATTTTGCAGAATTTAGGAAAGGATTGGAGGAATCTATGAACAGACAATTTTCGGAAGTTAGGTCAGATATAGAGAACTCTAAGGAGGCTCTATCACAGAAATTTGACAAACTGGATGAAAAAGTAAATGCCCTAGAAGGGAAAGTGGTGAAATTGAAAAAACAACAACAACAGAGGAGTTAGTTGAGCGTTTAAGGGAGGACCAAGGGGTTCTTGCTGGGCAGTAGGGGGCCTGACTGAGAGACAAAATGAACTTGAATAACAGAACCTACTTCTCCAATTAAGATTAAATGCAAATACGGTTCAAATAAGGATGTAACTGAAGAAGGAAAAGGAGCAAGGCCTTGCCAACTATGTGAGTGGGATTTTGGCGGAATGGATGGGGGAAAGGAGGGGATGGAATAATTTATTGAGAACATTTACAGAGTCCGAACAAGAGCTTCAAGAGAGAAAAGACAGCCACCAGATATACTTCTGACTTTTGTAACAAGAAAAGTTAAAGATGCAGTAATGCAAAAAAAGCTATGAGGAAGGTCTGGTGGTTGAAGGACAGAAAGTTGACATCTTTAAAGAAATCCCATTTAAATTGAGAATTAAAAGAAGGAAATATGGAAACTTAATAACAACCCTCAGAGGGGCAGGGATAAATTACAAATGGGAATTTCCAGAAGGAGTTTCCTTTACTTACAGAAATAAGAGATACAGGCAGATTAGTGACAGACAGTCAGGCACAGGAGTTTATAGAAAAACACAGCAAGGACCCAGAGCTTCAAAGCTCGGGAAGAGATTCCAGAACCCCCTATGAGAGGCAAAGAGATGAATTGGAAAAAATAGAAGGAGCAGGGCAAGAAAGCAAAAAGGTTTTCAGTGAAGTAGAAAATGGCAAACCAAATTACTAACCTGGATTGTGAATGGTTTAAATAACAAAATAAAAAGGAACAGGATGGACAAGCAGGCATGGTGAGAGACTTCCGGAGCAGCCCGTCTACAGTTGGATGGGGGATCTGTGCTCCTGATATCTCGAGGCAGACCCGGCGTTGGAGAGGGGCAGAAACAGGCGACTAAACCCAACCTCGGGGGGGGGTTCCTGAGGGCAGAGCCCATGGCGGTACAATAAGAGGTCTCCCAAAGTGAGAAAACAAAGTATACAGTCAAAAGAGAAGAGCGTCAGCACAAGAGGATATTGAAAAAGCAGCTAAGCCAAGGGAGAATGGTCAACATATAGAGATTTATTGGTAGAACAAGAAGGAAAATTAAAACTTAAAGAATATGAAGAAATAAAGAAGCATCTTCAAAGTTGGTTACACCATAGACAGCTAAAGGATATCTTTAAAGAGGACAATAAGAAAGGTTTTCATATTTGGTTTCCAAATTCCAAAAGGAAGTGATAGAAGAAAATTCAAAACTATTAGAAAAGGCATATAATATCCTTTTGGAGTGGGAAACTAAAGATGAAGAAGTAAAATTGGTAATGATTAAATGGGCTCAAGATATAGACCACAATATACAATTTGAAGATTGGATAAAATTGTGGAAAGTAAATTTGAAATTTACAGATCGTATATTGTTGAGAGAGAATTACATGAAGATGATGTACAGATGGTACACATCACCGGTCAAATTGGCAAAAATGTATAAAATGAAAAGAAAGAGTGTTGGAGGTGCGAGACTGAAAGTATTTTTTATCATATGTGGTGGGATTGTAAAAATGTAAAACTGTATTGGGAAATGATATATAATGAATTGAAGAAAATGTTGAAAATAACATTTGTTAAACAACCAGAAGCCTTCTTGTTAGGTATTTTAGGCCAAGATCTGCCAAAAGAGAAGAGGACACTCTTTATGTAAGCCACTATGATGACTAAAAAACAACGGCAAGAGAAATTGATGAACTATGCAAAACTGGCAAAATTGACGGACAGACTTCGAGAAAAAGACAACAGTGACTCTATAAAAGAGTAGGAACAATTTGTAACATACTTGCAGAAACAAAGGAAGACTATTGACTTGATGGCAGGATTTAAATAAACACTCACACCTTTATCAACATTTGAAACAATAAAAGAAATGATATAGTAGACTCTTAAGAAACAGCAGTATGTAACAAGAGGGAAACAAACCAGAAGTGGAAGTTGGGGGAAGCCCAGGAGGGGAGGGAAGAAGTGATGTAACATAAATGTTATTGATATGAGATGTACTGTATGTAATGATAGAAAAAGAAAAGTGAATATTTTTTTTAAAGAATACAATTGTTATTGTTACTATTGCTATCATCATCATCATCACTACTACTACTATATTTATTATTCAACTTTTGCCAACAGATCCCAAGGCATGTTACATTTCTGAAATCAGAATTAAAAACAGTGGAAACAGATTAAACTCATGGGAATAGAGTGGGTCCTGAGAAAACACATATCAAGTGCCAAAGGGCAGGGTTAAGAGGTACATCTTCAGCATTCTCCAAAAGCTGTGCAGTGAAGAGACCAGATACCTCTCTGTGCAGAGGGGATTCCACAACTTAAGGGAAATGTCCACTCTTGAGCCACCTCCCACCTTAACTTCTGAGGCAGGTGAGACAGCCCCATGGTTATCATAGAAGCCATGGAGGCCCATTTGAAACATCATCAGCACAGATATTGAAGTCCCCTGACACTACTGTGAAGCGGTCCCCAACACTGCATCTGATATTGATTCCATAAGCTCAGTTAGGGAGGTCACAGTACGGCCAGATGAAGGGGACAGGACTCTAACAACATCTGTGTTCCTCTGGGTGACCAACATCCGTGTTCCGCTGGGTGACAAAGTCAAACACTCACATCAGGAATGTTCTGTTCTCTCCAACCATATTGAAGGACTACATTTTCCTGCATTTTGATCATTCTTAAATCACATCCTTTACCTTCTTTTTGATGCATTGGTATGCTAACATTTTTTATTGATTACAGCTATTTGACGCTGCATCATTTTATCCTGACGTCCAGAATTAGACTGCATCGTTTTGCCATTCCGTAGTTTCATTTTCTCATACTAATGACATGATTAAAAAAGGAAAAGGTGGTGTTTACTTTCACTTTCTGAAAACTATACTGCACTTAACAGTAGTAATCCCAGGTATTGCTCCCATTCCCAAACTGAAATTACAGAGACCAAGACAATCTGTTTTTCATACTGTATTATTTTCCTGGTGGGTTTTTATTATAGAAAATAGGCTGCCTGCTTGCTAACTTGTCCTAGACTTGTTAGATCGTAGGATCTGTTACACCTGAATTCTGTTGACAGGGTTTTTTTCTACCCTTCCCAGCTCCATCCTTCGGCTGTGTTCTAATCTGTGTTGAGAATTATGAACCAGAAGAATTAAGCAGAGATAACATATGCAAACACTGAATATAAATCAGCAAACTCTAGATAATAAAGATTAAATCCAGATAACTCGGGGATGAAAGATCTTCCTCATGCTCATTAATATGTGCTACGTGTGCATTATAATTTCATTCTTTCTTCTTTAGTTGCATATGCACAACAATGGCAATTTAAGGGGAGCATATTTGGTAAAATAAAAGGCAGCTGTAAAGCTATTTCTGTGCTAAATTATTCCAAAAGGCAAAACCGGCAGGATTCAACCTTATATTAGCAGAATAGTAAGAAAGTAAATATTTGCAGTTCCAGTCAAAGTGAGCCTGAGGTTGGAAGGGCTGGGGCACATGTACTACAATCATGTGACAACATCTTGGGATCAAAATAGCCACAACTTTATTGATTACAGATGACAGGAGGCTTTGACATAGGCATTGGGGTATGTATACTGCATCTACCAGCCCGATTGCTGACTGATTACTTCATCAGGTTCAAATAGGGTGTTCCCGCCATGTGGCCATTTGGGGAGTTCTATCACTGAAGAATTGATGCTTTTGAATTATGGTGCTGGAGGAGACTCTTGAGAGTCCCATGAACTGCAAGAAGATCAAACCTATCGATTCTGAAGGAAATCAGCCCTGAGTGCTTGCTGGAAGGACAGATCCTGAAGCTGAGGCTCCAATACTTTGGCCACCTCATGAGAAGAGAAGACTCCATGGAAAAGACCCTGATGTTGGGAAAGATTGAGGGAACCAGGAGAAGGGGACGGCAGAGGACGAGATGGTTGGACAGTGTTCTTGAAGCCACCAACATGAGTTTGACCAAACTGCAGGAGGCAGTGGAAGACAGGAGTGCCTGGCGTGCTATGGTCCATGGGGTCACGAAGAGTCGGACATGACTAAACGACTAAACAACAACAAATGACCCTTTAGCCCCTTTGTGGGCATTCAGACAGAAATCTTCACCCTGGGACCCTTTACTGGGTTACTCCTGTAATCCTAGTCATACTTAAAGAGGGGGAGAAATCCAGACACTGCTACTGGTTTCATTCTAACAGTTAAATGGCTCATAATGCATAAACAAGGTACATAAAATGCTTGAGTCAGGAAGTTTGGAAAGGTTTCTAAACTTTGCCTGTGGTTTTGCTCTTCATAAATTATTGACTCATTCTTCATATTTGAGCAAAACTTGATTTATACTGTGACATTTCTGTATGAGTACAAGAGGAGGCCATCATACACACCAGCTTGCAAGGCTATATAAGCAATTGAATAGAGCTCTTACGGATTATTTCTCCACAGAGCTGAAAAATAGGCCTTTTCACTTCACAAATGCTCAAAGTACAAAGAGAAAGTTCAGTATAGCCTTAAGGCGCTCTGGTTAATCTGCAAATCATTTGTATCCAGCCATGTCTTGCAATCCATTAGTGTGCCATGTTTTTATGGGAAAGAAGTCCAGCCATTAAGTTGTACTTCTTAGAACAGCCTGCTGATTTCTAGATTCATGCATCCTTGGTGTACATTTGTCTTTTATTTGGCTGGAGATATGCCATAGAAATTCTTGGGTGTAGGGGACTCGGTGACAGCATAATCATGCATATTGTATCAGAGTTCCAGCAGGCAAGCACATTACAGAAAAACAAGATTAATTTACTTTGGCAGCACAGACACAGCAGCATTATATGAATATTCACAGTTTGTATTGCTTTATGGACTTTTAAGTTCATTTTTATGTGTTCTGTTCATAGGTTTGTAACTTTATGTGTTCTGTCTCAATTATTATGCTATGGTGTACATCTCTGATTTTTTGTTTATGTTTAGCACAATTGATTTTGCTATTACTAATGGTAAAAGGAAACAAAACCACAATGGGTTGGATCCAGATTGAATTTAGTTCCCACTGAAATCAATGGGACTGAAATCATGATTAACTTGTCCTGTTGGTCTCAGTGGGCTATATCCAACACAGTGCTAAGTAGTACCTTTTGCACATGGAATGACTTCCACTGCACAATGGGACTCTCCACCCCTCTCCACCTCCTGTGTGTTCCATAAATTCATTATGGGTTTTTTTGTTCCTGTCTTGGTGGGGGGGGTATTGATGTGTTTTGGGAATTTTCTACTACCCAGTGGTCCAGAAAGTGTCCATAGACCAAGAAAGGTTGTCAACCTTTGGTCTAATGACAACATAGGTAATAAGTTCAGGAGACAGAAGTAAGAAAAAATGCTGACAATCAGAGCTATTCTATACCTTACTTTTTAGGATAGATCTGAAATGAGGAGTGTGTGTAGTGGGGGAGGGGATAGTTTGCTCCCATGAGTCAGGGGTCCTCATTTTAGCAAAATTTGTGTACATATGAGAAAAGGGCAAAAATACACCTGCCATTTTGAAGGACGTAGTTGTAGCATTACTATAATATAAAGATGCAGGTGAGATGTCATATTTTTGAATTGTTCTCAGTGTACATGGCTTCCTGAATGTAGTAAACTCTCATATGATTACAGGGAAGTACATGCTTCTTTTACATGTGCAGGTTTACTATGCAAGGAGTGTTTTAACAAAAGGGAAGATTAAAGTTCATACCTATGACAAACTTAGTTGGTCTCTAAGGTGCTACTGGAAGGAATTTTTCATTTTTTGTTTCGACTACGTCAGACCAACACGGCTACCTACCTGTAACATCTCCCACTGTACCTTGAAGCAGTGGAGTCCCAAAAACAGCCTCCACCTGCTGCTGCATTCTGTGTTGTGGGCAGCTGATATGTGTAAATAACTAGAAAAAGAAAACTCCATGATTTAAAAGGTGTAATGGAAAGAACAGGTTGCTTTCCAATACAAAGCTTCTTTAAAAAAAGAAAAGTAGTCCTGTTTAATTTGCCTTGACCTTCATATTACAAAGCAAAGGCATTTCTCAGCCAGCCTGGTTTCCTTCCACTGATTTTTTCCCCCACTGCAAAAGTCTGTAATTAGAAACACTTGAACCAGAAATGACATAAGTCAGGTAACTATATAGGGATTTAACATGAGACAGGTTTTTCAAGCCCTTTTGGGAATACTGCCTTTCAGCCTCATCTTAGTATTAAAGTGCAATTATTTTATGCCCTGAATGCTTTTGACAATACAAGTAGGAAGGGAACACTCCTGAAATATCAAAAGTTTTGAAATGAAATCTTAAAGAAGTGCAGATTCAGAAGCAAATCTACACCTACAGAAAGCTGTCTTGACTTTGCTAATAAGGGTTCTACACAATTGCCAATTTCTGAATTTCTATCATTTCATGTCACACTCAACCCCTGAATGTTAACTGCATTCTTTACTCCCTCTCCCTCTCTTTGGAGAAGGCTATAACCCCCAGGGCATCATCTGGATGTATATATTTATTTTGAATCCACTCTATTTAAAAGGCATACCTCAATCCAGGAGAGTATTAAGGAATATGAAATCAGTGGAGGCATATCTCTGAAAAAGGATAGTGTTTTGCCATTCATTTGTTCATTTCAAATATTTATAACCAAACTTTCCATAAATTACTATCTACTGGGCAGCTTTGCAACAATTCATTTGAAAGCATAATAGAGCATTTACATTAGAATGGCAACGAATACAAACAGCAGAGTTGCACTTGCCCTGTCCAACATTTTGGGCACAACCAAGGAGTCCTTGTCCCAAAGGAAGACGGAAAACCAGTTTGATGAGAATCTAAAAGATTATCAAGGTCAGCCAGGAAAGCCTAGAGCTGGACCACCACTGTATGTTCCAGCACTTTCCCCAATAACAGTATGTCTAACATTGAGCAAATGGCTGGCGATTTCCCTTCCTCCACTGCCTGGAACACTGAGCTGTGGGCTGTGTCTACTCTATTCTATGCTTCACTATCACACGAAGTTGACATGGCCACTAGCTTAGATTGCTTTTAAAGGATTAGGCAGACCCATGGAGGACAGGTTTTTCAATGGGCGCTTTCCCATGATAGGCATGCTCAGTTAGTATACCTCTAACTAATATAACTCTAATATAATAACTCTGAATAACTAATATAACTAATAATAACAGACAACATGTGAAGAACGATGCCTCCCAACCCCACTTGTGAAATTTGCGGATGAACTTGATTGACCAAAGTTGGAAACAGGGCACCTCCAGATGTGGTAGACTACAACTCCCATCATCTCATACCACAGACCATGCTAGGTGGGGTTGAAGGGAGTTGG
Organism: Zootoca vivipara; assembly: GCF_965207765.1. NCBI lineage: Eukaryota > Metazoa > Chordata > Lepidosauria > Squamata > Lacertidae > Zootoca > Zootoca vivipara. Next base: position 33,100,345 of record NC_142583.1, read on the forward strand.
CATATAGGGAGTTGCCTGCCCCTGCTTTATTGTGAGAAATGAAAAAGGGTATGTTTCAATTAGGTCTTCTGCAGGCAAGTTCTGGATCAGACCGAAAGGCTGTGTAAATGCCACTGGTTTTAGCTCTTGAATAAGAATGTTCTAGGGACCCAGGTGCTGCTGCTGTGGGTTAAACCACAGAGTCTAGGGCTTGCTGATCAGAAGGTCAGTGGTTTGAATCCCTGCAACAGGGTGAGCTCCCGTTGCTCGCTCCCAGCTCCTGCCCACCTAGCAGTTCGAAAGCACACCAAAGTGCAAGTAGATAAATAGGGACCGCTCCGGCGGGAAGGTAAATGGCGTTTCCATGCGCTGCTCCGATTCACCAGAAGCAGCTTTGTCATGCTGGCCACATGACCCGGAAGCTGTTTGCAGACAAACGCCGGCTCCCTCGGCCTATAGAGCAAGATGAGCGCCGCAACCCCAGAGTCGGACACGACTGGACCTGATGGTCAGGGGCCCCTTTACCTTTACCTTTAATAATGTTCTATATCCTAGTGAATCTGTAATTCTTTCAGGATGCATTCCTTTGAAGACAAAAAAAGTCAAGTAAAGCATCTTATAATGTTAAACTATGAATAAAATATAAGTCATTTCCCTGCCCTCTCTTCTTCATACATTGTATGTAAGTGCCAACATATGAACCTAAGGAATAAGACAACCTTCATGACAATTTAATCAATACCAGAAGCTTGGTGCAAACTCTGATTGGTGATGCTATTGACTAGTCCCCAGAAGCATGATATCAGCTATCAGCCTCATTCTATACAAATCTCTTTTCTAGGTAATATGTGGCAAGTGCTTCCATTTTAAAACATGTCATTCCTGTGTAATTGTTTTTCAGTGCATAAAATAAGGCATTTAACAAGGTTGTCTTTCACTCTGGGTGACGGGCAATAATGAAACGAAGCTATTAACTGTAGATCCTCTATCATGTTTACACTAGTTTAAAAAGGAAGAAAATAATTTTTAATTGGCTTCTTTTTGACAGGTGTAGATTCCATGACAAACAACTATGTATATTCCACAAGATTAAAAAGAAATGAGACCATATTTGATTTTTCTTATCTGTTTCTAGTCAAACTGCTTTGACAGCTGCAAGATATCTGGGCTGCTTCAAGCCAAGGAAACTGATATGATGGTTGTACAACAGAAAAATATAATGATGCAGAAGATTTACTCCCAAAGCTTGTCTTAGGAAGAAGCTGTCAAGGAAATAATAGTTTTCAAGAGAACTAAAGCAATATCCCTCTATATAAAAAGTTAAAGAAAAAGTGCACATATCCTAATAGATAGTTTTACTGCTAAAATTACAGCTGTTCCTCTCCTGCAATTAATCCCACAGATTCTCATCATGTTGCTACTGCTAAAAGTATGTATCAGAAGTGAAATATAACTTGTAATTGTCCAGTGCTTAAACTCTTTCTCTCTTTACAAAACATAAATATTTGGTTCCTTCCTCACCATAAATGCATCATATGACAAATAAGGTGCGTATCCTATAAAATATTTAATTAGCTTGAGGTTAGCAACAGGTGGAGAAAAACTCTGAAACATTATTAGTCGTGTTGCTGGCTTTTTACAGCCTTGGTGTAACTGGTCTCCATATTGATGATTTTTTTTTTTAAGAACAGCACAGGCTGGATCTCACACCAAAGAAACAAAAAGAAATTAGCCCAAAGCAAATATTGATCTGCCCCAGTATCCTTCCAACAATAAGTTGAAAATTGATCATAGAAAACAGATAGAGGATTTTGAGCCAATTATCTTTATTCTTTTCTGTGGGAATATTCTTTTCTAGTTTTGATTTTTTCCTGTACCAGTAAAATGGGTTGTTGTTTCTTTAATAATAATAATAATAATAATAATAATAATAATAATAATAATAATATGGTTGTATTTCCTTAACATCATGAGCACAATCCATTTATAACACTGTTGGCTTCACAACTTCCATTCATTTCTGTTAGATCTGCACACCACTTCTGCTTGCTAGATGGCTTCCTTGTATGATTTGTGAAAGTGGACCATTTAGCAATTATGTTTACTGTACTTGGTGTTGGTTGCACTTTGTGCAGAGGGTGTGCACAGGACTGGAACTTAAAAGATGGAAATGACTAGAGTTAGTGCTTTTTTTTCTGGGGGGATGCAGAGGTACGCATACCCCTAAGCATTTTGTGAATCTAAGTTTAGTCTCATTGAGGGGAAGTATTTCAATATGAATAGGAAAATGAGAGTACCCTTAAACCCTTTTTTTAATAGAAAAAAACCACTGACTAGAGTGCACCATCACTTCCAAAACAATGAATTAATAACAACCAACAACAAATCCGTTTATTGTGAGGACCGTGCCTGTACACAAATATCAACACAACAATCATTAAAAATATTAAAATTCATTGCATACTATCCCAACAAAACCTTCATCCCACAAAACAGGAAGAGAGTTAAACAGACGGTAAAGGGGTCTTTACTTTGTCATCCATAAATCTTTCCCTAGCTTTCATGGCCTTCATCACAAAGACCGCTACCACATGGGAAATTCGTGGGTTAGCATCAACTAACAAAAATTTTACTCTATCTTCAGGATTGATTATAGAGTTGGGTATAATTTGCAGCATTGCTTCTCTAAAGCCCGAGTAAATGGGGCAATATAGGAGGTAATGTATAAGATCCTCTTTAGTTTTCATGAAGCAAGGGCATAAACGGTGTTCTACTGGGATTTTTGTGAATCTACCGGTCAAGTATGCAGTTGGCAATATTTGAAACCGGGCCATAGTGAAAGCTCTCTGAAAGGTGGGATCGGTGATATCCACCAGGTAGTTGGCACAGATTTTGACTGCCTTTACTTGGGAAACCAGTAGGAAAACCCAGAATTTTTTTATCTTCGTGGTGTCTAAAAAGGTGTCTTTTTCAAAGATCCATTCCCGAACTTTATGAGGGCTCCACAGTTTGAGAGTATTAAACTCGGGTAGATTGTATCTGGATAGAATATCTGATAGATTTTGATGCCAAGTAGTATTATGTTGTAAAGATACAAAGGCTTGTTTAGCCAATAAGGTGTTCGTGGCATCTGCGAGGTTGATGAAAAAATGCAGAAATCTTAAGTGGGCCCTGGCAGACACAGAAGGTAATCCTACTTCCACTCTTAAGAAAGCTGCCGGAGTACCCTGAGGGAGGCCTAGAATTCTTCTGAGATAATTTTTTTGGAAGATTTCAAGCCATTCTACCAGCTTCTGATTCCATCCCCAGAGTTCTACCCCATATAGCATCTGGGGAATCACTTTTCCAACAAAAGCTTTTTGGATCACCAGTTACCCTCCCCTCGTATAAAAAAAACTGAGCAAAGCACCGATTGTCCTACGTGTTAGAAGGGTTACAGCCTTGAAGTGGGCAAGCCAGCTAGATTTATCTTGGAAAGTGATACCAATATATTTTTTAAAAAGGACACTGTTCAATTATGTGTTCATCTAAAGACCATCTAAATGTGTGGCTTAATAACATCATTAGAAAGTATCATATTTGACCAGGGCTTAGGTTTCTTTTTTCTTAAAAAAATGATTTAAAGAGGGAGTCATGAAAAACCATGACAAGTTAGATAAAACGCCAACATTTTATTTTTGCTGCATCTACATGTTATTGTTTACATGTGGGGGAATGACTAAAAAAAGAAAGTCATCTACATGAAAAACTCCCACCAAATCATCAACCGGTACAACAGACAATGTGCAGGGCTAGTACCTTCCTACCTGGTGTGCTAGGGTCTTTGTACCTGTACACGGGAGAGGATTCAAAATTGGTGTCTTGGGACTGGACGATTTCCACTTGCGCAGTGGAATGTTCCTTCCCTCTCCTGCTCCTGCACACACCCTTCCCCACCACTGTCACAAAATCTGCACCAGAAATGTGGAGGAAAACCCAGAGCAGATCTGGGGAGTGATGTGCAGGGATGAGACTGCAAGAAATTTCAACTCATGAGCAGAACTTGCTCCACTCTTGCCGTGTCGGATTGAGGGCGCTGTGGGCAGTTCTGGTACACAGGGCACCAAGCCAAAATTGTGAAGATCCAGAATGGTGAAGATCCATTTGGGAGCGCCAATTATTGGTCTTGCACCATATTACCAAAGTCTGCCTCTGACTCATAGCCCCTTAGCTAGGCATAGGCAAACTCGGCCCTCCAGATGTTTTGGGACTACAACTCCCATCATCCCTAGCTAACAGGACCAGTGGTCAGGTATGATGGGAATTGTAGTCTCAAAACGTCTGGAGGGATGCGTTTGGGGATGCCTGCCCTTAGCTGTAGTCTGAAATAATACATTACCATTTCACCATTTTTCATTTCATTATGCTGCTTGTGTAGTCCTGTGTGTTTATTTTTTTATAAAAAAACCAACATGATGATTATATCTACCACATATTTTTGCATTTGTTTTAAGTCCAAGACCCTTTTCAATTTTTTTTACAGAGCAGCAGGTGTGAATACCAAAAATTAAAGTAAACAACAGACACCTCAACAACAAGTTCTTGCTCTGATATTTGCTTCTCATATATTTTTTTTATTGTATGTTTCAAGAAGTGAATTTTTATCCATGCTCCACTCTGGGAATATGTATCTTATTGAACAGCTTCTCTGTCCTCACCCCCTCCTGCAGTGCACAGTAAGCCATCTGCAAAAAGAAAAGAAAACTGGTATGTAGCCAAATGCAGACAAGAATCACCAAAAAGCCTAAAGATTAGTTTGTGCTGTGGGAAAGTAGCAGTTCACAGCAACTTTCTCTCCCTCACCCCCTTCTCTTTGCCCTTTTGGTTGAAGGGCACACATGGGTTATTCTAAATTCATCAAACAACTTGGTGTTGCTCACTGTGAATTAAGGTGTCTGAGTCAGACAGTATATCATTTTACAGTCAGGTGTGAGATAATATGTAACCCATATAAGTTGCTGGGAGTTTTATGAAGATGTGTTGCTATATTTTTATTGGTGTCGGTGGAGAATCACACGCTTGACCAGTTGGGCAGTGGTAAAAATGTTTTTAAATGTTTGAAATTATATGTTGTCAGTTTTATTATACATTTTTAGATAGCAATTAAGATAAGGTGAACCTTTATTGTCCAATTGATTTATTTAGTTGATACCGTTATACAGATTTAATAAATATTTTCAAAATTTGTTTTCACCTCACATCTAAAATGAAGCAAATCTGGAATTAGGCAAATTTCTCAAGGGAGGCACCACCTCAGAGAAGGCCCTTTCTCAGTTAACACTCTGAATGCTAACTCCTCAGCCCATTCATAAACAAATCAATTATACATCTGCTAATCAATCAGACAATGAGGAAAGTGTCTCTACAACCATGAAATGACATGAGGCAGCAAGACAAGGAACAAATGACCTCCATATTCACGAGAAAACACACATAGGAGTGAGTTTTCAAAGAGCTGGTTATCTTTAGGGAAGCTTTTAATGTTTAATAGATTATTGTATTTTAATCTGTTGGAAGCCGCCCAACAGATTATTATTATTATTTAAAATGAATTAATGAAATGTTTAGAATTTGCAATTGTTCTTTAGATATTATAGCAGAGGAATCTGGGTATCTGGTGGAAATGGTCACCTCATAGACCTATAGAATGAATTCAACAGAAGCAATATTTGGTCAAGAAACTCTGGCTAATAATAATAATAATAATAATAATTTATTATTTATGCCCCGCCCATCTGGCCGGGTCTCCCCAGCCACTCTGGGCGGCTTCCAACAAAAGAATAAAACACAATAGTGTATTAAACATTAAAAGCCTCCCTGAACAGGGCTGCCTTCAGATGTCTTCTAAAAGTCTGGTAGTTGTTTTCCTTTTTGACATCTGTTGGGAGGGCGTTCCACAGGGTAGGCGCCACCACCGAGAAGGCCTTCTGCCTAGTTCCCTGCAACTTGGCTTCTCGCAACGAGGGAACCGCCAGAAGGCCCTCAGTGCTGGACCTCAGTGTCCGGGCAGAATGATGGAGGTGGAGACGCTCCTTCAGGTATACTGGTTTAAACAGGCCTCAACATCTTTCTTAGGGGCAGAAAGGACTCTCTGTGCCTGGACTCTGGAACGTCGGAAGCAGAAATGTTGACATGATCTTAGTTGAGTTAACCCAGTGTGTCAGTGTGCACCAGTGTGGAGATCATGCAGGATTTGTTACCTTTTAAGAGCTAGTGGCTTTGAATGACCTTCATGGGTTTCACATGCATCTTGATAAAGCTCAGGAATGCATGCCAGTCAATCCCCTAAAACAAAGGAAAGAAGTTTTGTTTTTGTTTTGCAGTTTCTTCCTTCTGCTCTAGCATTTATTGATTAATTTTAAATATTTATATTCCACCTGTCATGCAGGCATCTCCAGGCTGTGTCCAACATGAATACAAGATGCAATATAGAATTTCAAAATGCAAACACAGAATACCATAACATTTAAATTCAAAATTGTGTGTGAATCAAGCCTATGCTTACTTGGTTGCACTGAGCAACTCACAAACGCATCTGTATATGCTTATACAAAAATGAATGTTAATGAATTTTTTTCTTAGAAGTATTATTATTATTATTAATTACATGAATATGTATAGTGCCCTTCACCTGAAGATCACGGGGAGGTTCGCAACCGAAAAATACAAAATGAGAACACAAAATATATAATAAAACCAGAACAAACCAACAATACCTCTCCCAAAAACACATTTAGAAATCCATAGAGTCTTAATCAGCCAAAGGCCTGGTTAGAGAGAAACATTTTTGCCTGGTGCCTAATGATATGTAATGAAGGCGCCTGGTGAGCATCCCTGGGGAGAGCATTCCACAAATGGGAAGCCATTGTAGAAAAGGCCTGTTCTCATCTTGCCGTACACCAGACATTTTGCAGAGGAGGCACATGAGGTAGCGCCTGAGATGATAATACCATGTACCACATGGTATGGCTGTGGTGGTTCATATGGGAGATGGGGTCCCTGAAGTATTGTGGTCCTGAGCCATTTAAACCTTTATAGGTCAAAACCAGCACTTTGATTTACATTAAAATTCATACAAAGAAAGAAGAAATATACATTTCATTTGTACAATAGTAAATAAAACAACTTCCGAACTTTAACACATCACTTTCCTTTAGATTTTCTCGATTACTTGCATTACTTTCCCCTAAAATAAGCACTAAATTTAGGTTCCCTTCTTATCAAATTTCCCACTAAGATCCCTTGTGGTCAGCTAGTCAAAACAGATCACCAACTCTGTTTTAATATCTTTTTTCTTAAAATATTCCTCTACGTATTCCCATTTCCTTTTGGAACTTTGTTTCGATTTGTTCCTAATTGCCGCTGTCATTCTATCAAGGTTCATAAATTCAATTAATTTTAACTGCCACTCTTGAATTGTGGGTATCTCTTCTTTTTTCCATTTCTGACCGATCAGCAGTCTTGCTGCCGCACAGGAGTAAAGAAAAATATCTATCCTGTCCTCTGGGAGGTTTCCAGGTACCAGACTCAATAGAAAATATTCTGGGTTCTTTTTAAAGGTGGTCCTTAACATTTTTTTCAATTCCTCGTAAACTTTTCCCCAAAATTCCTTAATCTTAGCACATCCCAACCAACAATGCATATAATTTCCCCCTTTATTTTGACATTTCCAACAATTTATTTCTTCATTTTTATATATTTTGGATTGAATTGGACCCAGAAACTAAGTGGCAACAGGGGAAGTCAGGCCAGCATTGGCATTCTATCCTCAAACCATCTTGCCTCAGTGATCAACCTGGCTAGTGAATTCTGCAGCAGCTGAAGTTTCTGAACCATCTCCAGAAGCAGCCCACACATGACACATTAGAGTAATCTAACCTAGAACATACAGTAGATGTCAGAAATTAGACTATCTCTGTCCAGATAGGGTCACGGGTGAGCAACCAGCTCATAGCTCTCAAGTTCTCCATTTTTTTAAGGGAAATTCCTTTATGCTGAATAGGCTTCCTCGCGAGAAAAGGGAAAACTTGACAGCTATGCACCAGCCAAATCTGATGGAAGGCACTCTGTGTCACTGAGGCCACCTGAGCCTCAAATGACAGCAATGGATCCAGAAGTACCCCCAAACTGTGTAGAGGGAGTGTAACCCCATCAAGAGCAAGCAACTTTCCATCCATTTGTGTGATTCAAGAACAAATCAGAAGACAAAAGGTTTTGTGGGTGTTGGGAAGATCAAAAAGAGATTGCATGAAAAGAGTCGGAGTTCATCTCTTGCTCACTTCTTCACTTAGTTTTATTGTTATTGCATAGTGTCACTTTTATTTTTTATTTTTTTAAAATAATTTTTATTAATTTTACACACAAAACTAAACAAACTACACAAACATACAATATAACATACAATATAACACAGTCCCTTCGTCTTCCCTCCACCCACTGGTTCACCTCTGCCACCAGTGAAACCCGTGTGCTTTGAGAATCAAAGGGGTCCATTGTAAGTTGGGTTTGGCCTCCCCCCTCCCTCCTCCCCCCTCTTCCCCCCCCCCCTGCCACTGAGAGGACAGGAATGGAGGAGCTCTGAGGATTGGTTTCCCCCAACTCATTCATAAGTATACTTAAACACATACAAACATAACAACAGTAGGGGAGAATTTTAACTCCCCAATTCTTATTGCCTTAACCTTATACTTGTGACTTCCTCGGTGGTCTTCCTCTTGGTTTTCCTTAAACAAAATCTAAAGTTTATGGCGGGTTTCTATTTCAATTTAGAATCCTTTTCTTATAATGTTAACTCAACCCTCCTCCTTTCCCATGCTGCCCTCCCACAGGCCCCCTCCTGCCACAAGAGGAACCTGTGGGGCACAGCATTTCCAAGGTTCCATTATGTCCCCTCCTCCCCCCTCTGAGCACTCCCTGCCACTGAGTATCTCAGAGTAAAGAAAGGAGAGTAGGCAGCTTTCTGCCTAGACTTAACTTAACTTACAAAAATTTACATTAACTTGAATTCTTTCCTAAGCCATTCTTAGAATTCCCTCCAGAAAGCACAACTTTTTCCATTCATTTTTACACTCCATCTCCTCTCCCTAAGTCTTTTTCCCCCAATTGGATCAGCATTTCCGTTAACAAGCCAAAATTTCAAAAACCGTCTTTCAGAAACTAAAATAAAATCTTTTAACTAAAATATTCACCCCACACCCATTCTTTCCCATATCCGTCTCCAGACCCTTGTCCCCCCCTGTCCCTGTCTTTCCCATTCCTCCCTAACATCACCCCACATTTCAACCCCTCCAGGATCTTCAAGTCCATTAATCCTCAAAATCCTTTGCTTCTCATTTTCTTGTTCTACTTGATTTTCTTCCTTTTGAAGTCCATACTTTGCTTCATCCCCAACATATTTTTTATAGTCCAAGTCCTCTTTAAGATTTTCAACTAATTGTTTCTCCTGACATCCAGATTCCATCTCCACAATGTCCAAAATCAAATTTTCTTCTAAATCCTGGACTTGGACTTCATCCTCGACTGCTGGTACATTGGGATGTTGCCGTTCCTTGTAGATATCCTCCCATAATTGTAGATAGTTTAGCACAGCCTCCTGGAAGGCTCGAGAGTACTTTGTTTTCATACTTCTCCTGACCGCAAACAGGCAGGAAGTGGAGAACAAAGAGGTACTGGAAAATTCCTTCCTCAGACGGTCGACTCCATTTTGGCAGTTCTTTTCCTTTGTCTTTTAACTCAATCACAACTCCATTCTTAGTTCCAATTTTAAATAGTTCTAGCACATTTTCAAACAATTTTTACTAATTGTAACAGTACAATAAGTCCACCCGGTCTTTTGACAGCTTGACAGCTTTTGACAGCTGTCAAAGCACTCTCCCCCTTAATAATGCTGTACCTCAAGGGGTGCCGGACTCGGGAGTTGAGAGGGTTCAAAAAAGTCTTTCTTTCTCTCGGGTCCACAGTCCCAGATGCCTTTTGTCATTCAGCTTAAGATTATTTAAAGCGCCTCCCAATTTTCCATTAGGAAGAGACCGACTTCCGTTTCTTTGGAGCCTCTCCTATTTTTCCAATTAACGAATTTAAAGTCCGTGATCACAATTCCACTTACTTTTTGGAAGTTTAAATTTGTCGGAAGAATCTGCCGCTTGCCGGGTCAGGACTCGGAGCTTCACTTCTCGGAGGTAAGATATAGCCCAAAATGGCTCCCGCGGTTCCACCCCGCCGGCTCTCGATCGCTCTATTGAGCTCTCGGGCAGCGGGGGATCCGCAAAAAAAACCGGAGCAACCGCTGGGCGCGTGAGTCACTGGGACTCTCTACCCTGTGTTTTTACGGGGAATCCGCTCGCTCTGCGGACTTCCCCCCCCCCTCCGCGAAGCCAGGGACATCGGCACGCGAGGTCCCTGCGTCCTTCTCTCCGCCGCGACAGACCGGAAGTTCCTGCATAGTGTCACTTTTAATGTCAGAGTCCACCATGTCTTTTTTGCCACAAGGGACTTCTTCCTTGAGCATGTTTGGCCTCCTGTTTGGAAGCTGATTGCAGCAACTTCCTCCAACTTTGGGTTGGATATCTGGCTCAGTAACAATGGTGAACAAATCTCAGCTCCTATACACTACCGTAGTGGTAAGCAAATACAACTTGTGACACCGTACAATGCATGTATTGCTAACAATAGATGATATGGAAGTGAAGGCATAAACTTTTACTTACATTTTCCTTTCTTCCTGTGTACATATCTATCAATTTGGAGAATTGCAGAATTTGCCTTAGTTTCATTTTGCTTTAATGTTGTACAAATAATTTTCTGTCGTAAACTTGCAAGGAAATGCCTATACAGTGCCACCAGCTTTTTGGCAACCTGACCATAATCTACAAATGCACATTCACAACCATTTCCCCGCATTTCAGAAACATTTGTTAACAACTCCAGTCACCATGACGTAACCATAAATGCCAACTGAGAATTCCACAACAGCTTGTTACCATGGATAACTTCAACAAGAATGTCACACGAAATGACAAGACATAAAATAAATCTGAATGGTGACATTTGTGCCTTTAAGATCCTGGGCTTCAGTGTATGTTAGCAAAACCTCACCTGTTTTGAACAAAAGCACTCTGAAAACTCCAAAACTGCAGTGTCGAGTGCTGAAATACTCCTTCCTAGCATTAATAGAATACATTTGCAAGTGGCAGAAATGTCACGTTTGCCTGGTTTATTGGATTTTGTGATGAAAGATGAAGAAAGGAAAATGTTGTCAGTCATCTAGAATGAAGCTGAGAATGTGGTTAATCAATCTGACATGTCATCTCCTCCCGATACACACACACACACACACACACACACACACACACACACACACACGCATACATATTTGTGCCTTGTTAACACATGTGAAAAGGCTGGAAAAAATAGAATATGACATTATCATTTGTATCTAAATCTGTCTAAATCCAATCACTTCCGTGCAAAGCAGGAAGACACAACAACAACAACAACAACAACAACAACAACAACAACAACAACAACAACAACACTATTTCTGCTGGACTCCTTTACAGTAGTCCCTAAACTGCCAAAGTGATCAAATCAAGAAGATTAACCTATTTAGACAACACAGCAGTCCATCTAGCACTCCGTGTCACTATTCAGTGTGAAGTAGGCAAAAAACCAATCTGCGATCCAAAATGCATATTGGGAAAAATTCCTACATGGTCCCCTAGTGGTGACTGCAAAGCACACTGGACGACAGGTAGGGAGGGCGTGCTGCAAATGGAGAGGCTGGAGGAAAGGCAGATTGTCCCTTAACTATGGATCAAGTCCTGCCCACTCAGTCAGACCATCTTAGAAATGCACCAATTGGTGCAGGGAATTTACCTGCTCTGCCTGTCTTGCCCAACAGTTCAAAAAGGCATCCAGCCTTCTCGACACCATTTAGGCCTTTTGGCTGAACATTCCTTTGTTCTCAACTAATACAGTGGTACCTCGGGTTAAGAACTTAATTCGTTCTGGAGCTCCGTTCTTAACCTGAAACTGTTCTTAACCTGAGGTACCACTTTAGCCAATGGGGCCTCCCGCTGCCACTGCACTGCCACCACGCGATTTCTGTTCTCATCCTGAAGCAAAGTTTTTAACCTGAGGTACTATTTCTGGGTTAGCGGAGTCTGTAACCTGAAGCGTCTGTAACTTGAAGCGTCTGTAACCCGAGGTACCACTGTATATACAAAGAGAACTGAAATTCTCAAGAGATCTGCATAGCACATAAACTACAGAAATTCCCTGTGCTGCATAAGCTACCCACACTTCTCTTTCTGTTGAGTAAAATGGGAATATTTTTAGCTCCCAGGTTTAAAATCACACAACACATTTCCACCAAACCAATAATGAAACACTTTATTTTTTATTTTTTAAAAAACCCAGTTTATTTTCCTTTTCTTGACACAGTCATAGGAAATAGAAAAAATATCTTCTCATTGCCAAATTTTTTAACTGCTTTTGCTCAGTTATTTCATATTTAATTTGTTTGAAGCATGGAAACATTTTACACACGCACCTTATGACTGAGGAGCTCCATACCAAATATCACCACAATAGGATGGATACTATTAATTTAAGAAGGAATAACAATTGTGTGTTTATACATTTTTGTGTGCTAGAACATGAAGAAGGAGTTGTGTGTAAACTATCAATCTGTTCCTGCGGCTCTCTCCATATATCAAATGAATAGTAAACTCGGGGAAACGTTTTCAGGAAAAGTTTCGTACTATGAAGGATATCTAGAAATCTAGGCATCTAGTTAATGCTTTCAACAAATCAGCTTCACTGCTTCTGTTTCAAACATTAGTGTAGTTGGGCAGGATGAGTGGTGGAATCTATGTAAGGCTGGGAATAGAACCTGGTAAAGGGGAAGACTTATAATGTGTCGTGGCAGCAGAGAAGTCATAGTTTCTGTAGATAAAGCCAACACAAATTTCCAGCAAACCACTTTGGAAAGCATGAACTAATAATGTGCAGAATGGAAGGAAGCATGGGCATCCCATGCTGGCATTCAGTGTAACAGGAGTAACCAGGAGTAGCCAACATGGCACTTGTGGGCATTGGTGTGCCTGCCAGTATCTCCAGTGATGCCCAGAAAAAAAGGTCTCGGTTAATGTAACCTTAAAAAACCATAATGCATGAGAAAATTTGTTCTTCCTCCTCAGTTCCTGTTTGCACTGGTTCAGCCTCTTCTGCATTGAACATAACCTTGTATACTTGCCCTATTTCAGGGGTTCACAGTCTGTGGCCCAGGGACCACCAGTAGCCTGTTAGCATCATAAGAGGTGGTCTTTGGCATGTATGTGAGGAACACTTGCAGTCTGAATTTTATGGAATTCAAATTGTGCACAATAAAATGCAGTATGAGAAATGATAGCAATGGAAATACAGTTAAAAACCATACAGAATCTGGCACAACATGCTGCAGATACTACAAGTATAAAAGAAATATTACATGGTTTTTTCAAGATCCTCAGCAATTTTTAAGTGGTTCGTTGGGAAAAAGCCCTATTACACTGGATGCCAACATGGGATGCCCATGCTCCCTTCTATTCAGAACAGAGGAGACATGTGAGGAGGTTCTCTCTGTGTGCTGACGTTGTAGGCGCATTTTTGTAGGGAGGGGGGAGGTGTGGAGGTGGACATGCCTAAACCATTTCATGGCCCTGTCTCATTCTCTATTATTTTAGATGTGGCAGCCATTATGTGTAAATCTGCTGCGATTTTGTGTGAACCCGCACACCCATTTTGTGGTGGCCATTTTGCAGCTGGCACCCATGGCACTTTCTCAAGATTCCAAATGTACCCACTGACCCAAAAAGGTTGGCATCCCCTGGTTTATGCAAGCCAGCGATCTCCATAAAACACAGCCAAGTGAACTAAACCACAGAGACCAGAAAAAATATTTCACATATGAATGCAGTATAGTGGTTAAAAAGCAAGTGAGCAATTATACCATTTACAAATGCCAACCGAATCCTGCATCTGTTTCTGAAGTTCCAGCAGCAAATGCTCTGGCCCTTCATTATCAGCTCGTCCTATATATTCCATTTTTAAAATGACAAGATTAGCCCTTGGGTTGGATGAATGAAATACAGAGATGTTAAAATAAACACAGACCTTTTGCAGTCATAACACTGGCTGCAGCATAAACATGGGGGGGGGATGTTTCCCTTGGATTTAAAAATATACCTGTAGTACTTCAGGTGATTGTTTTCTTACTGACTTCAGATTGTGAGTCACAAAAGGTCTGCAAGTTTCATTTGATGAAGCAGATCCCTCCAGGTCCAATTATAGAGGGTGACATTCAATCAACCACTGCGGGTTTGCTTAGAAATGTTGTTTTCCTAGGACTGATGTGGATAACAAGAGAAAATAAATAAATGAGTGCTCAGAACATAGAAATGCACCTTTCAGTTAAAGCAGCCAAAACTGTAGCAAAATATTTCTGTGAAATCAGTTTATTTTATACATACAGTCATGCATGCATATATATTGTTTTGCAATACAGGTGCCCTAATGTCTTATCTCTTATATCAACTTTAGATTCAGATGTGTAATTAGTTACCAGCATTGCTTCAGTTTGCTTCCTTATTATTATTATTTTAAATAAAATGTAACAGTGTTCTTTTTAAGGCGGTTAGAAATATCACAGCTATTTCTCTGGTCACTGGGAAATCAAATGGAGTTCCAGTATAAGAGAAAAGAATCCATCACAGAGCCTCTCTCTCCACTATTACTGATTCCTCTGAAGGACTGGCCCAACCAATGTTGTATAGGGCCTAAAAACAGGTATAGGTGTGTCTGGACCATTCTGGGAAGTGGTTTGCATCCAAAGCCATTCTTGTTCACACACAAACACAAAACTTGAAGAATATTAAGGCATGCTTCTGTTTGAAGTCAATAGGAGAATGATTCGGCTGAACTGGGGAAGTCAGAGGCTGAGGCTTATAGCTTAGTTATGGGATGCCTACTTTTCTCTCCAAAATTTTGAACACCACCCTAAGCAACCCCAAGTTTCACAACATGTTTGGAGTACCGGTATAGTCTGTGACTAAACTAAGTGAAAAATACTGCATCACAGAACTAAGTCTGAGTTAGAACTAAGTCGGCTTTCAGTAAAATCAAGTTAACTTGTCCTAAGGTTATTGGATATAGGATTCTAATCCTTCTGTCTTCAATGCTTAGAAGCTTCTTCACACCAGTGTTGCACCAGTTAATTAAATGGGAGTTTTGCTGCTTTTATTGGCATGCCAGCTTCACCCTGGAAGATGCATTGCATTCTTCTGCATGAAATAGACAGATCTTCTGATAAACTTTAGCACCATTACTAACTAAAATAACATTAACGGCAGTTATTTTAAAAGACTGATAATGATCACACTCTCTGGTGATCTGTCCCAAATATCTTAGGGGAAAGTGCTTTCATCACTCCATTATTCAGTGTCATGACAGTCCTTTCAGATTCATGGACTTTTGGGACAGCTTTAGATAAATTCATCATTTCCAAATCCTTCACTTCTAGCAATGAACTCCTACAGTTGTGTGTTCATGTGTATTATTTACTGGGAAGTCAAGAAAGCCCATCTTTCAGAAATGTTATTGAATGTGGAATGCTCTACAGCTTTGGATGTGATAAGTAGCACACATCCAAAACTGTTTTACTGAAAAACAAGTGGAAGGTTTTAGCATGCTTGGAGAGAGCCTGAACCTTTCATAAATACAACTCCCACATACTCCTCTTTTTCTTTTTCTTTTACAAAACACCCAAAACACTGAAGAGAGGAGTGAGCATGCTCAGTAGCAAAGGGGGTATTAGTAGAAAAAGGATAACCAGGGGAATGGAAATGGAATGGAGTGGCTTTCTGTAGGAAGGCATGGTGAGCTAGCTGGAATTCTTCACAGGAGCACATTGCAATACATTGCAGCATTTTTGTTGCACACCCCACAAATTGTACAAAACGCCAGGACACATTTCAGAACAAATGGCATTGGTTTCTGTGATACACCTTATGTTGTAAATTGAAGTTTTTTTGTGATGTGATTAAAGGAGAAATCTTTGATGTAGCCTGATTTCAAATTGTGTCAGGACATATTTCCACATAAAATGGATCCAACCATATACTTTGTGACTCACAAAGCCCAAACATGTTTTTGGGGTGGGTGGGGATGTCATCTATCTTTTTTACATTATACATATCATCAAATGCCCCTGAAGCTGAATGATTTATAACACAAATAAATTATACAAATTATACAAATTTCTTGTATAAAAATTTGAAGGTTGGAAAATTCTCATCTTATGATCAGCAGCGGATGTTGTGGTGTTGCTATGCTGCTCACCTGATGTTTGTGCTGAGGAGGGCTGCACTGAGGAAGAATGATGGGAGCCTCTCCCCCCCCCCCTGCTCCTGCTCCTGAATCTGCCCAGGAGCAGGAGGACAGTATAGATTTGGAACTGTGGTTTGCAGAGGGACATAGTTCAGAAGGCAGAAGCTGGGAAGAAGAATGGATGGGGAACAGCTAGGAGAAGAAACACTGGTGAGGGTTAACAGAGAGGGTTAACAGATTCACCGTCTCTGGACAGTATTCCTATGCTCAGCCCAAGGTGAAGAAGAGCTCAGAAAGTGTCAGAACAGAAAGCACAGATAGCACAGAGGGTACAAGCTCAGATTAAAGTCATAGGAGCGACGTAGATTAAAAGGGACAGAAGGGGGTGTGGTCCTTATTTGGGAGCACCGCCATTTCTAGGAGATGTGTTCTTTGTTCTCTCGCTGTGATTATTAAAGTTTCTAACTGGTAGGGCATTCCTTTCTTTGAACTTCTTATCTACTGCCACGGGGGGAGGAAGCCGATTTCCCAAAGCCTGACAGTTTGTCTGTCTGTGTCACTGCTGCATACTGGAACAGGGAGGGGCAGGAGCACAGCAGAAGTGAGGTTGGCATGGAGGAAACACACCAGTGGAGCCAATCCAGTGCTACTGCTAGTGCATTTGCACTATGCCTACATTGCTGCCCCACCTCCCCATCCCTGCGGACTGCAATGCCTCAGCCAAGTGGATGTCAGGTGAGTGACAGAGCCCCACCACATGGTCCACTGCATGCTATAACTTAAGTAGAACCATGAGTAATTAGATTAGGGATCCATCAAGATTTCTCCAGGGGTCTGTGAGGAAATGTGCATCTTGCACTACCCACCACCTCCCATCTTCTGACTTTAAGAGATTTTGCGCCCTGTAAGATTATACCATTATTGTTATTGTTCTTCGTTAAAATCACCTTCCACATATATGTGTCAAGGTGAGGGACAAGATATAATAAAAACAGCAAAGAAGATAACAGCACCTGAATTGAAAAACAATAAAAGGAGGCATTCATGGCAGGTCCACATACAACAGCATTGTACTTGCTTTGGGGGATGTAACAGATTGCCTTTCTTCTAGATCACACTGATAGTTCTACTGTCTTTGGGAGATCTATTATAGAAAAGGTGATGGATCTGGTAAATGCAAGAAACAATGGAATAGAGTACGGACGTGAATTCCTGGTCTTGGTCATTAAAGGAAGAGATAGTCACACCTGTTGTCTTTGTCCATGGAGGTTGTATATTGTCTCCCTGCTTATTTAACTTATATGCAGAATTCATCATGCAAAAGGCTGGACTAGATGAATCCCAAGCCGGAATTAAGATTGCCGGAAGAAATATCAACAACCTCAGATATGCAGATGACACAACCTTGATGGCAGAAAAGCGAGGAGGAATTAAAGAACCTTTTAACGAGGGTGAAAGAGGAGAGCGCAAAATATGGTCTGAAGCTCAACATCAAAAAAACCAAGATCATGGCCACTGGTCCCATCACCTCCTGGCAAATAGAAGGGGAAGAAATGGAGGCAGTGAGAGATTTTACTTTCTTGGGTTCCTTGATCACTGCCGATGGTGACAGCAGTCACGAAATTAAAAGACGCCTGCTTCTTGGGAGAAAAGCAATGACAAACCTAGACAGCATCTTAAAAAGCAGAGACATCACCTTGCCGACAAAGGTCCGTATAGTTAAAGCTATGGTTTTCCCAGTAGCGATGTATGGAAGTGAGAGCTGGACCATAAAGAAGGCTGATCGCCGAAGAATTGATGCTTTTGAATTGTGGTGCTGGAGGAGTCTCTTGAGAGTCCCATGGACTGCAAGAAGATCAAACCTATCCATTCTTAAGGAAATCAGCCCCGAGTGCTCACTGGAAGGACAGATCGTGAAGCTGAGGCTCCAATACTTTGGCCACCTCATGAGAAGAGAAGAATCCTTGGAAAAGACCCTGATGTTGGGAAAGATTGAGGGCACTAGCAGAAGGGGACGACAGAGGACAAGATGGTTGGACAGTGTTCTCGAAGCTACGAACATGAGTTTGACAAACTGCGGGAGGCAGTGCAAGACAGGAGTGCCTGGCGTGCTATGGTCCATGGGGTCACGAAGAGTCAGACACGACTAAACGACTAAACAACAACAGTCACACCTGATTTTCATGGAAGTGCTGAAAACCAGGATTATATGAAAGGAGCCAAAGCTAATTGAATCGAACCTAATTCCTCAGACATAAAGTCCTCTAGCTTATTGTAATTGTACATTTCCCCACC
This sequence comes from Zootoca vivipara, assembly GCF_965207765.1. NCBI lineage: Eukaryota > Metazoa > Chordata > Lepidosauria > Squamata > Lacertidae > Zootoca > Zootoca vivipara. Next base: position 33,119,023 of record NC_142583.1, read on the forward strand.
AACTACAGTCTACTTAATCTAGAAAATAAGTGGAGCGTATGTGTGATACGGATGGGGTGTGTGTGTGTGTTTAATTTGCATTTTAACACAAACCTATTAAATTCACAGTTCCCCAAACAATAAACAAACCAGAACCCATGATCCATCACAATTCACACTGCCCTGAATTTTGTGGTACAGTTCAACAAAAAATGATGTCTAAAAGCACATAATATTGCCTGCAAAAATGTGTATGTTTGGAGATACACACAAAATGCACATAGATATATACATATTCAGCAAGAAACACATATTAAAATACTGACAAAGTTTATGTGTGGTCAAATAGCATGCTTATTTTATAGATTAGTTAAAGAAAATGTGAGTAACAAGCTTATTGTGATGAGAAAAGTGGCTTTTAAAAATCTTGGTTTTTTACAGAATAATAAAGTGGTGTTAAAAAAGAATCAGAAAAGACAACGATATAGCATGAAATGGGAAGTGCAATGCTCAGTGGACCAAAAGTAAGAGAAAACTGAAGACTTATTTTCCTTATGAAGTTTTTTGCATGTACCTTTTGGTCTTGTATAAAACAGCATGCTGGACATCTGCAATTGAAGAAGGGAGGTCACAATTACTGGTGGTAGAGGCTGTGGAATGAGCTTTTAACTGCCAAGAAATGAGTAGCTGGCAGGCAGTTACAAAAATAAAACATTGTGAGGCCACAAACTGCAAAATGTTCTACAAATTCATATTCAGGAGCTATTCTACACGTGCAAACTCTACTGAGACCACATATATTTCCAATTGATTTTAACAGATTAAAGAAGTCCAATTTGATCTGCATATCCTTTTGTTCATTCAGATTTGCACCCAACTTTAGTCCTATTCAGAGTTCAAACCTCACCTGATGGAAACCACAAGAGAGGAAGAGCAGGACTGCATTTGCTACCCCTGCTGTCACATGCACACGGATATCACACTAACCTCCACATCCAGGTGTTGGGGCAGAAGATGATACACAGTGCTAGTTTCCCAAAACATTGTTATTCAAAAGTCCATCATCTGCAGAGCCTCATCTGATTCAGAGGATTTGGAGAGAGCGGGCAGAACACAGTTGCCATCTACATACTGGTGGCATTGTGCGCCAAATCCCTGAAATGACATACAGGTGACCTCGTAGTCCAAATTCCCCAGTGGCTTGACACTGATGTTAAAAGCATGGGGAACAAAATGAAACCCTGACGTACTCTGCAGCACAACTGCCAAGGAGTCAAGCAACCTCTCTTTGGCCTGCTCCAAATGATTTTGCAAATGTACATCCCCTTGTAAGTGTCTATAGCTCACATAAAGTGAGCGAGCCTTCCATCCATTGCAGTGTGCCAAAACACTCTGAGCTCAACACCTGTTGCTGGAAAAGCAGAATACAAGTATAAAATCAAATCAAATCTCCTGCTGGGATCAGCGAGTGTGGCCCCAGTCCCCCCCCCTCCTGCTCATGTTATTATCACTGCATGGGATTTCAATGCCTGAGCAGTGCATTTGAAAGGAAGCATGGTCCATGGGGCCACGAAGAGTTGGACACAACTAAACAACCAAACAACAGGAACAATGCATTCTCGCTTAAGTATGCATCTGCTGTGCTGGAACTGCAGAATCTAGATGCAGCAGCTTCAGAGTAATCAACACAGCCAAGTGAGGGCTCTCTGGTTAAAGCAATATGGTACAGTCATATAAAGCCAACAGTTTACAGGGTCTAAAACAGCAACTGGGATTAACTGACTAAATATCTCATTTGGTTTGGCAAGCTGTGCTACAGGTTTGGATGCTATTTTATATGTATCTAAGCTGCCCAATATTATATGCATATATGTAGCCATTATATCACTCTTGTAAGAGTGAGTGAACTCCAGTGGTGAGAGGTAAAAGATATGGAGCCAAAAGAGAACCACTTAGATCAAAAGGAAATGACATGCTTTTCCTCTTAAAGGATACTCTAAAAAGCAAAGATTTTACTTTGAATAAAGCACCTTATTGCCATCTGTGTGTTTGAGGAACTAGCTCTGAAAAGCAAACAGGACACAGGGTCAGGAAATCTGGGATCTATTGCGAAGAAGGTCTATAGATAACTTCTGAGACATTCAGTGAGAAACCTAACATCTTTGTATCTCCCCTCCACCACCACATTTGTAACATGAGCATCTCAGTCAAAGAGCCCAATGTTTGAAAAGTTCTAAAAGATCCAGAGATCAAACATTCGATGGATGTACAAGGTATTACTGCTGTTGTTATAAAACTTGTCTGATTAAGCTGTTGGGACCTTTTTATTGAAATGATAACAAAAGAATGCAGACAGTATTAAGTGGCTTTGATTTCAAAAGGGGTTTGAGGCAGCCTCACACAATAGATGTACAATAGAAAAGATTAACAAATAAGGGATAAAAAGCCGCCAACCTTGAATAAATAAAACAGATTAAGTGGCTAAGCACAGCTTGTGACGGCATATATTTTAGTAGACTATTAGGGCAGATGAAAATGGAGTAGCACTGGGTGTTTGCAGCTTACTCAAGATTATTCAATCTAAAAATGTATATGCAGGGATGAAAATTCACATGCAGGGAGATGTTTTCTTCTTGAAAATGAAAACAGGATAAACCAGCAAGCAGAGTAAACATGTATATGCAAACTATGACTGGTATAAAGTCTTTGAGCTGAATTTGCAGGATCTGAGGCATGCTGCAAATGGCCTTGAAGGACTGTTTCAGTATTCAAAGCAGTTCTGAATACAGCCTGGCCTCAGATTTAGAGGATGAAATGATATTTAAGGGAGGCAGGAAGGAAATTGCTTGTGCTGAGCTGAAACAAGCGGGTGAATTTTGTGGCCATTATGATCATCTTTACCTGAGTTTTGAGCACCCCTGTGAAAGGGTGTGAAAGTGTTGACAAGAAGGCAAGCGTCCCCACTTGATGCAATTGGGCAAATGCTCTTCTGTCCCAATCGAAGCAGCTTGCCAGAATGGGAATGTGCTTTGGATACACATCCAAATACAATGCAGTTTAGTTAGACCTCTGAATGTAGATGTCCATCTGTGCTACATTACTTTTAATGGAATGGGAATTGGTGTGCTCATCCAAATGCCTATCCCCATCTACATTCTGCCTCCCCAAGACATGTGTGACCATGTGCAAATAGAAATGGAATTAGGAAAAAGACTTGCCAGCACAGTATGGCAAGATAGGGACCAGTGGACCAGTTGCCTGTGTTAAATTTTAATGCTGTGTTCAAGTAAATTGTATTTAGAAATGCTGTATAGGAAGTTTTGTTTTGTTTTGCATTAAGCACAGGGCTAGTGTTTTCGGTTGTGAATGAGCTAAACACCTTGTGACCAACCTAATGACTAGATAGTCACAAGACATAACAAAAGATGTAACCTGAGAACTACTTACCTGGAGGTTGATTGCAGCACATAGGTGCAGAAGCAGACAGGCAGATGCAGGGTATTGTTGGAGAGATACACAGAAACTTCATTTTAGTAAATATGCTTAATACAGTCATACCTCAGCTCCCGAACGCTTTGGGAGTCTAACGTTCCGGCTCCTGAACAATAGAAAACCAGAAATGAGTGTTCTGGTTTTCTAATGTTTTTTTAGAAGCCAAATGTCCGGCGCGGCTTCTGCTATTGTTTCCGGCGCACCTGCACAATTGGGAACCAATCGGAAGCCGCACCTTGGTTTCCGAACTTTTCGGAAGTCAAACAGACTTCCAGAACAGATTCTATCTGACTTCCGAGGTATGTCTGTATCTCACTTTGGGAGCAGAGATAGGAACTTTAGGGAACTGAAACTCATTACAAGTATGACTTTGTTATTTTGTAACTAAGCGTTTAAGACTGTTCTGCAGTAAAGCTTTAAGATTTATTCTTGTCTTGTGTCATTTCTACACAAGGTCCAGAACAGGTTTATTTGCTAACAGCCTGGACAATAGAAATGAATTCACTCTTCCATGTGGCTCTCTGAGTGAAAAGTGTTCCCATCCCTGGATTACACTATGACAAATAAACAGAGAGAGAAAAATGGTTCTTAAGCATAGCTACATATATTACTACTAGAAGGAAGCAATAAGCCATGTTGGAGTCACCTGGACAAATAAGATGCAACCAACTGAACAGTGGGGTTGCTTTAATTTGCTACAGAAAATTTAAGAAACAGTACCAGCAGAGTGCAAAGTATGTTTATCTTTCTGCAGTGGAATAGCAGAAATAATCAGATTCAGCATTTCAGCTCAATAGGATCTTCAAGTGGTTACTTTTACTCATATGTGATTTAAAGTGTGCTTATCTTTCAACATTTACAAACAGCTCAGTCCAGCATTTTAGGCTAAGTGACTTTGGAGAATTTGGTGGGTGAGGGATAAGATGATCAATCTACCAGTTTAAAAGGAGTTAAGCGTGCCAAGCTGAAAGGCACAGATTTTCAGGAAGTGAAACTTTTCAGAAAGAATGCAGAGAAAGAGAAAGTGAAGGTGGTATAGAAAAAGGTGTGGGTAGTGTTGCAGACAGAAGGACTTGCTTAATGCGTTTCACCAATTACAGAAACTCCATCCAAATCTGAATGTTGTTTTGCTCCAAACGGTTTACAGTTCACTGAGCAAATACACTGGACCAAGCTTTCCTCTTGCTAGAAATTACTTTGCGAGTTGCAAAACATGTGCAAACACATACCTCATGATGAAAGCCTGGCAGTGCTCATGAAAAGAGGCAGCGCAAGAAAGTGATTGGTATTCTAGCTAAAACAGTATCAAAGAAAACAAAATGGAAGAAACTGTGTTGGGGTGTGTGTGTGTGTAGCATTAGAAAAGAATGGTGCAGATCTCAAATCCAAACAGAGACCAGATTGCAACTAAAGGTGGGCCAAAATGCCATCCTCCACAGAAACGAATTTGAGCCTATGAGTCCATTCATTCAACGTGTAAATGAAACCTAAGTTTCTGCAGGGGGTTTTTTAGGGGGTGGAGTAGCACAGAAAAATGTCCCTGAAATTTTCATGGTGGGGTGCTTAGATGTTGGCCGTTTTTCAAGACTAAATCTGCACAGTGGGTAGAGTGAGTGGGGGGACAGACTCTGTAAACTGGGTGGGAAGGGCCCAGGGGACTGTATTTCTCAGAAGTGTTTAAAAGTCTCTATCACAAAAGTCTCTATCACATAATAAGAACATGTTTTGGGTGTTTGGGGTATGGGTGACCTTTGTTTCTAGAATATATATGTGATAATAAATACTCCCTATATATATTTATCTGTCTGTATCTATATCTGCATCTATATATCTAGAGAGACAGAGGAGACAAAGTGGCATGTCACCAGTGGAAACTGGTGCAACCATTGTACACATCTGTCATGTGGACAATTAAGTAGAACTAGGTTAGGGGTACCTTTACCTTTACCTTTACCTTTTAGTGCTGGCTGAATGGAAGTTGCCTGGTGGTTTGCAGAGAACAAATGCATAGATTTTGAGTGTTTTTCCAAAAGCTGTCTCAAGCTTCATTGAGATATATCCAGGGCCATATTTACCTGGGGGTGCAAGGGGTGTGGGTCACCCGGGTGCCGAATTCTGGGGGGGGGCACCAAATGTATACCTACTGCTGTATACCAGTCTGCTGATTGGCAGCAGTGAAAAGCAATGGAGCTAAAGTCCCCACCCCCCTTCTCCGACGCTCTGTTACTCCGTAGTGCCAAATATTCCCGACGAGCCATGAAACAAAAGCAGTTTTTCCCACTGCGGATCTTTGCACCCCGGCGGCACATATGCTAAAGACAGCCCTGGATATATCCATGCAGTGAAGGGATACCCTATTATTGAACATATTGTACCGTATATTTAGTATGGCGATCTTTTCCAGCCCCTGTTTCAGATATCCCACCGAACTTTAAATTGTGGACTAGTAATGCAAAAATACATGCACCAATATGTGTTTGGTTTTTTTGCTACAACAATTATGTTTCATCATATTACAAAGCAGCATAGCAGAGGAAAGCAGTCTGCAGCATAGCTGCCAAGTTATCCCTTTTTTTAAGGGATCTTCCCTTATGCTGAATAGGCTTCCTCGCGAGAAAAGGGAAAACTTGGCAGCTATGGTCTGCAGGAGTAAGAAGGAGCAGGGGAAGTAAATGACACACAGTCTCCTGTGCCAAGAGTGAACTCAATCCAATGGTTTTCCATGACTGAGTGGAGTTTGTCTGGCTCAGGTACCAAGTGATGCTGGTTTGCTTCTGAAATTGTCAGCCAATTTAAAATTTATGCCTTTCCCTTTCTCCGCTCTTTTAAGAGTTTCAAGATGAAAATCGTATTCTTTGGGCAGGATGCCCTTTTGCTTGGCAGAGCACCAAACATAACGAGTTTTTTCCTTGTTCCTATAACTTGTAAACAGTATAAAACACTTGAAATTCCACCCCACCCCTTTCTAATCCTTATTATTTGTCCATACATCACCTTAGTTATTTCGACTAGGGAGGAAAGGTATATGTAGGTCTTGAAAGATCTACATTGGCTCCCAGTACGTTTCCGAGCACAGTTCAAAGTTTTGGTGCTGACCTTTAAAGCCCTAAACGGCCTCGGTCCAGTATACCTGAAGGAGCGTCTCCACCCCCATCGTTCTGCCCAGACACTGAGGTCCAGCGCCAAGGTCCTTCCGGCGGTTCCCTCATTGCGAGAAGCCAAGTTGCAGGGAACCAGGCAGAGGGCCTTCTCGGTGGTGGCGCCCGCCCTGTGGAACGCCCTCCCATCAGATGTCAAAGAGAAAGACAGCTACCAGATTTTTAGAAGACATCTGAAGGCAGCCCTGTTTAGGGAGGCTTTTAATGTTTAATAGATTATTTTATTTCATTTTTCTGTTGGAAGCCGCCCAGAGTGGCTGGGGAAACCCAGCTAGATGGGTGGGGTATAAATAATAAATTATTATTATTGTTATTGTTATTGTTATGCATACCCAAATAAGGAATGGAGAAGTAAAAGCATTTTGATTTTGGTTTTTCCTTTTCCAGAGATCCAACTGCATGCTGTCTTCACCCACAACAATACAATGAACAGAATGTTTCCTTAACAACAACTGTAAGCGACTAGCTAGCCTGTGCTTGTCACACACGTTGCTTTCTTTTCTTTTCTATTTTACATTGTCTTGTGCGTGAAATATCCCTCCCCCCCCCCCCCCCGCATGCTCCCAATTCTCATTTTCACATCTGACTGAACCGCTCTCAAAAGCTGACAGGAAACTAAAACTTGATAAAAGGAGAATCATGACCGCACGTTTCACTTGGAACTACTTGCACATATCCCAGACTGACAGAATCCTTGTCAGCCGAGGTGCGCGTATGCTTAGTATGCTTGAAGCATGACTGTGGCATAGTTATCCACAAAAATTGGAGGCTCCGCTCTGCTGTGGGTGTAAATTAGTCAGGCTGTACTGAAGGCCTGGGACTCACTCTCACTGGTTGAATAGCAAGCTCAGAACAGTAAGCTGCCAAGGAGTTCTCACATGAGGTGACTGGTGCTTTAGAGGTGAATATTTAGTTGCTAGCAGAGGTGGAATTCACTCCTCCGATGATACGAGGCACTCATTCCATTGCATCAAATTGTGACACCCAGGCCCACAAGCCATACCAACAAAGAAACCTGTAGTATTCTGGTGCCTGCTGTAATAATATGCGTGTATTAAGAAGCCTGTGTGGTTTCTTAACTAAAACATCCTCCCCTACCTTATGGAATGTTACTGTTTTAGGCTGCAATCCTAAACACAGTGGACTTACTTCCAGTAGCAAAGCTAGAGATGCAGTTTGTTTTCTGCTTCAAATACTTTTTCTTAAGGCTACAATCCTATACTTATTTTCCTGGGAGTAAGCCCTGTTGAACTCAATGACACTTATTTCATATTCCATGGTCAGTGGTACCTCTACTTACGAACCTGATCTGTTTCGGGGTGCCATTTGCACCCTGAAAAGTCCGTAAGTAGAGCGCCGGTCCTGCATGTGCGTGAAGCGTGGTAGACCGCTTTTGTGCATGTGCGAAGCGCACAGATCACTTTTGCACATTCATGAAGCATGCAGATCGCTTCTGTACGTGCACAGGTGGCAAAACCCAGAAGTATACACTACCAGGTTTGCCATGTTCACAACCCAAAAATCCGCAACATGAAATAAACGCAACCAGAGGTATGGCCGTATTATCTGCCTCTGGTCTTTGGTCCTTGGCCCATACCATTTTCAGAGGCAGATTTTGAGGAGCGTGACCAGTTTGCCTGCACTGAGTGGATCGAGCCACAAGGGTTCTGCAAGGGGCATCACAACAGTGACTTAAACCAGAAAGTGAGAGGTGGGGGAGAAGCAAATATTGCCATTGCACAGGGTGAAACTTGAAAGCCTAAAGTCTGCCACTGCCATTTTCCTGCAGTTTAAAACAACAAGCAAGAAATAGCACATGGATGTGGCTTTCACCCATAAGTTCCCTACACCTGGGTTTTTTAAAAATAAATAATAATAATTTAACAAAATGGCAGCTTTTTGTGTTTTTGAGAGACTGTGCTTTCCCTTAGGGGGAAAAAACCATGTGGTTCTCCTCCTTCCATTTTTATGCAATTATCAATAATATATTCAATCAAATTTATTTCTGAAATTAGAGGGTAATAAAACATTATGCCTTATAGCACATAACTCAGCTATATAGCAGTGGCCAATGTCAAATCAGCGCTCATCAAGCTTTGGAATAAGAGAACCAATCAATAGCTAGTGTAAATCTGCAATGAGCTCCCACTCATTTATGCCATAACTGAGTTTCTGGCATGCTGTGCTCACTAGATATCTACTTAATATGGATTAATACCAGATAGGTAATAAATTCTTCAACATTAGGATTGAAATGGAAATGCTGACGGAGTGTTAACTACCCTTATACTGATGGATGTTGCTATGGCGGTACAGTAGAAATCTTCCGTGGTACTTGATGTCTTTAATTTCCAAGATGCATCCTCCCTCATCTTAAACACCTGCTCACAAACAAACATGATTGAACATACTCTCTCCAAGCAGCTATCTTTAGCTTAACACTCTCCCTGCTTAGCCATATATTGTGCACATTTTGATGGGGCAGAAAACACTTAAAAAAAATATTGTGAGCTTGTTGTGATGTTGACCAACCATCATTCTATATTGTAGATTGATCACATTAAGCCAGTTTTATATGTTGCTTTGTTGGTTATACCAGTTCATGCAGCTCCTCCAGTTGGTGTATGTGTGTTTGGACTCTGTGCAGTTTGTTGTTTTGGCAGCTCGAGCCCTAAAGCATCCAAATGCACTAATATATCCAATTTCACATCCTCTTACCACTTTCAATATGACTATATTTCAAAATAAGCCTTTGCAATCTCCTATTAATGTTTGGTGTGCCACCAGATAAGTGCTTAGGAGGATGGGCCTTATTGGCGGCTTGTCAAAGCGTGACTGAGAGATGGTCTCTTTAACTATAATGCTTTTCTGTTTTTGGCCTGAGAAGCGGTTTATGTTTATCACAAATTATTGTCCAGTGCACAAACCCCAGGCTATTCTTTCAGCAAATGCAAAGCCGCTTCTAAGTCTTTGGTACCTTGACACCTAGTCCTTTAAAGACAATTACAAAGACATCTCTTTCTCAAGCCCAGGAGTGCCCAAGAATTTGGGGCTCATTTGCAAACTGGAGAAATGGATGTGGACAACACACACACACACACACAGAGAGAGAGAGAGAGAGAGAGAGAGAGAGAGAGAGAGAGAGAGAGAGAGAGAGAGAGACCAGTTCTATTGGTTACAATTTGCGTGTTCAGTCCCAGAGACCTCCCCCCTAAATAAAGACACATTTGACTCACATTTTAGTTTGGTGTTTGGCAGAATTCAGGCCACAACTTTATTGATTACAGAAAGTGGTTGCATAGGCTCTGGTTCAAGTAGCTCTCTGCACCCTTGCAGGCAGCGCTGACCTAGGGCACCAGCATAGGTCATTGTAGGGTGAACACCTGGGTACAGACTATGTTCACCCCCCAAATGCTCCCCTGGACTCAGGCATGGGCACAACCCCCACTCGGGGGTTGACCAAACCAGTTCAGTCCCTGGATTCCTTTAATGGAATACCCTTCACATAGGGATGGCGAGATCATTCTCCTATCCCTACCACCTGAACCAGTGCCTATCTGCAACTTTGCAAGTTGTGACTATTTGCTACGTGGCAGGCGAAACCCAAATGGCAACAGCCAATCAGCCAAGTGGGGAAAATTCTTGCCGTGCCCCTGTCTCAACGACAGATGACACACGACGGCATAGCAAGGCCAATCACAAAAATGCCCTTAAAATAGGGAGAGGTGGGCGGCTGTTCTGAATGCACGAGCCAAAAGAGGAAGCTCTGGGTCATGTGCATGGGTATATATAGGTCCCTCAATCCATTTGGACTGTGCCCCATTGGCCAGATTGAAACCAACATCGAGGGACCTACCAATCGGGTGTTGTGGCTGTCCAATCTTACCCACCCACAACACAGGCGGTCAGTCTCCAGGTCTCACCGCAACATGTGCCCTCTTTTAGGGAGGACACGATATACAGCGGATGGTGCTGTGGTCTAAACCACTGAGCCTCTTGGGCTTGCTGACTGAAAGGTTGGCGATTCGATTCCGCACAACGGAGTGAGCTCCCGTTGCTCTGTCCCAGCTCCTGCAAGCCTAGCAGTTCAAAAGCATGCCAGTGCGAGTAGATAAATAGGTACCGCTCTGTCGGGAAGATAAATGGCATTTCCATGCACTCTGGCTTCCGTCGTGGTGTTCCATTGCACCAGAAGCAGTTTAGTCATGCTGGCCACATAACCCAGAAAGCTGTCTGTGGACAAACGCCGGCTCCCTTGGCCTGAAAGCGAGATGAGCATCACAACCCCATAGTCGCCTTTGACTGGACTTAACTGTCTGGGGGTCCTTTACCTTTTACCCTTTTCCAGCTTTTTCCAAGCCTAATTTTGGTGGTGGAGAAGACCCCACAGGCACATGGCTTTATTCTAGTTTTTCCTTCTAGATGATGCATATAACTCTATCATGAGCATCTTCCTAGATAATATTCCACCATACCTTTCCAGGTGGGTATAATCACTTTATTCCCTGCAGCCCCAATTATAAGCTTATTATATAACATTATGCAAGTACATGAAGAGCTGCATTACTCAAGGAGACAACCAAAGACTCAAGAATGCAGTTACGTATATCCTCTGCTCCGGCACAAAGGTACATAACATGGTGTAGACCAGAGAATATGTCAATGCAACGATTATGATAAAGGGCTTGTTTTCTTAATGGGTGCATATTATTCACTTTCCATGCCATACAGCTGGGTTCCTATTTTTGTCATTTTATTAATTCATTTAGAAATAATATTTCTATTCTACTGCATTCAAGGCAATGTACAGCCATTATAAATTCAATTTTCTGGAGCCCATACAGTTCAAGCAATTTCACCTGGAGAGAAATAGGGAAAGAAAAATGATGGGAGAGCAGAACTAATGCAAAAGAATAAAGCCAAAACAAGATAATTTCTGCTATCTATAGGAAGTGTTTTATATAAAGCACATATTTAAAGCCATGCTTGAATTTATGGGACACATAAATTTGACTGAATATCACTATGGCCATATGTTGAGTAACAAAACACACCGGAGAGCTGCTGCTAGTGCAAAATGCAGCTGCTTCACTGCTTACTGGGGCAGATCATCACCACCATGTTATGCTGATTTTGACAGTATCGTGCTGGGTGCCAATTAGCTACTGAGCTAAATTCAAGGTGCTGATTCTGGCATGCAAACCCATATAGAGCCATCAGTTGACGATAATCTGTGTGCTGCACTTAGTTAATTCTAGGTGCTTTATAAATTAGTTGTTACTATTAAACATTTGGCCACAACTTAGTCTGGATAGCAATTCTAATATGAACTCATCTGATCTGCACATCCTGGACCAATGTGCAGATCCAAATGCAGTTATTCTTTGTATTTCAAACTTCACTGAATTTTGCAATGCAGTAAGCCACAGTGTACATAGAGGTAATTACTTCCAGGTAAACATGCTGAAAGTATGTTCCTTTAAAGATCATGCTTTTGAAATCTTTGCCACTAGTACTATTTTTGGAGATGCAAAGTTACATTTATGGCACCCTCCTATATCAAGGATGAGACATATCCCGCTTCATTTTGTTTAAATGGTTCCTTCCGCCTGGACATCAAAAATTCAAATGCCATATTGGCCCTCCCTACAGACTCTGATAAGGATGATAAGGGGGAAGGAAAGGCCCATGGATCAGAGCCCTCCTGCTCAAGTCAGGACTTTCCGTTGAATATTTTCCTCTAGAAGTCTTGCAGCCCGGCCATTTCAACTCTGGGTAAGTACAGGCTAGCCAAGCCCTGGGAGGTCACTTCTCAAGTCAGGTATGGGAAAGGGGAGCTCCATTGTACAGACTGAGCTGCCAGGAGAGGAGGAAAGCCAAGCCTTTTCTCTGAGGCAATAGTAGCACATTAAGAGGCAGGAGAAGGCCTGGGTTCCATGAAACTGGGTTCCACAGTTCTCAGCAAGACAAGCATGTGAGCCAATAGCTGGACTTTCCCTGTCTTGTTGAAGAGCATGGTGGGTGTTGGAACAACTTCATGCTTCTGTGCGTGAAACTTTGTGCTTATGATCCTGGAATTCTGACCCGTGACTTATCTGTATTTAGAGATTGTTGAAGCTCCTCTCCTAAGTTGGTTAGATTGTTGCACATTTTTTGTGCCTAAGGGTTTCTGGACTAATTTCTTATCTTCTCATGTTTCTGAGATTGCACTGTGTACCGCAGGCATCCCCAAACTGTGGCCCTCCAGATGTTTTGGCCTACAACTCCCATGATCCCTAGCTAACAGGACCAGTGGTCGGGGAAGATGGGAATTGTAGTCCAAAACATCTGGAGGGCCGAAGTTTGGGGGTGCCTGGTGTACCGTCTGGAATAAAGCTTGGTTTCTTTATGTATAAGAAAGTCGTTCTTGGACAGGAGAAGGACGCCAAGTTCTATTCTCAGAGTTCATCCAATGTACCTGAGAGAATATTTGTTCTGAAAGGTTTTTCTGGGATGTCTTGTTTGGTATGTGTAATGTTCTGCTCAAAGTACTCAAATTCAATGCACATTTCAGTTTTTCCATATAATAGCATAATGACCATCTGTTAGGCCGGCAGGATGCCTAATCAGAAATTTGTTATGCAAGTATAAACAATGCATAGAAGAACTGTTGATAGAACAGGTTGCTTTTTCTTTAGCCAGAAGGCTCCTTATGTGTGCAACTTGCACTGAGGCGCCCCTTTCTGCTTAATCTATTTTGTCTGCTTTCCCAGTGTGATTTGAACAACTGGAAGGCAGCACATGGAGAATGAGATGTGCTTATATTTCAAGCATGAATCTCAATTCTGTTTTAGTGTGGTGGGGAAAATATTTTGTGAAGTTTGCAAGAAGGCAGGGCCTTGTTTGGAATGTTTTACAATCTGCAAAGATAAAGGACAAGCAGGAGCCAAAAAAATAAATTAAAAAAATACCCTACAACATCCCTTAGTGCAAAACAAGAGGCAACCATTTTGACAATATACATAGAGAAGGTACATGCACCCAGATCCTGCAAGCTGTTCCAGGATATTCATGAAGCAATCCTTTCTGAATTTTAATTTGAATAAGTTTATATGTACAATTCTTAGTGGCTTAACATGCTGGAATAGGGAGATTTGAATAGCAAAATGGTTTAGTGGGTATCCAGGAACTGGGCAGATTTTCAACATATTGAGTGTTGATTGGTTTTGACTCCTATCATCACACCTCAAATAAAAATGAGCCATTAACTGGCTTGAACTATGGGTCACAGCTGTATTAGAACCCAGTTCCAAATTTCGGAGTGTTCCCTTTACTGCAGCAGTTTTCTTCACCCCATTCTACATCATCTGCAGAGATTTTCTAAGGCCCCAGAAAGGCTTTTTGATGGTCACTGGTGGCTGCAGGTGGGAGGAGGGGATGTGGAAGTTTCTTTCCATGAGCTTTCCCAAGCTAACAGATCTTAAGATTCAACCTAACATTTGTAAGCCTGTCTGAAATAGGAGAAAAAAAATTTCCTGTCATGTTTCAATAAAACCAGAGAAAGGAAGCATTATTATTTTTATTTGCCATTTTTCAAATGGAATTTGGAATGTATGCATTTGCCTTCAAGCCTGCCACTCCTGAGGGAAAAACCCATATTTGTATGTGTCTGTAATGAGAATTTGTAGATGTGGGCAAAGCCCAAAGGGAAAGCATTTATCACATGGATATAGATTAGAAAGGTGTCAAGGTTTGAATCCAAAATGGATGTATGAGCAAGGCTTCTTAAACTTAGTTTCTGACTGAAACTGATTTTAAGCATTGAACCTGAAGTGAATGCTGTGCTGATACCTCTCTACTTTACATAGTACATTTCTGCAACAATAAGAAGCAAGCTGGATTCAGCATTCAGATAGCTTGTACTCTTATCAACAATGAAGCCTTCATTGTGACTTTCCTCTGTTTATCTAACCTCTTCTGGTTCAGACTGCTGAATACACTGGCAGCCATAACATACTTGTGAAAAGAGTTTTGTGGACAAAGGTATCTCTTCCACATTAAACTTGGTTATTTCTCTTTATTTTCTTTTTATATATTCTAATTTGCAAACGACATTATAGGCTATTAGTTCTGCTTGTTATGCACTCATCAATATAAAATATTTATCTAATGGATAGGGGAGCCTGTGGCCCTCTAGATTCTAATTCCCATCAGATCTAGCCAACATAGTCAACGGTCAAGGGTGACTGGAAATATAGTTCTGTGACATCTGGAGGGTGACAGGCTCCTTACCCCTGCTCTGTCTAAAACTAAGATTTGCAGTCCAGCATCTTTTACTTGCCGAGAGCATAAAAGTTCAGGAGAAAGTCTATCTTTTCTATTTCCACAATGCCCATCTCTCAAAGCAGGTGGTGATAACAGGAACTGGCTTTCTAAAGTTGACAGACAACTCACCGGGGAAGGGCACCTCCATTCCTTAGTAATATTTATTTGATTATTTAAAAGATCTCTACAGCACTTTTCAATGACTGCTGCCATTGTTCCAAACAGTTTAAACATGACCAAGAAAGAGAAGTTTTAATGAGTAAACATTAAGTCTTCCAATAAAGGTATTTAATGAATTATTCAATGTGTGGTGTGCAATTAGAAAAGGTGTGTGTGTGTGTGTGTGTGTGTGTGTGTGTGTGTGAGAGAGAGAGAGAGAGAGAGAGAGAGAGAATATATAAAACATTCCACTAAAAAAATCATAAACTAAGACCAATTTAAGGGATTAGGTTTGGATTTCAGACCATGCATTGCATGGAAACTACAACTAATCCTGAATGTGGTTGTCAGCCTGGTCACTGGGAGCTGCTGCCCAGACCATATAACACCAGATTTAAAAGATCTACATTGGCTCCCAGTACAGTTCCAAGCACAATTCAAATGTTGGTGCTGACCTTTAAAGCCCTAAATGACTTTGGCCCTGTATACCTGAAGGAACATCTCCACCCTATCGTTCAAACAGGGGTGGATCTACTATGAAACTAATGAAGCTTAGCTTCAGGGCCCTTAATCCCAGAGAGGTCCCAGAAGCAACTTTAGTCCACATGGCTTAAAAATTGGGGATCTTATAGCCCCAGTATGAGTGGTACTACTGCAGGGTAATGGACTAGATCAGGCATCCCCAAACTGCGGCCCTCCAGATGTTTTTGCCTACAACTCCCATGATCCCTAGCTAACAGGACCAGTGGTCAGGGATGATGGGAATTGCAGCCAGCTCCCAGTGAAGGGGTACAGCTAGCTCTTAGGGAAGATTTGCAGACAACTGAAGGAAGCAGCCAGGAACAAAGAGGGTTAACTTTCATGCAGGATGAACAGCAGAGAGAGCTAACTCCCATGCCCCTAGGAATGCTGGGTGATAAGAGAATGGCACGTGTAAGTTCAATATCTTCTGTTGTCACAAGAAGGAGACTTCAGAAGGCTCATTGTGAGTAATGGGGGCCGGAGGCTTGTCAGAGCCATCCGGAACTCTCTGTTTGTTTTTGCAATAAACCCTCCTTTTTAATTAGCTACGGTTACTGTGTTATCAAGCTGGGAACCTGGACTCCTGACATTCTGGTTTTGAAGGAGCCTCCATGACAGTTCAAGCTTCAGGGCCCCAAAAATGCAGATCCACCACACACACACCCCAAGTTCAATCCCTGGCATATCCCTAGCAAAGACTGCTGCCTGAAACCCTGCAGAACTGCTGCTAGTCAGTTTAGATAACCCTGGGTTAGAGGGACCTATGGTTTGAATGCATATAAACAGCTTCCTGTGTCCCTCTGAAGAGCAGTGCCCTACCCTACTGCTCCATAGGATATATTGCATAGACACGCTATAAAGTGCTGTGCTCCATGTAATAGCAGATATTTGCAAACTGGCCCACAGTTCCCAGACTATGATTATACTGTTTATGACAAGCATATTTTCCATGTAACAGGTGGCTGTGAAACGAGCTAATATTTGCTCCTTTTATGAATGGTAAAAGTCAATGTTTAACAGTGCGGCACATCAGGATAGGAGCTTTGTATAATCCTGTTTTTTTGGTGCTGTGGCATGTAATTGTGAGCATGGTAAGAGCCCCAAGAAAAGGGAGACACTTTTTTTCTCTCTTCTGCCTTTCTATCCACCGCAAAGGAACAGTCATTCAGTCTGCTCCACCTGTGCCTTTCACATTCAAGCTGGTATCAGCAGTGAGAAGCAGGAGATGAATAGCACCGGGTGTAAGAGAACAGGTAATTGTCAATATTAGAATTGTCTGAGTATGCCCTGGGAGGACAGCTTAGATAGATACACACAGTCACTCTTTAGGATCCGCCCTTGATGTTTTATGGATGATTTAATTATTCATTGTATTCAAGTATAATCCTACAACTGTCAGGATGTGCCTTTTTGCTTTCATGTTGACTTCTGTTCGTATTTTGGCAGCTTCAGGCATTCAGATGATGACAGAGAAAGCATCAGTCACTTCTCTTGTTGTGTATCCTTTGTAACGTGGGCAGTAAAGGATTTGCTCATTCATATCTCCTGCGGCGAGATGGATGAGCGCCACATGAAAATGGAGATCAGGCATCCACATATTTACTGCCTTCTCAGTCCACTTTCTGGATGAAGTAGGCTCATGCTTTTGAAACATTATTCTAGAACAAAATGTAATGTGGGAACTCTGTGTCTCTTAAAAGAAGAATCTCCCTTTGCATCAAAGGATGGGCAGACAAATCCATAGGCAGTGACTGCTTTGATCTCTCTCCCATCATAGAAGTAGAGGTGCTGTGAGGTAGGGTGGGGATTGTGTTTTGTTTTTTTAATGTTAATTTGAACTGTTAGTTTAGAGAAAAGGCGAGTAAGAGGTGAATGACAGAAGTGTATAAAAGTATGCATGGCTATCAGGGCCACTAGAAATTGGAACACTAGAAAATTGGAAACATCCAATGAAGCTGAATGTTGTAAGATTCAGCACAGTAAGAAGAAAATACACATTGACACGGTACATCATTAAACAGTGGAATTTGTTCCCACAAGAGGCAGTTATGGCCATCAACTTGGATGGCTTTAAAAGAGGGTTAGATAAATTCATGAAAGTTAAGGAGGCTATCAATGGTTGTTCACCCTGATGGCTATGTTCCACCTCCACTGTCAGGTGAATCCAGCTGGCTCTTTTCATGTTTTAGACACTGGATCAGGTGCTACAGTTCTAGCCTTCATTTAAGTTTTGTTTGCCCAGTACCCCTGGTAATTCTTTTCATCACTTTCTGTAATTACAAAAAAGAAAATAAGAAAAGAAGCAGCCTCATGCAATTTGCAGACTTTCCCACTCAATTGCAGAAAGGCTTCTTATTTCAGAAAGAATGGCATGCACATAAGTCCTGCTTAGATGTTATTTCCAAAGAAGTAGTCAAAGTATTCGAACCAGAAAAATACTATTGACAAAAGTTTATTATCTACAAATCCAATATTACTTTCTGCTCCTGCCTATGTAGGGAAAGGCAGAAATTGCTAAGAAGTCCACCAGAGAATGACTGTATTAATGGAAAATGTATATTTTAGTTGACTTGTGATTTCTTGGGAATATTACCAAAGTCGTATATTAAAAGGAATTAAAGACAATCTGTCTGATCTTTGTAGCTGGATTATGCAGTGTTGGAGCAGAGTTTACAAGCGAGCCAAGAAAATCAATGATTAGAAAGTATAAAACATAATTTTAATTTAGAAGAACTAACATGTTACCAAGAATTTATTTTGCACTTGGTTAATTGCTATTTTCCATCACCTGTGAACTAGCCCACTATGAAATGATCTCTGTTTCATTACTTGGACCAGTGGTTCAATCAGATGCAAAAGATCCAGCCATGGGTATCACCTCTTTTATTTAAATTCATTGTGCAAGGGAGAGAGCAAGGCAACAGTGTATCAGAAGAGACTCGAGGTGCTTGAATGCCTCCATGGGATGCTCCAATGGCATTGTTCCGGGAGAGGAGATCAAAGTAAAGTCACCGGCTTCCTTGTACTTGTGATTTGCATGTTTTGTCATTTCAAGCACACCTGTATGATTTGGTTTCATATGCCTTTTGTGTGTGTGAAGGATAGCAAAGCAAATGAAGGGAGAAGTAGCAACACTGGTAGAGCCAGTTAAGGAAAAGGTAAGGCAAAGGGCATTGCATCAAATCCCACTGAAATGCTCTATTTGTAACACCATTGCCACCCGTTAATAGCCTTTCCCCGTCCTTACCAGAGATTTTTTCAGTCTGGGGGACAAAATGCTGTCCTGCGCAGTGTTCTGAGGGCTGAATGCGGATGTGAATGTCGAGCCAGAGTTAAAATGTGGTTGAGATGATAGTTCTAACTTTTAGCTTTGTGCGGTAGATTATATATTCCAGCAACCAGAGGTATCTACTACACGCATCTGTTCATCCTCAATCCAGGCAAGCGAAAGGAATGATCACAGTTCAGGTATACACACTGGTGAAGGAAGAGGTGTGCAGGGGGAGCGCATTGCTCCCAGCAGTGTGATCTCAGCAGGGTGCCATCGTGGCTGCCCCCTGCCCGTGTTGGGTGCCACGCCCCCACAGGTGCCACGCCATGCACCCAGGACACATGCCACGCCCCTGCAGCCAGTGCACCAAACACCCAGGACGCGCACCAGCACCACCCCGCCTGCTCTCCACCCCCCGGTGCCAGAACATGAAGATCTGCTATTGGGTATACATGCTAGCCAGTCAGAAGCAGTTGAAGAAGTTGCAGAACAGGGCTGGTGAAGAGTGTAGCATGTGGGGTGGGGATAGTGTCAAGGATCAGGTAGAAAGTCCTGGAGGGTCATATTCAGGGGGTGTTCAAGGGTACACAGTACCAGCACCTCTTTTTTGAAGTTGAAAAGTGTGTCACTTAATGTAACAACTTCATGGTGAGTACTGGCACCTATTTTTCTAGGAAAAAAGCACTGGTCATATCCCACCATATTCCCTATCCCTGGTCTACCGAAACACAGGAAGAAGGAAGAAGGGGGCAATGGCAGCGCGCCGCCCCGGGCAGCACGAGGTAGGGTACCTTTGCGGCTGCCCCCGCCCCCAGAACATGTGCCACGCCCCTGCGGGCGGCGCACTCCGCCCCTGGGGTGCGTGTGCGCACCAGCCCCGCCCCCCCTGCTCTCTGCACCCGGTGCCGGAGCATGAAGCTCTGTCACTGCCGAAACATATTGTTAGATGTGACACCATTGCAGTGTGAATGTCACCAGTGGGAGATGAAAAAGTCATAGTGTGATGACACCATGGCAAGTGGTGAATTTATCTAGATATAATGGAGGGTTTGAGAGAACTAGATACAAAGACAAGTCCCTTGTTCAGTACTGGCTTCACAGTACAGGCTGCACAAGTGACTGCTTGGGGGACATATCCTGAATGAAAGCCATCATTGCCTTATTACTACTGCTTGCAACACTGCCTATGTCTCCACAAACAGTGCTAAGTCTAGGATATACCTTCAATGGCATCCCTCTGCCTTACCTGAATAAGGCCTTAGGTTTTTTTGCCCTCATCTGAAAACTGCTTCAAGACTTCAACAGCTTCCTAAAACCAGAAGATAGAAATGAGAGATAGAACTGTATTTCGTTTACATACTGATGACACTTTAGCCCAAACCTCCTCTCATAGCTGCCAAGTTTTCCCTTTTCTCGTGAGGAAGCCTATTCAGCATGAGGGAAAATCCATTAAAAAAGGGGATAACTTGGCAGCTATGCCTCCTCTTAGTGGATTTATGTAACTGTTAAGCACAGGGTTAACCTGAGATGCCACAAGAAACAAGGACCACATATGGTTACTACAAGGTCCAGAGAATGAGCAGAGTCTCTCTCTCACACACACAAACATCCCTAGTACATTTCCTGGTGTAAATCAACTACCAGGGTGTTGGGGGGGGGTAAGGCTGTTTATGTCCGAACATCAGGTCAGAAACCTGATTGGAATGGTTAGATGTCCAAGACATTGTACTATCCTTCTGACAACATTTTTCAGAACAGTAGGCCATAAAATAGTAAAACAGCAATAGTCAGTGAAATAGCTTGGTTGTGAATTAATTAGCTAATTATATGGTCTAGGCAGAAATATGGAGGAAGTATGGTGCTTGTAGTTAAGTCATCTATTTTTAAATACATACATATGGAATGGCCACTGGTAGTCTTAAAACATCCTCTTGGTTATTATTTCATGAACCAATACTGAAATAATGAAAATGGAGAGAAGGGGAAATTCCTTTCCTTTTCAAACAATATCTCGTTCTGCTCTAATTTCTGTAGCATTTCTGTAGCTTTCCTTGTTAAAGACCAATTACAACATCAGTGTGGGAGTTGCTTCCATATGCTTTCTTCATAACACACAGCTTGCTGGAGCATAGACAGTGTTTGTATGGGAATGAAACTATGTCATAGGTCCTGCCCATGTTGTTCCTTAATCCATATGCTATTAAGGGAGTATGGGAAAGAGTAGACCCAGCCCTACCATTAGGCAGGATAAAGAGGTCATATCAGGCAGCTGGGTTTTTTTTTCATTTTGGGGTGCTTTTTAATGCTATAAATTATAATACAGGAAACAAGCAACATTTAGAGTATAGTGCACAGAATTAGATTGTCATTCGACAGTTAAGAAAAGAAAATTACATTTTGTTTAAGTAGGTTGATCTCTCTCAAAAAATAATGTGTTTGAGACTCTTGGCAGGCAAAGACCACTTGTGCTTTTGCTTACCTGAGGCAATAATGGGAATCATATTTCTATAAACTGATCTTTCCAGTCCTCTAACAATGGACCAACTTTTCCCAGCACTCTTCATTAAATTCTATTGTATCAGACATGGATATTATACCCTCTTCAAGATTGTTTTCAGCAATCTCAACAGATGCTTCAGCTAACATGAACTAAATTGTTGTTGTCATCTGCCTCCCTTGAGAGTCATAGAATCATAGAGTTGGAAGAGACCACAAGGGCCATCCAGTCCAACCCCCTGCCAAGCAGGAAACACCATCAAAGCATTCTTGACATATGGCTGTCAAGCTGTCAATGGAGTGCGCCTCCAGGTGGGAAGAAAAACCACTGCGGTAGCAGCACCAAAGTAACTTCCTTGGGTGTGCAAGCCTGGGCAGTGTGTAAAGAGGTCCTGGGCTGCCCAGACAACTAAATCGCCCTCGGCCTCACTTCTGGTCCAAAAGAGAGCAGAGCAATGCTGCAACTTGGCTGCAAGAGTTGTCAGAAGATCACTCACCCTCTTGGTACAGTGGCATTGTGTTACAGCAGAGGCTCCACCAAGGCCCCAATGGGGAGCTCAGGATCAGCATCCTATATGGATGGACGGCAGAGCCGTATTATTCGCTGGGGCCTGTTTGCATTATTTGCTGTGCCGCATCCGAAATCACATCAGAAAGTCTTCTACAAACTGACTTTACCACATATAAAACAAGGAACCACCAACACCCCACTGTCTAGGTTGCCCCCAAACCCAGATCACAAACTACCGGTATTATTTATGCAAACTATTATTTTTAGTTTGAGCTCTCTCTATTCATAGACTGAGATACTATCTGCGCACTACTTTCAGGGTTTTTTCTTGGAGTATAGTTGATGTAAAGTTGTGTCCAAACATGTCCTCCTCAAAGTAGACCAACAAAAATCTATGTACATAAATTAGTCAGGACTCTGAGTATGACTTATTTGAATACAACCCTTGCTTTATGGAAATGGTTAGACCAGATATTTTACTAAATTTCAATGATATAATGCACAATCTCCAAGTCATGATGGGTGTTTATGTGTATTGACTTGGAAATGTACACATTTCTCTCTTCATGGATGGATTAAGTCTGATGAATGTGCACAGTTATTATGCACATCAACTGCCATTCCCCTTAATGTCTCTGTCTCTGTCTCTCTCTCTCTCTCTCTGTGTGTGTGTGTGTGTGAGAGAGAGAGAGAGAGAGAGAGAGAGAGAGAGAGAGAGAGAGAGAGAGAGAGAGAGAGAGAGAGAAGGGGGGAGCAGAGGCAGAGGCAGAGGTGTGGAGGGAGCAAAAGAGAGAAAAGCTATTGCTTCATAAACTGGGTCTCTCAGAAGTAATGTTCTCATTATTGTATTATGGACATTTAGAAATGCAATGTGAAACAAATGTACCTGTTTTTCCTCTGTCAAGTGCTGGAGGATTGGGGAGCTTGGATTAATGGTTATTGCCAACTTAATTTGATAATGTGAGTAAATTTTGGATTTTCAATGTGTGGTTTCACATATTGTTTTAATTGGTGATCTAGCTGTACAATAAATGTGTTGAGATATCTCCTTTATATTGTTAGCACTCATTCCCTTTTAATTAGCATCATTTTAAGCAGCATCATTGCTTTCTAATTTGAATCTTTTCCCAGGCCAGGCTTGTAAAATGTTTTATAATAAAAACAGAAACTTTATTTATTTTTTTGAAAGTTTCCTGCTTGCCAATCGTATCCCATACATCACAGTCTAATTAGAGGCAAAGAGCTTCTCCCCCCCCCCTTCTCCTCTCATTTTGGAAGTGATGTTTGAGAATGGGAGGCAGAAGTCCGTCTTTAGCTGCCAGATCTGCTCTGGACCCTCCCATCTCTCTGATTAAAAGTCTTCTGAGGTCAGCAGCTCATTCGCTTATGCCAGGAAATGACAGTTGCTGACAACCAAAGGCAGACTATGGCTCAGTCAGTCATTGGCTTTGTGATATAAAACATTACCATATTATGATTAGTGGTCTTAAGTAATACACAACACAGCCTGTAATAAATCACCCAGTAAGTCTTTCATCTAGCAAATGGCTTACTGAACAAGAAAAGAAATGACTATGTTCTTCATCGCATTGGCAGTGCCAATCTTTGAAACCTGCCACTGCATCTGGCATTCACCAACTCACGGAGGCTGAACTGCTTTGCACACCTAATATCTTTGGGGAGCACGCCCCCCCCCATGTTGAGGGGGAAGACGAGCCGAGTGCAGAGCTAAGCACATTGCATCTACATTGGCTTGCTGCTTCTCATCCTACCATGGAAGGAGGCTGAGTGAGAGAGAGGAGGAGCTGCTGGCCATTGAAGCTCAACAATCGTCCTCCTCCCGACAGTGCGGCGTGTGATGTCACATACACGGCACCAGGCTCCCCTCATTCTTTGGCTCAGGTTGGTGCTTCTGCTGGCATCAATCATTTTATGCAGCCTGGCTTGCTTAAGAGATTGTTCATTACAGTGAGACAGCCATCTGGGCCCACATTGATAATCCTTTAGTCCCTGCCTTCCATACAGGTGTTCCTTTGGTTGTGCTCTTCTCCCCTAGAGAATTCCAGACAGGGAGACAGGCTACAATCACCGTGTTTTATCTGACTTTGATTCCATCTCATGAGTGTGACTGATAGGGCCATTACATGTTTGATGCCTCTTGCACAAATTATGATTCCTCCCTTCCAGGCTGTCAGAGTGTTTCACTACTCTGAAGTATAGAAAGGTGTATTACCGTCGGTACAGTCATATAATGTTAGTGCCCTCACAGAGTAGAAATGGATTATGGGATTCTAGGAAGACTGACATTCTTAGGCCTTGCTATATGCTTAGTGAAAGATTGGGGGAGGGCTGGTTAGGGCTGGTTCAAGGTTTGGGCAATAGGCTTTCCAGTAATAGTGGTTCCCTTGACATCAATGGTGGGCCTCCCGAAAGCTGAATCCTCATGATCTATGGTGCACAACTGCAAGCTGGCAGCCATTTTAATTACCCAGCTTTCCCACTGCTGTGCTAGTGGTGCCCCAACTGCACCACCATCTTGCCCCATCTCCATTTTAGAACGTTTCACATTGTAAATGCTGCTGTACAAAGCGTCTACTCTGCGAAGCTCTTCCAGCTTCTTTGCATGCCAACAAGTTTGTTGTATTTGCTATTTAAAAAACAACAACAACTAATCAATGCCAAACATTTCTGTGTATGTCGAGAGCAAACAAGTACTCCACAGCTGCACAGTTAGACGGTGGTCTTTTAGATGCCAGTTCTTATGCAGAAGGCTTCACAGTGTGCGTCTACCTTAAAAATTCTTCATTACTTTTGCTGAGAAATATAAATCCCCTTCCAGACCTACTTTATCAGTGCAAAGTTCTTGCAATTTCCCTTTCCACAGTCATAAATTACTGCAATGCTATATGTGCCCCTTAAATCTCCGACTTTTGTGTTAACAACCATGACTACACATTTTCACTCCATTGGTTTTCTTTTGAGCTGGCAACAATGCATTAAGTTACCTATAATGGAAGGATTTTGGTGGCGACATGAGGCCACAGCAAACAACTCATTTAATTGTGTCTGAGTGCAGGAAAGCTGGGCTAGTGATATAAAGAATCAAGGTAGTACAAGTTATTTCTGGAAAAAACTAATAGGCCATGTCTGCTGCCATTTATAATGAGTCAAATCTGATATAACACCATGGATTCCAGAATCTCATTCTGTACTGGGGCTGAATTGTGCCACCTCCCCCCACTTTGTGAATGCTATTCACATTTCAAGCCCTTTCTGAAAACATCATGCTCATTATCAGCCCCTTAATCCCCCTTTCTTGGTCCTTTCTTTTTTTATACTAGAGCAGACTTTAAATGAGGGGGTTGTGGCAACGAAAGAGCTCTTCTGTTGCTAATGCTATGGGTGGAGCAGACAGCAAGGATGTTACCCACGTTTTCTTAAAAAGTATCTAAGAGGCTTCAACTTTCCCTTGCCTTCCTTGTTTCTTCTTCTTATATATACACTTACACACGCATGCATCTAAGTTGATGGCGCAATAGTAAAAATGGGCTTTCTCATAAGTGCAACCAACTAGAAATAGGGTAGGCGTAGCCAATGTGCTGCTCCGCAGATATTGTGGACTTCAATTTCTGCCATACACATAGGAGTCGGCACCTATGCTGCCAGCCAATCCACTCATGCCACCAGAGTGCCTGCTTTGCTCATCACACCACCTGCTGTTGTCGCACTGCAGTTCATGTGGCCACCTATCAGCAGCCAGGCAAACTGCAGCATGACAACTTTGTTCTTACAAAAATATGATATACAGAAGTAAGACATTGTTCCATACTTTGTTTAAGAGAATTCACGTTGTTTATTGGAACATTTTCACTTAGGTATATTTTCTTTTTTCTTTTCCTAATAATATTTTATTGAGATTTTATAATTGCAAATATCATATATCATTATCCAATCCTACCTTACATTACATTACATTTACAATCCCCTCATCTTTCCCTTCTGGTTTGTTACATTGTTTGTTGTATTCTGCATGTATATATACTGTACATAGATATATTTTCTGTTTCAAGAGAGCAGTGGCATTTGGTTTCATGAACATCTCTGAAATCCACAGGAATTGGTTGCTTGTCTTTGATCCCAAGCCATCTGTTGTCCTCTAATGTATCTGAGTGTAGTCCAACTTGAATCTCTTGAAAATGGTCACCACTGTACCATAGCTTGGTTAATTAAATGTGTTATTGCTTCTCTATGTGTGTGTCCAGAACCACTCCCAGCCATATCCAGAGGACAGCAGCCAGGTGGAACAGAATGCCCTGTTATTGTTGCTGCTTTATATACTTGCGCTATTCCAGTGGAGCGAATCTGGATCTATATCTCGGGACCTGAATATTATTTACGATTTTGCATTCTTATTCATTCTTTTATGAAGATTTTCATTAGTCTGTATTGTAGTATTCCATTTTATTCAATCACATTCCCAAGACTGAGAATAACATACTGCAGAGAACTGCCTCACAGTTACAGTGGGCAGATTTATTAGATTCAAAGCAATTCATATTCTAAAAAGTGATTTATACATGCAGTGTATTTTAAGAAGTGACGTATCATTTATAAAGTGTCCTGCAAAATTAAATTTTATTTCATTTTTCATATCCCTGTTATACATGGCACACTTGACCATACTTTCTTGTTCAGTTGTATTTCTAACCTATATTCTGCTGTGCAGTTGTGACAGCAGATCAGTTCCAGAAAGTCCCCAGCATGGGTTTAATGTGAGTTTTTCATATAATTTTTAGAAGGGCTGTAGCTCAATGTTAGAGCATCTGCTTTGCGTGCAGACGGTCCTAGGTTAAATCCCTGGCATCTCCATGGAAGACTGGGAAGCCATGGCATGTCTCTGCTAGTCCGTCTAAACAATACTAAGAAGGGTGCTTCCTATGTTCCTAATTTCTTATGGTTATCCTTAGAAAGTCTTCATTCATTTACTCTGGAAGATTGCAAATTGGGGAGAGCATTTTAGAGCCCGGGAGAGCTAGACTCATTCTCATTTAGCTAAGGTGCAAATCGTGGGGAACCCATCTGGACTGCAGGAGGAAGAAGAAGGCATGGCTTCACCAATAAGGACATGAAAACAAAGAGAGAGCAAGGCAGGGATTCAATATAATAAGGGACAGTAAAGCAGCAGACTCTGAGGCTAAATCAGCAGCCTAAGCTGACACACATTGGGCATTTACCTATTTCATTCAGTTCTAATTCATCTGGTTTTGCATGCATTCAAGCATGTCTCCAGTTCTACAGCTGCTGCATTAACAAAGTTTCCTATTGGTCTCAGCTGCAGATCATGTGTGCCACCCAATAACGAAGGGTGTCCAAGGCCACACACAAGTATCTGTTTGAGCTGGACATTGCCCTGCAGGCTAGCAGTTGAACATTCCTGGGTTGAAGGACTGTTCAGAGGTACGAAAATCCATGAACAGGAAGTCCATGAGAACGGGTTCAATTGCTCTTGTTTCCAACCTAATTCCATTCCAGATTGTTGCAACAGTGCCTCTAAGATTCTGCAAGATTCATGAGAATTCCTGTTTCCAGGAAACAAATTATTAATATAGACAGTCCTCAGAAAATAAAAATATTGTGGGCGATGAGAGCATCACTCAGTGTTGTGACAGGTATGGAGAGTGTTCTAACCACAGCAAAACAAATGAGCTTGTGATCGATTTATCAATCTAGTAATTCATACGTGGTGTCCAAAACTGAATATCTCAAAATCATCCGCTCAAGGCAAGGGTGTCTCATCTTACTAATGTCTCTTGGTGACTGTAAGATGAAAATATACCTATTTTCCATGTCACAAAATATAATAGTTTTGACTTGTAGCTTTCAGCGAAATTTGATTTCATACTGAACACAGCAAATATTAGTAAACATTACACATGTGGAGAGGCGAAGAGGGTTAATGGTTTATAGATTTCTTTTCTGGTCTAAGAACATTGAAAGAGCCAATAGTATTTACTCTGTTTAATGAAACCATGTACCCCTGTTAAATGTAATTGTTCTTGTCAGTCTTCTGCTTGAAATTGCACTACTGCTCTTAAGTGGTAAAGAAAAAAAAGCCTGTCTACAAACACAATAGTACTAATGCTTATAGCATACATATTGTTAATTTCTAGCATTTGGAAAGTCTCTGAAAGGCTGTCCAGAAGGAAACAATAGCTGTGAGCTGAAGAATTAAACTGCCACTCAAATTTGAATTATTTGTTGCTTAGAAAAAACGATAACCCAAGTATGGGGAACCAGTATTGGTTTCTTTAAATCAAATTTGGGAATTGCTTCCTGTGAGGAAAAGTGTATTGGTAATGGTAAGTGTAATTCTGTGTAATCTAATACCTTAGATATCTGAAATCAGATTTACCACATCCTCAGCCTGGAGATGGAGAGATCAATCTATTTCAAGGTCTTGTTGATTTTGCATTTGTCCATTCAGTTCCATTTATCCATTAATATGTGTTTTTTTTAAAAAAAAATCTATGCAACAATTATATTCAAATGCATATTTAATTTTTTTTATCAAAAATACATATTTCAATAAATATTTTATCTCCACGTACATATTACTATACATATTTTATAGGGTTGCCTGGACTGAAAGATTTAGGTTTAGTCCCTGATTCAGCACTTTGGAAAACACCCCACTTCGTTCCAAAGCTAGCTGACTGATTCAGTTTGGGGTTGATCAAGTGCTTCCTCCCTTCCTTCAACTCACTATTATTTTTTCCCTTTTGACAGAAGTGGATGAAATTTGCAGACATTCTACCTCCTCCAAAGGGGCAAAAGATTGTCAGATTGGAGCTAACTGGGTTCAGGAAATTTTTGTATTTTTGTTGGGCATCTTTAAAATATGATTTACTAACAATAATTTTTCTTTTATTTGGGGGCAGAGTTTGATGGTATTTGCAAGCAAAGTTGTCCCTTCTGAGGGCATGAATCCCATCAAATTTCAGAAGAACAGCTGCAATGGTTTCTCCACAAGCAATTACAGTTCAGAAGCAGTAAACAAACAAACCCTTTCAGCTAGTGTTTTGTGACAAATTGGTCGGAAAATTGCAGACATGAGACAGGCACCCCAAGCAAAGAATCTGCCAAATTGCTGGCAAATAGTTCCTTTAAAGTTCATTTTGAGGTTGTAAGAACTAGAATGGATTCAAATTCTGGATATGATCATTCCCTTTGATTTAAACTTAGCCTATCAGTGACAAAGGAGCACTCTCCCCCACCCTCTTCCAAGGCTGGTGCATGTTCTTCCTTCCTGCATCATCCCAAACTGATCTGATTCCTTATATGTTAAGCTAGAGACAGTGTGTCGCTTTTAGTTGATGCTTTTCTGTAGCATTTATTTAACGTCTACATCAGGGGTGTCAAACTCAAATTCATCGGGGGCCGCATCAGCAGTTTGGTCACCCTCAAAGGGCCGGTTGTATCTGTACAAGCTTCTTAGCGCCCGCTCCGCCACGCGACACTAATGTGGTGGTCTTTTAAGGTGACCTTCATGCCCAGAAGCACTCTCCTTTTTTCTTTTCCCCTCCTCTGAACGCAGTTCAGCAGCAGGATCGGCGGCAGCTGCTGACTAACACTTTATCATAGATTTGTAGAGTTGGGAGGGACCCTGAGGGTCATCCAATCCAACCCCCTGCAATGCAGGAACCTCAGCAAAAGCATCCATGACAGATGGTCATGCAACCTCTGCTTAGAAACCTCCAAGGAGAGTCCATCACCTCCCAAGGGAGACCACTCCACTGACAAACAGCTCTTTCAACCAGAAGGTTATTCCTGATGTTTAGTTTGGAATCTCCTTTCTTTTAACTTGAAGCCATTCATTTGAGTCCTGCCCTCCAGAGCAGGATAAAACAAACTTGCTCCATCTTCCATATCAAGGTGTGTGTGTGTGCGTTTGTAGGGGGGTGTTGAATCAAATAAAGGTGTGGGGGTGTTGAACAAACTCAAGTGCTGTGTGTGTGTGTGTGTGTGTGTGTGTGTGTGTTTTGAAGCAAGCCAGAGGGTGTGTATTTGTGTGTGGGCAAGTAAAGAGGTGTTGAAGAGAAGCTTAAGGGCTCTGTGTGTGTATGTTGGGGTTGGAGCAGCCCTCTCTGCCCCTCGCCCCATTCAACAAAGAGCAGCTGAGGGAAGCGAATTTCTTCCTGTCGCCGCGGCTGCTAACGCGGGTGGGCTGCTCGTTCCTCCCCCCCCACACACACCGCAAAAGCGGAGCACGCTGGCAGTGGCTTGGGAGGAAGAAGAGCAGCATCGTTAAGGGCTGCCCCCCTCCTCTTCGTGAAGGCAGCCCCCGTGCCTTCCCTGCTCCCTGTCAAACTTCTCCCCCCTCCCCCTACAGCTTGTAAAAGCAGGCTTTTGCAAGCGGCAGAGATGCTTCACGGAGCAGGGGAGGAGGGGCAGGCTCGCTTTTCCCGGAGCGGAGCTGCTTTGGAGGGAAGGAGGTGGAGCCATCCTCCGTGCTCACCCAAAAGCAGCAAAGAGGGAGAAAAGTCTTGGGTGGCGCTTGGATCCTGACCCGGGCTCCTGGAAGGGAGGGGGCGGTGGAGAAAAAAAGCAGAGGCGTTGCTAGCGCAGCAGGAGCAATTGCAAGCGCAGCAGGAGCGGCGTCTGCAGCTGCCGCCGAGTTGCCCGCGCGCAGGGCACGAGGAGGAGCCTGCGGAGGAAGAGGAGGAAGGAGGGACAAGGAGGCGGCGAGGGAGGGAGGGGCGCGTCTTGGCCAGGAGCAAGGCGAGGAGGCCGGCCGGGAGCCCAGACGGACGGACGGACGCGGAGCCGCCGCTGCCGCTGCAGAGGCCCTGACCTTGTCCACCTTCTCCTGCTCCTCCTCCGGCTGCTGCGCCTCTCAGCTGTTTTTTGCTTCTAGGGGGGCAGCTGCAGTGGCACGCTGGCGGTGGCTTGGGAGGAGGAAGGGCAGCCCCCGTGCCTTCCCTGCTCCCTGTCAAACCTCTTCTCCTCCCCCCCCGCAGCTGCCCCCCCTAGAAGCAAAAAAACAGCTGAGAGGCGCAGCGCCATGCTCCGCCTTCTAGGAGCAGGGAGGCGAGGGGCGGGTCAGTTAGGAGGGAGGGGCGTCAGCGTCACGCCAGCCAGCCAATAACGCGGCACCTTGCTAGCCTAGCCCGCCCCTCTCCCCTCCTCCCCAGCCCCGAGCCCGGCAGCCTCAGAAAGCGCGCCGCAAGCTCAGGGGAAAGAAAGCCACCATAGGCGTGCCTAAGTGAACGTTCCGGCCCTGGGCGGGCGGCAGGCCACATCACGAGGTCTGCTGGGCCGGATTAGGCCCCCGGGCCTTGACTCTGACACCCGTGGTCTACATCATGGAGCTATCACAAAACATTTCAGGAATCCCCTCTCTAAATATACAGATCATGCATCACTTCTGAAAAGCCTCAAATCCCTTTGAGGCACTTCACTTCAGTTGGGGATTCAGGATTCATCTAAATCCAATGCACACCCTCAACATTTTGACTCAAAACATGCATTTTAGCAGACATTTGTGAGGTTTCTTGAGCTGAGAATTGCCTGGGCTGAAAGATAATTTTGTTGCAATTCGCAGTAGTTTGAGAGATGCAGCTGAGGAACATTCACATTGGTTTTTAGAGAAACTGAATTCTTCAATTATTCCTCTCTTATATCTGGTACTTTTCTGTGTGCTCCATACGTTCATCAAGCTCTTATCTGCATTTAAATAAATGGGATGACTCAGGTGAATATTGGGCTTTCTTGTACACATATTTCATGTACTCAGAGAAGATTTAGGGGCTAGGGCACAGACTTTGATTCAATGCTCAAAATTTACCTATGAATATGAGACCTCTGCATACAGTAAAGGCTTAAGATAAACAAATTGGGTAAGTTGGCAACACATTTATAGGACTGCACATTTAATGAATGACAGCCAAAAAGGAGCACTGTGAACTGCTGTCAGGATATTTTTTATCCTCCGTTGCATATTTTGATCAGCTGAAAGGTCTGGATATTTTGGGTGATGAAAATCCATAGTAAGCAAAGTACTGTACAAATAGAATCTCTGTGTCTGCATTTTTACTGACAGCACAATTTAGAGATGCTTTATGCAGTTCAACAAATCTATTGGAGATAAAGAGCAATGGAAAGTAATTTACAATTTCATGGACAACTCAAAAGTTTCAACAAGCAGAAAAGAATCAATCAGATATCATTGAGATTCAGCTCAATCAACTAAAGGGGGTTTGTGTGTGGACACACAATTCTCAAGCAGGCAAATCAGGACATGGTAGCATTAGCTAGCTGAGATAGGGAAGAAACTGTTATGAAGTCTAAGTTTGGATGCTGTAATGTGCCATAGGAGATGACTAATGTTCTTGAAACTTGAGTGCCAGCTTCTAAACCATGTCAGGGCTTAATTGAAAAAAGTACATCTTAACAGTGAATGAAATGAAAAAAACACAAATTAATACAAATACTGTAGAAGACAACAAGACGGTGATTCGGAGCAGGAGATACAAGTTGTAGTCAGTGGAATTCTCATGGGAGGAAGTGTGGGATATAAATTTAGCAAGCTAATAGTACTACTAGTAAGTCAATGATGTGTTGGATTTTATTGCACTTTTCTTGCTTTTGAGGTGGGAAAACTCTGAGGTGAGTCTTTTCATTCTGCAAATTATATCTTCGTTGATCTGCATTCTGCAGCCTTCCCAGGTGCCCGTGCTTCCTGAAAACCCCAAGGAAACTTCAGCTGAGCTTCCCTGTGTGGGAAGTGTGGGAAGCCAGAGAAGCCAGGAAAGTTGTCAACCATGCTTCCAACAGCTCTTTTTAGAGAGAGAGAGAGAGGAGCCTTTTTACTTTTAAGGAAATCAGTGTGGGTTATTATTGTTCTTGTTGTTGTCCAAAGGAAGGACTTTGCATAAGAACAACATCCATAAGTGTGTCAACCTCAAGCACTTGCAACTTCCTGTACATTAATTAAAGCCCAAGGGAAGATGGAATGTGATAACTCCTCCTATAGGCTTTTTCAGATCAGGATACATGCAATCTGGCAAGGCTTCAGAGTAGTGGAGGAAATGTTCCATGTAAAGAAAAAGAAAAGAAAAAACATTCAGTACCCTTGGCCATCTCACAACAAAAAGGTAAACTCAATCCCTCATCTACCAAAATTATAAATAAATTCTAAATTCATGGGGGAAGATTTCTTCTTTTAAAGAAGCTGAAGGACCAGTTTTAGCACAGCTGTCCTCTGAAATCATCTTAAACATGCCAGTTATATATGTCTCCTATGCCTATTGATGACAATACATTCATGGTTTCCTTGTGACTTATTTTGTTCTCTCATATTGCATGGTGGGTTCTTTGCTTGCTTGCTAGTTTTGTGTGATTTTTTTGGAGGGGGCACATAATGAATGCTTGAAAGTTTGGAATAATTTATTTTTGGTGAATACTTGATGCATTTGCACTGTATAGCTATTTATATAAATATAAATAATTATACATAAGGCACCCTGACCCTCCAGAGATGATTTTTGACTGACCCAGGAGGCTGCAGCACCAAAGAGTAGACAGGAAACTTTCCTCCCATGAGTTTCCTTAAGGCTGCAATCTTAAGATTTGGGGTGGTGGAAGCAGATGAAAGCAGTTCATCTTATCCCAAACCCTGCAAGGCTATTTTCTGTGTTGTTTTGTTTTTAATGTTTGATGTTTTAGTATGAATTCTGATATAGGCTGTGAGCTTCCCAGACATGAGCAGGGTATTATTATTATTATTATTATTATTATTATTATTATTATTATTTGTTTCCTTATGTTGTTCTCAATGGGAGGGAAATAAATAGGAAGAAACTATGCTGGCTCTTTGGCTGCCATAGTTTATTCCCTGGTTTGGGGGCATGTTGGGGGACTGGAAAGTCCACTCCCTGCATGCCTTCAACCCACCCTCTGCATGCCTCCTATTGGTGTTGATGCTCAAAGGGTTGTGAAATTTGCTGCAGCAGTAAGGAAGGGAAATCCAACATCTGGTCTCCCTCTCTGAAATGTTTACTCTCCATTCCCTGTCCCCCTTAGAGAGAAAGAGATCTGATACCTATGTCCCCTCTGATGTTCTCCCTGGGGCTATAGGATTGCACAGTAGGATCCAAGCCACCAATGTTAATTGCAGCCTTTCCTTTCAAGCCTTCTCGTTTCAGATTCTTAAAGAACCATTTAAACATTAAGACAAAATTAGTGCTTTTGTTTTGAGTCCCACAGTATAGATTACAAGTAGCTGACTCAGAACTCTTAAAAGCTTCTGAAATACTGTCAAAGGACTAGGTTTTCTTGAAGTGGTGTTGTGATACCGGTAGCAATCAACCCACCCCATCCTCATCCTGTTATTTACTGCTGAATACTTGATAAGCCTCAGTCAAACAGTTGAGACAAGTTCCCAGTACCACATTTAAAGCTGCACCTCTGCAGCCCAGGGGAGATCAAAAAGAGAGAAATAAGAAACATATGAAATGTTCATGTGCATGAAATGTACATTTTCAGTTGTGAAATAGAAATGTGCTTTAAAATATTTAGAAGCTTAGATTAGCATCAGGGATAGCGACCATAGCTGCCAAGTTATCCCTTTTTAAAAGGGATTTTCCCTTATGCTGAATAGGCTTCCTCGCGAGAAAAGGGAAAACTTGGCAGCTATGATAGCGACAAGGGTGAAGTTGAGCAAACTTTAAGGGGGAAACAGTATTTTTTTATAAAAATTTTTTACAGGTAAGGAATGGTTGAGAAGGTTCTCCTGTGTGATCCCAAACAACAGAAACATATTAAGATGGTGGTTTTGACTGGACCATTTTCCATTACTTTAAAATATGAAGTCTTTATACTTGTTCACATGGCACACTGAACAAAGGTGCAAGCTGTGTCTAAGCATGTATAAGTGTCTGTGTGAAAGAATGTACACTTGTTGATTAGTACAGCTCACCTATTGTGTATACAGACACACAGCCTCCACTGCCATTGTACATTACATGCGGGAAAACTTCAGAAGTGTACAGTTTAACTATTGTACACACAGATCATACACCTCTTGAATGTGATGTACAAACACTCCTTTTCTCATGATAACCCAGTGATTTGACTCCCATTTCCAAAACTTTACATGTCTATATATTTCCAAGGACAATGTCTGTCTAAATGGTCCTGATGGTCAGCTGAGTACGTTAACTCAGCTGATGGATGCATCCACTGCATGGATAGATAGAACGCAGCTTGTGAATTTTCCTCTGGATGCTGCCTACTAGAGGCTTCATTGTAATGGGACCAGATCTGTGGCATTCATCCAATATTTCAGTGGACTGAGTCACAGATGGAATTGTTCCTGTTTCATTATTGTAAGGTAAATGTTAGAAGGATGCAGCCTAAGCCAAACCAGCAGGCTCACCTGTAATGATAGTTTAATGGAGATTCAAGCTGGTCGAGGAATGCAGATACATTTTACCTTTCCTTTATTCCACTCACTTACCATTCACCCTTTTGATAATAACCTGTGCAGTTTATCCCTCGGAGGTAGCGCAACACGAGGAAAGAAATTGTAGCTCTGCCACTTGCCATGTATTAAGCTATGTCCTCCTGACTCTGAAATATTTAGAAAAACAATCTTGCTGTGACCAGCATTGTATTTCCTCATCCTGATGGCAGCAATTGGAGCTGACGACCACAAGCGCTGCATTAGAAATTGTCTCCATAGTGAGTCACCATGCTGCTCACTAAAATGGTTTAATCTTCTGCCACAGTGATTTTCTGTACCATTCATATTGCCGCCTATTACATAAATTAGATGCGGAGTTCTGTTATTCTTTGCTGAGTGATAATATACCCCTCTCTGAGACATAATTGGCATTGCGTGTTCAGACCTTTAAAACTCCTCCTTAAATAAATTCAGACAAGACTCAAATTTTGGTTTGGTTTTTGGCAGAATTTAGGCCACAACTTTATTGATTACAGCAAGTGAGTGGTTGCATAGGCTCTGGTTTGACTAGCTCCCTGCACCTGTTGCAGGTAGTGCTGACCCAGGGCATCAGCGTAGGTCAGCCTAGGGTGAACACTTGGATAGGCGGAAAGCCAAGAACAGGCTATGTCCACCACCCAGATGTCCGCCTGGACTCAGGCACGGGCACAATCCCCTCACAGGGTTGACCAAACCATTGAGTCCCTGGATTCCTTTAACGGAATACCCTTCACATAGGGATGGTGAGAGCGTTCTCCCATCCCTATCACCTGAACCAGAGCCTATCCGCAACCTTACAAGTTGTGACGATTTACTACGCGGCAGGCAAAACCCAAATGGCAACAGCCAATCAGCCAACTGGAGAAAATTCCTGCCGTGCCCCTGTCCCAATGACAGATGACACACAACGGCATAGCAAGGTCAAGCGCAAAAAAGCCCTAAAAGTAGGGAGAGGTGGGTGAAAGAGGAAGCTGTGGGCCATGTGCATAGGTATATATAGGTCCCTTGATCCATTTAGCGTGCATCCCATTGGCCCGATTGAACCCTG
Organism: Zootoca vivipara; assembly: GCF_965207765.1. Lineage (NCBI taxonomy): Eukaryota > Metazoa > Chordata > Lepidosauria > Squamata > Lacertidae > Zootoca > Zootoca vivipara. The sequence continues at coordinate 33,155,464 of NC_142583.1, forward strand.
CATCAAGGGACCTACCAATTGGGTGTTGTGGCTATCCAGTCATACCCACCCACAACATAGGGTTTGGTTGCCATGTCTCACCGCAACACGTGCCCTCTTTAAGGGAGGACCCAATTTATCATAGTACCAGGCCAAGGCAAGCAAGGCTTTTTATTTCCTATAAGTGGCAAAAAGTTTTCTCACTCACTCCCCCCCCCCCCGCAAAAAAATCTCTTTTTTTAAAAAAAGAAAAGAATAGGTAACCACAAAGCACATAACAACCAATTAAGTTTATGCTCAAAAGAAATAGGTTGAACATAGCTAAAGCTCTGATATTAAATCTACTTGCATGCAAGTGGATTCCACTGCAGGCTATGGGATGAAAATTCAGGCACAAATTGTTGTAAGCTCACAGCATTAAGAAGGATAATGGCTTCATTTGCTTTCATCACAGCTGACAATCAAAGTTGCATTTCTCTGCAAAACGGTCCTTTCACCACTCTCCCCCCATCCCCAACTTATCAAAAGGCTTGTGTATCTTTTGCTGCTGTGGCTGAGCAGATCAGGACTGTGCTACCTGCTAACACAACTCTGAGCATGATTAGAGAAAAACACATCAAATGAGCTCAGGGAAGGGATCTCTGGGGAGAGCTGCTGAGGATACAAATCATTATAGCGGTATCTCTCTCAGGAATTCACACTTTACAGTAGTTTCTCCTCCTCCTCCTCCTTCTCGTCAGGAACCTGCCAATGAAAACTCATTTTGAATGACATGGTCAGGGCTCGTGAACAAATTCCACAGTCACTGACGCAATTACAAATTCTGCGGTCATCCGCCACCATCAGGTCTGAAAGTGGAATTTGGCCCATATGCCTAGGGAAGCATCCTTTTGTGATACATGGGTGGAATATAAGGAATCAGGTTTTTAAAAATAATAATAATAATAATAATCAAATGTAAGCAGCCTACAACCTTTTCCTCTGCATCAGAGATTCTGGTCACACACAGTTGAAGCAGAATGTGCATTACTGTGTGTCAAGTTTGGGGGTATAATTTGGCTATATAAAATGTAAGGTTCCCCCCACTCCACGTTAGGAATAGTAAAAATGTTACTGGTGGGAGTCTTTATAATACTCAATAATGCTATGAATTTAGGAGCGGGTATGCTGTATGATCGAGACACTTCTAATTCCTGGAATAGTCAGACTAGCTTCCTGGTGAGGTAATGGCCATTAAGGTACTAAGGAAGTAGATCTGTGCCAGACAGCAAATGGGTGTCCCCACTTCTTCAACTTACTGGTAGTTAGAAGGACAAAGGCCAGAGTTGAGAGTTGAGTTATGTAAGCTACAAACTGGAAGCTGGCAGGCTGCAGGCTAGGCAGATGAGGGACAGAGCCATGCCTGATTTCTGCTGGATTCCAAGGTGGTGGCTATGGGAGAAGCAAGATGGGACACTCTTGGGAGTGTTAACGCTGTGAGCCCCTCCATCATAGGCTCAGGTAGTATATATGTGTAAATAAACCATACACCACATTCTGAGGAAACTGAAACCCTGGAGATCTCACACTACTCGGAGATTGTGGGTGGTGTGCCAGCTTAGTTGAAACTGAAGTCCCATTGATTCCAGTGGAATTTAGGATGCATCCAGACATAGGGATTATTGCATTCGTTTTCCTGATAATAATGCTAATGCTTCTATCCTGGAATATTCTAGTATTCCTTTTACACTGCTCACTACCTGTTGTGTTATGGAACTGTGGCTATGTGACTGATATACTGGCATGTCATGCCACAATTTTAACGGTGGGCATGAACTGCTTGGCAGGATACTGCCACAAATCTCATCATGTTAAATTACACTGCAAAACTCCTATGATTTTCCTGGTTGAAGGGTTTTTTGCCAGGCTGCAAACAGATATTTATTTATTTACCGGTATTGAAGAAGAAGAAGAAGAAGAAGAAGAAGAAGAAGAAGAAGAAGAAGAAGAAGAAGAAGAAGAAGAAGAAGAGAAATTAGCACTAAACTTCTGTTAAATTCCACTACTTTTCCAGAAGTAGCTTTTATGTTGTGTGACAGATCAAATGAAACACAGAAATTATCAAGTAAGGAAGCATTGGGGGAATGAAATAAAGTGCTTTCTGAATACAGCCTTAAGCACAGCACTACTTTCCCCTCAAATTGGAGTCATCATGTTCATTTAATAAAAATCTAGGTATCATACCATATGTTAGCACTTCCACTCTCATAATTTTAATGAAATGGTTTCAAGAACTTGCATACTTCAAGAACAAAGCATTCACCTGCCACAATCACCTCTACAGGGCAGGGAAATTGAATTTCTAAATGAATCTTACCAAACTGTGTCCCCCTAATGCTCATCTTTTTTTGAAGGAGAAAGACTTGTTTAGTCCTAGTAACTTAGAAAAGCATAACTATCACAAAGTGCACCACTGATGTGCTTTCTCACTCGGTACTTTGTTCCAATAGTTAATCATCCTCACTGTTAAAAATCGGAGACTTCTACCTAATTCAAATTTGTCCAGCATTAACTTCCAGCCATTAGTTCTTATTATGCCTTCTCCTGCTAAATTAGAGTCCTTTATTACCCCATTACTTTTTCCATGTAAAGGTGCTTATTCAGTGCAATCAAGTCACCGCTTAATCTTTGTTCAATAAACTAAATGGGCCAAGCTTTTTCTTCAGAAACATGGAACTCACTAAGATGTGCACCCTTCTGTGGGCCTTTTCGTTTGGTTATAGACAATTCTTGCCCGCTTGTAAGTATACACAGGACTAAACATACTTGCATTTCAACTCCAAAGATACCTGTCCTCACAGTAAGTAATCGGACAATAAGGTTTTCTGAAGACTATGACTGTAATCTTATCCATACTTTCCTGGCATGAGGAATGGGAGCAACATCTGATTCAGTTCGCATTTAAATGCAATTCTGAAGAATGAATCATAGAATCATAGAATCATAGAGTTGGAAGAGACCACAAGGGCCATCCAGTCCAACCCCCTGCCAAGCAGGAACACCATCAAAGCATTCTTGACATATGCCTGTCAAGCCTCTGCTTAAAGACCTCCAAAGAAGGAGACTCCACCACACTCCTTGGTAGCAAATTCCACTGCCGAACAGCTCTTACTGTCAGGAAGTTCTTCCTAATGTTTAGGTAGGAATGAACGCTTTATGAAACAATCTGAGAACCAAAACACAGCCATCCTTCAATTTCGTCCTTTTCCCAGTTTTGCAATGCACTTCTCTAGGAAAGTTATGGGTACAAAAAATGCATATGCTCAATGCATATACTAGGTATGCATAAAAAAACCATATATTTGTGAAAACACCATACAATGTCCTGGTTGGCTGCTTTGTCTGCCTCTATACTGGCCGGGGGGGGCAAATTTACGGCCTGTTCAGGCCAAGAAAGACAGCCTGCCTGATGCTCCTGCATCAATCACTTGTGGGTAGGGTGGGGGTGGACCATGCTTTTAAGGGTTGGGCAGCCCCCTGCCTCCCTCTTCTTTTCTAGGCAGCAGCACCCATCCTCCTGCATTGTCTCTCAGTGCAACTTGTTGGCTACTTTGGGGCTGTGTAGGCATCTCTGGCTGTTGCACCTCTTAGTGGGCTGACTTCTTCACCTACTCCATCCTGAATATCTGAGTGATCTGCATTAGATGGCCTGCTGTACTGTTAATTAAGATAATCTTGTGTTTAATTTTGTCACTTTTGGCAGTTCAAGTGCAGGAAGAAGAGTAGGTGTGCTTCAGCCTTACCAACAGCATACAAATCAATATGGCTAACCTGACCCAAAACACCCACTCACAAATGAAACAAAGACCACCACAACCAACCACAAATGAACAATCACACCCTAGGCCAACCCCAACCTCTCAACTCCAAAGGAACACAAGCAAACAGAAGAAAACCAACACAAGCAACACTGACATAAAAAGCCCACATATACCAATTAGAACAGAAACATCGTCACTCCACCCTACCTCCACCTCCATCTTTCCCCCATATACCTTCCCCCAATGTCTCAACAAATGAAACTGATTTGTAAAAATGGTATGAAAGACATTGCACATATTTCTGCAAATCAAGAAAATCTCATATTTCTGGGTGTTTGTTGGGCAAACTTTGGCTGTTCATATATCTGAATCTGCAGCATGTATGGAGCAGTTTGGGCATAGTTTGTATGTTCAGATAACTTAATTTTTGCATGGCCAGGGGAATTTCAAATTGTCCCACTTTAAAGTGGCCAATCACTTCAGGGGGGGTGGAGCTAAAACTCAGATGAAGTCTTCACTCAGGTCCAATTCATTTAAATTGTCCCACTTTGTCACCCAGCACCCTAGTCACCTTCTGGGTCTCCCTCCCTCGCTTATTTCTTAGTTCTGGTATTCACTTGACCTTGCTATGAACTGCCTCATTCATCATAATCGGGGCCAGGGTGAAGTTTCGCCCTCAAGCTAATTGGGCCCAACTGGTGTGTTTTTTGCCTTCCTCATCACAAGCGTCACAACTTTGGGGGTCATGGAACCCCTCCTCTTTGTCAGAGGAGGAAGCACAGGCCTGATTCATCCCCCTCTGCAGCAGCAGTTTATCACGTTAAAAGGATCCCAGGAAAGGTGCACATCTGTTGGATAGTATCAATTTGATGTATGTCATAGGACATCCTTTATCAAGTTTGTTCCCAAATTTGTCCAGCAAGTGGGCTGGACAATGTTGGATGTGCCTGATGCATATGTCCAATGCCATCCCAAACATACATCCATAATAAATAAAGTTGTGACTAATTTTGAACCCCAAGTGCTTGTCCAAGTCTTTATTTATTTGTCACATGGGATAAGAGGATGGCAGGTCACATTGCCTGGGTACACAACTTTGCTTGTGTTCTAGTAAAATGTATAACACACAGGAACACTTAGGATTGTCTCATACTTACAAATGCTAAAGTGCATTTGTTTAACCATTCACTGTAAGTTCTCAGCAGCGGTACTGCAAGTCTACACTTGATGTGGTATCCCCCCACCACCACCACTAAGACTGAGTTAACTCTTCTGTGTACCATTTCCCATATAATGGAATGTTGGCTTATAATAATGGTGCCCACTCTAAATTCAAATTTAAAGTTAATTTCAAATGTGAAAAGGTTGGCCATGCAGGTTGAAGTTGAAATCACTGAGCACCTGTCTGTCAGACAAGGGTGTTTTTTTTCCCCTGAGGCATATGTGGAACTAGGATAAAAACCTGGGTGCACTGAATCAAAGAGCAGAGAGAACAGCTGGGCCCCAAAGGAGTATAGAACACTGAGAAGTCATTGGTGAAATTGCTAGCGAACTGCCTATAAAATGCAGTTCAAGTAATAGAGATTCATAGTAAAGTCAGACAGTAAAGAGCTGTAGGGCTCAACTGCTGTGATTAAGCACGAACAAAGCTCAAATGGGATATCTGGTATTCTGTTGCATGCATTGTATTTGATGGAGCAAAGGAAATGGAATGTTTAATTCTTTATGTTCATTTTCATTGCAAGACCTCTATGACAGACACCACAGAAGGTAAGCAGCTTTAAAAAATAATAATAAAACAGTGAGCAATACAAAACTATTTAAGAAAATCTAGAAAAAATATTTATATTATCATAAGATTTAGCAGTCATTTGTGAGTAATCCTGTATGCAATTACCTAGTAGTAAGTCCTTTTGAAAACCATGGCTTACCCCTAAAAGTGGTTAATTTAAGGTAGGAAGGTAAGTTTTATGTCCTTTTCTACCTCCAGCTAGGAATTAGGGGAGAAATTCAATTTGGTATGCATTTAAATGTGAATTTATCTCATTTGCACTTCACGAAATAATCTGAGAACTGTATAGCAACCACTCTTCCAAATGTGCATTACTCCAAATTTGCCGCGAAGATCTCCAGCTTGCAGGAGCTTCCTACTCACTATGCACCTCATTGTGCATTGATTTTTCTTTTTCTCTGCTGGGACACAATGTGCCCATCTCACTTCCTCTCTGAGAAGACGGAGCAGTTCATATCACATAGAAAAACATCTTACAGTCTAAGCTTGGAACATCCAATTTAGACCTCCTTACCGGTAGGACTCACATGATTGAACAAAAGAACCAAAGAATTATGTCACACCCCTTAACCTTGGGAGAAAGTGTTACTATGTGAACCTGATCAGTAAGGATAGCTAAGCCGGGTGCTTTAGCAACCTTTGTTTCTATACAAATAATTTAGAAATGCTCACCGTTGTGGAACCTAAGTTATACTATCTGGTTTTTTTTCTTGCTGTGGTATGGAAAAGCACATGAATCTGACCTTTGAAGGGTTTGTAAGTAAACCATTATTAACTTTCCAAATGTGTGGTCTGTATGCTAAGGGAAGTGGGGAACTTTGGAAGCAACTTAGAAGGGAATATTTTAAAGCTCTAGCAGCCTATATTTCCATGCTTTACTTTGCTGCTCATTTTGGGATTTTTAATTTCTGCTGTGGCTCTCCCACCAAAGAGTACTAGCCCCAAAGCTGGATCTAAGCATCCAGATTGTTCTGTTTTTTTGGGGGGGGGGTTCCGGTTTCCGCCTGCAGGAATGGCGGACCTGTTTTCCATCTCTCTGACCTTCGTAAGGAATTTGGCGGTTGCTAGGGGAGTAAATGGCAACCCCCTACCCTCTCCGGGGGTTACGGAGAGGGGCCGCTGGCCCGCGATGCCCCCAGACCCACTCCGACTGTTTTTGGAGTGGGGGGAGCTTGGGCTGAGCACTTACGAGGGCCAGGACTCCCGGACGCTAATCTGCATGGCGGGGATTTCCATGGTTAAAGAAGATAATTAGGCTTAAATCTATGGACATACTTCAGAAGGAGGGGAAGAAGCGCTGTTTACTGCTGAGAAATTTATGCTGCTGAAAGGAGAGGAGTCAAAGATTGTACTGCATCTGGAAGAAGGATTGATGGGGACGGAGCGATAAGGGAAGCGAGTTTTTATTTTATTTTTCCTTCATATTGTTGCCTCGTACCTTCCCGGACGCGATGTCCTGGCTTGTTTGGAGTGAAAGAGAAGCAAAAGACTGTGTGAGTTGAACTTTATAACTGTTGTTACTGAGCATATTTTTTTAAAGATGTGGAGTTGCCGATGAGAAAAGCCTCCCCCTAGTCGGGCGGAAGGAGTTCTGGACGCGCTCGGAGGATTTATGAGTTGTGACGCACTTTAAATTGGAGCAGCGACCTGAAGCTAAGTTCAGCTATAGGGCAAGGAGATCCATTAATTTACCAAGAGTTTATGGTTTGATGTTTGGGTCTCCTGCCTGAAAAAGCTGTAAATTCTATAATGATCGTGAATCTTCATGGCTATGAGAGAAAGCGAAAGTGATTTGAGCTTTTTGAGATGGCGCTGCTTCGGGCTGCTTCGACGCAACAAGGAGCTCCATTAAGAAGATTTATGGGGAGGCTGGACTGATTAACTCACACAGGAGAAAGAACATATGTGAAACTGTGTTTGATATTTATCTCAGCGGCTGGGAAACAATCGGATGAAAGTGGAAAACATCTATGTGACTGTAAGGGGAAGATCTGGATTATTATGAACTTGGAGGACGATTTGAACTTTAGAAAAAAGACGGCAGTGGACAGTTGCGAGGAATTCCCAATTTCTTGAAGCATGGGAACCCAAATAAAAAATTCTTTAGATGATTTGGCATAACATTCGGTTTGATTGATATATATATGTGTATAATTTGAAATATTGAATGTGATATAATTGGTTTTAATTGGAAAATTAATAAAAATATATTTTTTTAAAAAAAACAGATTGTTCTGTTTTTATTCTACCATATCTGTCTTTCCCTTTAACCAAAATGCAACATACCAACAAAATGATGCACACCCATATGTAAATCAGCCCTGCCATTCTGAATTAATAGTTGTGAAGTTTGCCATGGTGATTAAACAGCTCTCGAATTAGTTATGCAGCAGCAACTTCTTTCTGTTGTTCAAGCAGCCGCATCATTCGATAACTAACCACAATCCTTTGCATGTCTGCTCAGGCCTGTTTGAGTGTAATGGGACTTACTCCTGGGTAAGTGGGTGCCAGACTGGAGCCAAAGAAAAATGGTTCAGTATGAGGGTTCATTTTTCATATTGTGTCAAAGTAGTCTTTGTTCCTGGAGAGATTTGAACATTCATTTCTCACATTTCAAATAAAAAAAGGCTACAGCACTTCTAGAGATTGACGCACCAGAAGAAAAAGCTTCTGCAAGAAACTGATAAATTAAGCATCATCAGGTGACTTGTATCCAGAGGTATGAAAATGGATGTAAGAATGAAGTGCCTATGCTGGTAATATAGCTAGCAAAGGCTTTATATATATATAAAAACCATGTTATACCAGAGAGTTTAAATGACCCCAGCAACTAAACGGTATTGAACTTCTGATATTAGGTAAGATGATTAAACCACCAATTACTGTAAGAGCTTTTCTTCAATGGAACACCATGGGGTTAATTGCCCTGGTTTTGATGTTGTCAAGATGCTTAACTGAATTTGGTTATTTTACGAACAAGGTAATAACTGTGTGAATTACCCTGGCCAGTGCCTCTTATCGAAACAAGCCACCTCTTTATGCCATGGTCCCTCCCTTGTGTTAATCAGTTGCAAGCTAGTAAAAAGGCAAATGGACAGTAAGCATAGCTGCCAAGTTTTCCCTTTTCTCACGAGGAAGCCTATTCAGCATAAGGGAAAATCCCTGTAAAAAAGGGATAACTTGGCAGCTATGACAGTAAGAGAGTAGCTAATGCTTTGCAGTAGTTTGGTAACATTGTATCTTTAGGCCCAAAATAAAAGTGGCGTTTCTGAGATGTATCAACTATATGAGATGCATCCAAGTACAGTGGTAGTACCTCGTGTTACATATTGTCCCCCTTATGAATGCTTTGGGTTACGCGCTCCGCTAACCCGGAAGTAGATGCCCCTTGTTGCGAACTTTGCCCCAGGATGCGAGCTGAAGTCACACTCTGATGGCACGGCAGCAGAGGGAGGGGCCATTAGCGAAAGCGTGCCTCATGTTATGGGCAGTTTCTGGTTACAAACGGACCTCCGGAACGGATTAAGTACATAACACGAGGTACCACTGTAAACAAAAGCGGTTACTCACCATGACAGCTATGTTCTACTTCCACTGTCAGGGCCATTTGAAAATATACGACGAAGAAACTTGAAGACTAAGAATCCTACTCATATTTTATTCCAGAATATATTTTTTTACTTTGTAACCCCCCCTCCCTCCCTTTTGTTCAGTATGGGGAAAGAGTGTGCCTTGGAGGAAGCTGTTGATACATCCAAGCTCCTCAAGAGAGCATCTACTTGGCCTTCTAGATAACCTTGATCTATTCGATTATTTCTGATAAATATTTTATATTTTACTTTTTTCCCAGTGTTGACAGAATAAAATGATTTATTTATAGGGTTAACCTTTACACAGTACCAAAAGCAGCACATTTGATATGTTCAAAGGTTTGGGAAATGAGAAAACAACGTTCATTTTCATATTGACAGGTGCTGTTGATCTCTGCAAGCTGAGCGGATCTGATTCCCAGTTGTTTCGATGCATAGGCACAAAACTAGCATTAAACTTCAGTGGAGAAGGTATCTTCAGAAGTCCTAAGTTTTCCAAGGTTTCACAGGTCTAAAATTAAAATTCTGCAAAAAGCTTGCCTGTCTCAAAATCAACTATAAAGCAGTAATTATATAGCAGATCAATTATGATTATCCTATGAGCTCCAGCAAAAGACGTGGCATTTTAAAGCCTGCATATTGATTGTGTTTCCCTGCATCTGTTTATGGTGACATTTGGATAATATCAGGCTTATATATAACGCTACAAAGCCAGAAGCAAATCAAGTCATGTCATTACTGTAGGCTGATGATGTAGAAGAACAAGATGATTATTATAAACTGAGTGTCAAATAAAGGAGAACTTAAGTCAAAATAAATGCCTTCTCTAACATTCCTGAAACCATTTCTAAGCGGTTAGGCATAATGTTCCACATGATTAAATAACATATTTTACATTTAGCAAGTGTTCTAAAGGACACACCCTGTCACAGAAAGGCACACTCAAGACAATTCTTGTAAGGTAGAAAAAGGTGAAAGACATTTCCTTCTTAAATCCATCACTGCTGCTGCCACATTGATGCTGCATCTATGCCATGAAACTATAGTTTGGCCCCACAACCTACAATTTCCAGCACCTTTAACAAACTACAGTCCCCGGGATTCTTGGTGTGTGTGTGCGTTAAATGTGTGGTGTATATACAGCCTAGGTAAAGGTAAAGGGTAAAGGGACCCCTGACCATTAGGTCCAGTCGTGACCGACTCTGGGGTTGCGCGCTTATCTCGCATTATTGGCCGAGGGAGCCGGCGTATAGCTTCCAGGTCAAGTGGCCAGCATGACAAAGACGCTTCTGGCAAACCAGAGCAGCACATGGAAACGCCGTTTACCTTCCCGCTGTAGCGGTTCCTATTTATCTACTTGCATTTTGACGTGCTTTCGAACTGCTAGGTGGGCAGGAGCTGGGACCAAGCAACGGGAGCTCACCCCGTCACAGGGATTCGAACCGCCGACCTTGTGACCAGCAAGCCCTAGGCTCAGTGGTGTAACCACAGCGCCACCTGGGTCCTATATACAGCCTAACTCTGCTAATTATTGGAATCCAAATCTGCAGAGTTTGCTTATAAAGACAAGTCCATGCATTCATTCTCCTTAAAAGCTTGAAGTATGGACAAGTGAGTGAGACAAGTCCAGAGCTGGCAGAGTACTTAGTCTGTTTGAAGGATTTGAGACACAACAAAGGACAAAAAAACAAAACAGTAATTCCCACTGATCCTAAAGTGATGTTGCTGTTCTTGTTTACTTAATTTATATACCACCCTTCAACACAAGATCTCAGGGCAGTTCACAAGATAAAAAATACAAGGTAAAAACACAAATAGCTAAAACAAAAACCGCTGAGAGTTCAAGGAGAATTAAGAAGGACATATTCCCCCAGGATGTTGAACATCATTGAGGCTCACCTGCCACATATGCCCAGAATTGTGGGGCCTTAGAAGAGGCATGAAAGGCTTCCTAGCCACCATAATGTGGGACCCACATTTTGGGTCTATGCCTTGTCATGCCCCTTGAAATGAACAGGGTTCAGCTTGCCCAGGGCTGAAGTTATGTTAGCTTCTCACTCTTCTCATTTCCCCATAGTATTACTAAAAAAGTGACTTTATTTCAACCCTTCACTGGTGTCTTGCCTCTCTATTCCCAGATCCAGTCACATCACAGAACTTTTGTTAGATTGAGAATGAGATTTCTTATTATTTTAATACATAGATATATGTGGGTCCCTTTTAATTCTAATATTTGTTCAGAATTCAGAGTTGCCTGTGCCTCTGATTAAACTAGGGAGCAGCTGTTCAAGGGGGGGGGAAACATCCCAATTGTAAACTGTAGAAAAAGAAGTGAAAGAAAGGAGGGGGGGTAATAAGATCTGAACTAAGCATTTCAAGGTTGTGATGAGTGATGTCTTCCCTTGTATCTCATAATTATCCAGGTGTGTGCCTTTATGTTAAACTCAAGCATGAAGATTTATCACTTAGAATGCCCTGGTTGGTCATGAGACCAAATGAATCACTTTTTAGAAATGCATAGTTAAAACTTAACGTAAGTCCAGAGGAAATTTTTGGGGGGAGTGCTTTAAACTAATGTATATATTATTCCTTTTCCCACCCCGTTTTAGTCTTTCCTAGTTTTAGTGCTGTGTGACTGATACCATACAATGATGTGGAAACTTGGATTAGAGCAGTGGCTCCCAAACCTTATTCCCCATGGACCACTTGAAAATTGCTGAGGGTCTTGGTTTTCTGCCTGTTAGATGCTACTTGATTTTTAATTGTATTTTTATTGCTTCTTTTATTTCTTGCATATTATATTTTATTGTATTACCATTTAAATTCCATAGAATTTATTTACTCATTATAACCCAAAGCGCTAAGTCTATCCCAATACTAAGGGAATAAATATATATATATCCTAGATCTTAATTACTTTTTAAATAATTTTAAGTCTTAAGTAATGCTTCCTATATTGTTTTTATATTTTTACTGCTTTTGCTTTTAAGTTAGCTGGACTGGAAAGTGGGTGTTAGGAGGAGGACTGTTTCTTATTTCTTATTTATCTTAAACAGCTGGTGCAAATACTATTGCTTCATATTACTTCTGTTTAGTGTTTGCAGCATTCTCATTCTCTGAATCCAATGCAGTACGGCATTTCCTCTAAGTAATGTGAGAATTGTAATCAGTTACAAGAAATGCTAAATGATTTATATAAAAGCCTATGTTTCAAAATAGCCTTTAATGGGTGCTTTGGTGCATAGGTCAGTGGTGGTTATCATATTACATATTCCGTCCTGCGTAAGTCATATATTGCTGTATGATACCTGTAGTTACTTTGTTAATGCATTGTTGATTAAAACCAATAAAAACATATCCCCCAAATTATTTTAATGGCTTTAAGACTTAATGTCAACTCTTGGAAGTAGTGCCATCAATTTTGAATGGTAGTACATTTTTATTTTGTCGTACTAAAATATCTCCGATTCTGAATATTTAAAAAAGAACATTAGTTAACCCTCCCCCCCACTGGTACACAATATTAATCTTGTAACAAAATTAATAGATACTCTTAAGCACACATTAAAATATCAATATTTCCAAAGGTGTATGCATGTTAAATAATTTATTCCAAAAATCCATAAAGAAATTTCTCTTCCACTAATTATGCTATTGCAAAAAGCCGCCGTTTTAAATTCAGAAATAACAAAAAGCCCACTTTTACCCAAGGTGACAAACTGAATTTTCTAGTTCTGCTGCCATCATTCTTGCATGCATTTCTTCATCCATATCAGCTCAGGATCATGTCTGTGACAGAAGTTAAATGCATTGCATTGAAAAGATATAGTCCTTTCCAAAGAAGCAGCGATTAAATCACGGTATCTGCACCATGTGGTTAATGTCAACTCTTGGAAGTAGTGCCATCAATTTTGAATGGTAGTACATTTTTATTTTGTCGTACTAAAATATCTCCGATTCTGAATATTTAAAAAAGAACATTAGTTAACCCTCCCCCCCACTGGTACACAATATTAATCTTGTAACAAAATTAATAGATACTCTTAAGCACACATTAAAATATCAATATTTCCAAAGGTGTATGCATGTTAAATAATTTATTCCAAAAATCCATAAAGAAATTTCTCTTCCACTAATTATGCTATTGCAAAAAGCCGCCGTTTTAAATTCAGAAATAACAAAAAGCCCACTTTTACCCAAGGTGACAAACTGAATTTTCTAGTTCTGCTGCCATCATTCTTGCATGCATTTCTTCATCCATATCAGCTCAGGATCATGTCTGTGACAGAAGTTAAATGCATTGCATTGAAAAGATATAGTCCTTTCCAAAGAAGCAGCGATTAAATCACGGTATCTGCACCATGTGGTTGACTTATTCAGACTTGGAAGAGAAGAGTATTTGTACTCCCCTCACATATGATGAAAGATAAAAATGTAAAGAAGTAATCTCCTTAACAAACTACATCAGTCATCTGTACCTTCCCAAAATAAAGCTCGTAATTAAGAATACTGCTACCTTGGTCTTTTTTAAAAAAATAATAGGGTTTCACATTTTTACAACAACATGATTTAGTTAGCTATCCTACACCAACCTTTATCTCTAAGTCTCTTTTGAGATCATATTTTCGCTTTGGTTATTTGTTCCTTCAGAAGCTGGCTGGATACATAACTAGGTCTTTAAGTTAATGTTAAGATAATTATGTTACAACATCTTGTCAACCTTAGCCTGTTGTCACTATTTGTTGAGGACTACACTACATCCGGAGCAGGACTCTGCACTCCTGTCATCTTGAGTGCCTCTGTCAATGCATCTCCCAGCATGTAGCTGCTTCTGCAAAACACGCTGAGTGCTGATGTTCATCTCAAATGAGAATTAATGTGCCACTTGGTTCCAATGGTTGTCTGCCAGTGGGTGTGATGAGCTAGCTATGCAGAATCCACTGCTGTTCATTGTCACTCTGATCTTTTAATTTGTGCCCAAGACAACTTTGGCTCATTATTTCTCAGACTTTAACAGAACGACAGTGTGGTATGTACAAGTGCCATTAAAAAAAACAACCTCTGTTTTATTAGTCGCACATTCTGTTGGCAACATACAGAAACTTGTTCTGCAAGGGAACATAGTAAAGTGTGCTGGGCCAGTATGGAGTCAGATTGAGGGCAGATATGGGTGGCCATTATGGACACTCTGGTGACATCTAGTTACCGGTAGTTTTTTGACTGGAACCTCAAGATCCACCAAGCAGAACCAGTGCAAAATGGTTGTGAGGAGGAGGAGTCAGATACAAAATGGCAGCTCAGGTTCACAGCCTACTGCACACTGTGAACCATAAACCAGGGTGACTTATGAGTACAAATCTACATTTGACCTGACAATAATTTAAAACAAAACTCAAAAACTTTGTGGAAGTAATACCTGCAATATTATCGGGCATACTTGGTTTAAATACATTGTTTTATCCATATTAGATAAATTTTATTCTGTCTACTTGTTTTGAAAGTTAAAACTCTTTCGGAGGAAACATTTTCTAGACCCATTTCAATCAGGGTTTAGCACAGGCTTTGGGACAGAAACTGGTTTGCTCGTCCTATGATAACTTCGGTCAGGAGGCAGGAGAAATGTGCATTGTTACTTCTTGACATCTCAGCAGCTTCCAATACCAATCACCATAGTATTCTTCTGGAGTGTTTGAGCTGGAGGTTGGCAGCACTGCTTTGCAGTGGTCATTCTCAGAAGGCAATGCTTGGGGAGTCTGGTTTAGCCCCATGGAATCTACAATGCAGGATTCTTCAGGGTTTGATTTTATCCCCCATGCTGTTTAGTATCCACATAAGATTGCTGAATGGGGTCATCTGGAGTTTTGGAATTCATTGTCAACAGTATGCTGATGACGCTCAGTTCTACTTCTCCCTTACTTATGCATGTGTGGCAGTGGGTGTACGGGTCTGATGTCTTGCTTTAGTAATGGACCAAATGATAGCCAACAAACTGAAGCTCAATTCAGATAATACTGAGGCACTGTTAGTGAGTGGTTCCTTGGACCGGATGAATAGGAAGTTGCTTGCTAATGGTGTGCTTACACTCCCTCTGAAAGTGCAGGTATGCAGCTTGAGGGTATTTCTGGATCGATTGCAGCTGTCCAAGGCTCAGGCAGCTTCAGTGATGTGGAGTGCCTTCCATCAGCTTCGGCTGGTGGGGCAGCTATGCCCTGATCTGGACAGGGATAACCTAAGGACTGTTGTACCACATGGCCTGCCTCTGGAGATGGTTCAGAAACTTCAGCTGGTGCAGAATTCAGCAGCCAGGTTGCTCAGCCTGGCAAAAGAGTTTGAGCATAGGAACCAACTCCTAGGGGCCGAGGTCCCTTCACTCCCCCATATAATATTTGAGGGAGCTGCCCCCCCCCCAAGTTAATGGGCATTGCCATTCAAATGGTGTGCATGTGCCACAGCATGTGATCAATTATGTGGGGCAGGGCTTACCTGGAGGGACCCACCCCCCATATATTATTCAAGTTGGCATCCCTGAATTTGAGCATATAACATAAATCCTGGCCTGACTGCAATGGCTGCCACTTTGTTTCCGGGCCCAATTCAAAGTTCTTGTTTGGCCCTACGAAGCCTTGAATGGCTCAGCACCACAATACCTCAAGGGACGCCTCTCCCCATAACAATTGACTCAGAGCCTAAAACCCTCCCTCATGTTCCCCCTTCCACAAGAGGTTCTGAGAGTGGCTAAAGGGCCACTTTTCTATGGTGGCTCCCTATGGAATGTTCTGCCCAGTGTCATCATTATATACAGTATCTTTAGGTGCCAGACAAAAACATTCCATGATAACCAGGCCCTTTAGCCTTTAGCTATCTGTGGCCTTTTGGAAGTAGGTGAGATATTTTAATGCCCCCCTTCCCTTGGTTTTAATGTATTTATGTGGGTGGTGGGGTTGCTAGTTTGTCTGGATAGTTGGTTTGTTAGTTGTAAGTAACTTTGGTTTGCCTTGGGCAAGATAAAGTGACTAACAAATTTAATAAATAAATACTGTAATAATATTTTCTTATGAAAAGGCTTAGAGGTTCTTTTCTGATTGTATGTTATATACTCTTGGTAAAGATAAATAAATAATGTCCTTATTTTACAGATGAGGATCATAGAAGTTGTTGCAATCTACATGAAATCGGTTCATTTCTTTCCTAGTGTGATAGAAGATAACATGTAAAGGTTGAAGCAATTAAATTACTGTAATGTGATGAAATGTGATAGAAAGCAAGCATAGCACAACTTCTCTGCCCTATCTAGTATTTTTCATCAAATATTAAGAAAATTAATTAAATTGCAACATGTGTGTGTGTTAATAGCCTTTCGTTAAAACCTTGCTCTCCAATTAAATCACTGGAGTTTAAACTGTCATATAGTTATGTAACAGAGAATCTATCACCCCTGTATCATTCCAGCACTTGAACACAATTAGTGGTTGTATTCAATTGGTTGTATTTTAAGTTTTTGATATTCATAATTCGACCTGGGCAACCATTGCTCCCTAATTAACAACTCAAGATAGTATTTGCGATCCAAATTTGCCACATGTTTGCTCTTTCTATTTTTTGCAATAGTATTGCAGATGCAATTGCAAATTGAGAAAAACAGCGTAAAAAGTTGAAGAATGCTGCAGACTGAAATTGTGGATCTAAGAAGATCCTTGCTGGATCAGACCAAGGTCTTTTTAGGCCAGAATTCCATTTTGCACAGTGACCAACCGGATGCCCATGGGAAGCTCACAAACCAGACCAGAGTATGAGATCCCTCTTCCACTGGTGTGCCTCAGCAACTTTTATTCAGAGGCATGCTGGAGGTACTGTATAGACATCATGGCTAATAGCCATTTCAAGTTATTTCCTTCATGAATTTCTCTAATCCCTTTCCACAGTCATCTAAGTTGATGACTACCACTGCATTTTGTTCTAGTGAGTGCCATAGTTTTAACTGCCAGTGAAACAGCCACATTTGGAAATATAAAGTTGCAGCTATCCAGGCTGAAGTCCAATTGATACATCTTTTATCACTATTCTACAATTTATTTATACCTGCCAAATCATGATTTAAAGAAAGCAAGTAAATTCTTCGGTAAATGCATTGTTTCTAAAATGGCCATCCTTGGGGGGAATGAATAGGTGCTTTAGGTGATCATTCCCCTGATATTTTCCTACCATGAAAAAAAAACCCCAGGCATTTTCTCTTGGTGTGATTGTAAATAGCCTGTGGGATGAGAAAGTGAGCTCTTGCCTTGCAATGAGGGATGTAAGAAGGCATCATCTTCCATTTCACCTTGTATTCATTGCACACAACACTATTTCTTTTCATCTGTCATTTGCCTTCCACCAAAAAAAAAACCCCTCTTCATCAGCTTGGCAAAATTATGCAACTCATGTAATTAATTATGTCATTTACCTGAATTGCATTGTATTGCTCCACCCTATCCTTTCAGTGCAAACCAAATGCAATGCAAATGGCGAGGGACATGTAATTGATTATATATCATTTGCTGACTGAAAGCAACAGTCACAACAAACATACATTTCATAGAATCATAGAACTGTAGTGTTGGAGAGGACGGTGAGGGTCATATAACCCCTGCAATGCAAGAATCTTTTGTGCAACGTGGTGATCGAATCCATGGCCCTGAGAGTAAGAGCCTCATGGTCTACAACTGAGATATTTGCTTTATTGTCTTGCTAAGTGCAAGGTGGGTCTTAAAATGAGATTCAGAAGTAATACAAAACATGAGTGAGAAGATTAAAGATTTTATTCTAAACAGCAAGCAATATATACATACCAAGCAAGCACCTCAGTCTGCCACTTGGAAGCCCTCAAAAAGTGGCCAAGTGACTTCCCTATTGGAGATTCATATGACTGTATGTGTTTTGTTTCCACAGAGTGGGAAGTGACATAGACAGGATGTTTGTCTTACTGTGTTCCTGAAGTGGAACTGTTATCCTTTGTTCTTTCTCTTTGCTGTCTGATGCTAGAGAGAGAGGGAACCATGTTGCAGTGCTCCAAGTGTGTTTATAAAGTAGATTAGCCAAGATGCTGTGCTACTGAGTTCTGTTACGCAACTGCGCAAACCTCTGCGGATCCCTAAAGTGTGCTGGTGTCTTCTGGCACTAGTCACTGTGATGTTCGGACTGAGGAATGCTTTTGAAGCTCCTGAACGATTGCCCAGAAGGGAGGGAACATGCCAGTCGGCCATGTATCTCTGCCAAGGTTCTACCAGTTTGTGCACGAGCTTCTCTCTAACACTCTGCCCACAACCATCTGATTTATAGATAGCTAACCTGTGTGGCTTGCAGATCACTAGCTACCAGCAGATTATTCATTCACCACCCTGTCCCAGTGCCTCACTTTCTCCAAACAATGTCCAACATCAAAGAAGGTACTCCTCACTACCGCTTCCTTCCAACAGATTTAGGACATTAAAGGCTGTTCTCAGCCATCAAAGAGCTTATTAAAAGATAGGGGAAAGGAAGGAACAGGGGGCAGGAAGGATAAACATGTTAGATCACTACACCCTTATGCCAATTGATTGAAACAAACAATGAATTTAGTAGTTTATTGTACAGCACAAAATTTACAAATACATGTACAAAACTCACATATACTGTACGTGCATTAGTAACGGATATGACCTCCACTATTTTTAAGCAGCATTTGAACACGGTTTGGCATGGAGCCTACTAGTTTCAAACAGTCACTGTTGATTTTTGGATCCCTATACCACACTTGAATCAGCGCCTGAATGAGCTTCTCCATAGTCGTACAGTCTACAGCACAGAGGCGACTTTTGCATATAGCCCACAAATTCTCAATGGGATTTACATCCGGGGAATTCCCTGGCCAATCAAGTACAGTGGTACCTCTTGTTAAGAACTTAATTCGTTCCGGAGGTCTGTTCTTAACCTGAAACTGTTCTTAACCTGAGGTACCACTCTAGCTAATGGAGGCTCCTGCTGCTGCTGCGCCGCCAGAGCACGATTTCTGTTCTCATCCTGAAGCAAAGTTCTTAACCTGAGGTACTATTTTGGGGGGAGTGGAGTCCGTAACCTGAAGCGTTTGTAACCCAAGGTACCACTGTACCTGTATTTGCTGCTCTGTCATGAATTTCTTCACCACTTTCGATGTGTGACAGGGGGCTAGGTCCTGCTGCAATATTGCAGTACCATCAGAATTCCTCTTTTCCAGCTCTGGAATAACTCTCTTTCGTAGACCCTCAATATATTTTGGTGAGTGCATCATTCCTTCTATCGGTTGCAGGCTTCCGACACCATAACGATCAACTGACTTTTCATGTTTGTTTTGAGTACAGGATTACAAGTAAGAGAGAAAACATGCTCTGTTTCAATTAATTTGCACAAGGATGTAACTCCTCAAAATACAAATATCTCCTGGATAGATTGCCCACACACTTATTTATTTATTATTTTTATTTCAATCAGACTAGCAGGTAAATTTGACTTCAATGGTGGTGGCGCCCTCCTTAGCGGATCTAGGGTAGGAATAATGATTACCCATTGCTCTTCAATACTCAGCGCTGCACCCCACCTTCCAGCATCCACTTACGAAGACAGCTGCCTTATTCTAAGGACAGGTCTGGCTCTCCATCACCCTTATATCCCTCAGTCTTAATTTCTGCTGTTGGAGGCAGGGCAAGAAGATTGAAGGAGTGATGCAGCAAGGTATGTAGTGCTATAACCTTCCTTCCTACTATTTCAGGACCTTCCCCCCCCCCCCCAGTTTTCTTCTCCTCTTAGGACAAAACGAAGAAGAACGGGAGCAGTTTTATCCTCCCGGAAGTCATTGCGCTTAACAAGTACAGAAGTGAGACGCTTTACTGCTTTGAGGGGGAGAAGCAAGCTGCTGTTCTTTGAAAAGTTAGGTAGGTATAAATCCACCTTCTTACCGCACAACCTCAAGGGACTAACTTAAAGCTCATAATGCCAGCTAGAGGAAGTGAGCCAGCACTTTGAGCAATAGTACGCAAATACAAATAGTCCTAAGTGACTATGTCCTGTGACTCATAAAATCAGCTGAAAACTCATCTTAGTGGCAGCTGCAGGTTTGTTTAATCTTCCTTCCTTCTTTTCTTGCAGTCTCACAGCATCTATCAAGTGTGTGGCTTTTATCACATGAAATACACCTGGGTGACATTTGCTTAATGTTTGGACAAGTGTCGCTTTACAAGCACACACACACCAGCATCATCTCCTTCCCAATGTATTTGAATTCGAAGAAGTAGAAGAAAAAGAAGATATTTTAAAGTGTTGTAATATTGGACTACAGTTTTTTGCTAATGGTATTAGAAGTCACTTTCCTTTCCTTTCTTCAGACCAAACATATATAAATGGAAGTAATAGGATTCCTCCAAGCTTCTACAAGAAAATAACACAGACAACCAAATATAAGGATGCCTACTTGGTCAGGAAGGTAGTACTGTTGAATGAAACCATTAGGATTTATTGATTTTTTTATTTAAAAAAATTGCTGTTTTAGAAAAGTTTTATTTTGCTATTATTGCATAGAAGTTACTACAGTTATTGTTTTTTTCTGGGCCATATGTTACTGTGTGTGTGGTAGTATTAGCTCAAATGTTTGCTGCATGCCACCCCCAATATCTGTGTGGTACAATATTTCAAGGGCTTACTCAGGGTTCATGTTTCCTTTTGGGAATGAAGCACAGCAGAGACTGTGGTGTCTTTATGATACATGGTTTATTTACACATATACACAACCTGAGGTTATGATGGAGGGGTTCACAACATTAACATCCCTAGTGGACCTTGCTTTTCCCATAGCCAAAGCCCTGGATTCAAACAGACATCGGACATCGTGCTTCTTCCAGTCATATATCCTCCAACATTTGTCTGTCACTTAAGGTGTGGCTTTATCTATTGAGTGTCAGGCACCAAACATTTGCTGTCTCACACCAAGTTCCTTTGATCTTAATGGACCATCTTCCAGGCTATCACCTCAACAATCAGTGCTAGCTTAACAATTTCTAACTTAACAATTGCTGATTACAGGATTTAGAAGTGTCTAGCACACTTCTAAATACACATGAGTGTTGCACCTAGTTTTAACACCTCGAGCCTTAATTCTAACACTAGCTCGCTCCAAAGATTATAGTGGTCTAGCACCCACAAACCCACAACAAATATATGTATGGAGGTGGGACAAGAAACTCCTATTTATAGTGCCCAATTATTAGGGCACATGGTGGGTCTTCATTGTGTAACTATACCTTAATCTCATGTGCTCCCCACCAAACACTAAGTCACTAAAAATAAAAATACACCCAATTGCATCTTCGTTACTCATCACTTTTCAGAGAATTATAACACAATCCTAAGAATGGAAGTCACTTCTATATTTCTTACAGGTATTTCAGGTTAAGACTGGAGCCTTATTCTGCGTGGTGTCTCTTTCAGCCTCATGATGGAAGTGCTACTGATGTAAACATGAATGTAGGACATCTAAACATCATTGATGGTCATTGGCATGAAGGCCACACATATGTTTGCCTTCATATATATACCAAATACGTGGATGTAGAAGTGGAACCATGGTTGCTGGTCACACCCCTGATGTCACAGGAACATCTTTGATATCACTGCATTTGCCATTGTCTTTCAAAAAAAGAAGTCTATGTGCACAGTCCGAATTCTTAAATATTTTTAAACCTACACATTAAGTCTCTCATTTCCAAGAGCTGGAGATTTTTTTAGCAAACAAGCCACAAAAAAGCATCAGCATTGCCCTGCAACCTTAATCCAAGAGCATACATATGCAAGCAAATTATCTCTACAGTCCTGTAATGATTCTAGAAGGTGGCAAATCATAAGGTTGTTCATATACATTCTTCCAAGACAACAGAGCATGTCATCCATGGATATGCCCTTGGATGACTGTGTAATCCCTACAAGATGTTCAATAACTTTGGTTGTGCATGTGTTATAGATAGAACCAAAAGTGAGTAGTCAGAGGCTTATCGTCCTGCAATGAAAACTGTTCAGTTATGCAAGTGAATGCAGAAAAAAAGAAATTCGTGTAGTTGTTATCCTCCAATACAATGGAGATGCAGATAGTCCCCTTTTAACCACGGCTTCAGCACACCCTAGACGAATCCATGGCAACTCCTCCTCTTTAATTATCTCCTGAAACCTTTCTTTAAGCACTTTAAATGAGGTGAGATGGATGCCACTAAGGGAAAGAGCTTTTTTTATTTTTCTTTTTTTATTTGGTGCCCCAGTTTTGAGAGCCAGCTCAATTACTATATTATCATTGTTCAGTTGCCAGACATTTTATTCACCCAGGTATTTTAAATTGCATAGGTTGCTGCTGATAATTCTTCATGCGCTTCTGTCCTTTTGGTTGCTGGATGACATTGTATTACTAGGCTTTTATGCTGTTGCAAAGCACCCTGAACTCTAGTAAATAAACAAATACAACTTGCCAGTGGTTCCAAACTCCCCGCCCCCCCCCCCACTGCCGCCACCAAGACTACTTGAAAATTGCTGAGGGTCTTAGCGTACCACTTAATGATTTTTCTGTTTATTGTAGCAATTGCAATGCACCTTGCCAGACAGGGATAGCCTAACGCCTGTCATCTATGCTCCGGTAGCCTATAGGTTAGATTACTGCAATGCATTATACATAGGGCTGCCTCTGAAAGATGGTTTAGAAACTTTGGTTGGTACAGACTTGGCAACCAGGTTGTTCACTGCAGCGGCGTAGCGAGCCACTCAGTCACCGGGAGCGGCAACCCACTCCGGAGCTTGCTTTGCTTCTTCCTGCAAAGCACGCTCCAAAGCAGGTTGCCGGCAGTGGTGCTAGGACCCCGGCGCCACAGGTCCAGCAACCCACTTCGGAGCGCTCTTTGCAGGAAGAAGCAAAGTAAGCTCCGGAGTGGGTTGTCACCGGCGGCGCTAGGATCCCGGCACCGCAGCGCCGGCAACCTGCTCTGTACGGCGCATCTGCAGCATCGCTCCACTGCACATGCGCCGTACAGAGTGGGTTGCTGCCGCAGGTGCTCGAGCACCGTGATCCTCTGCAATCCCAGCACTCGAGCGTCGCCAGCGGCAAACTGCAAAAAAGCCACGGAGTGTGTTGCTGGTGGCAGCACTGGGATCCTTGGCGCTCCGCAGCTCACCTGCTCAGCACGCGCTTTGCTTGTTCCTGGGCAAGGGGCGAGCCAGGAAGAGGCATCAGTGGTGGCCGTTGATGACCCTCCCTGGCCCGCCCCTCGCCCAGGAACAAGCAAAGCACACACCGAGCAACATCAGGGCCTCCACAATGGTGGTTGCGCTTGCTATGCCCCTGGTTCACTGGGATAAGGCAGTTTGAGCGTTTTACACCAATTCTGGCCTGACTGTACTGGCTTTGCCTGGTGCCTTCATTACATATCTTTCGACACCAAGCAAAAAATGTTTCTCTGAAACCAGGTCTTTGGGCTTTTAGATGTTTTATTTTTGTTGTTGTTGGAAGGGGGTTATTGGTTTTGTTTGTTTGTTTGTTTTACTGTGTATTTTGTTGTGAATCGCCCTAAGATCTTAAAAATTAAATGAATGAATGAATGAATGATAACACAAATTGTATAAAATTCTGGGACATATCCTAGAGTGAATTTTTAGTACAGTACATTGGCCAATATGCCAGGCCTGAACGCAGTTCAACTTTTTGTTTCTGTTGTTAGTCAAGAGGTTCCTTCCAAGTGCAGTTTTCTCACAGATACAATTCTTTCATTCCTTTCTTTCCAAAATAGCTTCTCAATTAAATTAACATCTAGTATATCTCTAACACTTCAGTCGGTTCACACTCAGCCATATAATCTTCGTGGAGTGATATGTTATGATTGCTGATTCGGAACTTATATCATTCTTGGGCTTATTCTCTCTCACCATATATTATTAACGAAGTTGCAGGAGTCTTTAATTCGGCTCTTGATAACATTAATGACCCTCTATGGATCCCAGTGTTACAGTGTGTGTTTTAGGTCACTTTGATGCATAGCTGATATTACAAAGTGAGCAGGGTTGGAGGCTCTTATGGCAATAAAAGGCTTTATAAGACCTTTTCAGAGACATAATTCCAGTGATTTTCATGGGGCTTGCAACTGGAACCTGAATTTTAATTGTGTTTCCTATATTGACTGTTTTAGTTCAGGGACATATTCCTTTGATAGACTGTAGCAGCAAAGCTAGTCACTTAGCTGACGGTCTGAGTTTAAATTGGAGCAGGGGTGGTCAACGTGGTGCCCTCCAGGTTTCATTGGATTCCAGTTCCTAGCATGCCTAATCTTGGGCCATACTGGCAAGGACTGCTGGAAGCCACAGCTGGAGATTGCCACAAAGCATTTTTCATGCTCAAGTGACTAAGATCCCCACACCACCACCATAGTGTTAGATTCCTTCTCAGTCTTCTAACACTCCCCTGCCCTTAAAGTGAGGAGTATACTATGCCAGCCCTGGATCTGTCAGTCACTTTTGTTTCCTTCCCATTGTCTCTGTTCTTGGGGCAGGGGACGCAGTTAAGAAAAGGATGGAGGAGGAATGCACAAGTTCATTTCCACTCTCCCTTCTGCCCTGCTGGTGAGAGCCTAGCAGGGTGTGATGTGTTATGGGCACTCCACATGCCTTTGCCAAACCCACCCCACCCTCCTATAGAACTTCAACCAGGGCCAGGCCATCCATGAGGCAGCTGCCTGGAGTGGCAGAATCCTACGGGGCGGCACTTCCATGGGCCAGTGCCAGAGAAGCAAGGAGATGTAGCAGCAGGTTCGGGGGGGGAGGGGGACACCTTCCCATTTCACCTCAGGCAGTGAAATAGGACTGGCCACCCTGATTTGGGGCTGGATTTTTTCCTCCTTAGGAAAGTTAAGAGGAATTATTGCTCTTTGATTTTTCTGGCCTGCGTTAGAAGCTGTTTGCTTTTCAGAGGTTACACGAGGAAAGGTGGAAGGAGTGCACAGAATGTTAAGTGGATCTCCAGGGCAAAAGGCAGGATTTTACATGGCTTTAATTAAGTACACTAACACCATAGGGCACAAATAACTTTTCCCAGCAGATGGTTTATTTCTGTTTATTTTGAACTATATTTCAGCATTTTATGTAATTAAAAGGTGCGAGCTGCTGTGAATTATTTGCCTTAAAGGTTGCTTAACTTAACATGCAATATTTTAAAAGGTACTCACAACTGAGTGATGAGAAAATATAAGTCTATTACTGAGGAAATGGAGGTGGTTGTGGATTTCTTGTGGATATTTGTTTTCATCTAAATAGACCCAGGGCCAGTTCTTGGAATCATCTTGATGTGATGAGACATATGGTAAATGCTCGCCTTTTTTGCCAAATTGATTTTTTCACCATGCACCCTGTTTTGTTTTGTTCCTTTAAGTTTGCTGACAGTCAAATAGCTGGCATGGCTGGCCTATTTTAAAGTGAGGAATTTTTGAGTTCTAGGCAGCCACTCAAGTGTCATTCCAGCTTGTTGAAGGCTCCAGCAGAGGGCATATTTGTCTACTACCGGTATCACACATTCCCAAGGCTCACACAAACACATATATGCACACACTTGGATAGACATAAGAACAGGCATAGGCAAACTCGGCCCTCCAGATGTTTTGGGACTACAATTGCCATCATCCCTGACCACTGGTCCTGTTAGCTAGGGATCATGGGAGTTGTAGTCCCAAAACATCTTTGTTGTTCTTCCACTACAGCCCTTCCCTGAGAAGGACAAAAGTTCATTTCATATGACTTTTTGTACATTCCTCAGTACATAGCCTCTAACTTCATACTCCACTCAGATCTGCCCCTAGACAACACCACTGCTTGACCGCCTCACAGATTGCTCTCCATTCTCCATTTTGAGTTCAACCCTTCCTTAAAAGTTCACACCACTAATTCTGCTGTTTCATGGATTTCTGAAGTACATATAAAGAGTGCCAAACTAGATATTTTAGAAGCAAACCCTTAGATCTTAGAACTTTGAAAGAAAAAAGGGAAAAGCTAACTCAACCCGAGTAAGCGTAGGAATATTGTGAGTACAAGTCTAGCTTCATGTCACTTCCCTAATGGAAGAAATTATCTTCATCATAGCTGTACAGCTCTCAAAGTCATTTTCTCTGAGCTCTGTCACAGGATGGGCCATTGACACTACTTTGGACTAACAGATGTGTTCCATTTGTTTTAGAAAACAAAATATTTATTCAAAATATTTATAGATGGCTGAACATAACCAAATATCATAGCTGTGTACTACAACAAAATGAAATAAATGGGGAAATCACACACACACACCCGCAAGAATCTGATATTACCTGGATTTGTCTATCTGAAAAGGCCTGCAGACAAAGGGGTTTTAAACATCTGGCCAAGAATATGCAATGGCAGGGTTTGTCCAAGTTCAGTCAACAGTGTGCTCTGCAAAGCAGTTACAGAAAATATTGTAGGACTATGAATTCTAGGTCTACCTGTGTGCTAATATAGCACAATGAAACAGGCTTAGGTTTTGAACAGAAACAAGTGCTGGGGTCAGTCACAAGTATGAGAGGACTAAACGTAACTTGTAATTTTAGTTATAAAACATAAAATGAACACAGCCATAATAGAATCTTCAGACAGCTCAGGTGCATTTCCATTTGTGTTGTTGTTGTCGCAGTGTATAATTTCAGGGTCATAAAGCTGATCTTTGTGTCAGTGCCATGGAAACCTGGCAATGTTTCAGTTTTTTACTTCCTTACACAATAAATGGTAAATAAACATCTCAGCTGCAATTCTCAAACCACTCTTTTATTATTTTGCAATCCCCTTCTAAAGTAGTTTAAGTGATTTTGCTATGAATCACACTGGAGAAAGTGCTCTGAGCCTTTGGATTTCATCCTGATGATCTTCACTGCAAAGGTAGTGCAAACAGCATTTATTTCAATTCTGGTGCAGAGAAAGACAGATTCACCTGCTGGTCAAATTAACAGGGAACAAGAGTTCTTTTCTCAGTTGTGTGGTGTAAATCAGGGATGGGAAACCTTTAGCCCTGCAGATTTTGTTGGATTCCTGATTCCATCAGCCCCAAGGCCAATCTCAAGAATCATGGGAGTCCAAGAACCTCTAGAGGCCCATAGGTTCCCCACCCCTGATGTAAATGAAATGCCAATGGCAACTTGTATTCTTTGCACCAGTGGTTTGTGCAGGATTCTACATCATGCAGAGAGACAGCTCCCTCTGCAGCTCCCTGCTGCAGACATTTATCGTCAAATGTGTGCGGGGATATGGGGATGTGACGTTAAGAATGTGATAGAGGAGGTAGGGCCAATGAGAGCATTACTTCTGCTACCCAAACACATGATTGGATTTGCAAAAGGAGAAAGGTCCAAATAGTGATATTGCTAACTGTCTGACTGAGATTGTTATAGAGTTTGGGGGTGCAAGGGCACCCATAACTGCTAGAGTTTGTGCATTTTAGAAATTAATAGATGGTCGAATTCAGATAACATGTGAAGTATTGAATGGAAGATGCCAGGACAGTGAAAAATACAGGCTAGAGCCTCACCTGAGAAAGAAGTCATTAAGAATGATAGAAGGTGTTGGAAGCAAGCCATCAACTCATCAATGAAAACCATCTTCAAGCCAAGAGATTCTCTGCCAGTGAACAGAGGGGTGGTGGAGTTCCCATGGCCAGAAAAAGGTTTAGGATTGTAGATTCCATGGTGTAGGAAAACTAGGGAGGGGGCCAGCTGTGCCCACAAGAAGATCTGGAGACCTGGCTGAGGTAAGACATGCTTATCGGTGCTCTTTGGACCTTTTTTTAATCTTTTACATTTTTAACTTAATTGACCCTCTGGATGCCAACTCTACCTCCTGGAAACAACTTTAAAGATTTCAAAGACTTTGAAGCACTTTACATTTGCTGCCGGTTCCCTGCTATAACAACGCTCTGAGAGCTTTGGCCCAGCTCCAGCCTGCTCCCTGTCTCGCTCTTATCAGCCGGCCGGCCAAGGTTGCCAGAGAGGGGAGAATGCTGCTGCTCTAATCGGGGAGAGGTGAGAGCAAAAGCTGGAGAAAAGGCTTGGCAGGAGGACGTTCTGTGGGTTTGTTTAAAGCCTGGATAAGACATTCCCTGTGCCTAACCCCAGCAAGATCCCCCTTCGTTACTACCTCATTTTATGGTGAGCTGGCGTGCCGACCAGAGTTGTTGGAGCTGCGAGACTGCGACCTGCCGGTAAGCAAGTCTATGCGGAGGTGAGGAGGAGAAGCTGTGGTGGTTGCAGCAAAGTTTGTTCCCTTTCTCTGAGCCCCCGTCACCCCCCTGGTTGTTGTTTTTTTTAAATGAACTTATTTTAAATTTAAATTTTAATAAACTCATTTTAAATTTGGGTCGATCATGGGCTGCAGCAAGCGTTTGAGGGAGAAGGAAGAGCTTTTGCCCCTCCCTAAGCCAAAGTTAAAGAGAACAGACCTGCAAAGGGGCAAAGGAGGGAGTGGCCAGGCAAATTCTCAGGCTGAAGTAGAAACCTACAACCGCTTTCTCCCTCTGGAAGACCTTGAAACATCCCATACCCTGAAGGCACAGTGCTCTTTCTCTCAATCAAGAGTCCAAATGAGTACACCAAAAATCAAGCAGACCCTTTTGGCCGAGGAAGCAATGCCAGACCCAGCGGAATGCCTCAGAAGTGAGCAGTTGCATTTGATTATCAGGACTCTTCATTGTATTTTTTAAAAAATGGATGCAATATCCTTACAAGTATCTAACCTCATGCAGAAAGTTGGGAACCCTGAACCCAATCCATTACAAAGTCTACCCTATGAAAGAAAGCCTCCAGTTGACCAACCCCCCAAAGTTGAAAACAGGAGGAAGCATAAATATTGTTCAAATAACCAATTAAATAAACAAGTGTTAGTCCTGCATCCAAAGAAAATCTGCCTTTCAATTTGGAATGGAACAAGAAAATGGCTAAATTTAGAAGGGGCAAAGGATTGTTTAAGCAAAATTTTAAAGATCAAGCACCAACAAATTGACCTACATGCGGTGCTTCCTCTCTTACAGCGAGATGGCCTCCTTAAAGTGATACTAGCCTTTCATTCCTCAGAGATTCCTTTTGAAATAGTGCGTCGGAAAAAGATTTTAGCTACAATTAACATCATCCCTACGAGGGTGTTTGTGGACAACACGATTAAACCTCTATTATGCAGAGTTGCCGGAAATACTCCTCCAAGAGCAGAATGCCCTATCATATCAAGAAATGAGATTGACACCCAATCTTCCCAGTCAAATCTACCCCCTCTCCGAACATCTGAGGGGCCTGATCCTGATAATCTGCAAACATCCCTGGATGAAAATGCACTTATCATCTCCTTTGGTGACCTCCCGCTGAAAGAGCAAGCAGAAACAATACAGAGACTTGATATGCTCAAATCACAATTTCTGCAAGTACATAATAAAATTAAGAACCAAAATAATCTGGTTGCAATGTGTCTGTTGGAAACAGATGACCTCCTTCAATTTAGCCCAATACCTAAATCTATGGTTGCTCGGCAAGCTCCAGTGATGCAGGCGATGCCTGAAATGAACACTGTCCTGCGAGAGGCTTCTCCACCACCCTTACAAATAAATCTTGACCCACTTTCTCTGGAGATCCCAGTGATGGAGGATGTCCCTACCCACCGACATGATCCAAATTATCCTTCGACGCATTCTTCTATGCCGGATCTTGAACCTTCTTCTACATCAGATAAAATAACATCTAACCTACAAATGAACATTCAAAGGAGCTCTCTTTCAATATCTGGTCCACCAAGGGGAACTCGGTCACCCCAACAAACACGGGATGATCCTACTACTATATTACAAGACTTTAGGGAGGATTTGATTGAAGATCCGATGGGCCATATAAATAAAATTATCCAACCTCCAAAGGAAATTCCAGTTAGTGGTACTACCTCTGCTGACCCTTTCTTCACTCCCCTGAGTAATGCCCCTTTACATCTATCAACTTTTTCTGAAAAGCTGATTATTCCAGGCCAAGGAGTTACCTCTAGTGGAACGAGCGTACCAACCTCGCAGCTAAATCATCCCAACAAATCTATTCTGCTAGGATGTTCTGCTCGGTCGCTACCCTCCCAAAGAAAAATTACAGATTTTTTGGGGGCTGAAATTCCCCTCAACTCAGAGCCCCTTCCCCACCTGAATTGACTATCAAATAACCAACCTAAATACCCCCCTATGCTATTTTTATGTTGGAACATCGCAGGATGGAGGGGGAAGAAATTCGATCCTGACTTCTTGAAATTTATAAACTCATTTCAGATAATCCTCCTACAAGAAACCTGGGAAGAGGAGGCGATTGAGATAAATGGTTACGATCTTATTTCACTTCCAGCATGCCCCTCTCCCAAAGGTGGACGTTCTAGAGGGGGCCTGACGATAGCCATCTCCCTCAAACTACAGGCAAAACTCACGCTTGTAAAATCATTTCCTCCCTACGCTATCACAGGCTTGATTTCAGGAGGAAAATTTGAGTTACTGATTACAAATGTTTACTTCCCCCCTGGGGGCCAACTGTCAGATCTCCATCTTAAATGGGAAACCCTCGAGGATCATTTATCTTCCTGTTACACCAAGTACCCGAACGTCCCCTCAGTATTGCGTGGTGACTTTAATGCTCGTACAGGTGCAAATTGGGAGGCTCTAACCAAGGACAAGTGGTGGGTTCCCTCTGGCCACCAAAACCTGGACCTATTTCCCCTTGCACAGAGACTATCGAAAGATGATAGAGTGAACAAAGGGGGTGTTCTTCTGTATCAACTAATAATCCGTCTAAACCTAATTATTTTAAATGGTAATTGTCCCCCTGATATTCCTGGCGAATTCACCCATTTGAGTACAATCTCAAACAGTGTTCTCGATTACTTAATAGTCTCTAGGGATTTATTCTCAAATTTTCTTTATTTTAAAATAGAAAATGTTCAGCTAAGCGACCACCTCCCCTTGGTTGCCAAACTCTCCTTGGATTGGCAGCCGGTTGAGACTATGCATCCCACACATTTGGGAATAAATGCTGTCGCCCAAGTGAGAGGAATAAAATGGTCCGTAGTCCAGGCCCAAAAATATATGGAATTCTTCCAAAAAGAAATAGTTCAAATTGATATCGTTCCCATGTTAGACTCATCTGAATATAACAATACTTTGAATTTATTTTCCTCATTCATGGAAGATTTTACGTCCTTTTTTACAGTACCAGCACATCGGGTAAATCGGATTCATTTTAAGGCTGGTGCTCCTTGGTTTAATCTACAATGTAAGCAGGCTAGATCTTACCTTTGTGCCATTTATAATGATTACAAATCATCTGGTGCTTTAGTATTGCCTCCGAATTATCAGCAAGCAAAAACTGCATATAAGCAGGTACAGAAAATTGCCAAATATGAGTGGCAAAAAAAATCGATGGCAGGCGCTAATTGCTGCCTCCCGATCTCAAAGTTCACGGGAATTCTGGCATCTGGTTAATAGAAGATCAAAGAAGTACCCTTTGACAGTTATCCCTGCCCCGGTTTGGGAATTATTTCTAAAGAAATATTTTTCGTTGACAGAACCTTCTACTCATTCTTCTGATGATTTAATCAAGCACCTACCCATCTGGCCAAATACTGAACCGGATGAAATTTTAGACTTAATCTCCAAACTAAAAACTGGTAAAGCCCCCGGGCCCGATCTGGTCCCAGCGGAGGCCATAAAACTTCACCCTGCCTGGTGGGCAAAAATTCTTACTGTTATTTTCGATGCTATAAATGCCACTGGTCTCGTACCAAAAACGTGGAAGGATGCCATCATAGTCCCAATCTATAAAAAAGGTTCCCCAGACGATCCGGGGAACTACAGAAATATCAGTCTTTTGTCAATTATTGGGAAAATATATGCACGTTTTCTTTTAACCAGACTTGTTCAATGGTCCGATGAAAACCAGCTGATTGGCCCTGAACAAGCTGGATTTAGACCAAATCATTCAACTACGGACCATGCAATAGTTCTGTATCATTTAGCTCGGAAATATTCATTCCCAACGCGAGGCCAGCTTTGTGCGGCCTTCATAGATCTAAAGGCCGCGTTTGATAGTATACCTAGAAGGTTATTATGGGAAAAACTGGCACGCTGGGGCATAGATGGAAGGCTACTGTGGCTGATGATTCAACTCCATGAAGGGTCGGCTGCCAGGGTGAGGATCACTCCTGCTGGTGACCTTACAAATCCTGTATCTATCAATAGAGGAGTCAGACAGGGGTGTATTTTAGCCCCTTTCCTGTTTAATTTATTTATCAGTGACATGAGGGCACCCTTAGCCGAATCCCAACTAGTCATCCACGCCCCCCGCCTGGCAAATTATAGATGTCCATTGCTGTTATACGCGGATGATGCCGTGATTCTCTCTTTCTCGAGAGTCGGACTTAGGAGGGCCCTTAAAATTTTTGCTTCATATTGTAAA
This sequence comes from Zootoca vivipara, assembly GCF_965207765.1. Classification (NCBI taxonomy): domain Eukaryota; kingdom Metazoa; phylum Chordata; class Lepidosauria; order Squamata; family Lacertidae; genus Zootoca; species Zootoca vivipara. The sequence goes on from NC_142583.1 coordinate 33,188,144, forward strand.
TCAAATTTCCTTACTATAAATCAAGCCAAATCAAAGGTTTTAATTTTTTCAAGAAGTCGGAAAACCTATAAGTGGGAACTGGAGGGGAAACCCATTGAACAGGTCCACAAATTTCAATATCTGGGTGTCTACTTCCAGTACAACATGGGCTGGAAGGCACATATCGCATATACCCTAAATAAGGCCAAAGCTCTTTCGTTCGCACTGTTGCGCTTTTTCTTTTCTGACGGAGCTCTTCATGTCCCATCAGCCTTAAAGGTATATAATGCTAAAGTGATCGCGACAATGGCCTATGCTGCCCCGTTATGGGAGGCCTCTGTAAACCTGATGTCCTTGGAGATAGTCCAAAATCAATTTCTGAGACGTCTGTTAAAACTGCCCCAGTGTGTGAGCAATTCAGCCATTCGCTTAGAATTAAAAATCCCTTCTCTAGAAAACGCCCTATGGAGGCGTATTTTTTGTTATTGGTTGTCCTTGCGACACAGACTTTCAAAACTCTATCTTATCCAATGTCTCTGGCGAGACAAATTCGCTAGCCCATGGGCAGAGAAGATACATACAAAAATCGTGTCCTATGGACTGTCTCCATCGGACCTATTGAAACTAGATCTCGCCTCGGCCAAAAGAACACTTACGCAAAAACTAGATGAGTTTGATCTCCAACAAAATGTCATAATGGGAAGTGGTACATGCTCACCGCTGAATCTTGGTATACGGCTTACACCGCAGATTCCATCTTATTTGTCATCTTTATCTGTTGCGGCCCACAGATTTGCTTTTACTAAAGCAAGATTTAACGTTTTTCCATCCAACGTTATGGGCAATAGGTTTACTAAAGGACAAATTTCAGCATTATGTGCATGTGATAACAAAACTATAGAATCTCTCCATCATATATTATTCTGTTGTCCCTTGCACACAGACTCCCGGACCAGATTTCTACTTCCCTTAATAACAGAAAGTTTGACTGAGAACTTGGAGTCTCAGTTAACATATCTGCTACAAGACAGCGACCCTAGCAGAACACTGCTAGTAGCAAGATATTTGGTTACAGTTCTCTCATACAAAAGGAAAAATGGTTTACTTCATGATTACTGAAAATCTGTTCTATTACCCGATTTATAGCGGAAACTTGTCGAAACAAATGTACTGTTCCATCTATTTTATCCAAGGAATTATTGCAAATTATATCTGTTTATATGTATTGAATTTTTAAGTCCTTTTTAAACTTTATTTACTCTTGCTTTATTTTATCCTGTCTTGCCCAGTGTTTTTGTACATTGTGTTGCATGAGATTATATTGTGGGCCTTTGGCCGTAATAAAGATTTCATTCATTCATTGTGCCCACAAGAAAAAAAAGGTGTCATTGGGTTTTTTCTGGCATGGGTCTTTGAGAAGGAGAAGGGTGGAGCCAGAACTCCAGGCTAAGGCCATGTGGGGCAGATCTATCTTGGCAGGCTGGGACAAGAGCCATGGAGATGGTCTACCTTGCACCCCAATGCTGTGCTGCTATGGGGAACAAGCTGCTCTGGAGATCTAATGCTCTGAACTCTCTGCATTGAAGGCTTTGGTGTAGATATGTGTAAATAAACCAGATTTCTTAAAGACACTAGTCTCCACTGTGCCTTGATTTCCCAACAGAAACACAACCCTGGAGGAGTGCCTGGAACCCTGGAATCTCTTATTTTACTCAAGAAAACAAGCCTATGGCTTATTTTCGGGGGGGGGTGTCTTATTCGGGGGCTGGATCATAACAGGGAAATGATTTTTTTATATGAATTTTACAGATGCTGTACAATTGGCTGTGTTTATTTCTCTATTTAGAAATCACGTTTCTCTCTCTCAGGACTGATTAGCCAGATGCTGCCTGAGATCACAATTGGCTTTACCAAATAGCTGTTAAGTACTTTCCTTTGATGCCCAGATCTCATGGCTACCATAAGGAACCAATTACACCCATGCTTCGGGTTAAGTACGCTTCAGGTTGAGCACTCCGCGGACCCGTCTGGAACGGATTAATCCACTTTCCATTACTTTCAATGGGAAAGTTTGCTTCAGATAAGAAGAAGAAGAAGAGTTTGGATTTGATATCCCGCTTTATCACTACCCGAAGGAGTCTCAAAGTGGCTAACATGAACAGACTTCCGGAACCAGTTGTGTTCATAAACCGAGGTACCACTGTAGGGCATTGCATTGTTGTTGCAGTGAGGACAGAACCTGCTCTCCAGTTGTGATGCTGTGTGGTCTGGTCCCTGTTAAGAGGAGCCCTGGAGGTGAGTGCAACACCCTGAATTTAATTCCCAGAGGCCGTTGAAGAAGAAGAAGAAGAAGAAGAAGAAGAAGAAGAAGAAGAAGAAGAAGAAGAAGAAGAAGAAGAAGAAGAGTTTGGATTTGATATCCTACTTTATCACTACCTGAAGGAGTCCCAAAGCGGCTAACATTCTCCTTTCCCTTCCTCCCCCACAACAGACACCCTGTGAGGTGAGTGGGGCTGAGAGACTTCTGAGACGTGTGACTAGCCCAAGGTCACCCAGCAGCTGCATGTGGAGGAGCGGAGACGCGAACCCGGTTCCCCAGATTACGAGTCTACTCCTCTTAACCACTACACCATACTGGCTCTCATACATACAGATGTATGTATGTATGTATGTATACAGATGTTCATCCCAAACATCATCATAACAAATATTTTGATGGCTGTTTCTTAGATGTATCCCTGAATTCTTTTAAAAGACAATTAGCATTGCTTTCCTTTGGACCACATCAGCAAGGCTGGGAGCAGGGACTCAGGACCTCCATACACACTGCTCAAGCATTTGGCCCCAGGGAGGTCACTTCACTGCTGCTTATGCATGGTTTGACTTCACCCCTGGAGGCGCACTCCATTGTTTTTTGAGACAGACAGATGCGAACAACAAAGCATATGACACATCAAATGTTCTCAGTGTGCCATCAGTTTTATGGGAGTGTTTAACGCATGGCGTAAAGTTATAATAACAACAGGAAAAAAGCAAGCCTTGATTAAAAAAACAAAACAAAAACCAGTCCCCAACCCTAATGGTGCTTTTGGATGGCTGCCATTGTTGAAGTCAAACACCTAATTATGCTGGGTTTCTTTAGTCCAACTTGTAGATTGCTGCTTGTAAGCAAAGAAATTTGCTTTCCTTATCCCATCTGGAATTAAGTAACATATGTTTCAGTCTGTTTCTCAAAAAGATGATTGGTTGGGCAGTTACTTTACTGACATCTGTTACCTGGGGCTATATATGAACTAATTATCCTTCAACAAATGATAACCGCAAGCATCAAGTGTATCTAGTAGTGTCTTCACTAAGTTTTCCAAAGGTGCACTATACTTAAGAATAAAGGAAAAGTACTGCACTGTGGTATTTTTAAAGTTGGACATTGTGATGCAGGGGCAGGAAGACATGCACAACTGACTTGAACATCTGGGTTTCACTTCAAGTGTAAAAGTCCCCAGAGCTAAGGCAGATTCTGTGTTTGTCCACAGAGATCTATATGGATTTTACAAGCATCACATGCTCATGTCTGAAAAAACAAGGGTCTCAAATATGTGGGGAAGGCACAGTTGTACAGATGAGGTCTCTTTCTGGATCTTCTTATGAGCCAGTGGAAGTGGAGTGTGCATTATGCTGCTCCCCCACTGCAGCCGTATACCATAGTCTCTGAAAGGGGCTAGGCCTTTTCTATATGCCACCTAATAATAAAGCTTACCTGCAGCTTACAGCAGGCTGGCAGCCCAAGCCGGTGCATATTTACTCAGGATTCAAATGCCTTAGTGACAGTAACCTATAGGTTTGCTTGTGAAATTTGGCAGAATGCTGTGTATATTTCTGGAGCTGAATAAATAGAGTAAGTCTCACTGGCAGGGGCGTAGGAAGATAGGGGCGGTAGGGGCAGGCCACCCCAAGCGGTGGGCTCCAAGGGGCGCCATCGTGGGTGCCCGCCCCCAAAATGTGTGCCCCGCCCCCGGAATGTGTGTCACGCTCCTCCGGGAGGCACGCCACTGGAACGCGCGCCCCGGCCCTCCGGGAGGCGTGCCCCACCCCCAGAACGCGCTCCAGCCCTGCCCCCGCCCCCAGTGCCCAGCATGAAGCTCCGCCACCAGCATGAAGCTCCGCCACTGCTCACTGGAATCAGAGATGTTAATTCCATATGAAGGGGAAGGGTCCTAGTTGAGTGGTAAACCATGATTTGCCTGCAGGTGGTCCCACGCTCAGTGGCTGGCATGTGCAGTCAGGGCTAAGAGAAACTCATACCTGGCACCCTGAAGAGCATTTCCCAGTCACTGACCAATGACTAATATGGTTAAAGGGCTGTTTAAGATAACCTGTTTTGGGGGGCATTCATCCTGATTTTTTTGCACAAAACTCAACTATGTCTGGGCTTCATTCAGCGTTCAGTGTTTTTGAGGAGATTATACGACAATGCTCATTCATAATGTTTTGCTTGTGCTGTGTTTATACATCTTCCTGTTAATCATTCATTCATCCCACATTTTTGATGCATTCCCTCATCATATTACTAGATGTAAAAGAAAAAGAAAAGGCCCCTTTTAAAAGTGCATTTATTGCATTAGACCAGGCTTCCTCAACCTCGGCCCTCCAGATGTTTTGGCCTACAACTCCAATGATCCCTAGCTAGCAGGACCAGTGGTCAGGGATGATGGGAATTGTAGTCTCAAAACATTTGGCGGGCCGAGGTTGAGGAGGCCTGCATTAGACAGAGCGCTTTAACTCACTTTACATGTGCAAACCTAAATGTCTGGTATGTGGTTGAATCCCTTCCCCAAATAGTGAGAGTCTGAAGGTGACAGGTGTAGCATCCTGTTTTCCTATGTTCTGAGTGTGCATAGGGTTTCAGCCTGAGGATGCAGTCCTGAACTGGACACAGTGGGCCTTTCTTCAATGTAAGAAAGATGCACAAAATTTCAGCCCCACACAGCAATCATACAATTAAATTATGTCAGTTGGACAACTTGGTCTGTGCTGGTAAGTGTGCAAGTTGAAGTGGAAATAAATGTGTGGGGTTGGGACATGATGTAGGAAGGCTGGAGGAAACTCCAGTTTAGTCCAGATCCCATGGTGTTGGAGATCCATATAAAGCAACTTGGGCTCCTTGGCAGAAAGGTGAGATATAAATGTAGTAAATCATCATCACACCTATGAAAGAGTAAGCCCCTTTGGATTGCAATGGTACAGTACTTGTTTCTAAATAGACATGCACAGCATATTTTTGAGCATCAGATACTTTTAGGATCCAGATGAAAGAATTATTCAGAGGTGCATTAGCAGGGTAGATGGCCATATCATATAAATAGTAATGTTGTCTTTTAAAGTAAAGAAAGGAGATGTTTACCAGAATATTGATAGCTTATTAATCATCCACTATTTGCTGCCAGCATTGCTCCCTACAGATCATATAAGGTTTTCTCATCTGCTGTTAGATACAGGGCCATCTGTTTCTGAACATGTACTGTTTTAATTATCTCAAGGCTTGGCTACTTGGCAAATGCATCTATCTTGTGGGGCTCCTGTGGTTTACAGAATGATGCTTGGATACCATATGGGAGTTGTGACTTGAACTTTCATTTATAAGAGCCCACAGGTGTGTAAATACATTTATTCTGGTTGTTCAAGATTCCAAATCACATGGCGTGCCTAGACACACAGCCATATGTGCATAGGTTTAGTTTTCAGAATGCACAGACACTGGAGATGGCTCAATGGGGTACATGATGATTGGGGCGAAACAGTGGGTGTGGTCCCATTTCTCCCCACGCTCATTGGATTGCTGAATGCATAGGGGAAGATCATGAGTATAGCCCTCGGGGTGGTAACACAATTTTAGAGCACAGCTGTGTGAGAAAGACTGGAACAAAAACATCAGAAAATGTGAATTTTACAACTAGTGGTCTAAAACAGTCAAATTAAACAATGGGTGGTCTCTACGGCTGCTGCAACAATTTAAAGAAACACTTTTGGTTGTGAAAAATAACCAAATAACCATGTTCCTTAACTACACCACATATTCCTGATCTAACAGGGGAAAGAACCATTAAGTATTATGGGCAGGAACTTGGTCCTATTCTGTCATGAACAATCTCCAAACGATCCCCTTTTTAGTAGTGCCCCAACACCACAGAAAAATAAACATATGACCTGGATCTTTAACTAGATATGGGTCTCTAACTAGATAGATTTGCAAAGCCTTTAGCTGCCTTATCTATTTACTACCTGAATATAGAAAAAGGTCAGCATAGATTGAAGCCTTAAATGTAACCAAAAGCGACAATTTGCTGCGTTTTATTGGAAGCAGTGTGCCAGGGCCCTAGCAATGCATAATGCTGTAACAATTATGCCTTTTAATGGGAATGAAATTAACTCCTGTCACTGGTACTGCTGAAAACTGGGAGATTTGCACACCGCTAATGTAAGTGGAACAGTAACCTCTGAAAAGAGACATTGTTATTAGCTGTACATCAGGTTTCACATAGCTACAATGAAACAAAGAGAAAAAGATCAATGAGGCAAACTGCTGTGATACACCTTGACAGCCATGACATAACAATAGAATTCTACACTTAAAGTGTGTGTGTGTTTGGTGGGGAGGTTTAATATATAAAAGGCTTCCTCCTATGTTGTTCACAGGTTTTCAAAAAGGTACAAAGACTTGAAATTAGTGTCCTGGAGGGGGTGGGGGTGGGAGAGAAATAACTGAAAGAACAGGGCTGAATGTATATAAGTGAAGCTGAAAACCCAGAGATCTATTTTGTAAATGAAATCAACTGCACACAGATTTTGCATATGCCAAAGGAGAAATATATTGTTTCACAGGTTGGCTTGCTCAAATAGTACAGTATTATAATATTTGTTGCTTTGTTTTTAAGAATCTTGTCTTAGAACAGGCATCCCCAAACTTTGGCCCTCCAGATGTTTTGGACTACAATTCCCATCATCCCTGACCACTGGTCCTGTTAGCTAGGGATCATGGGAGTTGTAGGCAAAAACATATTGAGGGCCGCAGTTTGGGGATGCCTGTCTTAGAAGGAGGTCAGTCCTCGGTGTTGAAGAGGCATAAAAGTGCAAATGGATGCAGAAAATGTCTCATGTCTCAACTCTTGGCACCCCAGTCTATAGATAAATGATAGGACTATGCACTAGGATGGAGGAGAAATTTATTTTGTCCATATCTTAATGTGAACCTGCCTTATTAACACTTCCTGGAATGGAAGAGCTTGACCCCAGTGGTTCAGGCACTGATAGTTTCTAGATTAGACTACTGTAAAGCACTGTATGTGGTGTTTCCCTTGCATTTGATCTAGTGCAGAATGCTGCAGCACAGTTGCTCACAGGAGTAAGACCCTGTCAGCATATAACATCTATGCTCAGAGATCAGCATTGGTTGCCCATGTGCTACTGGGTCAAGAGAGCTATGGACCATTAAGTGTTCAGATCTATGTATGGATTAGTGGCTTAAAATACAGCAAGGTCTCTTCCCCCCCCCCCGCCTTGCAAATCACATTTGCACATTGCTGTACACACCAGAAAGCGGGCAGAGGGCTCATCACTCGATGTGCATTTCCCACTTGGTTTTCCTGTGCCTGCAACTCCTCTAGCTCCCATTCATCTGCACATGCACAATGGCGTCCTCAAATGCACGCATCACAGCTTAAGTGGTAAGTGGATGTGGCTTACATTTTCAAATCAGAAAGAAGCTACAGTAGTTTGAGGGAAAACACATCAAACAACAGTATTTCTCAAGAAACTACAGGATAGATATGGATTGTGGTTAACATCATGTCTTCATGGCTTCATACACCTGCAGTGGAAGTGCACTGCAGTCACAGTAAACAGTAATGTGCACACAACTTTTGCCTCCACTGCCTGGGGGTACTGTGCTTGTTCACATCAGCCTCAGGAGAGGCCAAGCATTCCTCTGTACAACAGAAAACGGATTCTACTTCTTGTATGTTACTGAGCTAATGCAAAGACCATGTTAGCAAATTGTTTAGTTGGAAAATTATGTTCTTTTTATGCAGTTTCTAATATCCCCTTCTCTTTTACCTTTACTCCTTTAATGAAAGTATCGTGAATTAGGTATCTGTGGTTGGATGAACAATGAAAGTAGATTCTGTAAGTCTTCGTGGTTGCAAAGAGACTTAAACTTCAAGGCAGGGAGGATAAAATCTCACCATCTATATTACTCAGTGATCTGAAGATCCCACTGCTCTTTCTGAATTTCAAAACATATCTTATAATTGTAAATCTCATTTGGATATCTATTTGGGCATATGGATGGCTTCTGCTAATATATGTGTTAAGTAAGTATTAATGGATTGTTTTATTGTTAAAGTGACCTGACCGTGTTTCTTTTTCACACACACACACACACACACCTAGAGTTGATAAAATATCTGACTACTCTTGTTAAGCACTATTTGATTACTAGGAGGTGCCTCAGGTCTGCCTCTTCATCTTAAGTCTGAATTTCCATGTGTTCAAATTAAAGGTAAAAAAATGTGGTGGGGGCAGCCCTCATGTGGGAATCCCTTGCCGATGACCACAGCACTTGGAGACAATCAGGTCATGTATCCACAGCAGTGACCAGAGGAGGAATGCATGCTAGGAGGAGCACTGGAAGAAGAAACATCATGGTACACCTGCAGCAGCAAAGTTGGCTGCCTTCATCTGCCCCAGCTGCAACAAACTGTATCAATAATTACAGCCACACAGTAGATGCTGTAACTCTCCAATGGTTTGACTTCATCCCCAAAGTCACACCCCTCCGTTGTCTCCCTTGACAGATGGATGCCAACCAACTGTCTTCCAGTCTGTCCTTCCTTGTAAGGTAGGTGGGAAAGAGCGTCAGTGTCATTGATTTACACATTTTCTTTTTTTTAATATAAAAAAACCCTTTCCTTTAAAAACAGTAATTAGAATGGTATCCTCTTTTTCTGTTTGATTTCACCTTTTCCATTCATTTCAGTTTCCCAATGAGTCCAATAAGAGAGTCAGGAATTCCTCTGCCTATAACTTCAGAATTTTTCAACTGGAATAACATTTACAGGCATTTACTACCCCTTCACTCAAGCATACCATCCACATTTCCGATAGATTTTTTTGGGGGGGGGGGATAACGGAACTCAAAGATACTTGAAGATCCCCACTGTCTCAATCTACTGCCTAAAGAAAGCAGGGGGGGGCACAATTCCAAAAATGGGGAATAGTACAGAAAATGGCCTAATGTGGACCTAGACCAGAGTCCAGATTGGGTTGAGGATAAGGGCATTTCTACTCAGACTTATATTAAAGGTCTAGAATTCAAATAATGGGTTGTTTCAAATGAAGTCATCCCATTTTCCCCAGGACGTCCACTGAGCAATGGAGCTTCCTTCCGTGTCCTTTTTGTGTGTTTCCCCTGCGTCCTCTATTTTTCCCTCTCTAGAAACCCCAGAGCAGAGGGGAGGAGAAGGGGCAGAAGATTCTTTTCTTCAAGCAAAAGACCTTGCCTGAGGAGGATGACACAACCTTATACTGTATCCTTTTTTAAAAATGGCATTAAATTGATTAAATTAAAAAGGATTGCAGAATGCATTAATGACTTCCCTTACATCTTCTTAGAGTGATATTATTTCCACTGAATTTCCTTCATTTGAACTGCTCTCTCTGGAACATCTCTCTAGTCAGTTACCTGGCAACCTTGACACATTCAGGCTTTAGCTGCCATCTGCGTCATTTTCCTCACCTTTAGCAAAAACAAAAAAAACAAAAGGCCCTCAAATATGAGCACAGGCTTAAGGTGGGTTTTCTTTTTTGAAATGCAGTTACTCAAATGCTATTCAGAAGGTTTCTGTGTCCTCTAGGCCCACAAGATTAACCAAGGTTCAGATCAGACAAATTTATTTACAACAGGTTTATCACTGTGTGTCACAGTGGCAAACTAAGTATTGTTATGATTAATATTCCATCAAATCATTTCCAACTGCTGTAATACAGACATTGGGTGGAATTTGAACTGAGTTGATTAGCTTGAGGCCCAGTTTAAATCATTGTGAAAAGTTAATCATGACTGAAGTCCCATTGATTTCAATGGGAATCAAGTGCAACTAACTTGCAACTAACTTAGACTGCAGTCATAACTGTATCTATTCAGAGGTAAGACCCTTTACATTTAGTGGATCTTACTCCCAAGTAAGTGGAGTTAGGCTTGCAACCTTAGTCTGGATTCAACCCACGATGTCTCAGTAAAAGCACTGGAACTCCAGCTTCTATCAAAATCAAGAAATACTTCTGTTCTAATGTGTTCCTGTGTTCATTTTTGTTGCAACAAAAAATCCACCATAGGTTCATTGCAAATTATACTGAGGCATCAATAATTTATGAAAGCAAATTTCCAATTAAAATCTCTAAATATTTTAAATACAGACTGGAGCAATAATTACTGGAATCTATATTCCTGCATAAATCAAAATAAACTGGGGCCAGGCAGATCAAAACAGTGTAATGTTTTCCATACTTCCTTATTATGTTTAATGCAAATGGTTTGGGTGGGGTGGGGTGGAGTGGAGTATACAATCTGTCCTTTTCTCATGCAGCTTATCATCCACCTGGCCTTTGGGTTGGACTTAGTCTGACCCCTGTGTTTTCCTCCCTCATGGTTTGGATTTATAGACTACTTAAAATAAAAAAAAACCGGAAGCCTTCTTACTTGGAATAGTGGGGGAAGAAATCCCCCAAAATGATGTTAATTTGTTTATGTATGCCACCACAGCTGAGAGGATTTTAATTGCAAAATATTGGAAAAAAGAGGAATTGCCTTCTTTACAGGAATGGCAAATGAAAATGCTGGACTTTATGGAATTGGCAGAATTGACAGGAAGACTCCGAGATCAAGCAAGTGAAAGAGTAGAGGAAGATTGGAGAAAATTTAAAATATATTTAGGGAATTATTTTTGAAAGTAGAAAGTTTGAACATCTAGGGAAATACAGAAGTTAAGGCAATAGGGAGAAAAGAAGAGTTTATAACGTAGAAAAACTGATACATAAATATAAAGATGAGAACAAGAAGAATTAAAGGGACTATTATGAATGAAATGAAAGTAAAAGTGATGAAATAGAAACTGCTACAGATGTATCTAAAAAGAAAATCAGATAGTGGGGAACTGGGGAAGCTAAAAAGACAATGACTTTAAAAAGTTGATTAAAGATGATATGTTTTTGTTTTGTTTTGTTTGTTCTGATGTATTTTTGTATTTTTGTACTTTTTGGTATTTTTTGTTGTTTATTATGTGTGTGATGTTTTTATATTATAAAATGTTCAATAAAAAATACTTTTTAAAAAAAATCAGGCTGCATTTTAAATTTTAATACTGTATTTTAATCTGTATTTTAATCAATTGCTTTTTATGTTTTATTGTAATTTTATCGGTGTAAGCCGCCCTGAGCCCGGTTTTGACTGGGGAGGGTGGGGTATGAATAAATTATTATTATTATTATTACCATTGCCTACACAAACACAAGCGCACACAGGCACACACACATGTAGTTGCATATCATTACTGTCTCAAGAAAAGTAAATAATTTGATTTTAGCACTAAGATAAAAACATTTTATTTCAATCTCATCTCAATAATTAAGTCATGTTCCATTGCTTTTTATTTGGATCTACTATCGAAATGAGGATAGAATGTCCTACAATATCCATATAACATTGAGAAGATCAAAACACAGTCTGTCTTCTTCCTTTTTTTTTTTGCTTTACTTTGCTTTCTGAAGCATGAGAGAAAATTGTAATTTACTGACTTTAATTAAGCGCATCCCTCCTAGCCTTTCAAATTCCACCATGTTTACAAAATATGTAAACTTATATTCAGTCCAATGCACTGAATTTCTGGGGCACAGTGTATCCTTGAACTTGGCAATCCAAGGACAGGATAGGGAGAAAGAATACACAATTCACTATCTCTACAAGCAACTACCCACTCCTCTTTTTCTGTTGTTTAAAGGCTATAAACCACTGTAGCATGCTTGCTGAAGGGTCCATCCTATATCAAAGACACACTGGATGATGGGCTATAGGATTCGTCAGAAGCTCTGCACTGGTGGCTTATTTCAAGGTGTGGAATGAAACATACGCTATCATTGTAATACTACCACTGCTGGTGAGACATCTTAGATATGCTGGCAGAGCATTCCACTGGAAGACCATGCCACCTGGAGATGTAGTCAAATAACCCTTGGAGGGCTATAGGTTCCCCTCTCCGTTTAACAAAGAACATCTTTGGGGCAATTTGATTTTCTCTTCACTCCTCAAAACTGGCAAAATGCCCTGCACTAACTCATCCCCTGCAAATGGGACAGTGAACTGGAGGAACTCATCCACAATATCTCTAGAAAGCTTAGAAATATGTTTAATTGGATGTCACAGCGCTTCTTTTGTGTGTGACTAATTTTGCTTATCCCCTTTCTGCTTTGGAAAGTCATAGTTTGTTATGTAGAAGCAGACCGTTTCTCCCCACTTTTCACAAAAAGAAAGAAAGAGAAAACGGCAGATATATTTTATGCCAGTGGAAAAGAGCTGACATTTGAAATGTTTCCTTGAGAATATACAAAACTGATATCCATTGTTAAATCTCTTTTACAAGTTCATGCCTGTTCATTGCAATTCAATTTAGTATTCAGGTGGAAAGCAATACTTTATTCAAGATTGTTTTCCTTGGGTTTGTATTCCACATATTAATCGGAAAGCTGCTTATGCCTATAGTTTATTATCATTGGCAGTGATTTGTTTTTCCCCAAACATCTTCATAGGAAAGTGGCATTGTGCAGATGGGTGCCCATCAATTTGTTCCAGCCTACCAATTATTCCAAAATAGACATGAAAATTAATTTTTGATTAATTAACCTCCAGCATTTTTTTAAAAAAGCATAAACAGCACTGCTTATCAACATGTCCACTTTGAATCCTTCAGATCATCATTGAGCACTCAACACCTTTGAAAGAAAGGAAGGATGGAAGAAAGTACATTTGTAGCACCATATGGTTCCAATCATTATCAGTTCAGCCATGCAGACAAGTAGGAATTCAATCTGAAAGTTTTACTCAGCCCAGATCACTGCATATTTTTAGCTTAATATTCAATGGGAACACTGTTGAGAAAAAGATGAATATTTTGTTGTAAGACCTTTTTCTTACTAGAAAAACAACTGTTTACTCAGAGTAGACCTATTGAAATTAATGGACCTAACTCAACCATGTTCATTAATTTCAATAGATCTACGCCGAGTAAACTTAGTTGCTGAGTAAACTTGCAGGGAAATGGCACAATCCATTCAGGCCAGCTGTCTTTGAGATAGGCTGGGGATTTTTTTAGGATTGGCTAAAACAGGGGTAGCCAACACGGTGCTTTCCAGATGTTTTGGGCTAGAACTCCAGTACTATGATTTTGTTGGCCCCAGCCAGCACGGCCAATAGTGAGGGATGGTGGGAGTTGTAGCTTGAAAACATTTGGAAGACATCATATTTGCAACCCCTGGGCTAAGAGTTGCTCAAATGAGGGACTCACAATGGAGTAGCACCTATATATTGCCAGAAGGGCCCTTATCGGTTCCTTGAGTTACGTGGCTTGGATAGGCAGACAAAGTCACAGTATGGTCTTTGGCCATTACAGGCCAAAGCACAGAACAGATTGGTACAGATGACTGTCTGACAGCTGCTCCAGTGATGCAGAGAATAAGACACCATTGCCCTGCTCCTAGAGTCACCAGTTCACAAGCCTATATGGTGCTTTATGCAATGATTGGGCTGATAGAAGGTTTTGTAGACAAAGGGTGTAAAAAGGATTCTGCCTAAGGTGTAGGCCAGGCATCCCCAAACTGCAGCCCTCCAGATGTTTTGGCCTACAACTCCCATGATCCCTAGCTAACAGGACCAGTGGTCAGGGATGATGGGAATTGTAGTCCAAAACATTTGGAGGGCCGAAGTTTGGGGATGCCTGGTGTAGGCAAACTAGCAAGGATCCTTTTCTGGAGCCTTAAAATTCAGCATTTGGAGGCATTAAATGAGCTATATTAAATATTCCATCACCTTGACAAACACTAGAGAAATATTTCTGGTTTTTTGAGACGTTTTCATGCATGTTCAACCTTGAAACATGTAAACTGAAACTCAATAGCTCAGCTCTGTTTGTATTAGACCAATGCCAAATCATAACCACACACATTAATACTCATTTGCCACCCATCTGTGAAAACTGTATCAAAACTAGGAATGGTACATTGATTTTATGCTGGTCAGCCCCATCGGCAGTCATATCAGGGCCGGCCCTATGGCTAGGCTGGGTGGTGCAGGGCACCAAGGCGCCAGCCCGCCAGGTGGGCACCGTGAGCTGCGCCCGCCCGCTGGCCGGCCGGTCCACCGCGCAGCTGTGCCCACAGCAACCGCGCTGTGCCTGCCTGCCCGCCCGTGCAGCAGCGCCTGTGGCAGCCGCGCTGCTGCGCCCACCCACTGTGCTGGGAAACAGGGCGGGGGCGCCGGAGGGATCCGGCGCACCCCGGCGCCAGGGGCGCTTAAGACGGCCCTGAGTCATATGCTTGTCATGTGTCCCTCTATGCTGAATTTGGTTAGCCAGTCATGATCATAGCTGCCAACTCTCCCGTATTCCACAGGAAACCCCCGTTTTTCTTGCTGTTCTCAGCTGAAAAAACTGAATTTTTTGTTTTCTCCCGGTTTATTCCGGTGTGGTGGCCATTTTGGAACTGGGTGGAGCATGCTCAGAAGCGACTTTTGATGCAGCTCTGCCCAGTTCCAAAATGGCTGCAGTGCGACTTCTGGCGTGGTGGCCATTTTGGAACTGGGCAGAGCTGCATCAAAAGTCACTTCTGAGTATGCTCCACCCAGTTCCAAAATGGTGGCAGCGCTACTTCCGGTCTTCTACTTCCGGTCTGGTCCCTTATTTCTCCCACAGGAACTTGGTAGGTATGGTCATGATGCTATTGCCTGGGGAAACAGAGATGACCCCATGCCATGTGCAAACTTATCACAGCATGTATGCAATCAGTTGGTGAGGCAGTTACTTCATTTTGCCAAGTAAGGAATATATTATCAGTCCATCACTTCCTAGGATTTCTGGTGGCTGTCAACTATGTTAGCATTGTCCTCAGCACCTGACAAGATGGTAGCTTACATAGATCCATGTTGTTATCACTTAGCCAACACTGTGCATCCCCCAGATGTTGGACTTGACTTTCATGAACCCCAGACATCATGGAACAAGACAGTGAGAATTGTAGTTCAGCAACATCAAGGGGTCAGCATGTTGACCCACACCTTGCTTAGCATATGATCATTTGTATTTGCCCCTTGCTTCCATATTATAAAGTTCAGGTTGTGAGATGTAGGAGACAATTCAGAATGAGACACATAAATATAACAAAAAATATTACCCTTCCTGAATTTAGACAGCAATATTATGAAGGCATTGTTTGTTTTCAAGACCTCAGGGGATCATATTCTACCCACTCTTTTTAGACTATTTATGGATTGTTGAATCCATTATAATCCCTTCCCGAACTCATGACCCCTTAATAGCAACCATTAAAGCTCTGTGTGAGATGGGCACTCTCAGCACCTTTAAAGCTATTTAACATTGCTCCTTGAGAATTGAAATCCTTCCAGACAAAATCTGGCAAGTTAATTATCTAATATTTATTGCTAGAAATAAAAGAATGCAGTGTAATAAAAAGGTAATTGGGGGATTCCCTTTGAGTCAATAATCTTTGCTCAAAATAAAGTGCTGTAAAATAGCAAGAATAATAACAAGATTATTCTAGTCCGATCCTTTAACTCTGGTGTGTTAAAGTTTGTCAGAACCTGGTGGTTTACTCACTTAAGCAGATGCAACATTGGATTTCATGGATGCAACTAATAGCATTATCCAAGCAACACAGAATTCATAAGAAAAGATATCAATGAAAGTGGGCAGGATCAGTCTTATAGGTGGTGGTGAGATGCACTGTATCCAGATCTCCAACTTAAAAGGACCAAGCAGGCAAAATGATTTATAAATGTTGGCTATAACTGAAACTCAGTACAGTAAATGTGCACAGACATCAGAACATAAGAAAAGTTCTTCTGGGTTAGACCAAACGTCCATCTAATCCATGATCTTTTCCTCCAGCTTAGCCGCCCAGATTTTTTGAGAAAGCCCACAAGCAGGGCCTGTGCATGTAGACCTTTCTGATATTGCCAAGAACTGGTGTTCAGTTGAACATTCTTCATCTGGACATTCTTTACTATCATGCTTTTATAGACCTATTCTTCATGGGGTTGTCTAATCCCCTGTCAAAAATCCTCTAAGTGTCGTAGTATCTTATATCCATAAAAGGTAAATGGGCCCCTGACCATCAGGTCCAGTCATGTCTGACTCTGGGGTTGCGGCACTCATCTCGCTCTATAGGCCGAGGGAGCCGGCATTTGTCCGCAGACAGCTTCCAGGTCATGTGGCCAGCATGACAAAGCTGCTTCTGGCGAACCAGAGCAGCACACGGAAACGGCGTTTACCTTCCCGCCGGGGCGGTCCCTATTTATCTACTTGCACTTTGATGTGCTTTTGAACTGCTAGGTGGGCAGGAGCTGGGACCAAGCAATGGGAGCTCACCCCGTTGCAGGGATTTGAACTGCCGACCTTCTGATCAGCAAACCCTAGACTCTGTGATTTAACCCACAGCGCCACCTGGGTCCCTCTTATATCCATATCACGTAGTAAATTCCACCAACACAAAAGTACATGAACATGAATTTTATTACGGTCAGAGACCAGCTTGTGAAACACAAATGGAACTACAATCCCAAAAGCAAAACAAACATTTAAAACAATATACAACAATGGATTTTAAATTTTAAAATGCGGAAGGCGTATAAACACTTAAAACTTTAAGATAGACTACCATAGAGAAATGATCCAGAGTCGCCTGTGGATCTGAGTTTGGGAATTTTCTTAACAAACTAGATTGAAACAGGGGATGGTCTGCGCCTACTGATCTGTGCGCAGAATATGGCGACCATCCGGGTCGTCTTCTGATCTTTGCCTAACAGGAGAAGATCGAATTTTTGCTTTACTGGGAGGTCAACAAGCCTCACCAGCAGGGGGTCAATGGTTTCTCTACGTGCCTCGTCGTAAAAGGGATATCTAAAAAATATGTGTTCAGGGCTTCCTATATCCCCCAATGGACAGGCGCAAATTCTCTGGTCATATGGGACTTTTTTAAAGGATCCTTCCAAGACCGGCAAGGGCAGAGCCGAGCTTCTGCAAGTGTAAAAGCCCTTCTTGCATTTTTGGATACCAGAAAAAAGAGATATGCTGCCGGTGCAGCTATATCTCTCTTGATTTCTGCAATTTTGTAGTCGGGGCACCTTAAGGAGTCTTGTTGTGTCTTGTTATCTATAATTCTTTGCCTAACCATAGCTTTTGCTTGGCCCAAGCCCAGACTTAGAAGGGCTTGAGGGGCAAAACCCAGTTTTCTGAAGTGTTCAGGACTGCTGTCTGCCAGCCTGACTGGAACTGGTCACAAAGGATCAGTGGAGCTATACCACGGGGGAGCAGTTTCAGTGACAGCCATTTATAGATTGATGTTAGGCTGATGTGAGCCTCCACTCTCATCATCCCCGTTTCTAGTCTGATCCATGTGTTTGATATTCATCTGGGGACTTGTAGGAGGGCTCTACGGAGTTTGGATTGCACACTCTCGAGGAGGGAGAAAGCAGAGGATGGAGGGCCCAGAAAGGATCCATAAAGGAGCTGTGCCAACTTTTTGGCCTTGTATAATTTTAGGGCCACGGGGAGGAAAAAGGCCCCTTGGGTTCTAAAAAAATTGAGGATACAATTTGCTGCGCCCGCCAGACAGCCGCGCTGGGAAACGGGGAGGGGGGGGCGCTGGAGGGATCTTCGCACCACAGCGCTAGATATGCTTAAGACAGCCCTGCCTAAATACTTATAGTTTGAGACTTGTTCTAGTTTATGGCCTTGGAGTTCCCAGCTTCTAAGCTTTGGTTTTTCCCTGAAAGCAAGAATCTTGTTTTTTTGGTAGTTTATATTAAGACATTCCATTTCACAGTAGGCTGCAAGGTTTCTTAATGCTCTTTTGAGCCCAATGGGTTCTGGATAGAATTACTGCATCATCAGCGTAAAGCAAAACCGAAATATGCCGATTTGCTAGCTTCGGGGGTGGGGTGGAATTCTGGGTTATTGAGAGCAGTTACTAAGTTATTGAAATAAAAATGAAATAGTAGGGGGCCAAAAGGCACCCTTGCCTGACTCCCTTAAAGGTTTTAATGGGGTCTGTTAGGTGTCCAAGGTGGCTACACCTAACTCTAAGAGCTGTATTTGAGTGAAGTGCCTGGATTAAAAACAGGAGACTTTTGTCTATGGTGGTACCCTGAAGTCTGTCCCAAAGTCTAGTTCTAGGGACTATGTCGAAGGCTGCTTTTAGATCTACAAAGGCGGCGTATAGTGAGGCCTGCCCTCCTGATTTGTATTTTTCGATGAGATGTTGTAGCGTTAGACAGTGATCTATCATGTACCTTCCGGGTCTAAAGCCCTCTTGTTCTGTTGCCAGAATGTCTTCATTCTCTAACCATTCTGTAAACTTTTTAAGCAAGTGCTTTGTGTAGAGTTTACTAATCACACTAAGTAAGCTAATCGGCCTATAGTTCGCTGGATCCCCTCTATTGCCCTTTTCATGGAATGGAGTCGTCTATGTAGGTAAAGAGGGTGGCTAGGAAAGGCGCCCACCAACCCACTTGTGCTTTTATCATTTCTGGCATAATGCCGTCTGGGCCGGGGGCTTTGGTCGTTTTCAGTTGGTTTATATATGATTTCACTACTATTACTGAAACTGCCAGTTATAATTCCGTAATGGAGGTTCAGCGTCCTCGTACAAAGATTGGAAGAATGAGACCCAAAGGTTAGGAGGAATTTGTGAGGATAAGGGCGTGACAGCCTTGTGGGTGCCAGAAGTTACCAATTTCCAGATTTTTTTTGGCTTTTGCCGCACTAATTAATTCCAGCCAACATTTTCTGTTATAGGCGATCTTTTGGTGGGTTATTAGGTCTTTATACTCTAAAGACCTAATAACCCACCAAAAAGAGTATAAAGTATAAAACAAAAAAGTATGTACTCTGCAGGTACCAGTTGCTATCAACATATTAGTGTATAGGCCCAGGCTGGTTGAAGGGCCCAGTGGCAAACCTTGGGGTCTCAAATATCAGAGGTACCCTGCACACCACAATTTGGTGCCCCTCAGCTTACCACACTCCATTCTAAATCAAAGTGGTGGTGTCCCCTATGTGCCCCCAAGGCTCAGCTCCCAGACTCTGGTGTAAAGCATATTGTACTCCAAAGATCTTTCTGCCTGTTTTAAAAGAAGAAAACATGAAGTGTTGGTCTGGGAACTAAAGTTCAGCTAGGAATAGCCCACAGACCAGAAGCAATGACACAGGAAATATTGAAAGAAAGGAAGACCATTTTCTTTTTTATTTGCCATTTATGGAAAAGCATTACTGTTTAAAATTGCATGAAGTTAGCTTGACCATAATTATGTGACCTTCAATGATAGCAGAAATTTCTCTTGAGTTGCAGATGTGCTTCTGATTAGCTCAATGTAATGTGGATGGTTTCTACCATGTAATAACATTTGCCAGCAAAATAAATTCAAATGTCAACCCTTTAACATATTTTAATACAGATTTGATAGCAGCTTTCATAATGCATGGTATTCTATGCCTATTGCCATGGGAAAATATTATGGGCTGTCCCATAGCAGTCAAAAATCATTTTCTTGATTTAATATACTTGATACATTTTTTTAAAAAAAAGTCAAGAACTGCACTAGAACTTTTAGGAAGTACCAAATGTGGTGAATTACTAACTTCCCATCAGCAGATTCCTCCAGGATGTGTGGATTGGGCCTGTTTATATCAGAATTTTCAAACATCTAATTCCTCAAGCATCCCTGGAGGTAATCTCATGTCTCTTTAACTGATGAATGGAAGTTGATAAAGTGAGTCTCATATTGCCTGGCTGTGCCCAAGATTTCTAAATTGTTCTTCCACCTCTACATCTAACATCTCTGAAACTGAGTTTAGTCATCATCGCCTATGGCAGTGCATTGAAAAGATGACACATCAGTGAGATCTATAGTGAAACATTTAAAAAAAAACTAAAGAAAAAATAGGTAAAAAGAGTTTGTTTTCCTGACTTCTTTCATGGCAATGCTGCAACAAGTCCAATAAATTACCAAGTGCAATGTTATTGTTGCATGATAGAGATAGCTATAACAATGTCATCTTTCCCACTTGACCGGTATAGCTCAAAATACTCCTGTCTTGCATGGTATTCAAAAATAGACAGTAAACTTTTATTTTCAAATATGAATGCTGCAACTCTTAAAGCACTTCAGAGGGGTTCTGATAACCATTGTTTGCCGCAGTTAACTAGTAGGGCTCCTGCATAGAAACACACGCCCTGTTGTCCCGATCCGTGGGTCCTGGATGGAGCCTATTCACCCTAAGCTGCCCATAGGGCCACCTGCACTGGATCTATCCCCAAAATAACTGCGGGGGCTAAGAGTTTTTAATACACAGTTGAAATAGGTTTTAAAAATAAGGTTGGGAGGAGATACACTGGCACCGTGCAGGATATGGCAGTTTGCAGTGTAGTTTGCTGCCCCCACAACTTCTCTGCACACAATGGAAGTTGCTCACCAAGGACTCACTTGCAGGGAAGCCACTTGCGAGGGAACAGCACCATGCTGGATAGAATCCTCCCGTTTAGCAGCTGTTGAGTGAGAGGATCAGATCCTGCACAGTGCTGCTTTGGGGGCAGGAAAGAGGACAGGCCTGGTGGAAAAGGCACTCCCGTACTTTCTTCCATGAAGATTCAGCTACCTATTAGGTCCCTCCTTTTCACGGTTTCGTCTTTTCACTCATATCTGCTTCTCCTGCCTGCCTGCTGCCCTGCTACTTGACTCTGGGCTGCCTGAACCTGTAGCAATCGAGGCTGTCCAAATAGACTTAGTTTGGCTCAGGATTGAGGGCTTGGTCGAATCTGATACACAGTGCTATTAAGTAGGTCTAGATCAATTTTGGACAACAACTCTCAGCATCCCTGACTATTGGTAATGTGGGCTGAGGCTGATGGGAGTTGTAAACCAAAACATGTGGGGAGCACCAGGTTAGGGAAGGCTGGTCTACAGATTCTGTTTAAATGGATCCTGTTCTACTTTAGACTTGCCATAAATCAGTCAGAGACATGACTAGGCAGAAAAGTCCCCTTAATCAAACAGCCTTACCTGCTTAATATTTTGAAAGGAATCATACTTAATGTTTTGAAAGGAAGATTACAATCTCTAAGCTTTGGACAATTAATTTTTTTGCCATTTCAAATCGCTTTTCTATTGTTTTTGATACAGAGTAGTCATTTAATACACATCTTCATTTCCCCTAGAATTTATTCTAATGTCAAACCATAAATCAACATTTGCTAGCCTTGGTTCCCAGTTGGGGAACTGTATCTAAATCTCTCACTCTGAGAAACAATGCATTATGGGGAAATTCATAATTTCTCACATATATCCTGCAACTGCCAGAAGTCAGACATTTTTGTTCACTGTTCCATCCCTCTATGTAACTTACTTTCCTCAGTCTTGACCTTTCTCTAAACTCATTTAGTATTTTCTTCTTTGGCTCTGCCTGCTCTGCTGTCTTTTGAAAATACATCGTATTAAACTGCAATCTAAATGTCAGATTTCATGCTGAATTTACTAACATTTCCATGTTTGTTTGTTTATTTCAGGGCGTCCGAACTATTCTTGGTAGGTTCAAACATGCTCAGGTTTACCCATTGCTGCAGAACCGAAAGTTTTTTTGTGCATTACTGAAGAACTTCAGTTTATCTGGAGTTGACTTTGTGTAAAATTGCTGGGCGGCTGGCAGAAATTTCCATCTCAAGTTCAAGTTCTGTGAGCAAATTTAGAGGCTGCCAAGTGTGATGGAAGCCTTATTGCTTGAGACCACTGGTTACTGTGGTTTCTGTATCTAGATAATTTCAGGCATCAGAAGAGACATGTGCCTTGTGTTCCCCTCCTCCCCACATTTAAACTTTAGAGATAAAAACAAAAACAAACTGTAAGCTATCTGGCATATAAGACATACTCCACTAGAGCACACTGAGACATACTCTACCCCTTTGGTACCTTTGGCATTTTTTTGCTAGTTGATTCACTATTTAAAAATTGAACAGGACACTGCTTTGGACAGAAACCACCAAGCCACACACATTTCAAGCCTTTCAAGTTCCATGGCCTGATACTGGGAGAAAAGGCATTGCATTTTCACGTGAACATAAGTAATTCTCACTTCCTGAAACAGTACATGAACCAAAATGCAGCAACCCATTGATGTTTGCACTGTATTGAATTTTGCGAAACAGTTCTTCAACCCAAAATAATGTGTTTAAAACTGCATATACTAGAGGAACGGTGGCTAACCTGGACCTTTTTTTTGCTCATATCAAATGAGCAATAAGTTTTTAACACATTAGAAGCAATTATAAAACATCATAATGGGCTATACTCAACATGACACTAAGCAATCAGTTCTGTCTGTGCAAGTATTTCTGTTAGTACAACAAACTTTCCCCTCCTACCCCACCCACTGCCTACATCTGTTCTAGGGATTCCCCCAACCCTGTGGAGCAGATTTGGGGAGGGCATGAGATATGTGAGTGGGAAGGATGGGAAAAATCCCATTGTGGTAATCCTTCTGCTGATGAGATGAGTTTCTAGAATGCTACCCAATATCAATAAGTACGAGAACGAATATATATGTGTGTGTGTGTATATATATATAATCAAACCATACAAATAACACACACACACACACACACACACCATCAGAGATGTCCAATAGGTAGATCGTGATCTGCTGGTAGATCGTGGGGTGTCTGTGGTAGATTGCAGGGACCCCCCCCCCAACCCAACCCCCAACAAAGCTCAGCAACTACAGCTTCCTAAAAAAATGCTCAAAAAGGTGACTTCCAAAAAAAAAAAAAAAGCTCAACAACTCTGGTAGATCACTGTCAGTTCTTTTTAAATAATGGAAGTGTTATTCCCCGTGTTTTCATTCATGGGATTGTTGTCTATCACATGACTGTGCATGTTTTGACTCCACGCAGTGGAAAGTGACGAAGGCAGGATGTTTGTGTTCCTGAAGTGGGACTATTGTCCTTTGTTCTTTCTCTTTGCTGCCTGATGCTAGAGTGAGGGGGAGCCATGTTGCAGTGCTCCGTGTGTGTTTATATGTGAATAAACGTAGATTAGTCAAATGCTGTGCTACTGAGTTCTGTTACGCAATTGCGCAAACTCTGCAGACCCGTATGTGTGCTGATATCAGTTGGCATCAGTCGCTGTGATGTTCAGGCTGGAGAAAGCTTTTGAAGCTCCTGAACGATCGACCAGGAGGGAGAGAACATGCCAGTTGGGCATGTGTCTCTGCCAGGGTCCTACATGTGAGTATGAGATCCTAACAGGGAGTAGATCTCAGTCTCCTGAAAGTTGGACATGCCTGCATTGCATATATGAAAATTGCTTTCAAACCAACTCTAGTTCCCAGCATCAGTTCAGGCATTCCATGGCGCCTGCTTATCACTGCTAGTCCTTTGAGGAAAGTAAAGTAGCTCCAGGTAGCATCTACAAGCCACCTAGCCTTTGAGGACAATGAAACCATCCATGGGAGCTATTTAAGTTTACCTTTGAGGGTTGGCTTTTGTATTTCCCCTTCATCAAAATGCCACAGAGGTGATCAACAATGTCCTCCTTTTCTTCATGCCTGCACTACACCTGCTCGTTGTGGTCAACTACTATGCCCTCTAAGCAGAAACTTACAGAGGTATAGTTCTCAGATGTTTTCAGACCAGGAGCAGGACACCAGTGAAAGAGGTGAAAAAGAGGCTTTCAAGTTAATTTGTTACATAGTATGACGAAAATAATCAATCAGGGGCTGCTTTTTCTCTACTTCATTCTAGCCATTTAAATACAATTTTACTTATTAACTTCATATATCCTGCCTTTCCTCCCAAAGGAGCCTGTAACCTTTTGCATCTTTTCTTGCATTTCTAATTAAAAGCTAAAATCTGTATTTAGCTTTTGTTAAGGCTCACCATGGTTTACAAGTCGAACTCACACAGTCAAAACTGAGATGAGCATCACTGAACTTACCTAAGAAACTAGCCATAAGATTGCAATTATGCTGAACATAATAAATTGGTTCATGTGACCATGGCTATGGACTATACTTAGGAGCATGGCTAGGGGGCCTGTCATGATGAATGTTGAAGAATTTACCGCTTCACCACTGGCCATGACCAGGGTGAGGTAAAACCAACCAAGGCAAGGAGCAAAAATTCTTCATGGGGCCAAAGTTGGGCAGGCAAACTGCTACTTTACTTGAACAAGCTAGCCACAGTTCCAACTATCAGACACTCAGATCAAGAAAAAGGAGTGGCACAACCAATCCTTTTAAATCCTGGGTTTCACTTGAACTAGGTTAATAGGCCTACCTATTATAGACACAGTTTAATAGGCTGGCCTACCTAGAATTCTAAACATAGGAGTCCCAGAAATAAATATGCAGGAAGAAGATGGTGTGGATTGTAGAAAAGTTCTACAAATCCTAAAGGCCTTCTCAAAGACAAAAGCTGTTTTTTAAAATGAAATTAATTAAGCCTAATTAGTCCATCATTTGCTAAGACACCATATGGCATCAATAAATAATTTCTGTGCATTCCTGCTAGCCCTCAAAAACAGACAAACATATATCAAGTACTGGTAATTGAATCTGTTTCATTGTCCTTTGAAATATATCCATATCAATTAGTCTCCGAGAGTTGAGTGGCAATGTCTTCATCACTTGGCTGATGCATGTGGACATCTCAAGGGCATTTATTCCATGAGAGAAGCTGGGGTACTTTGCTAGCATGGCTCTACAATATATGCATCTATTCCCTGCTACAAAATACTGTGGCATCTCTTTCACCTCATCAAATCACCCTGTCAACCTAAGCAGCTATTGAATAGAAGTACGTAACCCTTTTTGGTGGTGGTGGAGAAGGTCATGAGAAACAGGAAGATAGGAAGCTGCCTTACATTGTTTCCACTGACTGGCATGTCCTCTCCAAATTTTCAGGCAAGAATCTTCTCCAGCTCTACCAGGAGGTGCCAGGGATTGAACCTGGGAACTTTTGCATGCAAAGCAGATGCTCTATCACTTAGCTACGGCTCTTCCTCCATGGCTTTGGGGGGAGATACAAATAAATAAATAAACTTCTATTTTATTATTTAGTTTCAGAAAGAGGAACATGAAGTTACAATTATCAGAGCAATGGTTCCTAAAACATACTACCTTTGAAATGGCCCATGCAGTTTTACAGAGCCACTCCAAGACCTTTTGGTCTTGGTGAACCACAAAATGACACTCCCCTCCCTGCCAAGGAAGAAGGGGGAGTGAATATGTATATCAGGTACAAAGGGGGGGGAAACACAAATATTTACATCAGGATCTGCTGCTGCAGTGAATCCTGCCACCTTAGGCAGTCACATCACCTTGTCTCAAGGGTGGGCAGGCCCTGGAGTTTTATGAAGACCTTAAGTAACATTTCACTTTATTAGTATTGAAAATGCTTGTGTGATTGGCCATTCTGCTTACTTCTGCGTCCCTGCTAATTTAATTCCCCATTCATAGATGACACTTCAGAAACTCAGCAGAATATTGTTGTTGGCATCCGTCCGTCTCAGGAGACAATGTAGGAGTGTGCCTTTGGGGGTGAAGTCAAAATATAGTTAGTACATTGGATGACAGTAACAAATGATCCCTAGGCTGACAGCATTAGCTCTCAAGCATGAATACAGTGGTGGTTCATTAAATGCATGATGTACGGTGGTCTATTAAAAGTTCAAACACTTCAACGTGATATTCTACGGGTACCAACACAGAGACACTGGCTAATTATTTATTTTATTTTGATCCTTTGCCATCCCAAAGACTCAAGGCAACAATGCCATAAAATGTGAATGAATGTAATAATGCAGCATAATATTTTGTCGGCCTTTTAAGACTTCCATAAGATGCAGTGTATTTTTATAATATCACTTGCATTCCAACTTTATACACCATGTACGCTACAAGGGAAATTATGTCATCAGTTTTCATGATGTAACATTTCTCAAGTCCTCAGATACCTGGATTAGCTGCTTCTGGGTATACATTATGAAGCACTTAAGGTTACTGATTAAAGGGTACCAGTTTCTCTAGTGCAATTCAATTGCTTTTAGAGAGTGTTCTTGTGTCTCAAGAACTGTAGTGATAAACCATCTAGTCAAATCAATATTCCATAGGACCTGCCAAGTATTTGTCATCATCAGCATAAAAGGCATATCACCTTATTCTCTAAATCAATCTAAAATGGGAAAGAAATCTGGGACTATGTTTCACTTACCATCTGGAAATGGCTTCGGAAAAATATCACACAGCAAACAATCTGTGTCACTTTAAAAGACTTTTTAAATATATATTATAAACATCTTTTCAGATGGTATCTTACTCCAGCCAGATTAAATTGGATTTATCCAACATCTAATAACATGTGCTGGACATGTAAAGCTGCACATGTTGATATTATGCACATATTTTGGTCATGCCCAAAGCATTGTGGGACATCTTTTGCCACCAATGGTGTTCTTGAAATATATAAGAGACTAGCTGGCCCGGCCACGTGTTGCTGTGGCTCATCCCTGTGACTGCCCCCACCCTGTTCCGACCCATGACCTATTCTGCCCCCTCCTCCGCCCACCCCGGCTCATCCCTGTGATTGGCCCCACCCTGTCCCCACCCATGAACTATCCCGGCCCCTCGGCCGAGTCTGCAAAGCCGAGCCAAGATGCTGTGGAGAGGGAAGCTTTCCTAGCTGCAGTACCAGTGTAGCCATCGCTAGAGGGCGCTGTTTTGCAACCTCTCCTGTGCTCCCAGCATCCCCGGCTGTCTGAGTTTTGTGTTCGGGAACAGTGGGTTTTACCTGCTTTACCTACCATAGGTGTGACATCTATCTATGCAACCTATAGACGGTCACTCGCATATTCGCTTGGGACGTTGTGTCCAAATTTGAACGCAATCGGTCAAGCAGTTTCGGAGAAAAGTGGAGACACACCCACATGCCCAGTTTACATTTATATGTATATAGATCGTATTTTACCAAGAGTTGCAGGGAGAGGGTCAGGCGGGAAACTTTGGAAGCTACATTGACCCCCACCCCCTTGCAATCTGGTGGGATCTAAATTTCACAAAATAAACAAATTAAGCAAATATTTGAATTTTTTTCACCAAAGAGTACTTTCCCCAAGCATTTATAGCCCAAGGGTCATCTAGTTCAACCCCCTGTAATGCAGAAATCCCCCTGGGCCCATAACCCAAATATAGGTATAAAAAGAGAGTTCCCTGGATGCCAAGTATTGTACATACAGCAGAAATCAGCCTATAGATTTAGAGGTGATTGTGTCCTGCTTCCTATTTAGGTTAACGTAACTTTTTTTTTTGGTAAAAGTATCTAGCAATGATTTGATGACTCAGTCATGCAGGATTCCACCATGAGTGACTCGCTCCCTGACTCTGACCTCCATGGGATTGCTCTGCTAGTCTTAAACATTTCCCCCTTTATTTGTCATATTATGAATGATACATGCAGCATTCATCTTTTTCTTTTAAAGGCTTAATTCCTTCATCAGTTTTTAAATTTAAAAAACGACTTGCACCCACTGTAAATGGTTAAATTTTCTCCTATTTTACCTTAACCATTTCCACCTAGAACTCCTTTATCTTTGCAGTTTTATTTCCCTCTCAGTTTAGCCTGAAGATTTGATGTGGACTTTATTCCAGGCACATTAAGGTTTGTGTTGCTCCAGGTAACTGCTGCAGCCCAGGAAGGGGTAGAAAATTTGAATTAGCACAAAGAAAGAGCCTGGCAATCAACAAACCATTTGTAATAATGGGGTGGGGAGAGAGGAAGCAGGAATCTACAGGAAAATGCTGTTTCATGCCATTATTATCTTGAGGCTTTATTGTTTCATTGCAGGTAATAGTGAGGTGTGGGCGGATAATGTGATTTCAGAGCTAGCAAAAAGCACTAAAAAAAAAAAAATCAAATGTATTTACCTATGGAAAAATCTCACACCATTCTTCCTCTTCTCTGTCTTTTAATCTTCCCGCTCCCATTTGTTACCTCTGCCATTTTCCTTTCTTTATGTAGGATCAGGAAAGAATTGGTGTGTTTTGTGGGGATTTCCTCTGAGCCTAAATAAGTTCTTGGGAAGCAGCAGCTCTCCTTTTCCCACAGAAACTGGTTTTGAGGTTGGCTCAGAGATGCCGCAGGCTGCTGTGTAGCCATAGCCGAGTGCCAAGAAAGCATCACTCCCCCCCCCCAATCAAGCAACTCAGAATCAAAGGGGACTGGATGCTTTTCGCCAGTGCTGCCAGAGTACAACCTTCTGCCAATATAGCTGCTATATGTGAAAAGTCAGCAGAACCACAGGGCAAGAGAAGACAGGAAAATTGTGTGCTGCACCTCTCCCGAGCTCAGAGAACCCCTCTTCCTTGTTATTGCCACTTTATATATTCCTGGTGTTTCAAATAGAGTTGATCCCTGGGCTTCGATGAAGGCCAGATCATTTCTCTCTTCCAACTATGCTTTCCAACTTCGCATTTCTCTCTTCCAGCTATCTTTCGACGAAGTCCCTTTGAAAGTTGTGCCTGAAACCGTAGAAATCAAAGAAAATGCTCTCAGTATCAAAATATCACTAGTATCAGAAAAAAAAATGTCAAGTACCAAGCTTTTCCAATATTGCCAAACATACTTTGGAATGTGTCAGTCATTCACCACTGAAGCAGCCACCTTGGGTGCAGAATCTTGTGGGATAGCACCTCTGCCTGCCCCTGGGGTTGTGGGGTGGCAGCTTCCGGTGAGATGTCATGAGATCTTGTTGAACTTGCACCAGAAGCTGCAGCAGCAGCTGGGTGACCCTGGTGAACAAAGTGGTGGCAGTGCAGGGACAGTGGCACTCTCCCGCTTCGCCTCAGGAGGCGAAATGGGGATGGGCAGTCCCTGCTAGTTACTGTATGCATGATTGCCGAGCCTTCCTTCTGTGACATTCTTGCATGTATGCCTTCACACATTTTATTTTATTTTATTATTTTTATTATTATTGATAATAATTGCACTGCATTGCATTGCATTGCAGTAGCACTCAGCTTACGTTACCTTAGGGTAATCAAATCAAATAATTTTTTTTATTGCATTTTTTTTATTGCATTAGCCGGTTGGCCATAGCACATAACACATAAAACATTTAATTTTTTTTAAAAAAAATCCTAGCAGTAACCCACCGCTATTATACAGAGCATGTTATCGAAAACACTTACAAAACATCGAATATAAAAACATGCACTATAAAACAGAATTTGGTAAAAACTAGGATGCATCATGTGTGTTTTGTCCATTGGAGAATGTTTAGTGAAATCCGTGTCTAGAGAAAATTAGCCAGTCGAGAGAGCTCTGAGTTTCAGGGCCTGCAAGATATAAATGGCCACTCTGCGGGTAACCCTGGGGTTAGCGTTCACCAATAGATATTTCATGTGGTCATCTTCCAAGGTGATAAGCGAAGGAATTAGTATGAGGAGCCTTGGTCTTATTGCGTCGTATAGGGGGCAGTGAAAGAAAAAATGGATAAAATCCTCTATCTTTCCCTTGTTGCATGGGCAGAGTCGGAGATAGGGGGGAGTGTTGGAAAATATACCCTGTAAAAATGCTGTGGGGATGGACTGGAAGCAGGCAAGTGTGAAGGCCCTTCTTTGTGAAGGGTTCATCAGGTCGCTCAAATAGTGAGCCATAGTTCTTATTGCCTTCACGCGAGGATACCAAGTGGATAGGTTGGCCACGTTAGATAGGGCCAGGTCCCGCGCTTCATCCCTATCCAGTGTATAGGGTAATGTAAACTAGGGTAATGTAAACTTTGGGTTGCAAAAGTGGCAAACCCAGAAGTGTTTCGCCGTGCACAGATGTGCAGAAGCGGTTCCTCCAGTTGCAGAAACCTCAGGATCCAACCAGGGCTCTGGAATGGATCCCATCTGCAACTGGAAGTACCACTATATATGCCAGCCACCTTGGAAAAGAATCGTGTGAGCAGCATAAAATTATTGAATAGCATAACATCAAGAATAAAATTACATTCATTAAACAAGTGCAAGATACATAACAAATCATTAAAACAGATTAACATGGCTGGTTCACTCCCCACTCTCCAGGGAAAACATAGGTGAGCAGATGAAGTTTAGGAAGGTGTCTAGATGCCAATACTGTTAGTGCCTCCTTGAAATTTACTGGGCGTGCATCCCAATGGGCACTAAATAAAAATGGTCAAAGACCTCTGGACAGTTAAGTCCAGTCAAAGGTGACTATGGGGTTGGGGTGTTCATCTCGCTTTCAGGCCAAGGGAGCCAGCGTTTTTCCACAGACAGCTTTCCGGGTCATGTGGCCAGCATGACTAAACCGCTTCTGGTGCAATGGAACACTGTGACTGAAACCTTCCTGCCACAGCGGTACCTATTTATCTACTTGCACTGATGTGCTTTCAAACTGCTAGGTTGGCAGGAGCTGGGACAGAGCAACGGGAGCTCACCCCATCGCAGGGATTCGAACCGCCAACCTTCTGATCGGCAAGCCCTAGGTTCAGTGGTTTAGACCACAGCACCACCTGCATCACTATGCTGGTGTTAATGGACCTAATATGAACCTCAGGAGCACACAGCACTACTAGAAAGGTCTCCACTGAGGACTAAGTGACTAAGCAGGGGTTTACGAGGTAAAGAGGGCTTTAGGAAGGGTGCTCCCTAATATGCCATACTAAAAGGTGTTCCAGATAGGCCAATCCAAAGGGACTGAGGAACACGACATAAAAAATGAAACTCATATGCACAAAAAAATGACACTAAAAAGGGGTGGGGTGGGGTGAAATCACTATTAGGGTTGTCAGATGATCCCAAAGAAAACAGAAACTGAAACAGAAGGGAATAATGAAAATCTCTCACCCCAAATCATATACAAGGCCAGCTTGTATTCATACAAGATTATTAGTACACTCCTCATGGAAATTTCTGTTCCCCATACTCAGTGTCGCCTCCCCCAATCTCAGGATGTGTTATGACCCTACACACTTCCTTCTGAAACTACAAAAAAGTCCATGTTGGGGACATTCCGTTGCAAGGAGATCTAAATAATCTTATTGTAATGGTTATGTTTGCACCAACTGGAGATAGGGAGCTGTGCTGCTTTTGTTTTCACAATGCAAAGCAATACATTTGCAACTGGGCAAATTGATGCAATTTCCCTAGAACTTCCAAGCCCTAGGAATATTAAATTATTTTTGTATTGATCAAGCTTTGTGTGTCTGCAGAGCACTACACAACTGCTTTAACTCTGAAGAAAAAGCATGTGAGAATAAGTTCAAACAAGGAGAACCATCTTAAACAGAAATTGCATATGAAGAGTGTGCATTAAAGATGCAAAGAAGAAGCAGGGAGAAAAGAAATCTTGAGATCAGATAAAAGGGTAAAAACTGTGATTGGGCTAACAGTGAACAATGGCTGGAATTTCTCCTGCATTTAATTCTACCAAATTATTTCACTCATAGCATTTCAATCAACCAATCTTTTTCAGCTAAAGTTCACAAAATTACATATGGTTCATAGACAAATGGCAGCAGTGCTGTGCAGCATTCTAAGAGAGAGTTAGCAAAACAATCCCATGTCGTCCAGTTATTAAACTTTAGTTCTTTTGAGGTCAATATACCTCACCTTTATTCAATCCAAAGACCAGTAACCCATGCCTCTGTCTAGCTGTCAATGTTCTAGTGTGAATGCAGAACTGCCCGCAGGCTGTTTCCCAAACACTTGCATGGAAGGAACGACTCAGCACGCTTAAAGAAATAACACGTGCAAAGATCCCACCCCCACACTGCAGTGAGGCTCACATGCAGGAATTCTGGGCACACAATTTAGTACCCGTTTGGCTTTGCATAAGTTTGCTCATACCCTTCAACTTTCAGATGAAAATAGGGGCATTTCTTACTCCCCCACGACTGACCCACCCTCCTCAACCCATCATTTTTGTTTCCCCCTCTACTACATAACATTTCCTATTAGGAAAAGGGCTACCAGCACCACACCAACAGGCCACAGCAAACACTCTCTCCAGCACCCCGAGACACTCTTTACTAATGAATTGGGGCACACATCGATCCACTGAAAATCCAACTGATTGTTCTGGTCCAGTGGTAAAGAACATGTTTTCCCAGGAAAGTGGCGGGGCAAGTGGAAAACCACTCAGACCCATTATTTCTAAGCACAGGACAAGCAGAAGTGTGGATGACCTAGGGTTGCCATATTTCAGACAGTGAAAATCCGGAGACAAAGGTTGTTGAGCCGACATGGGCAGTGGTGGTAAACTGCCTAGTACGCAGAAAATGAGCACTCCTCTTGGGGGATGGGAATATGCTGGAACATTTTACAGGCTCAAGTCCTTAAGACTAGGGTTCACACGTGATCATAGCTGTCAAGTTTTCCCTTTTCTCACAAGGAAGCCTATTCAGCATAAGGGAATTTCCCTTTAAAAAAGGGAGAACTTGACAGCTACGCACATGATTGAGGAGAGAGGGGGAAAATCAAAGATAAAAAAGGAATTGGTCACATTCTCCCTGCTGCAACCCTGAGTATTCATTTCGTTTTCTTATAAGTAAAATTCCTGTTAAAAGCTATTGGCTCGGCAACTGTCTTAACTAATGGATTATGGGTTCATAAACAACCATGTCTTCTCTTTTATGCATTTATGCTTTGATGTTATTTTCCAGCTTGTTAATCTCACTAACTTTACTGTCTTCTGGTTTGTTTTTTTATTAGAGTTATTTCCATCTTTGTCTAATAACTCCATTTCACGTTTGCTGAAGTCGTTAAGTCTGATGGCTCTAGCTCATTCTTTCCACCTACAATAAAACTCACCTTTAATCCTCTTTCATAATCTGCTGTGTTTCTGCTCCCCAGAAGGAAAAAAAATGCATTGTGTCCTTTTGTCTCCATACAGAGTCAAAATTATCTCTTCCTTCAGTTTGCTAACAGGGCTATAGCAAAACCAAATACTTTAGTCTGATGTCTTTCCTAAAAGGTATATTAAATATAATTAGACATTTCTGCAGAGAACAACCATCTGGCACTGTGTAAAGAAGACCTCTTTTCAGTTGATTATAGTCTGACCTTCTAGCTTTTGTACCAGAGCTCTCCAAACTACCTTGTCTGCAAACAGATCCCAGGGGGCTTTTTTTAATGCAATCATTTTCATCCTACCTCCACTTTTTGATAGCAGTTTTCTGCCCAAATCCATTGCTAAATCCATTGTTAAAATACTAAACTCCTTATACAAATAGTTTTTTTCTTTACTTGGACACATCAAACTGATTTTTTTTTAAATTTGAGCTTTTGGCCAGCATGGAAATGTCTTCCAGGGCTACCTTTGAAGGTGAGCCGGAAACTACAACTAATCCAGAATGTGACAGCTGGACTGGTGACTGGGAGCGGCCGCCGAGACCACATAACAGGGTTCTGTCTTCACCCCCATGCTTTTTAACATCTACATGCAGCCGCTGGGAGAAATAATCAGGGGGTTTGGGCTGGGTGTTCATCAGTATGTGGATGATACCCAGCTCTACCTCTCTTTCAAATCAGAACCAGTGAAGGCAGTGAAGGTCCTGTGTGAGTGCCTGGAGGCGGTTGGAGGATGGATGGCGGCTAACAGATTGAGATTGAATCCTGACAAGACAGAAGTACTGTTTGTGGGGGACAGGAGGCGGGCAGGTGTGGAGGACTCCCTGGTCCTGAATGGGGTAACTGTGCTCCTGAAGGACCAGGTGCGCAGCCTGGGAGTCATCTTGGACTCACAGCTGTCCATGGAGGCACAGCTCAACTCTGTGTCCAGGGCAGCTGTTCATCAGCTCCATCTGGTACGCAGGCTGAGACCCTACCTGCCCGCAGACTGTCTTGCCAGAGTGGTGCATGCTCTAGTTATCTCTCGCTTGGACTACTGTAATGCGCTCTACGTGGGGCTACCTTTGAAGGTGACCCGGAAACTACAACTAATCCAGAATGCGGCAGCTAGACTGGTGACTGGGAGCGGCCGCCGAGACCACATAACACCGGTCCTGAAAGACCTACATTGGCTCCCAGTATGTTTCCGAGCACAATTCAAAGTGTTGGTGCTGACCTTTAAAGCCCTAAATGGCCTTGGTCCAGTATACCTGAAGGAGTGTCAACATGCCCATCGTTCTGCCCGGACACTGAGGTCCAGCGCCGAGGGCCTTCTGGCAGTTCCCTCGCTACGAGAAGCCAAGTTACAGGGAACCAGGCAGAGGGCCTTCTCGGTAGTGGCACCCACCCTGTGGAATGCCCTCCCACCAGAGGTCAAAGAGAATAACAATTACCAGACCTTTAGAAGGCATCTTAAGGAAGCCCTGTTTAGGGAAGCTCTTAATGTTTGATGGATTTCTGTATTTTAATATTTTGTTGGAAGCTGCTCAGAGTGGCTGGGGTATAAATTATTATTATTATTATTATTATTATTATTATTATTATTATTATTATTATAACATCGGTCTTGAAAGATCTACATTGGCTCCCAGTACGTTTCCGAGCACAATTCAAAGTGTTGGTACTGACCTTTAAAGCCCTAAGTGGCGTCAGTCCAGTATACCTGAAGGAGCGTCTCCACCCCCATCGGTCTGTCCGGACACTGAGGTTTAGTACCGACAGCCTTCTGGCGGTTCCCTCGCTGCAAGAAGCCAAGTTGCAGGGAACCAGGCAGAGGGCCTTCTCGGTAGTGGTACCCGCCCTGTGGAATGCCCTCCCATCAGATGTCAAAGAGAAAAACAGCTACCAGATTCTTAGAAGACATCTGAAGGCAGCCCTGTTTAGGGAGGCTTTTAATGTTTAATCGATTATTTTATTTTTCTGTTGGAAGCCGCCCAGAGTGGCTGGGGAAACCCAGCCAGATGGGCGGGGTATAAATAATAAATTTTATTATTATTATTATTATTATTATTATTATTATTTGCTTTCCATACTGCTGATTTCCTGAAGTTTGCGTAATGGAGACATAGTATTCTTATGTATTTGATTTGAACAAATGTAGTCCAATTAACACTTGTGGGGTTGCATTATTATTACTTTTAATGACATTTACACCCCTCTCATCCTTGGGGGCAACATGGAAGGGGCTTTCCATTTCCCTTACCCTCACAACAACAAACATCCTGTGAATAGGTTGGACTGGGAATGTGTGATTGGCCCAAGGTCACAAAGCATGCCATAAATTAAACCTTGTCCTTCTCAATCCCAATCCAACACACTAAACACCACATTCTAATGGCTCTCTCATAGTCTTTTCTTTAACTTCATGTAGCTTAGTTATTTGGTATCACTGTAGTCCCTTCAGGTGTTCTCTGTGTGTAGAGTGACACAGTCATTAAATATGGCGTGCCTTCCAAAACAGATGGAATACAGGCATGCCACAAACCCCACAACTCATCATGACTCATACTATTTCTTCATGTTGTTTCTGTGAGCCAGCTTAATGTGGTTCAGCCTTAACTGTGGGCCGGAAAGATCTGTGGCCAGAGCCTCTTCCAGCCACAGTTTCATTAAATGGCCTTATTCTCTCAATCTCAGTTCTACATTATACGAATGGTGAACTGTAAAGGATATATATGAAATACATGAAGTCCTGTGCATATTAACGATGCTGTATGAATTACATTTATTCAATAATTCTGTTAATATGACCTTGTGTGCAGATTGGTCATTTTCTCTCTAAGCCTGATCTGATTTACTGGATTTATTATTTCCCATGTTAAAATCCAAGTTCTTGCCCCACCTTTCTTTACCCCATCACAGTTTCATTTAAAGTATTGAATATCTTTCCTGGATTCTGATTGCTAAAAATAATTAATTTTCATTTGTTTTCACTTAATTGCTTTTGCAGTCTGCCATCCAGGTCACAGAGATGATCTTTTAAAAAGAACCTCAAATGACATTTTGCCTTGTTTGTTCTGCCTCCAAATTTAACATTTAATATTCTTCGGAAATCTGGTTTAGCAGCAAATCTTTGTTTGAAGCAAATATCTAGGTTAGCCTTGGGTATGCCTAAGAAAGTTTGTACTTAGGGTGCAGACTTTTATCCTTTATAGTCCTGTGAAATTCAGAAAAGTTTATTTATATGTGAAATGAATCATCCATGTATCAGGCTTCTGCAATTTTACCCACATTATCTTCTCTGAAGAATGGTTCTGTTGTTAAAATGGTTCATGGAAGAGATTGAGAGCTATTCTGCATCCATTTAATATTTCCTTTAAAAAACAAAACAGTGAAGGAAAAAAATTCTAAATTACGCTAGTTTGGGGAACTAAAGCTGCCATCAAAATAAATGAACCCTTCCTCCTATACTTCATCTATATCTATATCTATATATCTATATCTATATCAGGGGGCTGGGAGGGGACAGACTTTATGCTTTTGCAATCTACTTTATTCACCCAAGCTCTACCAACATGGAGTGAAGTGCAACAGACATTCAATAAGACTTGGAATCATTTTGCGTTTTTTAAGTACCAGAGCTGAACAGAGTTCACAGTTTATCCATACAAAAATCTACTCTTGGTTACTGACCACCCACTTCCCAGTCTCATCATTTCAACAGTTTGATTTAGAGTGGGAGAATGTATTTTGTTGTTGCTATTATTAAATATTGGAAGTCAGAAATCCTTGGAAATTTACTGCAAATCACCCAGAGTGGATCCCAATATATCTTCTGCCAAGCTCTGATCTATGCATACCATGAACACACACAGTCAGAGTATTGCCAGAGAAGGGGTGGTTCTTTTGGGGTATTAAAATTAGGCACAGCATTACCCCCCCCCAAAAAAATGAAGTAACACAATGAGCACACAAATGGGGTGAAGCCAAAACAGCCCAAAGAAAACTACATAGCACTGCCATCTTCTTATGCGCCTGGTGCTTGGCATAGAGCTTCCTATTAAGAGAGCTGTTCTAGGGGCTTATATACCTTTGGGGTTACATAAATCACAGCTGGTATTGAGATGAAACATCCATTTCCACAAAAGTGAACTGTTGGGGCTACGTCTGGTGTTTGGGTGATGAACCAGATGAAAGACTAAATAATAGTAGCCAGGGAACCAATACAAATAAAGACAGATTATATTTCTTATTCCAGGTGCCGTAAAGTGGATAAGTTCTGACCAGATTTTCCTAATGGATGAAAAGGTTTCTGCTTTAGGTGTTCGTTTCGTATTGTTTGTGAAATTATCTTCAGCTGTTCTTTGTGCTGTTTTTAAAAATAGTTTAGCTGATTTTGTAGTATGTTTGTAACTCATCATGAGGCATGTGTAAAAGATATAACAACAACAACAACAATTCATGCCATTGTGTAAGTAAATTAGAGAGGGTGCCTATATAATCTACTGTATATAGTTTTTCTTTGCCTAGATTCTATTTTCTGCCTCTCCCCTGTCTCTCTCTCTCCCTCTCCCTCCCTCTTTCTCTCTCTTCCGCCCTCTCTCCCCCAGGCAGAGCCAGGTCATTGCACAGAGTAAAAGGAGTGACTCTCTCTCTACTCATCTGTGAAGTATTCAGATTCAGTGAGTGAACTGTGCACTGTTCTCCTAAGCACAATCCAGCCTCTGGGCTTCTTTTCCCCTCCTCTCTTGCCCCAGCAGCAACAGCAGACTCTTGTTAAAAGTCCTCATAAGGAGATAACATAGAACCTTGAGAGTGATACTAATTAAGTTATTAACATTCAGTCTCTGAATTTCAGAGACTGAATGTCATAGTCAAGAATCAACAAACAATGTTTAAGCTCCTATAATGATAAATGATGTATATGTGATAAAGACCCTAAGTGGGTAAAAGTTCGGCCTTGAAAGAAAGTGGGTAGGTAGACCTCAGGTGGTAGCACAGAAATGTACTATTGTCATCAGGTTCACAAAATAACCCACATTGAATGAAGCCCTTGGTTCTAATGCAAACAACAAACATTTCAAAATGTTGTGGCCTTTCTCAAAAGCAAATACAGCACACTTATATCTGAAATAACAATGAGATCCTAAATCGCAAATGCAGCTTCAGAATGCTTTAAGATGAACTCAGCTCTTTTATGTAGCAAACTACATAAGATATGATTAAGGCATGCTACTGACGGTTGAGCATTATGAGAATAAAAGTACACGAACCAAAGAATTTTGTCTAACGAGCTGAAGTGGCAGCTTCATTATCCTGCAGCACCAAAGCCATCTTCCTTCACCACCACAACAAAAAAGGCATTAGAACACCAATAATTCTATATAAAGGGAAGGATTCAATGTTGCTTCATTATCCTGCAGCACCAAAGCCATCTTCCTCCACCACCACAACAACAAAAAAGGCATTAGACCACCAATAATTCTATATAAAGGGAAGGATTCAATGTTGCACTGTTATAAATGGTCCATTAGCACAAGAATTTCTACTTTCCTAACACTCTCCTCACTTCCCACCAAGTGCTGTTCTCCCAGTCCCTCAGAGTCAACTTAGGGGGACACAGCAGAAGTCCTTGAGCATGCTTCTGTTAGCAGGCCCAATTAGCTGAATCCAGCCCAAAGTCTCTAATTTTCACCATACAGTGGTACCTTGACTTACGAATGACTTGACTTGCAAATGTTTCGAGTTACGAACAGAGTTCCGTCCACCATTTTGGATGCGGTTTAGATAGGATTTTTTTGACTTACAAATTTTTTTAAAAAAATTCCCCATTGGCTTCGACTTATGATTTTTTTGACTTACGAAGGTCCATTAGGAATGGATTAAATTTGTAAGTCGAGGTACCACTGTACTTATTTTACATCTATTTGTGTGCACCTTTTAATGTTTTTTTCTTAGTAAGCCTGACCTCACTGACATTTTGAATACCCCCTTAGTCTCTTCACTCTGGAAGACTCTAGGCTGCCAAGAAAGTGTGCAAAACAAGGACTCAGATGCACAGGGCATAGAAAGATCTAGATTGCATTTGCTGACCTTGATTCAGGTTGATCAGTGGGTTACTCTCCCCAGTGATACATATCAGCATGAGGCCTCCAGGACACACAAATGTCTCTCTCCTTCTGCCTCACCTCTAACTCCATTAAGTCATCTGTGGCATGACCTAATTTACTCAGCATTAAAGCCCCAAAGCTACATGCCACCAACATTACCATCAACCAGTATGCACATTAGTATCCATTACCGTGGTGTAACATTCAGTGAAGCTGAGGCTCCAATACTGTGGCCACCTCGTGGAAAAGACCCTGATGTTGGGAAAGATGGGGGGCACAAGGAGAAGGGGGCGACAGAGGACGAGATGGTTGGACAGTGTTCTCAAAGCCACCAACATGAGTTTGACCAAACTGCGGGAGGCAGTGGAAGACAGGAGTGTCTGGCTCTGGTCCATGGGGTCACGAAGAGTCGGAAATGACTAAACAACAACAGCAACATTCAGTTCCTTTTGCACACAACCCTCCATTTTCAATCTGCATTTTCCCGTATTTACTTGAAAAGCCCATGACAGAATATCTGGTACCCAGTTGCCTAAACAGCACAGTCTGTTCCTTGATCCTTTGTCCCCTCCCTAAGTAACCTAACCTTTAAGAATTATTTCCCTTGAAATTAAGTGTTGTATCCTCATGGGTTCTCTTTTCTAGTCTGGTTCCCCTTCTTATTTCCTAACCTCCAGCCTCCATTGACTCATAGAATCATAGAATTGAAGAGTTGGAAGAAACCATGAGGGTCATTGTTGTTATTTTGTACTCTTGGTTATAGAACTAAGAGAACCCATGGGTACACACAGCCTTGTTTTCCTCCTGCCAAATATCTCACTCTGAAAAGAACTCCCACCAAAGAGAGATCAAGGAACCACAAGGACTTCACCTGAACCCTCTGTTGTCCATTGTAAATTGCCCAAACAGCTCTGATGACTTAGCACCTGAGGTGGTCCACAAGCTTCTACCCCTGAAGAAAAAGTGTGCTTTCCTCTCGTCATTCTAGGTGAAGTGTATGTTCTCCTATCAGCAGTTGACAGATGGTAGATCACATTCTACTTCTGGAACTCTGGGTTATTTGTTGAAGATTCACTTCCAATCATTTATCAATAGCAGCAACAACATAACTTCCCCTCTTCTAAATTATACTCCTGAAATAATGAAAGCTGGGGGATGGTACCCAGGAGTGAATTCATGTGCAGAGGAACTGTGAGCTCTGTTCAAGTCTAGTATTAGAAAAGCCCAAATAAATTCCTGGCCTAAAAATTATTTAATTCTTAGTGTATGTCTGTTGCGCTTACCTCCACATTGGTGGACCTCAGAGTTCTAGTAAAAATAATAATAATGGAATTCATAAACCTGAAATCTTCCTTCTCCTGCAAATCTTGTTGTTCCTATTCTAGTTCTATCTTTCTGAACAAATGAAGCTGCACTGCTTCTATCCAGTGCTGTTTTATTCAACCTCCCAGTCCAATTCGGCTCACCATGCTTGCCTGCTAGTATATATCACACTTCCATTGCAATATTTTGTATCAATATCCTCCTATCTCTGCCATTCATTTCTATTTAATCCTAAGGTTCCCAGACCAATTTCAATGCTGCCATTGTAATCTTTTATTTCTTGCATACCAGTCCATCTCTCTATTTTTGTATATTTGGTGATTCTAACTTTTAGCCTGATAGATAATCTCCCCTAGTATAAATGTAACTAAGGTTGCATACACCCTATACCTTTAAAGCACATTTGAAACACATTATTTTCACCAAATAATTCTGGGCCCTGTAGTTTACCCCTCGTAGAGTTACAGTTCCCAGCAACCCTTAACAAATGAGGGGAAAGGATGTGTTTTGAATGCATTTTAAAGTTATAACTTGTCCTGTGACTTGCTATGACTCTTAACACAGGACCCCAAAAAATACACATCAATTGGGTATATGTGACATGCATGTACACACATCTACATATGGGCCTGAGGTGAGATTCTAGACATGTTCTGCTGAACATGGTAGGAAGTTTCCCTGCTATCAGGAACCCTTATTCCAGAATTACTTCTAAGTGAGTTTACCCTTAAAATCTGCCTTCAGGTCTTCATGCTAAATTCAGAAAGGTTTACAGTGGAACTGATATATCCTGGGATGTTGGGGAGCAGACTTGCTCACATGGTCTCTTCCCCCATTCAAGGCCACACACATTTGCCACAAATGCTTGAACAGGGCTAACACCACCCACTAATACTAGTTAGCTGTTAATACTGAACATCTAAACAACTAAAACATTTAAGGAAATACTCCTATTGCCATTGCTACTTCCTGCTCTGGCTCCTTTCCCATCAAACTAAGGACAACATAGTTGCGACTAAACTTTTGAAGACACATTAGAAGAGAGTGAAACATTTAAGCTATATGTCATAGGGGTGTTCTGCCAATATGGTTTTCATGTAACCTCAGTATATTTAGTTTTTAAAATCTCTGGAAAGCACTTAAGAACCCCTGCTATTGTTGTATTGATTTTCGTAATATCACTTGATATACTGATTAAATGATTCAGACATTGATATCTGTTGACTGCAAAAGGTCTTTTTCGTGAGAATTTCAGAGTATGAAAAATGAAATGGGAGAAAAGGAGTTGAAATGATTTCTTAACACACTAATGCTTCCTGCCTTAGTTCGCTGATCCTCTACAGTCTTTAGTGCCATAACTTTGAATCCCATTGTGGGTTCAGCCTTTGAGACCATGGTGAGTTTCTGAATTTATATCATGTTGCCATGGAGGTCATTTTTCTTGGTGATAAGGTGTGTGATTGCTTCTAGAGAGAGAGAAAAGGAAGAAAAGAAGCGGTAACATTTTACAGTCTTTGAGTATAGCAACCCATTACAGACTGAAAAGCTGATATGAACTGAATTTGCTCCTGGGTGAATGTGAAATTATTCCATTTCTACCTTTCTCAGCAGGTGTAGCAACAGGAAAACAACAGGAGTAGCACCTTTTTGGCATGGGAGAATATCTACCCATTTTGTAAGAAGAAATGAGGGGAGAAATTATTATTATTACTATGCTATTACTATGGTGTAACTTTTTATTAGAACAGTGGTGTCAACAAATACATTTGTGTAATATTTTGTCCCTTTTTTATTGTACAGTCGTACCTTGGTTCTCAAAGGCCTTGTGACTCAAACCTTTTGGCTCCTGAACGCTGCACACCTGGAAGTAAGTGTTCCAGTTTGTGAACGTTTTTTTGGAAGCCTAACATCCAACGCAGCTTACACAGCTTCTGATTGAGTACAGGAAGCTCCTGCAGCCAATCGGAAGCCGTGCCTTGGGTTTCGAATGTTTTTGAACGGAATTCCAGAACAGATTCCTTTTGAGAACCAAGGTACGACTGTCTTGGAATATAGTGGTATCTCATGCCTATTGAGAGTCATAGGGCAGGGAAACCAAGCATAGGTGGAGCTGAAGCTACTGACAGACAGAGCCAGATAATTGAGTTACACAGGAACCAAACTGAGACTAAGGAGGTGGAAATGGTTACCAGTGCCGCCTTGGGCATAGCCAGGATTTTTGTTAGGGAGGGGCAAGACTTTTGTCAGGGGTGGGGGGCAGAACCGATGTGATTGGTCAGTTATTTAAGCCTTTCTATTTTTTTTACTTGATCTGGGGGGGGAGCTTCCCCCCTGCCCTCCTTGGCTACGCCCATGAGTGCTGCCCGCTGGACTGGCAGTAAGGAGTCCAGGTGGCATGTGGGGACTGGCTGTGATTGAGATGGGCAGGACAGTACCTCATCTTCCCAATTGAACCATCCCCCATTACTGGAGGTCAGGACAAAAGTAAAAATAAACACTGTATTGAAATCTTGCTGTAATCCTGAAACAGAAATGCTGAGAGCACAGGTCAGAGTGGTGAATTTCTGTCCCAGCCATGGTCCACATCTTCCTCCATGAGATGGTAGACAATTGACTGCAGCAGAGATACTTGTGTAGGTTCCAGTGAAATTTAGAGCTCTGATTTTCAAGGATTCTACATTACACAAGCAGCCTTCTTGAGTCCAGGGGCCTCCAGACTTCAGATAGTC
Source organism: Zootoca vivipara (assembly GCF_965207765.1). Lineage (NCBI taxonomy): Eukaryota > Metazoa > Chordata > Lepidosauria > Squamata > Lacertidae > Zootoca > Zootoca vivipara. The sequence continues at coordinate 33,231,500 of NC_142583.1, forward strand.
ACTTCCATCTCATGGAGGGTGGTGGAGACTGCGACCAATGGGGTGGGAGATAGACCCGAGCGTTCTTTTTACCACTCTCAGCACTACTGTATTTTGTTTCTGGAGTACTATAGTGCCTGAAGGCAGACATCAGAATTCTACCAGGTGGAAAACTTGGACAGGATAAAAAAAGCTATAGTGTCCTGATCAAGGCTTCCCTTGAAGTACTATTCCCTTGAATAGTACTGCTCTATTCTGCCTTGGTCAGATAACACATGGAGTACTGTGTCCAGTTCTGGGCACCACAAGCTGGAACACATTGACAAGCTGGAATGTGTGCAGAGGAGGGCATCCAAGATGATCAAGGGTCTGGAAACCAAGCCTTACGAGAAATGCTTAAGGGAATTGGGTATGTTTAGCCTGGTAAACTGGGAGAATATTTGATAGCCATCTTCAAATATCTATAAAACTGTCATGTGGAGGATGGGGTAAGCTTGTTCTCTCCTGCTTTGAAGGCTAGGACCCGAACCAATGGATTCAAGTGACAAGAAAGGAGATTCTGACTAAACATCAGGAAAAAACTTTCTGAGCTGTTTGACAGTGGACTCTCGCAAGAGGTGGTGGACTCTTTCCTTGGAGGTTTTTAAGCAGAGCTTGGATGACCATCTGTCATGTATGATCTAGCTGAGATACCTGCATTGCAGGGGGTTGGACTAGATGACCCTCAGGGTCACTTCTAGCTCTAAAATTCTGTGATTCTAAGTATACTACACAAGAGGAATTTTCAGTCTCCTTCCAGTGAAGCCTTCCATGCAGAAACAGAGAGGATCAAACCCAACAAATCACAGGATTTCCCAGAGTCGCATTTCAAGAGGCACAAGTGACTTCTGCTAGAGGGAAAGTAATCAACAGATATTACCACATAAATACACATTTTGCATCAGTGTATAGGATTCTTGAATTCTGAAGCCTTAATAGCCAAGATGTGATGTATTTCCTTCCCTCAGCAGTACCCCAGTCATGGATCTAGAATGGGAGGTAGGTCATTTGGAAAAGAACTACTGACTAAGCAGTTCTGAAACAACAGCAATGGCAATGGCAACAGCAACAGCAACAGGTGGAAACTTGGACAGGATTGAAAGAGCTATATGAATATAGAAATATTTATTTTTATTTCAATTTTTTTCATTTTTCATTTGTATGCCGCCTTTCCACAGTTAAAAACAATGCTCAAGGTGGCTTACAACATGACAAGATTTACACAATTACAAAAGTCACAAACAATAAATAAACCACATCAAAAATGCACAACCAAATGGAAAACAATTTCCACATAAATCAAAATCTAAAACTAAGACTAAAGCATTAATATCACAGTTTAAAATGGCATAGGTAAAAAACAACAGCAATTTAAACAAAACAACCAAACAACAACAACATAATTTATTATTTATACCCCACCCATCTTGGGTATAACAGCAACAGAAATGTTCATAGATCCACATTCCAAATACTTTCCTCCCCCACCCTATCGCCAACTGCTGTTCATTCCCATATAGGAAATGCATCCACTGACAACTTCTTGATGGAAGACAAATATATTTCTATTGATGAAATCTAGGCAGGGGAAAAATCTTGTAAAAAGTTCTTTGTCATCATCAAAAAGCAATAGAAACTGTGACAAGAGTGAAGGATATATTTTTAAAACAACAAACTTTTTCATCTTTTGAGGGGCAGAGCACCAGAGGTAGCCATGAAGAATACCTGGTGATTACTCAATGGCAGGATCTTTCAGAACCTATACAAATGCCTTCTCCAAGGCATCATATGCAATAAAACTTTGGTCAGAATGAAATTTTTATGCGATTTGATCCCAAAGAGCACACATAAGCGCACACATACTGCTTCCCCAAGTGGTAGTGGTCTGTTAGGGGAAGAAGAAGGAAATAATAATAATAATAATAATAATAATAATAATAATAATAATAATAATAATTTATTATTTATACCCCACCCATCTGGCTGGGTCTTCCCAGCCACTCTGGGCGGCTTCCAACAGAAGAATAAAACACAATAATCTATTAAACATTAAAAGCCTCCCTGAACAGGGCTGCCTTCAGATGTCTTCTAAAAGTCTGGTAGTTGTTTTCCTTTTTGACATCTGTTGGGAGGGTGTTCCACAGGGTAGGCGCCACCACCGAGAAGGCCCTTTTGGATATTCATATAGTATATAACATTTATTTGCTTGATGAGATCTGTAACCCTGTCTCAATGGCTCTGGAAAAGCTACAAAGTTGAACATTATAATAAAAGATGTTATTCTGAATCCTCACAAAATAGGCAGTTGCCAATTCAGGCTGGTTTTCTCAGGTAAGTCCTTTACATACATAAAAACTCATTCTCTCTCCCCCTGCAACACTCGCCGATCAAATTACCTCCTTACATCACAGTTTGGGGGAATATTCAGGATCACATTCCTCTTGAGGGGCAACCTCTGGTGAGTGACTCCAGAGGAAAACAGTAAGCAGATATACAAATTTGATTCATAGCTTATGTACCGTAGCCTAAATTCTAATCATGCAAAACCGGAGGTTTCTGCACAACACCCCAATCACACCTCCCCATTCTCTATCCAATGAGCAAGAGGCATGATCACACCTCAAGAACCAATCCCAGCAAGGCAAAAACTGGAGGCGGGGCTGGTGAGAGGTGTGGCATGGGGAAAGAGGGTGTGGCCTAGGGAGAGGGCAGAGTCCCAAGGGTTAGATGGAGAGTGCTACATTTGGCCTCCAGGGTTGAGGCTCCTTGTCCCTGCTTTGTATGAAGTATGGTGCTGTATTTAAGAAGTCCTTTTACTTCAAAAATCTAACCAGGTTTCCCTTGGATGGTTTACAACAAATACTGACTTATTTGCCCTGAAATTCTCAATCTGATCTAAATAGGGCAAGAAGTTGCATGTAGGGCTTAGTGTGCTAGATCTGGAATAGCAATCAGCCTCTTCATGCATTGCCGCTCACGTTGGCATGTTGAGTGTGACATCTGCAAAGCATATCACACTCATAATGACAGTGATCTTTATAAAAGCACAGGAAGCTTATTTTTATTTATTAAATTCATATCCTGCCCTTCCTCCCCAAGGATCCCATGGTGCCACAGGGAATGCCACCAGGATCAAGGATCCCAGCTTGAAGGCTGAAGCCCTATAGACACTCATCTGTGACTCAGCCCCATTGAACTCAGTGGGACCTACATTTGAATAAACTTTTATTGGATTGTACTGTTTATGTGCATTTTCCATTCATATGTTGAGAAGTAATTCCCATGAATAAAACAAAACAAAACCCTGATGGCAATTTTAGAAACTGTCAGCAAATGACAGCTGTCACTGAAACAAAAGAAATTGCAATACGTATGGAAATACTGACCCCTTTCCAGCCTCAGACTTCTGGGCTTTCTGGGGAAAAAAATAGTTCAATTGCTTTACTTCTGCAGTTCAAACACATATTTTGTTTGTTGGGGGGGGGGGGACGGGACTGCAGAAATGGCTTTCACAGGGCAAAATGGTTGTACAACTGTTTCCTTCCTATCAATCACCTTTCCAAACTGTCTTTTAGAAAACTGTTTATAAAGCCCTGGGAAAGCAAGAAGAATTGTTTTGTGTGGCATTTTGGAAAATGGCTTTCTGTAGCCATTTTAGAACATCTTCTTGTCTGAATGTGAAATCAGCAGAAGTTTATGTCAAGTAATGGCTTTTGGCTAATTAAACAATCTACGGCCTTTAAAACTGTGGGTGTGGGGAGTATAATTTGTTATTATGGTACATATTTTAGTGTTTTTTATGTTGTAAACTTTCCTGTGATCCTCAGATAAAGGGCTGTATAGAAATTATTATTATTATTATTAATATTAATAATAATAATAATAATAATAATGTGGTGTGATAAATTGCCAGTTGTTCAATAACAATAATCAGACGTTGTTAGAATATATTCACTGCAGAGGAATAGAGATTTAAAAGGTTCTCTCCAGAGATTCCTGATGCTTTCACTTTCAAATCTCTACTGTTTTGTAGTAAATATATTTTAATAACCTGATATTATTTTCATTCAATAATTGACAATTTCCTTTTCTCCTAGAAAGTAAGAAGGTGCAAGGCCTCGAGTATCATAATTATAGTAGTTTTAAAAAATCACTTACATCTTAACAGTTATCATTCCCCTTGGTAAAAAGACTGCAATTTATCATTTATTATGACAGATGTAACAAAGTCACTTATAATAAGACAGAAATGAAAGGATCACCTTAGACATAATTTTAAAGAAATTCAAGTCATTAAGGATTTTAAAGAGAAGTTTGTGATGTTTAACAAATCATATTAGGTGTAAAGATGTAATTCTCCTCATACACAGCCTGGCCTGGCTCTACCATTGGGCAGAGTGGGGCATATGCTTCAGGCAGCTGCTTTTGAGTACAGTCATACCTCGGGTTACGAACACCTCGGTTTGCGAACAGTTTGGGTTACAAACTGCGCAACCCCGGAAGTGTCTGCACATGCGCAAAAGCGCGGAAATTGCGAAAATCGCGCTTTGCGCATGCGCAAAATGGTGTCGCGCGTCGCGTTCGGTTTACGAACTATTCGGGTTACGAACTGCGATCCGGAATGGATCGCGTTCGTAACCCGAGGTATTACTGTATCATGAATGGGTAGCAAATTGTTGGTTTTTCCTGGATAGTATCAGGCTAAGTCATAAACAGAAACCAGTGCTTAACTTAGCATTTACTAAGATAAGTTCATTGATTTCAATGGGGCTACTCTGTGTGTAAAAATTGATACCTGTCAGGGGGACTCCCTGCAGGGACCCTCCCCCAGTCATCCTGACCAGCACTTTGCCCAGTGACAGCGCTAGCAGCGGGTCAGGAGGAGGGAATGAGGAATGGAGCGAAGTGGAGAGGGGGCTCCAAGACGTGTCAGAGCCTAGGCACCAACCCAGCTGGCCAGAGGAGGAAGGATAGCGCAGCGAGGTGTCGGAGCCTCTGCAACGCTCCAGCCAAAGGACGGGAGAAGGAACGCAGCCCCTTCCGGCGCCCGAATTGAGGTGAGTGCCCACATGCAGGGCTAGGGGGAGGCGCTTTGGGGTGCCCAGGCTTTTATGCTGGTCCAAGACGCGACGGAAGCCATTGCCGGGTTCTGAATCGGACTAGGCAGTCATGTTTTCTGATATCTCTGCACTGTAAATAATATGCACAATAAAACTCTGAGACAGAGCGGACTGGAGCGTCTTTATTCGAGAGTAGCTGCAACAATCCCCTGACAATACCCCTTAAAAATTATAATTGCTGCATTTTTAAGGGCAGGCCGAGGGAACATTACTCTGTCTTCAAAATAAAATGACTTAACATTGCTTATTATACATTGCAGTCAACTAACTATCACTTAGAGTAGACCCAATGAAATTAATGGCCATATCTAACGGACGTTCAGTAATTGGGTCTACTCTGAGTAAATATTTGTTGAATACAACCTTAGGTACTGTGACATTGGAAGCAGGGTGGTGACAAAATATATTAAGCCACATACGCTTGGTCTTTTAAAGCAGAAGCCATGATTGTATTCAGATTTGAGGTTTATTGCATTAGTTTTACTAATGTAGCCGGGGCTGGTCCTTGGCGGCAACAGCCTCTCCTCCTCTTTGCAGCAGCCCAAGGGAGGAGGCCAGCAGTAGAGGCCATGGAAAGGCAACGGGACTCTCTCGAGTAGCTGTAGTCGCCACTTGGGACAAGAGCTGGCTCATCCTCTTCCAGAAGCTCAGCGGCAACAGCACCAGTGGAAGAAATAGGGACATTCTGGGATCAAATCAGAACGCAATATGGCTTTCGTAGTACAGGGGCTGTCCCTGGAAAATCAGGACACTTGGGGAGTATGCTCTCTCTCTCTCTCTCTCTCTCTCTCTCTCTCTCTCTCTCTCTCTCTCTCTCTGTGTGTGTGTGTGTGTGTGTGTGTGTGTACACACACACTTACTGCCTTTTGCTTAAGTTTAGCACTATAGAGTCAGTAAAATAGAATATATTTTTAATGTTCTGGTGGTACAGCTCATATAAGAGCATTGGAAATCTAATGATGGTTTGTTTTAAGATAGCAGAGCATCAGAATTCTAGCCAGGGTACTGTAATGCCAATTACTAAATCACCTCACACGCTCTAATTCTGCCTTTTATATCAATGACAGTTTTCGCTATATGAGAATTTAAAGAGTGACCTTAGACTGCATCAGATTAATGGCCTGTCTAGCGCACCAACTGGCACCTGTCTCAAAATCAATTGCTGTGTGGCATACTGATGCCAATTACTCGAGAGATCAAGTAAAAGGAGGCGTGGGGTGGAATGGAACTCGGGACCCCACATTTGCAAAGCACCTCTGAGCAACTGTATAATCAATCCTGTACTGCTGTGTGCCATCAGAGTTAAGCATAAGAAATGGTTTGATTTAAACATTGTGCCTAGTGTAGCACACAGAAGATTATAGGTAAGGGTTAACTAATCGATATGTCCAATGCTGAAGAAAATAGGCCAGATTTCCAGCTTTTGTCAATTGACTTTGCAGCCTCAAGTGGAGTAAATCTATTGAGTGGAGTGAATCAATGGAAGAGCATTGCTTTGCAACTTTGCAGCCTTATTTCCAAATATTCTGGTTGCTGAAAGATTGTTCCCTTGAACGGTGAAGTAATTTTATGGCTGGAATATAGATCTGACTCATAAATTATGCCAGTGGATGCCATTATATAACTATAAAGTCATTAAAATAATCAAATTCTACTTCTATTCACCTGCTTCTATTTATATTCTTCTACTCCCCCAGATGCAAAAGATGTATTGTTGGTCTCTGTAAGAGTTTGATTGCTTTATAATTCCATCAGAATTATGCTTGAATTCATTGGGTTACAAAATGCCCAAATTTCCAGTAAAATGTGTATCTGTCTTCCTCCTCCTCTGCATTCTCTTTAGCACTGAATATGCCCCTAAAAATTAGGTAGTGGCTTTTGGGCAATATTAGAGTTGCTGGGGAAAATCTAATAATTGGAGTGGGAGTGAGGGGCTTACTAATAGAAGACAAGGCAGCCAAAGGATTGCACTTTCCACCATTGATATAGTGGTTAAAACTCTATTATGTATGTATGTACATATGTACTGTACTGTATGTATGTATGTATGTGGTGTTGGATATGCAACAGCAAGGATCATTTGCTTGTAATTTAAGGGATTGATTCTGTTCTCAGTGTACATCAGCTACCCAAGCTGTTGGGTGGAAGTGTGGTATGGCAACCAGTCAGAATGGCATGATCTTCACTAAGGTAGCAATAGCTCCTATTGGTTATGTAGGGGTCAGCAAACGTTTTCAGCAGGGGGCCGGTCTACTGTCCCTCAGACCTTGTGGGGGGCCAGACTATATTTTGGGAAAAAATATAAACGAATTCCTATGCCTCACAAATAACCCAGAGATGCATTTTAAATAAAAGGACACATTCTACTCATGTAAAAACATGCTGATTGCCAGACCGTCTGCGGGCCGGATTTAGAAGGCGATTGGGCCGTATCCGGCCCCCAGGCCTTAGTTTGGAGACCAGACCCCTGGGTTATGTAGTTCTTAGGGAGTTTACTTCTGTATGTTTGTTTGCATATCTTACACCATTCTCAACAAGGCCCTTCCCTAAAAGCCCAAACACCTTTGATTCTTTCTCCTCAACATACCCCGTGTTTCCCCTTTTTAAAGACACCGTCTTATAACTTTTTTCCCTCAAAAAAACACAGGGCGGCTTATTTTCGGTGGGATGTCTTATTTTTCTCCTGCCGCGGCTGGCATTGCTGCTGTGCCTATCACTATGTCTTATTTTCGGGGTATGGCTTATATTCCTTGAATGCTTAAAAATCCTGCTATGGCTTATTTTATGACTACAGCAGTACCTCGGTTTATGAACACAATTGGTTCTGGAAGTCTGTTCGTAAACTGAAGCATTCATAAACTGAAGCGAACTTTCCCATTGAAAGTAATGGAAAGTGAATTAATCCGTTCCAGATGGGTCTGCGGCGTTCGTAAACTGAAAAATCGTAAACCGAGGTGTTCATAAACTGAGGTTCCACTGTACGTCTTAAAATAGGGGAAACAGGGTATACCTTCATTTTTGTTCTGTTTCTTTAGTAAAGTATGTCAGGGTTAATTTTCTCTCTGACTCTGTCTGCAGAAATTAAGTGGCTCTGTTAACATATGGATAAGAGTGGGTTATGCATAAATCCATCCAAGCTGGTTTCCAATAAGCTTCTAAAGTTTCTGTTACATTTCACAAAGGAGGGAGACTGCACACACTGTAAGTCTCGTTGACAAACTGTAAGCCTCTGAAGATGGTTCCTCTGCTTTGTTATCAGAAGCTTCATTCCTCCAATCAGTCTCATCAGGCTGGGATTTCCTTTGGTCCTCCCTTTAAAATTCATAGTGAATACAACAGTATTTATTCTTGTCAGTGGTGCTGTTTCATAATCATTGACAAGCCTGGCAGTTAAAAATTCATAGTAAGGAAAGCAGCTCATTAGAACTTTCCTTTAAACACTAATACATTCCTGCTCAAACAATTATATCACATAATTGTTCCAACTCACAGCAAGGCTCTCGAGCCAGTAATTACAGATTCACCCAATGTCTCTTGTAGCTTTTAAATCCCCTGGAGTGAAGCCAAAGTTCCTAAACGCCATTTAATGTGTGCTACCATAGTACATTACCATTATATTAAAAAAAAATCCATGCAATATTCATATCTGAAGTTGTGTTACTATACACCCTAATCCATAGCTCAGTTGAACTGGAATATTTGGATTCAAGGCAATTTGATCCCACTGGCTTCATTTGGGTCTGTTACCAACATTCAAACAAGTCTCTCAGAATCTGTGCTTTGCAGGTGACACTTTTCACCATATTGAAAAAATTACAGCTCAGTTGTAATGGCATGCATAGTGGAAACAAGCCAAGGATCCATGGGAAAGATCAGAACCCTATTTTGAAAGCTGTGCTTTAGCCCTGGATTGTGTTACCTAATGGGCGGTAATATCCCTTAGCACAAGGGTGCCAATTTGAATAAAATATTGGGGGTGGGATCCAAGTAAGCCCTGAAAAACTGATCACATGGCATGGCTACAGACACCATTTGAGTGGCAATGCCCATCAACTCTGGGGGGCCCAGCCCCCTGAAATATTTTATCTGGGGGGGTTGAATACCCCTCAGCCCCTCGGAGTTGGCTCCTAGGTCCAAGCACATGCAAAGGGCATTTCTTTCACACTAAGTAACCACAGCCATTTCCCTCATATTCATGTGTAGGTCTTCCAAGTCTTAGCCCTGTACTTCTAGACAGGCTAAAGCCTAAAAGCTAATAAGTCCTTCAAATCACAAGCCTAGAGTTCTCATCTGCCTGTTTGGCCATTCCTGAGCACAGTGACTGCAATACTGTATTTTGTTATTCTGACAGAAGTTACCCAACTATCTACTCCAGGAGTGGGAAAACTCAGGCCCAGACACAAGAATATAGCTACCTGGAAGTTGGACAGGTTCAGCCTGTGGCTTTAGAAGGTTCAGTGGCTTGTCTAGATAGCAATGTTCCTCATTCCTTTGTTCCACCTTAGGTTTGGTACCAATTTGACAATATACAAAAGACATGGATGATTGTTTCCAGCATTTTGGGGGGTGGGGGGTGGATCAGCTACTCAGCATTTCCTTGCAGCTGTGCTCAGATATGATTCCCCTGGGATATTCATTATGTATCAGCCGAAAAAAGCCCTACTCCAGCATACTGACAATGAAGTATCTAAACAATTTTATCTCCAGAAGGCTGTTCTCCCACACAGCAATTCCCTCGTTACAATGCTAAATATTACTCACACTTCAAAATTTTCTTCAGTACACCACAAATATATGATACAATTTCACCATGCTTAAACATTCTCAGTTAATTAATTTCATTGGGATATTTAGGCACATGATTGAATCTCACCCACAGCTTAATGTTACAGGATCATAGCTGCCAAGTTTTCCCTTTTCTCACGAGGAAGCCTATTCAGCATAAGGGAATTTCCCTTAAAAAAGGGGATAACTTGGCAGCTATGTACAGGATTGTGCCAAGCTGTAAATCTCTTATGTTCTACCCAGCCAAACCCTTCCAAAGATAGGGAGGAGAGGTAGATATGTGGAAGGGTAGGGCAGACTTTCAGTACTGTTCTGTGTGGCATTTATGAATGTGTTATTGGTACTGCCTCAGCTGCCACACACTTGAAATGGAGCCACTAATGTCCCTATGGAGGATGGCCACCAGCCACAATGACTATCTTCTTCCTTCACTGTCAGAGGAATTGTAGGTGGACAGAGTGCTGTTGTGTTCATGTCCAGTTTGGAGGTTTCCCAACAGGTATCTGGTTGACCACTGTAGAATCATAGAATCATAGAATAATAGAGTTGGAAGAGGCCACAAGGGCCATCCAGTCCAACCCTCTGCCAAGCAGGAAACACCATCAAAGCATTCTTGTGCCACCATATGCCTGTCAAGCCTCTGCTTAAAGACCTCCAAAGAAGGAGACTCCACCACACTGTAATAACAGGATGCTGAACTGGATGCGCCTTTGGTCTAATCCAGCAGGCTCATATTATGTTCTTATGATGCTTTGGCATCATTTGCAGGGTCATTTTATGCTAAGGACCCTGCTCCTGCCTCTCTCCACCTGGCCCAAGGCAGGGCCTGACAGGCTTCATAAGGACTGCTGCTGCCCAGCAGAGAGTATTGCTGCTTCTTTTAAATTGCGTTTTTTTATTTAAAAAAAATAAATGTCTTTCTTTTTAGGTTTTAACTGGTTTTAGCTAGGTTGATTGACACCCTATGTCCTTTTAAAATGTGCTGAGGAGTAGGTTACCTTCCCTTTCTTCTCTAAATGGCTCATCTCCCAGGTGATTACCTCATCGGGAAACTGGCCTGGCTTATATTTTAACATTTGCCTTGTTTAGAGTCTAACCCCTACTGGACCCAGAAATATTGGGAGTCTGGTATTCATTAACTCATAATACTATGATTCATTGTCCAGCCACCTAACTGAATATGTCTCTATTACTCTATATGTTCTACAGCTGTTTACTGATGCTTTGAAAAGATACAACCAAGGTTTACAGAGTATTCTGTGCAAAGTATTATACCCAGTGCCATAGCCGTGGAGGATTTAGACTGCATTTGGGCTTTGATATCTGTCAGAGGTGCCTTTCATGTGAGCGATGTATAATCTAGTCAAACCTATGTTTAAGGTTGAGCTTCCTCTGTAGAGTACAAGCAACATGAGATTTAAAAATGTCTTTAAAATGCATCTTTGAATGGATCTAAAAATATCTAATGAGATTGCTGCCTCCTCCTAAGAACTTCCCCAAGCAACCTGACTTTCTTCAAAGTTCCAGTGGGAACTCATTTTCTCTCAAGAACAACAGGTTCTCAGCCATTGCTTGAGGCAGACTGGTTCTCTATTCTCCATAGTGACAAAGCACACCAAATGCAAGCATGTTCAAAATTCTACAGAGCACAACTTTCATCTTTTGTCCTGATTATTTGTATCTGCTGTATCTGTGTGCCCTCTTTTGTTTTCTATAGCTGGGAAAAAGAAGAAGAAGAAGAAGAAGAAGAAGAAGAAGAAGAAGAAGAAGAAGAAGAAGAAGAAGAAGAAGAAGAAGAAGAAGAAGAAGAAGAAGAAGAAGAAGAAGAAGAAGAAGAAGAAGAAGAAGAAGAGAATTATATGGACTGGGTTAACCATGGGCACAACTTTATGAACTCTGATGTAACAAGGATTTGCAGCAAATGTTTTCATGCATTAATTCAGGGTCAGCAAAACCCATTGTTGAGTTTGAGGTGGAAAATTGTCTATATTCTTCTCTTCAAGCCACGTATTACCTGGTATTTAGGGAGAACTTCCTGAGTCACAAGTTGCCCAACCCCACAATTCTAAATGTGTGGACCAGATTTATCTCAAAGGTGTTGCTGCCCTCAGTGCTAGGTCTGACAGCCAAAAGAGGTGGTTCTAAGGAGCCTCCATTCACCACAAAGATGTGGTTGCTTTTATCTCTGAATTTTCCTGCACTGTACTGCCCTGTCCTGCCATTGCAAACGGACCAAAACATCCATTTCCCAGCATTACTCACATACCTTCATCTGAAGTAAACAATGTTGAGTATATGGTGGTGGTTGTAGGAAATCTCTCTAAGCCAATCTCGTTGAAGGGCAAAAACTTCATGCTTGGTTATTATTATTGGTAATAGCTGTAATAAGTTATTTATTGACTTCTATACAACCATTTCAGAACAATTTAAAACAGTTAAACAAGCACACACATTTTTTTTAAAAAAGCATTCATGGCAATGTCCCATTTATCCAGCTGGAAAAGCCTGTCAGAACCAAAATATATTCGATTGTTTCTGGAAAGCGCAGCTAGTGGATGCCTGTGATATCTTAGCATGACTGCTATTTCACAGAACATCAGCAGCCACACCAGAAGCCCTGCTCTGAGTTTCTGCAGAGCAGGCTTCTGAGATCTTTGAAACTTGCAGGAGCTCTTCCACACACCACAGTGATATACTGAGTCTATAATCTGGTTTCTCGAGTAACCATATATGAGTGGCTGCTATTCCAATTCATTTAGTGGGTGCCAAAATCAAGGCACTTCATACAGGGCCCAGCTAACTGTAGCAGTGCTTCTGTCCAGGGTGCTGAAAATTCTGATGGAGCACTTCCTTGAAACACTCAATGAGATGCTGTTGTTCAGGATGCACAGGTTTACAGGGTGGTCTTTGAAGCATTTAAAGAATTTCTAGTTTGTCTTAAAAGGGCAAGTCATTGAGTTTGGGTGCTGGATGGGCCAGTTTGAGGAACTGGAGGTTGAAACCATCCCACTGAGCAGTGTCCTAAAGGAAGAACAATCTGTAGCCTCCTCTATCCAGTCTGAAGCAGATCCAGAGCTTGTCTTTATGCACATGGGGAATCTTGTTATCTAAATTTTCCATGTTCATACCCTATAGTAGAGTACATCTGCCAACATTGATATAAGCTAGGTTTGTGCTAATGCTGACACATTCGTATAGGAATGGCCTATATTGTGCTTATACCTTTCAAAGAGAAATATCTCATTCTGATTTTTAGATTCCACCTGCCTTAAATCCTAGTGGCAAATGTGCTAGATAAATATTGAAATATTATTTTACCTTATTATTAAAATTTATAGATAAGTGATGTTCTTGAATGAATAAATAGTATGAGCATGAACTTCTTTATTATGTTAAATGTTCACCTGTCATGTGGCTGAGTCTTCTTCTTCTTTTTTTAAAGATATTTTCCAAACACTTAACACAGAATATAAAATATCAGCTAAGGGAGAGGAAGAGAGAGGAAGGGGAGGAGGCAAGGGATCCATCCAAACTTTAATTGCCATGAATTTCAATGATATACTTGTTAAAATTCAGCAATTATTTCAAAAGCACAGATGAAAAGAGAGCAAATTAGATGAAGTACTAAAGAAATAAATGTCCCCACTGTCTTTTCTTTAAATCTTTTTAACTGCCAAATTAATGCTCTTTCCACTGCACTAATGTTGTTCAGTCGTGTCTGCTATTCCAGTCAGGGGGTAATTCTAGGTGTCTCTTTCCCCAAGGATATATCTATTAAGATCTCGTTTCATTTGTAAAGAGAATTGCTTTAATTTGAGTACTAATTGCAGGGAGATCACGTGAGCTGCCATCATTTAAATAGCTCTCGAATCTGTTAAAATATTTCCAATAATACTTACTTTGCGGATGCTTCATGATTGCAACACCTTGCAATCTCTTAATAATGCTTCCATTTCTGTTCTTTTTAAAGAGAAGGATGCTAACTTAATGATAAGGTTTCCATTTTTCCTTCACACTGTTATGCTATTAGAGTTGTCATGTATTCAGATTAACGAACTGAAATACAACTACAGCATTTTTTAAGACAACAATAGTTAAATCTACACAGAGCTGTAAGGTTGTCCTCACAAAGATATTTATTATTATTATTATTATTATTATTATTATTATTAATTTATACCCCATCCATTTGGCTGGGTTTCCCTAGCCACTCTTTGCGGCTTCAAGCAAAATATTAGTATACAATAATTCATCCAATATTAAAAGCTTCCCTAAAAAGAGTGTGTTAGAAATCCTGGAGTTGTTTCTATCCATTGAAATGACTGCAGAATGCCATTTATAAAGGAGCTCTAGTCCAAATGAGAACACACACACGGCTCTAGATCTGGGTGAGTTTGTGTAAATGTATTAGGGAGCCCAGCATGGTTGATTAGTAGATACGATGCACTGTCTTTGTGAAGCCCTGACTTCTGGGCAGTTTTCAGTGCAGTGTTTTCTAACATAAGGACCTGAGGCAGTAGTTCTTAGAATATATGAGAGATGGTGATTATCAGTTAATTGAGAAATAATTTATACTTAGCTGAAATGCAGCGATATCAGTATTTTGCAAATAACTCTTAAGTCCCTTTTGAAGTGATAAGACTATTTCCCCGAAAGAGACACAGAATGATTTATAACCACCTTCGGTTGTTCCATTATAAAACATATGAGCTGTACAGCTGCTGCGCATAAAGGCAAGGAAGAAGCCACTTTTATTCCTTCCTCGAATCCCTCCACAGCAGCCACCACTTCAACAAAGCCTCTGGATTATAAGCACATGGCAGCAGGCTTCTATGTAGGCATCTTTAATAAATACACAAATGGATGCAGAATGTATTATTCCCTATTCACTTATTAACTGGGGTTGTGCAATCTTGGCTGGAATCCTGCCAATCAATTGGACACAAGTGATTGCAGTTGCTCAACATCCCCTTCCTTGTGGTTACCAAACAGTTGGTTTTTATGTTTGCTTTTTTAGGAACACAGATACTTGAGTCAGACCATTGCTCCATCGCTCAGTTTTGCTCCAGGGCTTCAGGGTTTGCTCCAGGGTTCCAGCCTTTCTGAGAGGTAGTGGAGATCGAGCATGAGGCCTTCTGCTCTATCCCTGCGCTACCACATCATTTTCCATTGGAATAGAGAACATGCATGTTTAGGTGCACACTTTTTCAGCTGTGGAAAATGCTGGCCGTGGTTCTTCTGCTAAAGAATTATGCCTCCCTTTTCTTTCTGTCACCTCCATTTTGTGCAGGACATGTGCAGCATTACAGAAGAGCTTTTTGTACTTCTTACTGTACGCTGCTATATTCTCATTTTTATCTGTCAGCCTGATAGAGTGCACAATTTTTCAGACATAGTATAGGCAATGTGAAACAGAATATACATGCTAGGGTAGTAGCTTTTTACATTGCATGTTACAGCACTGTTCTTTTACAATGCCCAAAGAGCTTTACGTTTTTCTCATCCCATTCTTGACAGTATAAACTCTAATGGAACTCTGGATGACAAGGATTTATGCGACTCCCCATCCTAAAATCAATGAATCACAAACACACATATATAATGGCACCTTCAAAAAAAATGGGGGGCGGGGGCGGGCCTAACGTTACCATCACAATTTTAGTATCACACCCTTAAACCAAAATGCAGGTAGAAGCAGCCATATAGAGGGTCAGGAGGATGCTAAAACATTTCCTTATTACCAGGAAGAATGAGACAGTTACATACAAGTTATGCTCAGATGCCCATGCAGCCACAGATTTTTAGATGCCAAGGCATAGATTAGAATTGTTGCTTCTGTATTTGGAATGTGTTTCCAAAATGAGGGCATTGTATTGCAACAGGCATGGGTATTATCCAAAGAGGTATCTGAACAATAAACAAGAGCTTTGTCAGCATCTATAAATAGGAGCAGAAAAAGTTGCAAGGGGAGGAAAGGAACATAGCAAGTCATAGGTGTCAGGGAGCATGAAGAAGAATGATTTCCTCAGAAGACAGAAGAATTGCATGATACTTCTACTTCAGCAACTAAATGACAATTCAACAGCCCGATCACATTGCATGGTGCCAAAATTTGAACTCATCTTTGGTTAGTGACGGCTGAACCCAGATCCTGGGACAAATACAAATATACTTTCTTTCATATGAGAGCTAATCTTGGATGGTGTCTTCACACTTCCAATAGAGATCAGAAGGGCAAACAACCCTAAGAAATAATTATTTTCTGTTTAACTTAAATAAAGACCACAGTTTCAAAGCTATGCAGTCATGAATGCTTTTCACGCCCTATATACAAAATAGCTTTGTCCTCATGAAAGCTTCATTACAAAGCAGCTTAAATATAATCTTGAAGCCATAACCCTCAGCAAATGCCAATTCAATAACACCATACAAAGATGTACAACAATAAAGAATCTGGCTGCGTTCGTACAATTTCCTAGGGGCTACTTAACATTAATCTTCGTATTCTAACAGCAGTGCTGGAAAATGATAGAATTTCCTGGTGTGAAAAACATTTATGGTTGATTAGCCATTTCAAATTGATTTTGTGTGTCTCTGAAAATGGCAGAATTTACACAAACAATACTGCACAAAAATTGCAGACAAGCTGCAGTTTCTATTTAATGGTCAGTGATGTGGAAGCAATTGCATATAAATTAAAAAAGGACGTATAGGCAGGGGGAAAAGGCATTTTCTTAAGAAAAGGAATAAACCAGATGTCAACAATAAGAAGTACATGGTGGAGTTTTGTTTTAGTAACATAATTAACAGTGCAATCGTATACATGTTTATTAAGTTGCAAGTTCAATGGATTTACTTCTTGGTAGTTACGTTCAGCCTAAATCATTTTTCAGTAAAGATTACTACACTTGGGGTTTCAGGGATTTACTATGTTCAGTATAGGAAGCTGCCTATAAGTCAGATCCTTGGTTCAGCTAGCTCAGTATGTCTGCTGGCAGTGGCTTTCCATGGTTTCACAAAGGAAACTTGGAAATGCCAGTGGTTAAGAGCATGTTGTTGTTGTTTAGTCATTTAGTCGTGTCCGACTCTTCGTGACCCCATGGACCATAGCACGCCAGGCACTCCTGTCTTCTACTGCCTCCCACAGTTTGGTCAAACTCATGTTCGTAGCTTCGAGAACACTGTCCAACCATCTCGTCCTCTGTCGTCCCCTTCTCCTAGTGCCCTCCATCTTTCCCAACATCAAGGTCTTTTCCAAGGATTCTTCTCTTCTCATGAGGTGGCCACAGTATTGGAGCCTCAGCTTCACGATCTGTCCTTCCAGGGAGCACTCAGGGCTGATTTCCTTAAGAATGGAAAGATTTGATCTTCTTGCAGTCCATGGGACTCTCAAGAGTCTCCTCCAGCACCATAATTCAAAAGCATCAATTCTTCGGCGATCAGCCTTCTTTATGGTCCAGCTCTCACTTCCATACATCACTACTGGGAAAACCATAGCTTTAACTATACGGACCTTTGTAGGCAAGGTGATGTCTCTGCTTTTTAAGATGCTGTCTAGGTTTGTCATTGCTTTTCTCCCAAGAAGCAGGCGTCTTTTAATTTCGTGACTGCTGTCACCATCTGCAGTGATCAAGGAGCCCAAGAAAGTAAAATCTCTCACTGCCTCCATTTCTTCCCCTTCTATTTGCCAGGAGGTGATGGGACCAGTGGCCATGATCTTGGTTTTTTTGATGTTGAGCTTCAGACCATATTTTGCGCTCTCCTCTTTCACCCTCATTAAAAGGTTCTTTAATTCCTCCTCACTTTCTGCCATCAAGGTTGTGTCATCTGCATATCTGAGGCTGTTGATATTTCTTCTGGCAATCTTAATTCCGGCTTGGGATTCATCTAGTCCAGCCTTTCGCATGATGAATTCTGCATATAAGTTAAATAAGCAGGGAGACAATATACAAGAGCATATGAGCATATGCAATATACAAGAGCATAAGAGCATATTCCTGTATATTTCTACTCAAAAGATGTTTATTCGGTTTTACGCCCATCATAAAACACAACACAACAAAATAAATACCTCTACTCAGAGATAAGTATCATTAAGTTAAGTGGGGCTTAGCTTTAGATAAATATCCATGGGTTTGTATTGTAACATGGGACCTTTTACTGAGCTGCAGCCCTCCCCAATATAAGGAACAGAAAATGTGGGTCATTTTGAGATGAATGAGCAATTGTCAGTCATACTGCTTTAGCACAGCTACCAAAGCAGATGTGTAAGGTTGGCCTGTCTGATTCACAGCTGACTTTTCTAGAGCAGTCAAAACTCAAAAGCTATCTAATCCAACCCTCTGCCACAACTGCAGAAAACCACAACTACAGCATTCTTGATAGAATCCAGCATCAGCTTCAAAACCTCTAGTGAAGCAGATTCCACTTCTTTCTGTATGTTCCACCCTCAAACAACTCATACTGTCATGAAGTTCTTAGTTTTTAGTCTGAATCCTTGTAATCTGAACCGTTTGATATGCATTCTACTCACCAAAGCAACAGACAATGCAGTCATAAGTGAGTGGAGCCTTACAAAGTAAACACTGCTGTGGCCAACCCACAAGTTCGCCTGGAACTGTTACTTGCATAAGGCTCTTGTGCCTCTTTCATTTTCTCTGCTGCTAATAATTTCCTCCAGACAGCTGTGTCCACCCTTTTCATTACTCAGACTGCCTCTGAGCCCACGTGCAGCCAAAATGCACCTAGGAGATAACAGATCCAACTCTTGCAGCTTTTCTGTCAACAGTAATGCAGCCATTTTGCAAAAAATAACATAAAATAGCTTGTGGTGGCTGCCACTGTGCACCCTGTGGTCTGTGGCCCTAGCTCTGTGCATGCAGAAATGATCAATGCTTGGAAGTTGAGGTGAGGAGAGCGGGTGCCACCCCCTCATCTCTTCCAGGCATTCATATATGTTTCTAACCATATGAACAGGATTTGTCTATAAAGGGGTATTGTCATGAACTGGTAGCACAGTGGAGAGGTGCAAGAGGATCCTGGTGAAGGGAACAGCCATGACATGGGGATGGAGAAGGAGAGGTTTGTGTAGAAAGTACTCATAGGGCGACAGAGGTTGGTGAGGGGATTGATGTCGGTGCACAGGAACCAGAGCAACAGGAACCATCACTGGAACCAGTGGGGTCCCTGTGTCCCTGGACATGGCTGGATTTGAGGCATAAGGAGCAACAGGAGGTACCCTCTAGGAGGCTGAGGCAGGCAAGGATCCACAGCCCAGCTGGCCAGGTGGGGTGCACTGACTCAGGGATGAGGTGTGTGATTCCTCAGCTGGAGTAGGCTTGGAACAGGTGAGGGTCACATGAAGCCAATATGCCGCAGTTGGCATGCAAGGTGTAAAGGGGAAACAGAGCTGAGGTGCTGTGGTCTGCACAGCTTCCCATGCTGGTTGGGCCATGGCTTAGATCAGGCATAGGCAACCTTGGCTCTCCAGATGTTTTGGAACTACAACTCCCATGATCCCTGTCCACTGGCCCTGTTAGCTAGGGATCATGGGAGTTGTAGTTCCAAAACATCTGGAGAGCCAAGGTTGCCTACGCCTGGCTTAGATGTTCCAGGGAACTCATTGAGAGTGTGCTTGTGCAGGGCTGACCCCCCCCCCAGGTGCCCTGACCCCTGGATTGGCTGTAGAGGTGGGAACCTGGCCTGACTGGACTTTGGGCCTGCTGGTCTGCGTGCCAGCATCTGCTATGGGATCGTTCACTCCAGAAGGAATCGCTGCCAGGTACCCTGTGGTTCAGGATGGGTATAACTTTTCAATGTGAACCAGCTATGCCAGGTCAAGAGCTCTTCGTACAAGAGTGAGATTTTTTGGGGGGGGGGGTGTTATTTTTTAATACCTGTCACATACTGGAGCACATGTTGGCTGGTTACCATATGCCCTCTTTTTCATGAGTAGAGTCAAAATAGTGATCCATAGTTAAAAGTAGAAGTTGGCAAAAATAAATAAATAAATAAATAAATAAATAAATAAATAAATAAATCCCTACCAGAGAGGAATGGGAAACCAAGCTGTTGGGCTAGGCCAAAATTGCAAAACTGACCAGAAAGCTCAGGAACCAAGAAGACAAAAAACTTAAAGAATGGGACAATTTTATAATCTGTAAGCAGATGAAAACATTAGTAGGATTCTAATAACACTTGTAATGTAACAAACACTATGGACAATATGGACAGATACAAAATATAGATTATGAAATAATATGCAGTTGAAAATATTGACAATAGGACCCGGGGAAGGGATGGTGGGAAGTCTTGAGATTCAGAGAAATCTCTTTATATGGATATGTATTTGGTGTTGTTATAACTTCACACTTGTAAAATAAAAACGATTTCAAAAAAAAGTCGGCAAAAAAAAAAAAGTCGGCATATTTTGCTCTTCAAAATATGGCACCCCTACGCCTGTAGGCTGTTAATTCCTAGGCACACCAGAAGCATAACTCTGCTAAAAAGAAGGACGGGGCTGCTGCACTAAACAAGCTAAGCCAATGAGACAGGTCCCACATTAAGTACAAAAGCCTGTCACTTTCACCATTATAGGGCAAAAGCATTTGCTACTTATGTCAACCAATGATGAAAGCTAAGAGATTGGCAGCCAATTATATAGCCCCACTGTGATTATGGGAGAACACAAAGCATTGTTGATTGCCTGGGTGTTTAATACAGGGGTTGAAAGGTTGGCAATCAGAATTTAATTGATACACAGTAGCAGATACCTAGAATAAGGTTAATAAGCTGCTGAGTTATGCTCCAACAATCAGCTGTTCTTACAATGCATTATTCTGGCATAACAGTGGGAGGAAAGACATCTGAATCTCTCTGCAGGTATCAAAATTAATTACATCACTGTATGAAGAAGTTGAAAATCTAATCCTTTTAATTGTAAGCACAGCTACATGCTGGTATGTCAAGTTAGTTTTGCATTTAGAAGTGAACTTCTAACAACAGTAGCCATTGAGCTATAATCAAAGCACCATTGTGGTTGAGAGTGAGTGACAAAAATGAGAAATCAAAAAACAATTTAAGTGCTAAACTTAAAAAGCAAGAGAACACCAACATGAACTAGCAGTTAAAGTGCATATTCAATGATGTAGAGATATATGCTGGGAAATATAATCAACATGTAACCATGAAAAATGCAGACAGGGAGAAACTTATGTGAGAAAAATTAAAATGCTCCTACTATGTGCTGTCTTTTTAAGAGAGAAGCCCAAAAGATTTCAGCATAACACAGAACGAGTAAGAGAATGGCCGCGTACCTCTTTCACGGGTGGGTACCAGTTGTAACTTGGCTAGCCATTTGGGGATTTCTCCAGGCCAGTGGGTTGAGTTTGGCCGCCAATAGAAAATTTGAACTGGCCAATCAGAGGCTCCACCTGGTAGGCAGTGCCTCTGGACCCTTGCTCCTTTTGGCTGATACAAATTATCAGGGATGAAACAGCCATCTGGGACGGGGAGGTGATTAATGCCTCCTTGAGAGAGGGAGTGGTCCCTGCCTGCTTAAAGGAGGCAGTAATAAAACCACCCAGGCAGGTGTGATTGGCACCTTCATTTCATATATTTAGGCACCAGGTGAAAACGTTTGTCTATAACATTGTTTGGGCTGATTAACAATGGCCTTTTAAATGTGTTTTGGGGAGGGGGTTATTGGTTTATCTTTGTTTTTGTTTTATTATATATTTTCTGTTTTCATTTTGTATTATGTTGTGATCTTTGAATGAAGGGTGGTAGTTGGAGAACAGCCTTTACCAAAGGTGTCGTGGGCTTCGAAGAAACTCGATCTCAGGACGCAAGGGATAAATGTGCTAAGAGGAAGGCACCCTTGGCAAATCCACACCATGATCAACTCCCGTCTGGAAACCAATGTCCCCACTGTGGAAGGACATGTGGATCCAGAATTGGCCTCCACAGTCACTTACGGACCCATTGTTAAAACCGTGTTTATGGAAGACAATCTTACTCGGCTACGAGTGATCGCCAAAGAAAGAAAGAACAAAGTTATTAAATTATTGTTATTATTATTAATTACAACAGAAACAATCACCCACTTTTGTCTCTGGTTGTAGCAACTTCTTGTCACTTGCGATTTCCCAGTTTTCTGGCCTCTATGTGTTTTAAAGGTAATAACTAACACACTAAATTGTGTGCAGAAGCTAAATGGAACTAGCAACTCACTTGCTATCAAATCAGAAGAAATAAATAGTTCATGGAGTTGCTCTCACAATGTAACATTTCTAGACTGAAATGCTGGTGTTATTCCATGAGTAGGTTCAGGGTCAGCTTTGGGATCCAGTGGGATCCTGGCACAATGCCTCCTTAATACCCTCCTTTTCCTACCCTGGGACCTCCTTTCCTACGTGTGTGTGTGTGTGTGTGTGTGTGTGTGTTTGTAAAAAAGACATAATCAGGTCAGAGCAAAGGGAAGCACAGGGTGGGCATCATCAATAGTGGTCTCAGGTTGCTGGGGTCCAGGCCCAAGCTGGAAGGTCCTGGCAGTTATATTAGCATTATCTGTAGGATCACAGCTAATGGATTCAGGTTGGTGTAAATGAAGTCCCAGAGGTAAGCTTTCTGTGCTGTGTATTTAGTGCACTTCACTTTCCAACTGATACTGAACATTATTTTATTTCCCTCAGCATTTTCTATACTACTTAATGTTGTAGTCTCTGTACTGTAAGGTTGCAAAAGATATAATAAAGTTTAAATCAGTTAAAATAAACCAGAAATTCAGAAATTGTACTTAAAATACTTCCTGGTATTCACCAAGGGCAGAAACAAAATGCCCATTTTTGAGTCATCACCCTGTGATATTCTGTAGGTTACAGTGCCACAAGTAGAATTTTATCCAGGTCTATACAGGGACAGGCAGCTTTTCAGGTAACTAGATTACAGTACACTCCTTTTTTTGTTTTAATTGGGGAAATGTCTAGTTAAGCAGCTCAGAAGATCTGAATCAAAAATGCTAGTCTGCTTTGAGCCAAAGTGAATAAAACACTGACTTTCATGAAAGCAAAAGCAAGTTGTAAAGTTATTCCTGTGAACTTGCCCACTATCTAACCTCATAATGTCTGTCTCA
This sequence comes from Zootoca vivipara, assembly GCF_965207765.1. Classification (NCBI taxonomy): domain Eukaryota; kingdom Metazoa; phylum Chordata; class Lepidosauria; order Squamata; family Lacertidae; genus Zootoca; species Zootoca vivipara. Next base: position 33,254,555 of record NC_142583.1, read on the forward strand.
TGAAAGACATTATAGGTCTTCACAGAATCACTCAACTTCCCATATTTTTTTTAAATATATATATATCAGTGAAGTACTATAACTTCATAAAGTTCTAGTTCAAATTCACACCCGTGAGAGGTAAAGTTGATAACAAGTGAAGCGTTCTTTGTTACAGAAGTCATTCCATTCTTTTCTGAAATACAAAAGGATGCCTTTTGAAATGCCACTATATGCACTTGCTCAAATGACTCCTGCTGCAGTTGCGAGAGATGCTACGTTTAGCAGTTCTTAAAAATGACTTCAATTTTTCTAAGTTCTGATACAAAAATCACTGTAATCCCAGTCGGGGGTGCCAACAGAATTCTCTGGGCCCAGTATGCTGCTCGTGGATTGGGCCCTCCAGCCAACTCACAAAATTTGTGGACACCAATTTGCTTGAAGTTTACATGTGCATTACCTATGTCCTATGCAAATTTGTGTCACCTTTTGCAGGTTAGCTATAGAGTGGTTTCTTAAAGAGTGGCACAAGACAGACATACCCTCCAACATTTCTCAGACCCTCCTCAACTCCCATTTTTGTGGGGCCCCCACCTGCAGAGCATTTCCTACCAGAAGAAGGATGAATATCACCAAAGCTGCACCAATGGGACACAGCAGACACACCCTCCACCATCCCAAAAAAACACCTTAATCCAGATTATATGTTATTCCTTTTAGATTTACAAAAAGAAAAAGAAAAAACAACAATAAACACACCAATAAATAATTTTTTTAGAAATGGGCAAGAATAGACAGGGACACACAAATCATTTTTTAAAACAACAACAACAACAACCAAGACTCCTTGTGCTCCACTCCATCCCCCCTTTCTTCCTGCCCAGCCCTCTGCCTGACCTTCAGAGCCAGCATGTCATGTGGATCTCTGGGTCTTGGAGGTGGAAGCCTCTCCTCCTCCTCCTCACCTGCTCCCTAGCAGCTGCTACAAGCTGCCAATTGAGGAGGCCAGCAGTAGCGGCCATGGAGAGCCAACGGGAAGCTCTCTTGCAGCCGCTATAGCCACCATCGTTCTCACTTGGGCGAGGCACTGGCTTGTCCTCCTGCCCAAGGTTGGCAGGGAAAATGGGGACATTCCAGGATCAAATTGGAAGCCGGGATGGCTTTTGTAATTCCAGGACTTTTCTCTGGAAAATCGGGAGAATTGGAGGGTATGAAAAGATGCATCCTACAGAGATTTCAAGGACTAGAAAATGAGGCAGCTATTCCTTATTTGTTCTAGACTTCCTACCTCCATCGTATGATTCACTATCATTTCTACTTGTGATGAGAAGTTCAAACTACCTTCAGACTACCTCCCAACTCAGACTAAGTTTTGTTATTTATTTATTTTTGAAGAAATTATTTTTTACAATAGAGATGAAATACAAACAACACCAAACATACTGATGATACATACTGATACAAAAGGAAAGAGAGAAAAAGAAGAACTGGGAAAGGGAAGGGAAGGGAATAGAAAATAATACCCTACGTTAATTCATGTGGTGCATCATTTATAGTCACAATCCAAGGCATTGAGAAATCACTTCATCCTAATCTTCTAAAATATATTCTCTCCACAAGCTTAATTGGACCATTGGGGTGTGGGGGGGTCTATGTTCCATCTCTTTTGATTTGATGTATGTCAAAAATTTAGACCAAATAGTATAAAAATTATCTGATTTAAATTCTCGCTTAGTTACTTTTCTTTGTTATGTGAGACACTCTGAAAAAAGCTACCATATATCCCAGACTCTGTTATTTAATGTGATTAATGTAACCTCAGTATTCAAACCAACCTTTGGATACATAAACCCACATATCAGCAATAGGACATAGCTCTCATTTTCTAAGGTCCTTCTTTTGGAGTTAACCTGCTGGTAAAGTCTCCTGTTTCTTGCACATTCAGATTGCTTCTCACTAATAATATGGATTGTTGTACCACTTGCTCGCATTTACTATTGGAAATAAGAATGGAGCTCCACACGCAAGGGTGCCTGAATTGACAGGCTAAGTTCTGACTCTAATGACTCCTTATGTTAATATTCTCCTCCTTCACACATCTGCTCCAAACTGCTAGCAGCTAAGTGAACCTTATCGAAGTGAACTTTATGCAGTGTGTTTTCTATTCTTGATTAGATAAAGATTGCACTAATCGCTTCGAAAAGTTTGAATCCATTTAAACAGCCTCAGGGTGGCTGACCATTTCATAGCTAATCCTCCCATACAATTAAACAATTAAATTTTAAGCCTGCTTGTTAGAAGAGATAGCCTTATCCAGGAGCTGGGGTTTTTTTCCCATTCAGTGCACAAGGCTTGCTGAACCACCATCTTTGGGGGGGGGCATAACAATCCACAGCAAAACGATTGTACATTGATTTTTAAATTTGAAAAAAGATTTGGGCCATTTTTAATTTTTGCAATCAAAACAGCATAGTGAAGCCTAGTGAGAAAGCACACCCCACGGTGTTGGATAGCACCAGTTTGTCTATGCAGGGTGCAGCATTTGTTCTGATTCAGCAGTGAACAGTGGGTTTTCCAGGGGAAAGGAGGAGGAGGGGGGAGGAGGAGGACCTCTTCGACCAGGCACCCCCAAACTTCGGCCGTCCAGATGTTTTGGACTACAGTTCCCATCATCCCTGACCACTGGTCCTGTTAGCTAGCGATCATGGGAGTTGCAGGCCAAAACATCTGGAGGGCCACAGTTTGGGGATGGTCTTGTACCCATAACTAGAAATCACAGGCCAAAGGGAAGTGTGGATGAGCCCATTGTTGGAAACAATTGCATCTTAATGTAATTGATTTTTGGTACAATGAAATATGGCAAATTTATGTGATGGAACATCTTGCCTGTAAGTTGAAAGCACCAAGCAAAAGGACCAAAAGCAAACAAATTTCATAATGTGTACTGAGTACTGTATGCTGTCATGTTGGATGGTACATTTCAATCTCTATTGACTCATGGGACATTTTGGGGAAATTACTCCTACATGGGCCAGAAACTCTGAAAGAGAATGAAACTAATTATTGGGTTGTACAATTATATACTGCAATTTACCTCTCTTGTTTTTCTCATCCATTTGCTGCTTTTTTCTCCCATTTTGGGTTTGTTTTGTTACTACTGTTTTGCTGTATGTGTATGTTATGTGTGCGCACATAAATGTGCATGTAAAAATCAGTAAGCACATTATAAAAAACCATCATATAAGTAAATAAAATAATGGTTTACAGACCTCCTTCTACTGTCCTTGTAAATACTTGCCATGTCAAAAGCAAAAAGTAAAACAAAGTAAATTAACCTAAGAAAGTTGGTTTTAGAGATCTAGTATTACCTGGCACCGGTGGGGTTTGTAGTCCAAAACTTATGGAAGGTACCAGGTTGGGGGAGGCTGGGCTAGGCTACTCTAGCAGCTGAGAGTAACTATGCAATTCATTTGTATTAAATCCCCAGGAAAATCCACATCTTTTACAGGTGGCTCTTGTTTAGTAAGCATATGCCCCTTTAATATTTCATTGCACACTGTCCCTGTGTACTGTGCTATTTTAAAGAACAATAGCTGTTTCAAGCTCATGTCAGTGCTTTGCCTCCCGTTTCAAGAATTTGGAAGCTAAATATTGATTTTCTAAAGAGAGCCTGGTATAAATTATTCACGTGAAGTCATAAAGAAGCAAGTGTAACAAATGGGAAGATGTAGACTGCAATGCAACACCTACTTGTGCTCTTCAGTTGTAAAGATCCTGCTCAATTCAATAAAAAATGAAGTTGCTTTGCTGCAGTTGCACCAAAGTTTTGGGACTGCAATCTCAATCGTGAAGTTTCCAATACACTATCAAAATATAGGGGATGGTCAGAGTAAAGCTTTGCAAATTTTAATCGTTGGCTTTGTGTAGAAGAACATAGGCTCCCAAATGCAATATGCAAAGTTCACATTCACCTGTGATCGCTTTCTCTTTCTCAAAATCAATAGAAGTCAGGGACATCTTTATGTTTGCCAGGCTTTAACAAAAATTTGAAATTTAGGGATGCTAAAGTTTATGGTGAAACACAGTTGGGAGGGCTTTAAATAAATAAAGTTTCCTTGCCTTTTTGTCATGTAGTACGAGAGCTTTTGGGTGCTTATCTCTGGTGGGTTTGAGATAAAAAAAATTCTTTCAGCCCAATGGGCTTTGCATTTGGCCTACATTATTCTGCTTCTCTGGATACCATCTGAAGCCTATTTATATTTTCCTCCTTGCAAAACCTTACTGGAAAAATGTATATTTGGACTTTAATATGAATTAATGTGTACCCAAAGCTATGTATCATACCCCACTTTCACGTTGTTCAAGATACATTTCGTTAATATTATGGCTGATTCTTAATGCGGTACGCTATTAATACACATCTCCATAAAAATGACAATGAGTGAGAAGCTATTTTGTAACAATTTAGCACATATCAGTTATATAGAACCTAAGACTGCAATCTGGTACACATTTACTTGGGAGTAAGTCTCGCTGAACATAATGGTCCTTGTATATGCAGAGGATTACACTGTAAGCCTCACTGATTTCATTTGGAATTGTTATTTTTTTTATCCTTCAGGAAATGCCATTGCTAAAATAGAAAAGATAGACCACAGCTTTTCTGCATATGATTTTCTGTACCCTTTTCCCCCTTACACACACACACACACACACACACACACAGAGAGAGAGAGAGAGAGAGAGAGAGAGAGAGAGAGAGAGAGAGAGAGAGTCAAAATTGTAGGAGAAATAATCTTTAGAGTACAAAGAATCCCAAGAAAAGAAACCAGTTCTTATAAAAGTGAATTTATTTCTCTTATTTATTAAATATAACTGTTTCCCAGGAGGCTAATGTACACAGTTCTTCAATCCAATTTTGTATGACTGGAGAAATGTTTGGCTTTCCAGTATATCAATATAAGAGCTGTTGCTTGGCTTCATCTAAAAAACAAAACAAAAAAACCCACACATATGAATAGAAAATTCCCCAAAATAACATATACTGTATAAGGCAACAATGCATTGGAGCATAAGAGCTACCGTATTAGATTTTTGTCTCCTGAAATAACAGAGATAAGATTGTCCTCAGAGAGAGTGGTCTGGCATCAAACAGCTCCTATGGGTGGCTATGGAAAGGTCCATAGCAGGTTCCTCTTTGACTTTGGAGCGGGAAAAGAGAAGTCTTTCCAGGGTTATTTCATGGTTTTCTGGAGGAGGATGCACAGCCTTCCCATTCCCCAACATGCCCCAGAAGGGAAGAGAAATTGCACCAGTCCTTGAGGTGATGTGCTTTATTTCCCTCTCATTGGTTCCAATGAAGAAGACGTTAAAATAATGACAAGAGTGAGAAACTTGCACAAAGCCCCCGCCTTCCACTCAGCCTGCATGAGCCTATCTTCATTTCTCCCTCTCCTCTGCTTTTGGATTTCTCTGTAAAAAGCACTAATTGTGTCCAATACCATTTATAACATTTACTTCCCCCTTGATCAAAAGGCAGAATAACCATGCAGTCCCATAAGACACTTCAGTGTGCCAACTCTTTACTTTCCTTTGCTCCTGAGCTCTCATCATATCACCGTTGTATGGATTGCTGATTTGGGGGTTATGGATTTTTTCTGTATTTTTATTATGCTTTAGTCCACCCTGGGACCTTTTGGTGGTGATGAGTGAGTAGGAAATACTACTGATGATGATGAGATTTACCCCTCTCCCCCCAAAAAAGTCTAGTTCCTGTTGCATAATGTGAAAATAGTAGTGTTATTGCATGTTTAGATTCTCATCCACTTTTGTTCATTAAGTTATTTAATGTTGTCTGTTGTTATTTCTATAGTGCTTGAAAAACAAAGTACACAGTACAATGAATCCAAAAGTAGCCTTGTATGCCATATTTCAATATAATATTTTGCCTTGCAAAACACACATCCATTTTGTCTGCTGATGTAATGTTTTTAACCTTTATTGTATTGCAGGCATTTCTCTTTGAACTCAAAATTAAGCTTATGACTAAGGAGACTTTCAGTGTGCATTGCAGTGAGCTTCTAGCTTCTTTTCTGCGCGCACCTGCAGAATCCATGTTCAGCATCCTGCTGTCCTTTTCTACTCAAAAGCTCAAAATCTATTTCTTATCCCTGCTTCCTATGAATACCTTATTTTTTTCCCCATGGCATAACTAAAGTCTATTTGAATACAGTGGTACCTCAGGTTACAAATGCTTCAGGTTACAAACTCTTCAGGTTACAGACTCCACTACCCAGAAATAGTACCTCAGGTTAAGAACTTTGCTTCAGGATGAGAACAGAAATCGTGCTCTGGCAGTGCGACAGCAGCAAGAGGCCCCATTAGGTAAAGTGGTACCTCAAGTTAAGAACAGTTTCAGGTTAAGAAGGGACCTCCAAAACGAATTAAGTTCTTAACCAGAGGTACCACTGTATTTGGTGTGACCATGGGGAGAAGGTCAGTTTACAACCCCACACACATGAAAGAGCTAGTAAATAATTTACTGTATTTCTTTTGGTCTTCAGAATAAACATCAATCCAGTTCATCTTTGGTTGGACAGACTTCAGAGTGCTGCTGTTGAGCATACAAAGTGTTAAGCAACAGTACTTTTGTATGTGCATTAATAGATGTGTGTGTTGGTCACCTTTAAAGACTTAAGACACCCCAAAATATTTTCAATAATCTGTGGATCTCTTTGGGTTACATATCCCATTTCAAGGCCTATGCATTTGATATAGTGAAGAACATCTTGCTTAGCTGTCAGGTGAGCAAGGAAGCAAAGAGCTTGTGTATTATGGGAGTGTGAGACCCAGCTAAACAAGGTCAGGAATTCAATCTCAAGTAGCCTATAAAACAGAACATTGAATTTGTGGGGGGTATAGGTGAGTACAGGTGGATGACAGAAGACATTAATTTCATTTAAACATTTCTTTCACATAACATTTTGTTTACTATTAATAAAAGTCCTTTAAAAACAAATTATACAAAAGATACACAGCAATAATTAGTAAAATTGAAAAGGTCTTCCTAAAAGAAAGTACCTCCAGTACATTTTGGCATCATATTTCTATATGCTTCAAAGCAATGAAAGGTTTTTTTTCATTAATGGAATTCCCATGAATAAATTGCATACCCTCCAACATTTCTCCTATGAAAATAGGGATGTCCTATTCCATAATGATGATGCTAATAATAACACTCAGTGGCTTCCAACACATATAAAAACAGAATAAAACTACATAGGGCTGCCTTCAGATGTCTTCTAAAGGTTGCATAGTTACTTATCTCCTTGGCTCTAGGGTCACATAACTCCATACCGTCTAACATTTCTCCAATGAAAATAGGGATGCCCTAAGGAAAAGTTGGACCTTCTGAGATCAAATCAAAAAGTGGGGTGGCTTCTATAAATTTGGGGTGTCCCTGGGAAATAGGACACTTGAAGGGTCTGAAATTGTGGCTATAGATATCTAGAGGAAATGCTTTGTTTTGGATGTACAGGGGCATTGGGTGGGAGACACTTCATTCCCCCACATTTTGCTACCTCAAAAGGCTAGAGAAAATTCTAACAGACTCCTAGAAGGCAATGACAGAATCTTTCACTGATTTCTCCCTCAGGTATGGAAGGTTGTAATCCACCTCGGATCCACTTGGAAACTCCCTCTAGTGCAGACAGCGCTCTGGATCTGAAGCAATAACCACTATGAATGAAAAGCCTGGCCTGGCCACATGCTCTGGGCCCCGTCTCTTACTGGGGTTGACAGCTACTGTGGCCATATTTCTCTTCCCCGGATGCAGGATGAACCCCACATCAGGGCCACTACCATTCTGCTAAGCATTGCTCCGAAGCCAAGTGAAACACACCCATAAGACAGACCACAGCCTTTCCCAAACCCATTTTTAGGCTACCAATGCCTTTCTACTACTCTACTCCCTGTTATTGGTCATCCATGCTTAGAACCACAACCAAGAGGACAGTGTACTGAAGCACTGGCCTTATATGTGCTCAGTAGCCCCCAACTCCTTCACTGCCTGGCATGTACACATTGGCCCTGTGTGCCCTGCTTGTCCCTTGGCTAACCACAGTGCTATCCCACCCTCTAACATCATTTAGGTTTGAAGGAAGGGACAGATCTGCTTTTATCCTTATTTGCTCTTTTCATGTGGTACCATATTGCACCACTATTGTGCAATGTAGTGCAATCTTCTCCCTCCCACCCTCCTACAGCCTTCTAATCAGTTTCCTGTTTTAAATCCAATCTTCGAAGCTTCGTTTTTCCATCTCTGTGTGATTGATTCTTTATGTAAAGTGCTTTCTGATGACATGTAGGAGGAAAGCTATAAAAATAGAATTGATTTGTATTCTATTTATGGCTAGAACTCTGCCAATAAAATCAGCCCTAGCTGGAGCCTGCAAGCAATATGGAACAGTGAGTAGTTTAATTTCTTGCTTTGTCAGTGTAAGTTAGGACGTTGGTACTATGCTCAGTTCGCATGTCTTGGGCCTTATATTATTCATAAGATGAGAAGGTGAAGCTAAACATGACAAGGGAGATGAACTTCAGACCTTTCCATTTTATTATGAGCTCATTCACTGTGGTTGATGTGTCTTGACTGATGACTTTTGCTGTTATGGTTAACCATTTCTCCTTTGAGGACTCTTGACTTAATGAACTAACTTCAGGTGGCTTTAGATATTGGCTCCGTTCCAGAGAAAGTGCAAAGCTGTGCATGTGGATCTCTGGGTCTTGGAGGTGGAAGCCTCTCCTCCTCCTCCTCACCTGCTCCCTAGCAGCTGCTACAAGCTGCCAATTGAGGAGGCCAGCAGTAGCGGCCATGGAGAGCCAACGGGAAGCTCTCTTGCAGCCGCTATAGCCACCATCGTTCTCACTTGGGCGAGGCACTGGCTTGTCCTCCTGCCCAAGGTTGGCAGGGAAAATGGGGACATTCCAGGATCAAATTGGAAGCCGGGATGGCTTTTGTAATTCCAGGACTTTTCTCTGGAAAATCGGGAGAATTGGAGGGTATGAAAAGATGCATCCTACAGAGATTTCAAGGACTAGAAAATGAGGCAGCTATTCCTTATTTGTTCTAGACTTCCTACCTCCATCGTATGATTCACTATCATTTCTACTTGTGATGAGAAGTTCAAACTACCTTCAGACTACCTCCCAACTCAGACTAAGTTTTGTTATTTATTTATTTTTGAAGAAATTATTTTTTACAATAGAGATGAAATACAAACAACACCAAACATACTGATGATACATACTGATACAAAAGGAAAGAGAGAAAAAGAAGAACTGGGAAAGGGAAGGGAAGGGAATAGAAAATAATACCCTACGTTAATTCATGTGGTGCATCATTTATAGTCACAATCCAAGGCATTGAGAAATCACTTCATCCTAATCTTCTAAAATATATTCTCTCCACAAGCTTAATTGGACCATTGGGGTGTGGGGGGGTCTATGTTCCATCTCTTTTGATTTGATGTATGTCAAAAATTTAGACCAAATAGTATAAAAATTATCTGATTTAAATTCTCGCTTAGTTACTTTTCTTTGTTATGTGAGACACTCTGAAAAAAGCTACCATATATCCCAGACTCTGTTATTTAATGTGATTAATGTAACCTCAGTATTCAAACCAACCTTTGGATACATAAACCCACATATCAGCAATAGGACATAGCTCTCATTTTCTAAGGTCCTTCTTTTGGAGTTAACCTGCTGGTAAAGTCTCCTGTTTCTTGCACATTCAGATTGCTTCTCACTAATAATATGGATTGTTGTACCACTTGCTCGCATTTACTATTGGAAATAAGAATGGAGCTCCACACGCAAGGGTGCCTGAATTGACAGGCTAAGTTCTGACTCTAATGACTCCTTATGTTAATATTCTCCTCCTTCACACATCTGCTCCAAACTGCTAGCAGCTAAGTGAACCTTATCGAAGTGAACTTTATGCAGTGTGTTTTCTATTCTTGATTAGATAAAGATTGCACTAATCGCTTCGAAAAGTTTGAATCCATTTAAACAGCCTCAGGGTGGCTGACCATTTCATAGCTAATCCTCCCATACAATTAAACAATTAAATTTTAAGCCTGCTTGTTAGAAGAGATAGCCTTATCCAGGAGCTGGGGTTTTTTTCCCATTCAGTGCACAAGGCTTGCTGAACCACCATCTTTGGGGGGGGGCATAACAATCCACAGCAAAACGATTGTACATTGATTTTTAAATTTGAAAAAAGATTTGGGCCATTTTTAATTTTTGCAATCAAAACAGCATAGTGAAGCCTAGTGAGAAAGCACACCCCACGGTGTTGGATAGCACCAGTTTGTCTATGCAGGGTGCAGCATTTGTTCTGATTCAGCAGTGAACAGTGGGTTTTCCAGGGGAAAGGAGGAGGAGGGGGGAGGAGGAGGACCTCTTCGACCAGGCACCCCCAAACTTCGGCCGTCCAGATGTTTTGGACTACAGTTCCCATCATCCCTGACCACTGGTCCTGTTAGCTAGCGATCATGGGAGTTGCAGGCCAAAACATCTGGAGGGCCACAGTTTGGGGATGGTCTTGTACCCATAACTAGAAATCACAGGCCAAAGGGAAGTGTGGATGAGCCCATTGTTGGAAACAATTGCATCTTAATGTAATTGATTTTTGGTACAATGAAATATGGCAAATTTATGTGATGGAACATCTTGCCTGTAAGTTGAAAGCACCAAGCAAAAGGACCAAAAGCAAACAAATTTCATAATGTGTACTGAGTACTGTATGCTGTCATGTTGGATGGTACATTTCAATCTCTATTGACTCATGGGACATTTTGGGGAAATTACTCCTACATGGGCCAGAAACTCTGAAAGAGAATGAAACTAATTATTGGGTTGTACAATTATATACTGCAATTTACCTCTCTTGTTTTTCTCATCCATTTGCTGCTTTTTTCTCCCATTTTGGGTTTGTTTTGTTACTACTGTTTTGCTGTATGTGTATGTTATGTGTGCGCACATAAATGTGCATGTAAAAATCAGTAAGCACATTATAAAAAACCATCATATAAGTAAATAAAATAATGGTTTACAGACCTCCTTCTACTGTCCTTGTAAATACTTGCCATGTCAAAAGCAAAAAGTAAAACAAAGTAAATTAACCTAAGAAAGTTGGTTTTAGAGATCTAGTATTACCTGGCACCGGTGGGGTTTGTAGTCCAAAACTTATGGAAGGTACCAGGTTGGGGGAGGCTGGGCTAGGCTACTCTAGCAGCTGAGAGTAACTATGCAATTCATTTGTATTAAATCCCCAGGAAAATCCACATCTTTTACAGGTGGCTCTTGTTTAGTAAGCATATGCCCCTTTAATATTTCATTGCACACTGTCCCTGTGTACTGTGCTATTTTAAAGAACAATAGCTGTTTCAAGCTCATGTCAGTGCTTTGCCTCCCGTTTCAAGAATTTGGAAGCTAAATATTGATTTTCTAAAGAGAGCCTGGTATAAATTATTCACGTGAAGTCATAAAGAAGCAAGTGTAACAAATGGGAAGATGTAGACTGCAATGCAACACCTACTTGTGCTCTTCAGTTGTAAAGATCCTGCTCAATTCAATAAAAAATGAAGTTGCTTTGCTGCAGTTGCACCAAAGTTTTGGGACTGCAATCTCAATCGTGAAGTTTCCAATACACTATCAAAATATAGGGGATGGTCAGAGTAAAGCTTTGCAAATTTTAATCGTTGGCTTTGTGTAGAAGAACATAGGCTCCCAAATGCAATATGCAAAGTTCACATTCACCTGTGATCGCTTTCTCTTTCTCAAAATCAATAGAAGTCAGGGACATCTTTATGTTTGCCAGGCTTTAACAAAAATTTGAAATTTAGGGATGCTAAAGTTTATGGTGAAACACAGTTGGGAGGGCTTTAAATAAATAAAGTTTCCTTGCCTTTTTGTCATGTAGTACGAGAGCTTTTGGGTGCTTATCTCTGGTGGGTTTGAGATAAAAAAAATTCTTTCAGCCCAATGGGCTTTGCATTTGGCCTACATTATTCTGCTTCTCTGGATACCATCTGAAGCCTATTTATATTTTCCTCCTTGCAAAACCTTACTGGAAAAATGTATATTTGGACTTTAATATGAATTAATGTGTACCCAAAGCTATGTATCATACCCCACTTTCACGTTGTTCAAGATACATTTCGTTAATATTATGGCTGATTCTTAATGCGGTACGCTATTAATACACATCTCCATAAAAATGACAATGAGTGAGAAGCTATTTTGTAACAATTTAGCACATATCAGTTATATAGAACCTAAGACTGCAATCTGGTACACATTTACTTGGGAGTAAGTCTCGCTGAACATAATGGTCCTTGTATATGCAGAGGATTACACTGTAAGCCTCACTGATTTCATTTGGAATTGTTATTTTTTTTATCCTTCAGGAAATGCCATTGCTAAAATAGAAAAGATAGACCACAGCTTTTCTGCATATGATTTTCTGTACCCTTTTCCCCCTTACACACACACACACACACACACACACACACACAGAGAGAGAGAGAGAGAGAGAGAGAGAGAGAGAGAGAGAGAGAGAGAGAGAGTCAAAATTGTAGGAGAAATAATCTTTAGAGTACAAAGAATCCCAAGAAAAGAAACCAGTTCTTATAAAAGTGAATTTATTTCTCTTATTTATTAAATATAACTGTTTCCCAGGAGGCTAATGTACACAGTTCTTCAATCCAATTTTGTATGACTGGAGAAATGTTTGGCTTTCCAGTATATCAATATAAGAGCTGTTGCTTGGCTTCATCTAAAAAACAAAACAAAAAAACCCACACATATGAATAGAAAATTCCCCAAAATAACATATACTGTATAAGGCAACAATGCATTGGAGCATAAGAGCTACCGTATTAGATTTTTGTCTCCTGAAATAACAGAGATAAGATTGTCCTCAGAGAGAGTGGTCTGGCATCAAACAGCTCCTATGGGTGGCTATGGAAAGGTCCATAGCAGGTTCCTCTTTGACTTTGGAGCGGGAAAAGAGAAGTCTTTCCAGGGTTATTTCATGGTTTTCTGGAGGAGGATGCACAGCCTTCCCATTCCCCAACATGCCCCAGAAGGGAAGAGAAATTGCACCAGTCCTTGAGGTGATGTGCTTTATTTCCCTCTCATTGGTTCCAATGAAGAAGACGTTAAAATAATGACAAGAGTGAGAAACTTGCACAAAGCCCCCGCCTTCCACTCAGCCTGCATGAGCCTATCTTCATTTCTCCCTCTCCTCTGCTTTTGGATTTCTCTGTAAAAAGCACTAATTGTGTCCAATACCATTTATAACATTTACTTCCCCCTTGATCAAAAGGCAGAATAACCATGCAGTCCCATAAGACACTTCAGTGTGCCAACTCTTTACTTTCCTTTGCTCCTGAGCTCTCATCATATCACCGTTGTATGGATTGCTGATTTGGGGGTTATGGATTTTTTCTGTATTTTTATTATGCTTTAGTCCACCCTGGGACCTTTTGGTGGTGATGAGTGAGTAGGAAATACTACTGATGATGATGAGATTTACCCCTCTCCCCCCAAAAAAGTCTAGTTCCTGTTGCATAATGTGAAAATAGTAGTGTTATTGCATGTTTAGATTCTCATCCACTTTTGTTCATTAAGTTATTTAATGTTGTCTGTTGTTATTTCTATAGTGCTTGAAAAACAAAGTACACAGTACAATGAATCCAAAAGTAGCCTTGTATGCCATATTTCAATATAATATTTTGCCTTGCAAAACACACATCCATTTTGTCTGCTGATGTAATGTTTTTAACCTTTATTGTATTGCAGGCATTTCTCTTTGAACTCAAAATTAAGCTTATGACTAAGGAGACTTTCAGTGTGCATTGCAGTGAGCTTCTAGCTTCTTTTCTGCGCGCACCTGCAGAATCCATGTTCAGCATCCTGCTGTCCTTTTCTACTCAAAAGCTCAAAATCTATTTCTTATCCCTGCTTCCTATGAATACCTTATTTTTTTCCCCATGGCATAACTAAAGTCTATTTGAATACAGTGGTACCTCAGGTTACAAATGCTTCAGGTTACAAACTCTTCAGGTTACAGACTCCACTACCCAGAAATAGTACCTCAGGTTAAGAACTTTGCTTCAGGATGAGAACAGAAATCGTGCTCTGGCAGTGCGACAGCAGCAAGAGGCCCCATTAGGTAAAGTGGTACCTCAAGTTAAGAACAGTTTCAGGTTAAGAAGGGACCTCCAAAACGAATTAAGTTCTTAACCAGAGGTACCACTGTATTTGGTGTGACCATGGGGAGAAGGTCAGTTTACAACCCCACACACATGAAAGAGCTAGTAAATAATTTACTGTATTTCTTTTGGTCTTCAGAATAAACATCAATCCAGTTCATCTTTGGTTGGACAGACTTCAGAGTGCTGCTGTTGAGCATACAAAGTGTTAAGCAACAGTACTTTTGTATGTGCATTAATAGATGTGTGTGTTGGTCACCTTTAAAGACTTAAGACACCCCAAAATATTTTCAATAATCTGTGGATCTCTTTGGGTTACATATCCCATTTCAAGGCCTATGCATTTGATATAGTGAAGAACATCTTGCTTAGCTGTCAGGTGAGCAAGGAAGCAAAGAGCTTGTGTATTATGGGAGTGTGAGACCCAGCTAAACAAGGTCAGGAATTCAATCTCAAGTAGCCTATAAAACAGAACATTGAATTTGTGGGGGGTATAGGTGAGTACAGGTGGATGACAGAAGACATTAATTTCATTTAAACATTTCTTTCACATAACATTTTGTTTACTATTAATAAAAGTCCTTTAAAAACAAATTATACAAAAGATACACAGCAATAATTAGTAAAATTGAAAAGGTCTTCCTAAAAGAAAGTACCTCCAGTACATTTTGGCATCATATTTCTATATGCTTCAAAGCAATGAAAGGTTTTTTTTCATTAATGGAATTCCCATGAATAAATTGCATACCCTCCAACATTTCTCCTATGAAAATAGGGATGTCCTATTCCATAATGATGATGCTAATAATAACACTCAGTGGCTTCCAACACATATAAAAACAGAATAAAACTACATAGGGCTGCCTTCAGATGTCTTCTAAAGGTTGCATAGTTACTTATCTCCTTGGCTCTAGGGTCACATAACTCCATACCGTCTAACATTTCTCCAATGAAAATAGGGATGCCCTAAGGAAAAGTTGGACCTTCTGAGATCAAATCAAAAAGTGGGGTGGCTTCTATAAATTTGGGGTGTCCCTGGGAAATAGGACACTTGAAGGGTCTGAAATTGTGGCTATAGATATCTAGAGGAAATGCTTTGTTTTGGATGTACAGGGGCATTGGGTGGGAGACACTTCATTCCCCCACATTTTGCTACCTCAAAAGGCTAGAGAAAATTCTAACAGACTCCTAGAAGGCAATGACAGAATCTTTCACTGATTTCTCCCTCAGGTATGGAAGGTTGTAATCCACCTCGGATCCACTTGGAAACTCCCTCTAGTGCAGACAGCGCTCTGGATCTGAAGCAATAACCACTATGAATGAAAAGCCTGGCCTGGCCACATGCTCTGGGCCCCGTCTCTTACTGGGGTTGACAGCTACTGTGGCCATATTTCTCTTCCCCGGATGCAGGATGAACCCCACATCAGGGCCACTACCATTCTGCTAAGCATTGCTCCGAAGCCAAGTGAAACACACCCATAAGACAGACCACAGCCTTTCCCAAACCCATTTTTAGGCTACCAATGCCTTTCTACTACTCTACTCCCTGTTATTGGTCATCCATGCTTAGAACCACAACCAAGAGGACAGTGTACTGAAGCACTGGCCTTATATGTGCTCAGTAGCCCCCAACTCCTTCACTGCCTGGCATGTACACATTGGCCCTGTGTGCCCTGCTTGTCCCTTGGCTAACCACAGTGCTATCCCACCCTCTAACATCATTTAGGTTTGAAGGAAGGGACAGATCTGCTTTTATCCTTATTTGCTCTTTTCATGTGGTACCATATTGCACCACTATTGTGCAATGTAGTGCAATCTTCTCCCTCCCACCCTCCTACAGCCTTCTAATCAGTTTCCTGTTTTAAATCCAATCTTCGAAGCTTCGTTTTTCCATCTCTGTGTGATTGATTCTTTATGTAAAGTGCTTTCTGATGACATGTAGGAGGAAAGCTATAAAAATAGAATTGATTTGTATTCTATTTATGGCTAGAACTCTGCCAATAAAATCAGCCCTAGCTGGAGCCTGCAAGCAATATGGAACAGTGAGTAGTTTAATTTCTTGCTTTGTCAGTGTAAGTTAGGACGTTGGTACTATGCTCAGTTCGCATGTCTTGGGCCTTATATTATTCATAAGATGAGAAGGTGAAGCTAAACATGACAAGGGAGATGAACTTCAGACCTTTCCATTTTATTATGAGCTCATTCACTGTGGTTGATGTGTCTTGACTGATGACTTTTGCTGTTATGGTTAACCATTTCTCCTTTGAGGACTCTTGACTTAATGAACTAACTTCAGGTGGCTTTAGATATTGGCTCCGTTCCAGAGAAAGTGCAAAGCTGTGCAGATGGTACTTGTGTGGCCTTTTGCATGTACAAATATATATGTTGGGGATTAAGATCATGCACACTGGCTGTATCCCCTTGTCACAAGTGATCTCTATGTCCTCAAGTTCCAAGCGGTTGTGTCATGCTCCCCAAGACACATAGGCTAGGACAGTATGATCTGCATGCTGGAAAAAAGGAAACTACAAATTGCACATTGGGAGCCTTTGTTACTCAAGTTTACTCAAGTATTCCTAACCAAACTACAAACCTCTTGCTCTCCATCAGGAGTATCATTTGCAGCCTGAACCTACGATGGAGGGGTTCACAGCATCAACACCCCCAAAAGGGTCATATTTTCCCCATAGGCACAGCCTTGAATTCGAACCAAAATCAAATATTTCTTTCAAACATTGCTGTGACTCTCTCTCTTAAGCTTTCTGCTTTACTTCACTACTAAACTCTGCTCTCAACTCTGACTTTTTCTGTTGAGGGGGCCCCAACCATTTGCCCTCTCACACCAAGCCTCTTAATCACCTCACCGGGAATCTAGTTTGGCTGTTTCCAGGAATTAAAAGACTTGATTAGCTTTTAACACTTGTCAGATCCAGGGATTAGAGGGGTCTAGCACCCCACCTAGATTCATAACAATACTAGTAATATCAGCCCTCATTAAGAAGTAATTGTATAGGGACACTTGTCCTTTGTATCTTCCTCCTTTTCAGTTCATAGCTGAAGGGTTCAAAGAAAATTAAAACGTTTGAAGAAGCATCTTTATTCTTCTAACAGCCAGCAGCAAACCTAAACGTGTTAAATGTCATTTGTATGTTTTCAGAGAACCTTTGTGTCAGGCATTTGTGTCCATGGATACAAAAACATCGCTTCAAATAACATCCATTTTGAATCAGAAAGAAGATGATCAAAATCTTCTAGGTCTAACCTTTAGTATTTTCCTTGCTGTATTTCAGTCAATCTTTTTGTAGGAAGAGATCTTTACATAGAGTAATGGATGTGCAACTTGCTGCTGCATAACTGTAGCTCTGGATCAAGACCATTAGCTGCAAAATAACAATGAGCTGAAAGATTTCTTTCCAGGCTCTGATATTTATTTGACATTCCCCACAGAAGCTTCAAGAAACTGCCATCTTGCTGCTCAGAACAACCAGGAAGTTTACTGACATGATTTTCTTAATCCATTCAGTATGAATTAGTGCTGATGGGAAAATTACTTTCTTTACTAAACATTGTTTCCATCATCCCATATGGATTTAGGGGAATGCGACTAGTATGGTCACACTGGGCGTGGAGCCTCAAGGACGCCGCAATTACTGTATGATGTAGAATGGAAGATGATAGGCCAGAATTTGAAATGCCAAATTTTGGTGTTTCACAGGATGCTGCTGAAAATTGAGACCCCCCCACCAAGGTCTGCCACTGCACACTGAGCCAGTGTGGTGTAGTGGTTAAGAGCAGTAGACTCGTAATATGGTGAACCGGGTTCACGTCTCCGCTCCTCCACATGCAGCTGGTGGGTGACCTTGGGCTAGTCACACCTCTCTGAAGTCTCTCAGCCTCACTCACCTCACAGAGTGTTTGTTGTGGGAGAGGATGGGAAAGGAGAATGTTAGTCACTTTGAGACTCCTTTGGGTAGTGATAAAACGGGATATCAAATCCAAACTACTCTTCTTCTTCTTCTTCTTCCTCTTCCTCTTCCTCTTCCTCTTCTTCTTCTTCTTCTTCTGACACAGCTAAAATTCCATAGCCTGCTCTTCAGCCTCTACATCCCAACTAAGTGTAGTGTTCTGAAGCAAAGAATTCTCCTATGTTCTGTCAGTGATGCTCTGGAATGTGAGAAAGGCCTTATAAAGAATAGCCCCTGTATAAAGAGTGTGCATCAATCTCTCACTAGAGACATTGTTAGAGAGAAATGGTTAAGAGAATGAGAGAAAGCCCTACAGGAACCTAATAACCCTATAATCCCTGTGTGCCAGTAAAGCAAGCAAGGATTGTAAAGCTGTACACATCTGTATTTAGGGTAGAGAAGATTTGTGTAGCTGGCTGGTCAAAACGCTTTATTTTAAAAATGAAGTTTACTTCTAAGGTTTTAAGAAGTGATGATCTTGTGCTGTCATAAAATTTGTTTAGCCTTAGAGCAGTGAGAAATGATATATGGTTAGCCGTCATAACTGCAACACTATTTGGTAAATAATTCAGAGGCACTCTGGAGTTTTATTGAGGACACTTTGCCATTGTGAGTACATGAAAAGCCACAAATAAAGAGTGGATTTTAGTATGTTGACTCTCCCTCTCCACAACCAATGAGACAAAAAGAAAAGTTTCACCGAAGGGTTAATAGACTGAGTCATACACCACCGCATGGACTGTGTTTCAGATAAAACAATTAAGGGTCATTTTCACAAACCACGTATGTCAGTGAACCTCTTGGATTTATATTCTCTGAGAATGAGGCCCAAGTAAGGACAATGCACTTATACCATAGCTATTGTAAAGTCAAATTAAAAACTCAAGTGCTCTTGGATGCAGGAAAAATAAGAGTTAAAGCTTTAGTGTTGTGCTTAAATACGCACTAATTTATACTCACACAGCACAATGTATTTATTATGTGGAACAGTATGAATTGATCATGGATGGAACTTATTCATCTCCATGCTTCTTAAAGTGCTTTCGGTTTTGCTAAAGTGCTCATACTGTGCTGTCATTCGAATACCTTAATTGTGCCTGAAACTAAACTTGGAGGTTGTTTAAATCTTTTTTTCCTCTTTTCTTTTACATTGTTCAAAACTTTATTGCTTTTGACTATAGACAAAAATGAAAACTGAGCCTCACGCTGGGTCCAAAGGGTGTGAAATTCCTGAAAGACTCAATTCTTAGCAATCTGTTGTCCAAATTCAACCAGCTGTAACACTGTTTCCTAGTGCAAAAAGTTTGAAATCTCTTGCTGAAATTTTGTTGTTGTTGGAAATGCTGGGTTACAGGAAAAAGAACATATATATTTTTACCTTGTCGCAAACTTGGATGATGACAGATATCATGTGATTGAGCAAATAACTCCTATTAAGGAGTAAGCTCTGTTGTGATCAGTGAGGTTCAGTCCCACGAATGTGGGTGTAGGACTGCTTTTAGAGAGCCAGCCAAACCATGTCAATGTCACAGTTTAAATCATTTATAAATCATTTATTGCACAGTTTTTTGATCCGAGAACTGTGTTAGCATCTGCCAGGTGGAATGTACTTTCATAAACTGCCAATCTCCATATAATTTAGGTACAATTTTAAGACAATGCAACTGTATCTTGAAAAGCTGGTGTTGAATCTGCATGCATACAGACTTTGAGATATGGATGGAGAGTATTGATCCATTGATGAACTGAATGCAGTGATTTGCAAGGGGGAAGGAACCCAGGTTTATTTTTCTTCTGCAAAAGAAGAAATCTAGTGTGGGGAGGGGGGGGTTATGAATGTAATCGAAGGCCAAAGCCTCAGAAGCACTATTTATCTGAATTAATTAATTAATTTAACACCATTTAGGTGCCACCTGATTGTGGCTTACAGGAATTATTAGGATTATAAATAAAAACAGCGGAACAATTATTAGGATTATAAATAAAAATGGAACAATTTCCACATAAACCATAATAATAATAATAATAATAATAATAATAATAATAATAATAATAATATATACCCCGCCCATCTGGCTGGGTTTCCCCAGCCACTCTGGGTGGCTTCCAACAGAAAATGAAATGAAATAATCTATTAAACATTAAAAGCCTCCCTAAACAGGGCTGCCTTCAGATGTCTTCTAAAAATCTGGTACTGTTTTTCTCTTTGACATTTGATGGGAGGGCGTTCCACAGGGCGGGTGCCACTACCGAGAATGCCCTCTGCCTGGTTCCCTGCAACTTGGCTTCTCGCAATGAGGGAACCGCCAGAAGGCCCTTGGTACTGGACCTCAGTGTCCGGGCAGAATGATGGGGGTGGAGACGCTCCTTCAGGTGTACTGGAATGAGGCCATTTAGGGCTTTAAAGGTCAGCACCAACACATTGAACTGTGCTCAGAAACGTACTCGGAGCCAATGTAGATCTTTCAAGACCGGTGTTATGTGGTCTTGGCGGCTGCTCCCAGTCACCAGTCTAGCTGCCACATTCTGGATTAGTTGTAGTTTCCGGGTCACCTTCAAAGGTAGCCCCACGTAGAGCACATTGCAGTAGTCCAAGCGAGAGATAACTAGAGCATGCACCACCCTGGCGAGACAGTCTGTAGGCAGGTAGGGTCTCAGCCTGCGTACCAGATGGAGCTGATAGACAGCTGCCCTGGACACAGAATTGACCTGCGCCTCCATGGACAGCTGTGAGTCCAAAATGGCTCCCAGGCTGCACACCTGGTCCTTCAGGAGCACAGTTACCCCATTCAGGACCAGGGAGTCCTCCACTCCTGCCCGCCTCCTGTCCCCCACAAACAGTACTTCTGTCTTGTCAGGATTCAACCTCAATCTGTTAACCGCCATCCATCCTCCAACCAGTGGAATTTGTGTGCATGGAGGTCCTGGGCTGTCAGATGACAAGACCTCCCCTCCTCTCTGCCTTGCTGTTGTGGTCCAAAGGAAAGCAGAGTGATACATTTGACTCCAGATTGCTTGCATGACTGTTTTAGGGACTTCACTCTGGATTTGGGTTGGATTTACTTCTTAGCCTTTTCTTCTCCCAAAGATGTCCCACAAGGCAGAGGGTATATCTGGGAAGGGTATGCCTCTTTATCAGAAGCCTGGATCACACTTGAACAGATCCTACGTAAGAACCTCCGGGAACCCTGTGTGAAGTGGCAGACCAATGCAGTCTTCTTCCTGAGGCGCCCACCATCATAAGCCAAAGTAGATAATGCCCAAGGCTGTTGAATTATTTTCTGTTGAGGAAGAAAATAATAAACACCTCTCCATCCCATGCCTCACCATTCCCTGGGAGTTAAAAAGCCCCACAACAAGAATAAGTTCAGTATCAGCTCCCTGAGGATGTGGCCTCACTTTGTGTAATGTTATGGAGAGATCTGGCTGTATGCATGATGCTGGTAAGGCTTGTGGAGGTGCTCCAGTTCCTAGAAAGTAGCCCAAATTAGCACATACACCAAAAGCTACTTACAATTCTTTTCCTATCCCCTTCATATCTGGTATATTAGCCTCGCTAATCCATGCAGAAAATGAACAAAATGCTAATTCAGACTATGTGGTTGAATATAGTTTTTTTGGGGGGGCGGGGAGGGGTCTATAGCTGTTTTCTATGTTCAGCAGTACTAATCCTATTATAAAACAATGTCTGTTCATAACCTTCAAATAATGATGCTCCAAATAACTCAGGAAAATTGCTATTTTATAAGACTTCCACCCAGTCTAATTAATGCCCACTATTGTCATGCAACGCTTGATTAGAACTGTCATAAATTCAAGCAATTTCTTTCCTGTGAGCACCTCCGGGGGGGGGGGGTGAATTAAAAACAGACATTACTGTACTGTAGTTCACATACAGGGATTTTAATAATATTATTTTTGCTAGCTAATTATACATGTCTCTCATGAAAAAATCTTGCTAGGCCAAGAGGTTCCACCCCATTTTTAACTGCCTCTTCATTGTTTCCTGTGATCTTTTTCAGTCATAAGAACCATGATATGCAACAATCAGCCTCAATCAAGGTTTAGTTCAGTTAAAATCAAACCACCTCCTTTTTGTTTCTCTGGGACGTATGTCTGCATATCTGTATGCAAACAGGTCCATGTATTTCATGCATAAGCAAACAGCTCAATGATAGGATCTGGTTCAAACTAAATTTCCTGGACAGATGAGAAGGGATGTGAACATTAATTTCTCTCTCTGTGTGTGTGTGGCGTGTGATGCAGAGAGTGCAGTCATCCACATGTAGAGGGAATGTCTTCAATGGGGGCGCCCGTTGTGCACATCAGTAGTGGAAGGAGGTGTCAGTGGTGCTCTCCTGGTGGTGGCACTACATTTGTTGGAACTTGGTGTCACGCAACAGTAAAGTAATCAACACAGAGTCTTCTTTATAAACAGAATGAAACTTTTACTTGAAGAAAGTAAACATCTTCAGAAACAGCATAGTTAAAGAGCATAGACAGAGTGCTCATAGCAGCTACCGGACTCTTCACAGTGGCACAAGTCTTAGTTACTGATTTACTAGAGTCCTGGAGCCACTCTGTCTGCCTTAGCTTTACGTAGCAACAAAAACAGTACTATTCCACAGGCTACTCCATACACAAGCCATACAGCTCTCTGACTTAGGCCCATAGAGAGACTGGCTACTTTTTATAGGGAGAATCGAGTCATCACCCAAGATGAATCACGGGTTGCAGAGACTTTGCTGTTAACAGTTAGTAGTTAGCCGGCTTAGGCTTGAATGATTGTGTAAGCCTTGTAGGCCTTGCTTTACTGCTTCTGCTCTTAAGAACCTATGTCTCATGACACTGGGATGGTTTGGGGCGAGGTGACAGAGAGGTTGGGGGAGCTCGAGTTTGGTAGGAGCTCACAGGTGTGGGATGCTGTGGCCACTGCTGACCTGGCAAATCCACCACCTGCGGGAGGCTATGGCTTCTATTCTGCCCCACACATGCTGCAATTACACATGGTTTCCAATCATGGGGGAAACCTAACCACACACAGCAGATTTTTCTCTTTAGATATTCCCCCAATGTGTTGATGGGACAAAGTGGGAACAGTGCCAGTGAGTATAGCCGTCCGTTCCCCCCCCCCCTTTCGCATGATTGCAATTGCATGTAAGGAATGACTGGAAAGGGCTAATGAAAAATAAAATCCTCTAAAACCTAGGTCAAGCTAAATTAGTACATCCTACATTAGTGTTTTATAAGACCAGTTCATCATTTTATAAGACCAGGCGCCTCATTCTGCTATCACTGCTAGGTTGAGCCAGAAAGAACCAGGCCAGGCTTAGTCACCTCTAGAAGAAGTTATTGCTCCAGTTCTTAAAGCACAAAAGAATGTCTTCATGTGACCCATTTTTGTTTTTTCATTAGGGGGATTTCCCTTTTCATCTAGCTGCCATTGAAGCCTTACTGGCATTACTGCCATTGAAGTGTCTCCCCTGCGGGCTGAGGAATGTTAAAATATACACACTTCATATTTCTGTACTGGGGGAAGAGTCCTATTAGTTGTGAAAATACCATAACAATATTGATAACTGGCAGAATCTTTATATATGTGAGATTCAAACATGCTGTATGTGCTCCTACGTCCAATTGAATTGTAATTATTCCCTGGCAAATACATAACAATGAGCAGCTAAACCCATTCCACAGAAGTCATTGGTTCACACTAAGCTCTACTCAGAGTAGGCCAACTAAAAGTAGTAGGCCATCTGAGGATTGGCAATTGTTTCATGCATCCTAATTGTAAAAAAGAAACAAAAGTTAAAGAGCGGAATGAACAAAAGGCACGAACTATTCCCTTGTTCCCTAATAATTCCCACCCAGCTCTTCCTTTCAACTACCCTGTAGATGTTTATTTTGGAAGTGTTTGCTTATCTTGGAGATGCTTTGTATCAGATCAGTAAAGGCACACAAAAGCTATGGCTTTCACATGTAGTTTTACAGATTTCTTGCCTTTGCGCTAGATTTCCACAATAAAACTTTTCAGCCTTTTAGAGCACACCAGCTGTGCCACTCAACAAGAGAAACAAAAAGGTTTCACATTTCCTCTAAAGATGTGCCCTTCGAGGCCTGTTTTTCTCTAACTTACATTCCATTTTAGTTACAGGTAGGTAGCCGTGTTGGTCTGGATCGAAGTAAAATAAAAAAATTCCTTCAGTAGCACCTTAAAGACCAACTAAGTTTTTATTTTGGTATGAGCTTTCGTGTGCATGCACACTGAAGAAGTGTGCATGCACACGAAAGCTCATACCAAAATAAAAACTTAGTTGGTCTTTAAGGTGCTACTGAAGGAATTTTTTTATTTTATTCCATTTTAGCTTTCCCTCCCCTGCTATAAAACCCTCAGAGTTCACCTGGAAAACAGCAACAATAAAGATGCAACTGTTAAAAGGCACTTAGCATACACCTGTTTTTAAGGAAGCCAAGGAAGATGTAAAATACGCTATCAGAATTAAAAATAGTGTGCACATTTGGGATGACATTCTGTATTTTCCTTAGCACTGTGCTTGAAATTATCCTGCTTTTTCACCATTCTTTCTCAATTTACAAGAATAGAAACTAGATCCAAAAATTATGAAAGGGAAGAGAGCATAGTGCAGAAATTCTCATATGTGGGGGTGCAGGTTTCAGTTGTGATTAAAAAAGGTAAAGGGACCCCTGACCATTAGGTCCGGTCACAGACGACTCTGGGGTTCTGGTGTTCATCTTGCTTTACTGGCCGAGGGAGCCAGCATACAGCTTCTGGGTCATGTGGCCATCATGACTGGGGAACCAGAGCAGTGCATGGAAACGCCGTTTACCTTCCCGCCGGAGCGGTACCTATTTATCTACTTGCACTTTGACAGGCTTTTGAACTGCTAGGTGGGCAGGAGCAGGGACTGAGCAATGGGAGTTCACCCCGTCGTGGGGATTCGAACCACCAACCTTCTGATCAGCAAGCCCTAGGCTCAGTGGTTTAACCCACAACGCCACCTGAGGCAGAAATTCTACAAAGTCCATTATCAGTAAGGCCAGCTTCACGCATGCAATGGTACATACATCCTGACCACAAAACTGCCAACAACCAGTTTGGGAGGTGCCTAATGTTGACTGTTATAGTGAAAAGCAACCAACAGAGAAGATGGAAGGAAGGCTCTGCACATAAAGCAAAAAACTTGGGTTGAATAAGTCTTTTCAAGGACTGTAGATGGCTGAGAGATGGTGGGGTGACAGAAGGTGGGTAGGGAAAAGATGAAACCACCTAAATAACACATTTTCCCCTATATAGCATGTATCATAATGGATATGCTCTCACAGACTTTTTTTGGACTCTGGCCTGTAATGCATTACTGAATAAAAGTCTCACTAAGTGGGAATCTGGTTTGAGCCCAAGGGAATTTTCTCCCACATCAAGGTGGCCAAGAGGTGCTTGTCAATGTCCTGTCATTCGTTCTACAAGTCATCTTTCCAGTGGCCTGCAATTATACAGCCTTCTTGAGTGCCTGTAAAAAAAAAAAACCCCGCTTGATGGACTTTCCTGTAAGTACAAAGATATGGGGAACCGATTTTCTGCACACCAGACAAATATATAATCTGAATTCTTTTTACTTTTAAAGAAATCGGGGGGGGGGGAACATGGAATTGAGAAGTTCTCTTAAAAACAAAACCAGCACCTGCATCTCTCAGGCCATCTCAGCTAGCTTCACATTCTTTATAATTAAAGCTCAGGGGAACACATCATGAGGTAACTTCTCCTAGGAGTCTTATTCACATCAGGAAGCACATACAGGAGTGGAGCATGCAGAGCACTGGATAAAAGTTTCATGAAGAGAAAAACACGCATACCACCCACAGCCACTCACAATGGGAAGGTAAGCTCAACCCAACAGTCACCTAAATTATAAGGAAATTCTAAAGTGCCCAGAGAAAGAAGCAGAAAAACAGAAGCTCCTTTCAGGAGAAGAATTTTTTTGAAAAACCGGAGGAGAGAGGTTCTGCCACAGCACTAACTTTCATGGATAAATACCAGCTAGACCCCAGTTTTTTGAGGAGACAGGTGCAATTTGTCAAGTCAGTAGTTCCCTCTAGCCCTGCTCTAGAAAATGAGTACAGGCACACTCACCCACACGCTTATGCACATCCCATTTGCGTGCAACTCCATTTACGCAGGGCCCTGTGAAATGAATACTGTAAATACATTGGCCTTTCCTCACTCAGTGCTGCTGTCCAGAAGTTGTCTAGGGCTGCTGCCCAAGCAAGGGAAGGCAGCCTTTGATTGAATAATTCTGTTGGGAAGGATGGGAAGAATAGAGAGGGGGGAAATTAATCCCTTTTGGAATTCAGAGCATCTTTCTTTTGTGCTGTTGGAGTATGAAAATAACACTGAAATTACTAAGATGCATAACTCACACTGTTAGTGGCCTGGTCCTAGCTTGAGACTGAAGACCTCTCAGAGATATAGGAGTTATCTCATTGTACCAAACCAAGAGTGTAGTTGGGACAAAAAAGATAGTTAGATCCATGTATTTTTACTTACTGCTCCAATGTTGACAGACACTGCCTGAAACACAACAGCATGGATTTGACATTGGCTCATGTCTCTCTCCCATTTCCCCTCTCCATCCCTTCTGCTGTATTTTTTTTAGAGAACTGTAATAAAAGGGACAGTTTTTAAAATCTACCCTTTCTATCATGTTCTTGGATTCCACGCAGATAGAAGATAATTCATAGCTTTCCTTCAATTCACATACCCTCTCCATATTCTTATTTTTGCCTTCTTTCTCATTTCAACAAAACATTTGCCAATTTAAGCTTTCACAGTACTGAAAGAGGGATCTTGGGAGACATTTGGTTTGGTTGCTATTTCTTCTTCTTCCTTCCTTCCCATAAATTGCAAAAGGAAACTTTGCCACCAGCATACAGTGTTTTCACAATGAGCTATGAGTATGACCTCTTGCAGCAGCTGACCTATCACTTTGGCCTCAATATGCAAAGGGATTTTTAAAGGTGCCTCAAATATATGAGCTCAATTAGTGAGGGGGCAGGGGGGTGTCATTAGAGCTTTGATACTGACTACCCTCAAGATCACAACCTTGCTTAAATTTTGAACTTCTGTGCATATGCCACAGATACAGAGGTGTACCCAATAGACAGGTGAAAGCTGAGAAGTCTATGTAGCTATGAGAACATTGTTTGAAAGAAAAGCATTGGTAATTAGATTTTCAAATATGTTAAGAGAGAAAATAGTTTCAGTAAAATACACACAGCATCCTGGCTGTATTTTTGAGCTGCCCACACTATATATAACCTGATATGGCTGGGCTTTGGATTTAAACCAATTATGATAGCATTTTTAGGCTACCTTTTGGGGTCCAGACATTTAACAATGACTTACATGACAACATTCAATTTACATTTTTTTAAAACTACCCAAACAAATCTTAAAACAACTAGCAGCAGCTTAAAAGTACCAGAAACATTTCAACAAGTTAGTCTAAAACAAAGTTCAAAAGGTAAAGGTAAAGGGACCCCTGACCATTAGGTCCATTTGTGACCGACTCTGGGGTTGTGGCACTCATCTCGCGTTAAACAACAACAGTAAATTAAGGCATTTAAGAAAAAGCAATCCAGAACAGATTTCTTAAGGTCCACTTATAGGCTTTTCAAGAAGAAAGCAAGTACAATTCAGCACAGAGGGAATTCCATAATTGGTGGTCACAACAACAAAAAAGAGCCTTTTTCTCATGCTTGCTTATTAAGCAGAGGTTCCATTACTGTTTAAATTGGAATCAGTGACTGGTCTTACACATGTCTATAAAATATGAAAACTTTTTATTTATTGATTTTATGTTAGCTAATTATTATTTTCACACCTTTCTCTGCCTTGGTTATCAGACAATGCTTTATATCAGGTGTGTGTGTGTGTGTGTGTGTGACGATCCCAACCCACTGTATCATATTGACATAATTTGCACATTTTTAATGTATCAATTCATATATTTAAATACTTAATATCAACCATCTCTGTATATATAAAGGTAATAAATGCTATGCAGTGGATAAACAGATATAACAGATGATGAAACTGAAAAAAATACTATTAACAAATAAAACAACAGAATCTCTCCAAAGCAAAAACAACATAGGAACACATTTTGAAAACAACTTTAAGAGTCAGAGACCCCCGACTACCAACACCTTGCTGAATTCATTGTTTTAACAAATGAGTTGTCCAGTTAACAATGAGATGACCCACAGGATATCAATCAATCACAAACAAATAACATCTTATGCCTACAAAGTTTGTTTTGCTTGTTCTTCAGATGGTCTTTCTTCATGCCTTTGTAGTTTGGTGAGGTCTGGAGTAATCAAACAAGCCATGGCTAAGAGTGCTAGGTACACATGTAATGCCAAACCATACTCAAAACATACCAAGGTAGATAGGCCAACAAAATATCATGGCTTCAGATCACAATTTGTTGGCAATAAACATACTGTTACAGGCCACCTCAATCTCTGAGTAGTGTGAGATTCCAGAGGTACCAGGGGCTGTGTTTCCTTTTGGACAATGGCCTTCTTAATGGGTCATCACCCATTTCTTTGCACTCTTTTAATGGTCCATCTCTCCAGGCAATTAATTCATCAGGAAGCCAATTTAGTTTATTTCTTAACATGGCTGATATTTTGACATGCTTAAATTAAATGACTGGTACCCCAGAATTAGAAGGGGGGGGGGAATCCAGAATTAGAAGTGTTGTCCAGGCACTCCACAAACTGGTTATAATACCATTGCTAAGTCTCTAGGTAGGTTTCACACATAGCATTAAGCAATTATTTAATAGTTTAATAAACCATGATTTAGTGTTATTTTTCAAACCAGGGCAGTTTTGTAAGCATTTTTCTATACTCTCAAATTCTTGGATATTAGAACATTTGTATTCAATGTGCTGAGGCTTCTGGGAAAAAATGCTTTTCTTGTTTTCAACATAAGCAGAAAAGATCGGTAAAATATAGGCTAGATAGCAAAGAAAAAGTATATCTATATATAGGCTATAAGGTTATTTGGTCAGAAAGTGTTTCAGGGCTTGGTCAGACAAGTTCAGAGATTAAGCAGCTCATTCGTTTCCTAAGGCTCCAGAGTTTATCTGGGCTTAGCCATGTTCGTCCAGAAATCCTTAAACATTGCCCTTTGGGGGTGTTTAGCTTTTATATGAGCAGTAAATTGTTTCCAAAGCTCGACATTAAAAAGTTTTGTATTAAAAGTCCTCTCTCCATATATGCAGAGAATCTCATTTTACAATCCAAGCTGTACAAGAAAATAAGGTTTGATTGACACAACAAACACACATTATGACTAGACCAAACTTCTCTTCTAAACTGAGTAAATCTGGTAATATTGTTGATTATGTGACCAGTCAGGAGAGCTAGGGAAAAAATGGGATCAACTGATTGCCTAGAGTAGACAGAGGCAATATAGGAGCTAAGGATTGCAATTCTGGAGGCAAAATGATGACTCTGAAAAACCGAAAGAGTCTTCTGAAGTCTGCTTAACATAAGCACATAAGAAAATCCCTGTTGGGTCAAGCCAAAGGTCATCTAGTCTAGCATCCAATTCTCAGTGGCCAACCAGATACCTATGGAAATTACAATACCCAGAGTGGTTTAACAATCAGTACTTCTTCCCAGGGAACTCTGGAAATCGTGGGCTACTAATGACCACCTTATCAACCTGTAACTATGGTAGGGGTTCTTCGGTAGCCCCAAAGCTCTCCTGGTGGATCTTGTGTATTCACTTCCTCCTCCTATGAAGATGTTCCTCCCAACAGAGACTGGAGTTGACACCTTTGAGCAGTTTAAAGCTACAATTCTCCAACTAGAATGTCATTTGGTCCTAACGTTCAAGTCAACTATTTCACTAGATATGTCAAGGCTGGGGAATCTGTGGACCCCCAGATGTTGCTGGAGTCTCTAATTCCCAGCATTTTGGTGACTAAGGCTGCAATCCTACATCTGGTTTCCTAGGAACTGACCAGAATAGAGTTGTGCTGTATAAGGTCAACCTGTCTTACCTTACCGTATTTACGTAGCACAGGTTGCTGTATTTGAGATACAATATCATGTAAACAGCCTTATCAATCTACTTTTTAAAATTTAGTTTGCTTTGCTATGGAGTGGGGTTTAAATACACTTATTAATTAATTAATTACAAATGCACTGCTTTTTTTTTAAGTGTTCTGTTTCCCATTCTCCATATTTCATTTCACCACTGCACCTTTATTTCCCTTTAAATGTTTCTCATCTCATTTCATCTTATAATTTCTTCGCCCTTTTCAAAGTCTTCAAATCACATTCATGCTTAGGTGTGGGGGCGCCTAATTCAGTGTAGCTAATTGTCTTGTAAATGAGCAAAATGAAAAGAAAAATGTAGACAATTATGTTGTTTAAAATATGTCAAGGTAATTGTCACTAAAAATATCCCAAAGATTGCGGTAAAGTTAATCTTTTCCCTGTCATGTGGTATGTTATCTAAACAAGTTACCATGGGTTTGAGAAGTATGAATTGTTTTGACTTGTACTTTGCTTATTTATTCTTTAAATAAGCCCCATTTCCCCCCGTTCTTAAATATAGATAGTTGCGAGGAGGGGTTGCATATTCCACGGCATGTTACTAATTTTGTTCTAAGCAAAGGTTATTATTGTATCAAAAGCCTTCAAAAGCCTTCTGAGAAGCCCTTAGGAATGTAAATACATATTTTCTATTTTAAGCTAACAGGAATAGATCTAATAAAAATTCATTTAAATAATAATAATAATAATAATAATAATTATTATTATTATTATTATTATTATTATTATTATTATTATTATTATTATTATTTCTTGCCTGTCACCAGCAGGTTCCAGGTCGGTTACAAGAATTGTTTATATTTTTTGTTTAAAAAATCAGGATTAAAAACAGTTAGAATAAATTACAATCACAGTAAGGCCACAGTAAAGAGGTTTTTCTTCAGCATTCACTCAAATCTGTAGAAGCCAGAAGCACTTCTGTGGGGTGAGGATCCCATCACTTACTGTATGGGCTGCCACAGACTTCCAAGCCACCACTGCCTGAACATCTGGGGGCAGTGGTACTGCAAGCAGTGGCTCTGCTTGTCTTAACATCTGAGGTCTGAATATGACGTCCCCTGCCCTCAGGTTTAGAATCTATAGGACATGACACAAAAGGAAAAGGGATTGGGAGGGAGAAGAAAAAAAGCTAGTTCAGTCACTATTATTGTGATTGTACGTTGTTTTTATTATTGTGTTTTTATATTGTAACCCTCACTGAAATCTCTTGAAACCCTCAGTGAAAGTGAAAGGCAGGTTACTTGTTGTTGTTGTTGTTGTTGTTGTTGTTGTTGTTGTTGTTGTTGTTACATATAGAGTTCTTGCAAGGACCACCCAGAATGGAAATATTTGAAGGAGAGATGGAGCAAAACATTACTGGTCTTTTAAGAGTAGATGGAGAGGCCCTACAGTCCCATCTCAATCTCCCTCAAGCCTGATAGAATGGCTTCTGCTGAGGGTTGAGGGGTGAAGGTGAAGAAAGACCAGGTGAAGTTGGTCTTTCAGCATTTGACTGCTTCCGTTACATCCATAGCTGCCAAGTTATCCCTTTTTTTAAGGGATTTCCCCTTATGCTGAATAGGCTTCCTCGTGAGAAAAGGGAAAACTTGGCAGCTATGGTTACATCATTGACATGCAGAGATACTGTGGCCCAACATGATTGCTGGAGGTTGATGGGAGCTGTAGTTCAGCAACATCTGGAGGTCCCAAGATCCCCTAGAGCCGCTTTAAAACACTAAGCCACACTGGCTCTTGTACAATATTTTCAAGAAAGTGCAAAGAATACAGTTGGGTGGAATCGTGAGGAAGAATAAAAGAACAATGAAATAAACAGTCAGAAAAATGTGCAGGAGAGGGAGAAGTATAGCAGAAGGCAGACATGAATTAAAAAGAAGTGAATTAAAAATAAAGGCAATCGCTAAAGTGTAGGGAAGGAGGCAGTAATGAACTGTTTTACTGTTACATTATTTTCTGGCTCCCTGACTTAAAATATGCTGGAACATTGCTGTGCTGTGGTAGTACGCTGTTGCCTCAATGTGGCATTAAGCCTTTTTTATTGCACTGAATTGGCATAGTTGATGGTACATCCTAACTAAGCAATTGTGTTCCAGTGCAGTAGGTTTTGTGATTGGAGTGTTAATTATCTTATTACAAGATAGTTAAAGCATTTAGCATCTATGGTGCAACTCCACTGACATCTTTACCATGCACAAGGCTATTACAGTCTCTACTAATGAGTCATCATACCACAGAATGAATCCAGAACTGGAACAGCAGATGGTGCCCCTATGAATAAATTCCCTTCTCCCGCAAGTGAACCTATGTGAGGTGCAGTTAATCTGTAGAAGAGAACAAGAACTATCACAACATAGAGGCAGGACCTTGTCAATAGTACATCTATGAAGGGCAATCTGCAGTCATCATCCGCTGTAATAACTCATCCTGGGGAAAGTTAAAAAGTCCATTAAAATTATACTGAAAATATCTTCATTAATTTAAATTAAGTAGGAGCTGTGTAACCAAAACTGATTATGACACTTTTAACTTCTTAAGTGGCTTTTATCCTAAACTTTATAAACCAGACAGAGCAATCCATAATATTGGTCTAATGCCTAACTAACAGCATTTAATGATGTCTGATCATTAGGTTAATACATAAATTAGGCATTTTGTAGCTCAGTAAAAATAAAGATAGCATTTTATATTTCATTTTTTCTGCTTTTCATGAGCTGTTAACTTTCGGTTTAAATGCAGAGTAGAACACTCAGCTCTGAATGCTACATCCTGAACAGGCTACATTTGTAAAAATTCCCTGTTCTATACAACTGTTAAAGACACAGGAGCCATGCTGTCCTTTGCCTCTGGTCAATCTACTATTTTATGTTTGTGTAATGGAGCTTTTTGGACATTTCTGTGTATATTATGTTTGTGTAATGGACTGTGGACACTAATGAGAAATGATGGCGCTCAGTACCTTGTCAGATTGAACCCATTTACAAAGTAAATTTGCACAAGGAAAAGAAAATGGATGCATTTATGAATTCACTGTCTCAGGATGCTAGTTTATCATTTTGCTGCTGCTGAGATAACTGCACCCGATCAGATAAAAAGGCTGATAAAACTTGAAGAATCTGAACATAAATGTTACCACTAGAATCTATGAAGACAGATGGCCACGCATCTCAAAAGGTTCAAGTATTTATGATACACACTCAAGTTGCTCCACAATCTAGTTAAGCCCATGTAATTCTGTTTCAGGGGAGATATCAGAGGCATTATCTGCTTTGTTGAATTGGCTAGAATCAGGAGTCTCCTTCTGCTCTTCTGTTCTTGCTGGAGAGAAACAATGAAGTTACTTGCTAGCTCCCTTACTGGCGTGTCGCACGAGCCTTGTATGACAGCATTTTGCACATACATTAGCTAGTTGTAAGATAAGTCAGCATTATCAAGGCTTTCATGATTTCATGTGGCTTTTGACACAATGTTGATGCCCACCCCCATTCCCCCAATGCAGTCAGACTTTTCTCTGCTGCCCCAGCAATATCTCCACTTCCTGTTCTCCTCCCAAGGGTCCCAAACAACTGGTATAGTTCCCAACCATGGTGACCACCTCCCTCAGCTAGTGGCTGACCACTGGAGCCAGACCTGATTACTATCTCCCATATTGCAGGTGGAGGGACTAAGGCTAAGGGTGTTGTGCCCTGCCTAGGAGCCAAACTCCACATGATGTCAGTCATGTAGCTCCACTTTTAAGTGTAGCAGGGTTTTTTTTTCTTTGCCTGGGTGGTATGCTTGCTGATGTGGATCACACAACTGCCAAACAATTTAAACAATTTGGACCATTTGGGGGAATGACAAGTGAGGCACGGGAAACTGTGACATCCATCTCTCACTGTCAGAGACTAGGCTGAGGAGTACAGCTCTGATGAGGAATGGTGGGAGCCTCCCCTCCCCCTCCCCCTGCTCCTTACCCAGGATCCTGAAGCTGCCCAGCAGCAGTGGAGCAGTATAGATTTGGAACAGTGGTTTGCAGAGGGGCATAGTTCTGAAGACAAAAGTTGGGAAGAACTGGGGGTGAGCAGCAAAGTGAAGAAGAACAGGAAGAGAGAGAGCTGACAGACTCTCTCTCGCTGGAAAGTATTCAGCCTATCAGTCCAAGGTCACGTCGCACAGATAAGATGGCTGCACAAAAGGCAGGGTGGTTGCAAGATCAGGTTGCAATCGGAAGTGACTAGGGGGAAGTGGGTGGAATCCTTAACTGGGAACACCTTTATTCCAAGAATGGGTACTTTGTTCTTTTGCTGTGATCATCAAAGACTCTTTAAATGGTAAGCGACTCTTTTCACTTTGTCCTGCTTATCTAAAGCCAAAGTGGGGTAGAAATCCAAGTCCCCGAAGCCTGACACCCACACTCTAGGACCCCGATCCAGATCAGGGTCCCCACATTGGTTATTAACACAAACAAACTTTGCACTTAAGGGTGTGTCACATATAATTTGTCCCTAAGTGTGTGAGTTCACGGAACAGGAGCCTTTCTGATTTAGAACTTAGCCATGAGGCTACAGGTCTCTCAAATTAGTGCCTGAGTAGTTATTACACTGACAAAAGTTGTCTCTGGCTTCACCCTGGCATGACAGCTGGTATAAACGTTGAGTATAGTGTTATATTCCAAGTTGGGCAGCATCTCAAAGGAACTGGGCCAAAGTCTCACTTTCCGTAGAATTTTAAATTGTAGGCAGAGAAACATGCTAGCTTCCAAATAACTTCAATGCAAAGCTCAACTGCATTTTTCTTCTAGCGTTCTTTTATTTCACTGCTACTACAGTTGTTTTCCCCACAGTCTCTATGGGAAACCATAAAATTTTCATTTCTGTGCTAAATATTTAAATCGTATCAGACCATTTAACATTTTACAGAATCAACATGAAGGAACTATGCAATTACTTTCCAAGTTTTACAGAGAATATAATTTTGAGTGAAGCAATATTTTTTAAAAAAATCTCATGAACTGGAAGATATTTGCTCCTCTCCTAACATTAAGGGAAAACTTCCCTCCTGTGTGTATGACAAACCTCCAAATCTGGTCTATCTTCTCAAAACTTATGCCATTTTTTGGCGCTAGTTTTGTGCCACAAACCCCAACTTTTGAGGCGATACCAGATTTGACAGCTTGATATGTGACAAGACTGTGATTCTGAAATGGAATAAACCTAGTCACGCAAACTGGAGTTTTTATAAACAACAACAACAACCAACAACAACAGTCTGCCCCCACCCTCCCATTCAAGTCCATGTCCACAGCTTGTGTGGCTGAGTGAAAAGCAATCACCATAAATGGAACTAGCCACAGTGATATTCCTTTCTGTTTCTTTGTCCACTAATGGATTGCACAGGGACTAGCCCAAACCTTTTTGCTTCCAAAAGTGAACTCAGGTAACATATCCCATTGAACCCAAGTAACATATTTAAGGGAGTACAAAGGAAACCTACCAGCTTGTCACACTTTTGCTGGCTAAACCAGGCCATCGGCTGAAAGCAATAAATGCTTCTTTACATAGTGCATAGTTAAACTATGGAATTTGCTCCTCTGAGAAGTTCCGATGGCCACCAACTTGGATGGCTTTAAAACAAGCTTAGATAAAATCATGGTGTATAAGGCATCATTTGCTGGGAATTCCAACTGAGGAGAGTGCTGTCATGCTGAAATTCTGCCTGTGATCTTCCCCTAGACTTCTAGTTGGCCGTCTTCTGTGAGAACAGATTCTGGACTAGATGGGCCTTTGGCCTCATCCAGCAGGATTTTTCTTATGGGGTTTTATTAAAAGGTGGCTATAAGTAATGAATTAATAGAGGAAAGAAAGAGTTCAACAGTTTTAGATGGGAATCAGAAAAGAAGCGGAGATTATGGCTCGACAAGAGGCAAATGATCAAATACCATTCTTTAGTTGAGATTGTCAAAGCAGATTTGTTACTGCATATATATTTTTAGGAAAGCAGGACTATGAATCTTCTGTAGTGGGTGCATAGTTTATTGAGCAGAGAAAGGTGCTCACTCTAAGAACAATAGCAGACAGAACTACAAGGTGCAAATATATTTTCACACACCTCTCAAATTTATAAAGAGCAACTGCTGTCAGAAAAATAATATTACTTGGTCACTTTAATAGCTTTTTTCTCCCCATGGCAACCACATCTGACTGCAGCAGAGGGGGGAAAACCACTTGCAATCTGATCATTTCATTGAGCTTGCCTTTCAGTGTTTGGACTATTAGGCCAGTTCTGTTTCTCTGAGCAGTCAAGCAGATGAAGGAATCACCCCAATTATTCCTACTCTTGCTTTTCTTAATACTACAGTCATCGTGTTTTCCTGGAATCTCTTCAGGGACAAACTGCCTGGCATGTATCAATTTCTTAAAGGCTTTGCTGTAAGGAAGTTTGACTCAACAATATTGTTTCAGTGAAAACGTATCTACCGTCAAATTCCTGCCCTCTTTTTAAAAATCTGCATATGTATCTTGTGTAACTAGTTTGTTTGCATACCGTCACCAGAAACCAGTAGCATTTAGCCCAGGGACAAATGACGCAATAGCAGAAAGTGAGGCACTTTAAATATACTAGGGCTGCCATATCCCCCAAAGTGAAAATCCGGACAGAGTTGTTGAGCTTTTGGGGGGAACATCTCCCCGAAAACCATTTGTTTGGGGGGTTTTCTTACATTTTTTATAGCCCAACTTACCATGCATCCAGGAAATATTGCCAATTCAGCAAAAATCCTCCCAGACGCCATTTTTGTGAACAATTCCCGGACGTATGACAACCCAAAAATATATGCAAAGCAGTTTCCCCTCCTCACAAAGTATTCACAACAGATCCTCGCAGTACTGAACACATTACATTTTCCAGGTATAAACAATGTGTTTTAAAAGTACCCATACAATAATAACCTGTGCATATAGCTAATACATATTTCTGGTCATGTATATTGTGTGTCAAGGTCCCCAAACCACCCTTGAAATAATTCACAATAGACACAGAATTATGGTTTAAGGTTTTTGGCATAATTTTGGCCACAACTTTATTGATTACAGCATGTGAGTGGTTGCTTAGGCATTGGTTTGACTATCTGATCCTGCACTCAGGCAGGACCATAACTGACAACTGCAGCCCTGCAGAAGTCAGTAATGGAAAACAATCTGGGGGAGGACTGAGCTGTACACCAGTCTGATGACTGAGCTGTACACCAGCAACCTCACCCCAAATGCTCCCAGGGGCTCTGGCATGGCCCTAGCACCTTAACAGGGGTTCAGACAAGAGCAAAGCGAGCCCCTGGATTCCTTTAATGGAATACCCTTGCAGCAGCAACTTGGAGGGGCAGGCACAGCCAACCACATCCCCTTCACCAACCAGTAGAACCAATGCCTAACCACCAACCTTTCAAAGTTGTGATGATTTGCTACACAGTAGGCAAAAACCAAAAGGCACCAGCCAATCAGCAAAATGGCAAAATTCCTACCAGGCTCCAAAGCAGACGACCCCATGACAGGCATAGCAATATAGGGAGAGAGGGAGGGTGATCCTGTGTACGCAGCGAAAATAGGAAGCTCAACAACACATGCAGGGATATAAATAGCCCTCGGTTGCCAATCACAAGCTCCCTGAGCCGAATTCCTTCTCCGGCAACCGAGGGGCAACCAATCGGGAGTTGAGGCCATCCAATCACACCAGCAACAGCAGGGCAGTTTGGGTGACCTCACCGCAACATGTGCTTTCCTTGATGGAGGACACTTTATAAGAACAGAAGAAGAGTCTGCTGGATCAGACCAGTGGCCCATCAAATTCTCACAGCAGCCAACCAGAAGTCCAGCAAGCAGGATTCGAGCACATCAACACTCTTGCCTCCTGTGGTTTCCATCAACTGCTATTGAAAAGCATTGCTGCCTTCAAATGTGGAGGCTGAGCATAGGAGTCATGGTTGGTAGCCATTGATAGCCCACTCTGCTATACATTTGTCTAATCCCCTTTTAAAGCCAGCCAAGTTCCTGGCCATCCCATGGTACTTTCTTTAAAGTTGCACAAAGACGAAGACGAAGACGAAGACGGAGGAGGAGGAGGAGGAGGAGGAGGAGGAGAGTAGTTTGGATTTGATATCCCGCTTTATCACTACCCTAAGGAGTATCAAAGCAGCTAACATTCTCCTTTCCCTTCCTCCCCCACAACCAACACTCTGTGAGGTCAGTGAGGCTGAGAGACTTCAGATAAGTGTGACTAGCCCAAGGTTGCCCAGTAGCTGTATGTGAAGGAGCGGAGACGCGAACCCAGTTCACCAGATTACGAGTCTACTGCTCTTAACCACTACACCACACTGGCTCTCCAGTAACAGCTTGTTGCCGTGTGGGCGGAGTGTGGAGGGTGAAAGAGCCCATTGTGGCACCTTAGCCTTTGCCTCTGACACCGCTGGAGTAACCCTGCACTGCCCCGTAGCCAAGCAGGACCACGCTGCCCTGCCTGGCTGCCTGGAAGCGCAGCCAGCCCAAATGGAAGGCAACACAGCATGGATAACTGAGGTTCAGGCTATCCCAGTTCAGGGATAGCCATAACTAATAAACCAGCCTAAGCTGGGCATAAGCACTCTAAGGCAGACACTAAAAAGTGTACAGTGGTACCTCTACTTACAAATAACTCTACTTATGAATTTTTCTACTTACAAATGGAGCTCCGTCTGCCATCTTGGATGCGGTTTAGATAGGATTTTTTTCTACTTACGAATTTTTAGATAGGGTTGCTTCGACTTACGAATTTTTTCTCCCAATGCATTCCTATGGGATTCGACTTACAATTTTTTTTGACTTACAAATGTGTGTTCGGAACGCATTAAATTCGTAAGTAGAGGTACCACTGTAATTCATTTTAAAGGATGCTTTGGATCTAGTGTTTTACTATAATAGGAAAGGAAAAAAGGGAGATAGTATAGATGGTCTAGCCACAAAGCCTGAATACAAAAAGAAAAAAGAAAACCAAAAAAACACACCATTGCTATATGCAAAAACTATTTAGGAGCATAAGCTGCTGCCTTATACTGAATCTGACCCATAATTCATTTGGCTCAGTATTGTCTACACAGCTTGATGCTCCAGAGTTTCAGGCAAGACTCTGTCCCAGCTCTAACTGCAAGATGCATGAGAAGGTCCCAGGTTCTATCTCATTTATGTTATGTGTAGATGCTGACCAATAAATGCGATAGTGGTCAAGAGGGAACACCAAGGTAGGATGAGGTTCCCCATTTTTTCTGCCCTTTATAAAATTCAAGAGCGTTCCCTTCAGCATCTTTTCGACTCGTAATACTATATCTTCTGATAATTTCATGCAACAGTTTAAAAGAATCCACAGGTGCCTATTAAATTAGCATATTTTTAATGAGGCAGAATACAGAACACACTACAGGACAACTCACGCCCTACTGGGTCCCACATTGCAGGGTTGTGAGCTGACTAACTTGCTGGATAATAAGTAGAATGCCCAAAGAGATTTGAAAGCAGCTTTTGCACACCTTGGAGCTTTCTCTTATGAAAAAATTCTACTTATATATACTCAAGGAAAATAAAAAGCAATCTTTCCCCCAAAAGTTTTTTAAAACCTTACATTCAAAAATAACAATCACAATTAGAAGTTGTAATGTATCCTTTACTGTGATTTAACAAGTAGTGACAGGAAAAAATAAATTCAGTTACTGGGTTATCTATATTTTTAAAAATGATAAATGACTGTCAATCAGCTAATTAAAATGTTTTGACCATTATCATGCTATACTAGCTGCATCCTTCTCAAAACATGGAAATAACAGATCTTCAGTTGAGCTTGAGCATTTTTAACCTCTTGGTAGGCTTGGCCCAGGATAGTTTTGCAGGTGAAGGATCTATGTAGCACCCCTTTCCCTCAGAGTAAGAATTATACTGCACAATTGTTCCAGCTGCTCAGAGGTCCCTTTCTTTGGCTGTTAGGCCGCAGGAAGGAGGAGAAAATCAGTTCAGTTCTCATTTAAAGGCAAACCTCTCTAAATCACATTTTCCAAAACACTACATGAACTGAAATGCAGCTATTAATAACTTTGCACTTCTTCAAACTTTGCAATGCAGCTCTCCAGACACGTAAGGCATGCAAAAATGCATTTTCCTTATAAGATACTATATATATATATATATATATATATATATATATATATATATATATATACACACACACATATACCAAAAGACTGGGTAGGTCTGGCCCAATCGCCTTCTAAATCCAGCCTGTGGACGGTCCGGGAATCAGCGTGTTTTTACATGAGTAGAATGTGTGCTTTTATTTAAAATGCATCTCTGGGTTATTTGTGGGGCCTGCCTGGTGTTTTTACATAAGTAGAATGTGTGCTTTTATTTAAAATGCATCTCTGGGTTATTTGTGGGGCATAGGAATTCGTTCCATTTTTTTCTTCTTCAAAATATAGTCTGGCTATAGTTTGCTGATCCCTGCAATAGACCATTGCAAAATCTGGAGAAGTGTGTAATATGACTGGGAGTCATGTTCCGATTTGTAAGCAAGTTTGGGGGCATCAGACCCAGCCATTCTGCTTCGAAAAGCAGACAAAATGAGGTCTTCTCCCAGCCCTAATAGAATCTCTCTGACACAGTCCCAAAGCATGGTTTGAGGGCACATGATGCAATTGAATCTAATCAGGTTTCAGTCTGGTTAGGGACTGAGCTTCATAATGGAAGCGAGGTGGGATATAAACAAATCTGAAATCTCGGCTGTGTCTTAAGGAACAGAATTCTCCCCTCCGAGCCTAGTGCCATTTTCTTCTACAAAACGGTCCTCAAAGAAGGTATATCAAGGTGTTGTTTTACATGATACAGCTGGGGTAGCCCATTGACTGATATTCAGAACAGAGGACACCATCAATCAAAACAGTGTAAAGCAGAAATCCAGTTGTTAAAACTGCTGAGACTAACACATCCCAAGGCAAAGTATTCAGCTATAGTGAGAACACTCTACATATTAAATACTGTTTGCAAAACATTTTAATTATAAATTGAATCTTAATAAAAGGATACAGATAGCCTCTCTGAATCTGCAAATCATTCTAAATCAATGATGTTACCAGGGATTCAAAATGACAATGTTGAAGTTCCATGTTGAAATCTAATAAACCGGGATACCTCATGAGAACAGAGCCTTTCTCGCCACTGGGCACCAGGCTAAAATTAATAACATGAATCACTTCGCACTATGTAACTGGCAGCAGGGGTTAAACAACACATAACCACAGGAACCGGAGAAGCACTTGCCAGACATACAAAATTCCTAATTTAACTGTAATCATTTTAGAAAATATAATGGAGATGTGACAGAAGGCACGATGGTTAATTCTCAGTGCAACAAGGCATCAAAACTTGCTTTATATTAATGTGGATTGCTGGTCAATGCCACACAACATTTATCTCTTCACCAGTTTTCCTAGCCCTGACACATTAAGTCCTTTTTTACTGAAAAAACCAGCACCCAGACTTTGGCATATGCAGCACATGTGATAGACACCCCGAAAGTTGTTGAGGTGTTGCTGTCTTTTTAGGAAAACCCCAAAATTGTTGAGTTTTTATTTACAAAAATGACAAAAACCCGTGATTTCTCAGTTTACTCGCCAAAGATCCACCGCCTTCCGGAAATTCCAGGTGTCACTTCTGCCTTTGAAATCCCGGTAATGTCTGGAAAACCCTAGACATATGGCAGTCCTCCACTGCTGCCTTGTCAGCCCTAAAAAGAGAATTTGAACAGGTGTAGCCTGCATTGTAAAAGAATTAATGACTTCTGTAAGGTACGAATCAGACAGAGGAAGTCTTATTTTTCTCCCTCTATGGAACTTTTTTTTTTACCCATTATTTTTAATCTTAGATTTTATTTGCTTTTATCTTGTAAGCTGTTATGAAGGCCTTTGGAAGAAAAACAACCTAAAAATAGAAATAAATAAAATATTTGGTTTAATTTAGGTGTTTATATAGATATATAAATTAGTTATAATGTGAAATAGGAGCCAAGGCAATTTAGGCGTTTGGAACATCTCACCTAGAAAAAATAAAAGTCATGATTGGCTCATCTATCTCATTTTCTTGATAACACACGGCCACCCATAAATTGTCCTCTCTATTTAGAAAAAAAGAAACCCCACACTAACATTGCCATACATTGTTTAAATAGACTCTCAGCTTGAGTTGCTAGGAACAAAGGTGGCTAAAATGGAATTGCTAGAGGGTGTGAAATTAATAAAGTCTAAGTGAAATTAACATGCTGTGTGACAAGTTGACAATCTAACAAGCTGATTACTGTATCCCAGGAGCAATTATCACATAGCAAAGGGAGAAAAAAAATATGAGTGAAAGCAGCTAAGAAATATGCAGCGAAAGAGGGATAGAACTTAAAAGCAACCCATTAAATGTCATAGATGGGAAAGCATGCTACTTTATGGCATTTAAAATGCAGCAAACAGGTGAGCAATTAGCCAAATAACCTGCATCAGACACATAGCAGATGGAACTGAATGCAATTACTGGGTCTTTCAACTTATTGCACCTTCAAATCAATAGCACCAGAGACTTAAAATAAAAAAGGCTGGGCAATTCAATAGGATAAAAGTAGTAATACAAAACGATTAGTCCCAAATCGCAGCGGGCTGGCAACTTTGGGCTAAAATACTGAGAACCCTGAAACTAGGACTGCAAGTTTTATTGTGAGGTTTATTTCAACTCAGGACCTGTTGATAATCAACAAACCCTCATTTTAAAGTTATTTGCTGGACTGCCTCAATTCTACCTCTGAATGAGAAAACTGCACCAGAGGCCTTCCTCGAGTGCTGACTCCATCGGTCAGTGAGGTTTGTGGCTTTGAAATCCGCTCCTTCAGATCTACATCATGGTAATATATTGCAAGGATTTCCGAAGATTTTTTTATATTGGCCTTTCATTTCTAAGATTGTTTACCTTTTTATTGCCGAGTTGATACTGCTCTAATTTGTTTTTGTGGTCTTGTTTATTAATGGTCTATTTATTGTTCACTGATCATGCATTTTTTTTATTAGTTGCACACACACACCCCAAAAATGAAAGTAACTTTTACCATTAAACAAATTAAATAAAAATGAATAAATAAATAAATAAATATAACATACCCTCCAACATTTCTCAGATAAAAAATAGGAACATTCTATTCTATATCAGGAAACCACTCCTGCGTTTGATCTCGTTGCAGACATAGATGTCATATACAGTGGAACCTCGGTTTACGAACACCTCGGTTTATGAATTTTCAGTTTACGAACGCCGCAGACCCATCTGGAACGGATTAATTCACTTTCCATT
Source organism: Zootoca vivipara (assembly GCF_965207765.1). Taxonomy (NCBI): domain Eukaryota; kingdom Metazoa; phylum Chordata; class Lepidosauria; order Squamata; family Lacertidae; genus Zootoca; species Zootoca vivipara. The sequence goes on from NC_142583.1 coordinate 33,298,301, forward strand.
ACTTTCAGTTTATGAACGCTTCAGTTTATGAACAGACTTCTGGAACCAATTACACCCATGCTTCGGGTTAAGTACGCTTCAGGTTGAGTACTCCGTGGACCTGTCTGGAACGGATTAATTCACTTTCCATTACTTTCAATGGGAAAGTTCGCTTCAGTTTATGAACGCTTCAGTTTATGAACAGACTTCCGGAACCAATTGTGTTCATAAACCGAGGTACCACTGTACACATATACTGTACACCTGTCACCTTGAGCCACTTACAGCTTCTGCCCTGAACCTACCTCACTCGATTGTTGTGAAGTAAAAATGTGCAACGGAAGAGATCATGTACAAACCTTCAACAGATAAATGGATTGAAATAAAAATTTAGCTGTAAGCTGCTGCCTTGAGTCACTGTCAGGGGAAAAGGCAGGATACAAGAACAAGAACTGAGAGAATGACCAGGAACATGTCAGAGAGTAAATCCTATTAAACTCAGTGGGACTTAGTTCTGAGTAAAAATGCTTAGTACTGTGCAGTGTAAAGCTTTACCCTGGAAGTAAGCTCCATTGCATATAGTGGGACTTACTTCTGAGTAGACATGCAAAGGCTTGCAGTGTAAGGCTCCATCAGGACTCCACAGGTTTCCCAAATTGGCTGACTTGCTGAAGCATTGCAAGTCAGGAATGTAGAGTGGTTTGGATACATTTTGCTTCAAAATTATTGGAAGGGCTTTGTATGCCAGCCTCACCATTTCCTTCATTGGTGAGGACTCCATATTTGCATCTACACACACATACCACTTTTAATTGTTCTCTCTGAGACGTGAAAGGGAGGGGAAACGAAAACTAGGACATTCCAGAATCAAATCAGAAACTGGGACGGCTTTAATTCTGGGATTGTCTCTGGAAAATCGGGACACTTGGAGGATATGAAATAATCAGTGGAGTTGCCACGTGTTTAATTGTTGTGCCTGTTTGAGTTTTTTTAGTACTGCAACAGGGGATGTAAAAGGAAATATTAAAAGTGGTCCTCCCCCTCCCAACCAGGAGTGGTAATGTCTGTTTTTTCCACTGTTGTGCTACCTTAAGTTCCCTTCAAAACCTCATAACGTCTCATTAATTGCACTTTTAATAAAGTGCAGCTGTAAGTTTAATCAATTAATTGATTCCCTCTGGTGAGTTCCCCAGAGTTGGCCCCCACTATGACGCAGCCACCTCAGACAGCTGATTTGTCATGACAGGAAATTGTTAGTTAGGAAAAAGGCAACAATATTATATTAACTTTCAGCTGCCTGTGAGATTTTCTACCTCGGGTGCCAAAATAACTTGGCTGCCCTTGGGTATTTTGCCTTTTGACGGGAATGGACTAGATAGAGATGCTGTACCACCTCAAGCAACAAAATGTTTTGAGCCAACTCTGGTCTTCTGCCACATAGTAGGCATGGAATCACTGAAGGTAGATTTTACCCAAACTTCTGAAATACTTGGATCTGGTTCCAGGGACAGCTGAGGCTCAAGACTGGAATTGTTATTTTATTTTATTTTATACATACCCCGCCCATCTGAAGAAGAGGCACTATAGCAGACCTTTTTGGAGTTGGCTGTATGGAACTAACTCTGTGACAACCACTCCCTCAACTGCTCCTCTCTGAAAGCCATGAGATGGCTCTAAAAATAAAATAAATAAAAAACTGCAGTGCTTATTTTGGGTTGGGTGGGGTAGATATTGTAACACCTAATAGAAATAAAATTCACACATCCCTATAAGCCCAACACACGCCCATGATCCTTTGGGCTGTTAAATGTCTTCTTCAAGCAGAAGGGACCCTACTTTTTGAAAACCTGCTTTTACAATCAAGCAGTGTTTAAATTTTATTAACTAAGTAAATACCTGGGGCAGGAAGAGGACTGGGAAATAAGTGGAGGGAGGGGAGGTTTTGCCCTCATCTTGTCCTCAGTAACCTCATCACCATGACCTTCACCCTCATCACCGTCCTTCTCAAACTGCTCTGCTACTCACTTCTCTACTTTCAACCAGCCTCTCTTCGCAACTGTTGCCTGGAGCTGGCAGCTGGGCAATTGTCCTCTTGACTGGTGTCTCATGTAATAATAATAATAATAATTTTTATTTATACCCCGCCCTTCCCAGTCAAGACCGGGCTCAGGGCGGCTAACAACAAATAATATCAACACAAGTATAAAAGAAACAATTCAGTTAAAACGCAGATTAATACAATGTTAAAATTCAATTTTAAAATTAAAAATCTACAAATAAGATAAAACCATTATGAAATAAAACCTTAGGGGAGGGTAACCGTGGGGTCAGACTGCATCAGTCCGAATGCCAAATGGAACAGGTCTGTCTTGCAGACCCCACGAAAAGATGACAAATCCCGCAGGGCCCTAGTCTCCTGGGACAGAGCATTCCACTAGGTTGGGGCCAGTACTGAGAAGGCCCTGGTCCTGGTCGAGGCCAGCCTAACCACCTTGTGACTCAGGATCTCCTATATGTTATTATTTGTGGACCTTAATGTCCTCTGTGGGTCATACCGGGAGAGGCGGTCCCGTAGGTACGAGGGTCCTAAGCCGCATAAGGCTTTAAAGGTCAAACCCAGCAAGTGCCTTCCACCTCACAGTATTCCTCAAGGCAGCAGGTGCTTGGGCAAGGCAAAGTGAGCTTTACTGGCTTAGACTCAGACAACACAATTATACTCCTTCCTGCAAGGGAGCAGAGACTTTCTCAGCCCGGCTCTATTCATAGCTGTCAAGTTTTCCCTTTTCTCGTGAGGAAGCCTATTCAGCATAAGGGAATTTCCCTTTAAAAAAGGGAGAACTTGACAGTTATGGCTCTATTAAAGAAACCCCCTTCTCTCCTTTTTTTGAAGCTTCTTGTTGTGCCCCAGCAAATATACAGAGTCGAATTTCCCTAGGGGAGAAGTTTGTGTGCAATGACTTTCCTTATAAAATTCCTAGTACCTCTCTTAGTTGTAAGTGCTACATGAATATAGTAATAGTAAATAGTAAATATTCTTTAACTGGTTGACAACTCTGCTTGAAACATGATTTTTATCATGATCTTGAAATCTATCAGGAAGGAATTCTGAGAAAAGCAGTCGCATTTAAAAAAACAAACAAGCAAACAAAACAAACCCCACAATTCTGGAACTCTGTTTCTGTCAGAGATGAAGGACTGACTACTTTACTCTCCGCTCCAAAACAGGCTACAAATATTTGAATGGGAAAAGGCTGTCACAACACTCAGCAGGAGGGCAATCAGCACGGTGACTGGTAGAGTCACTGCACAGTTTTGACAGATCTATGTAACCGGGTTCTTCATACAGCAGCAGTAGGCCCATTTCAGCAGGAAACGGTGTCATTATGAAGGCGTTATGGATACAGCCATTAAAAGATGTGGTAGATTTGTGTTTTCAGTGTGAGCCACGCTGCACAAATGTGCTTTTGGCAATTTTCATCTTTCTTTGGAATAAGGGAATATAGGGAAATGACACATGTATTACCTGACAGCTTGCCCACAGGGGCATCATTACAAACGTATACTATGGAAAATCAAGATAACATTTCTTTCCTTGAAAACTGTAGCTGAAACCTGTCAAGTTCAGCTCTCTTCCTGAGCATAACAAGCTGTTGCTGTTGCCATAGTGCTCTGGTGGCCACAGAGATTATAAATTATTCTCCAGGATTCCACTTTTTACATTTATCATTTGCATGTGTTCTGGAAAGTGTTGTTTTGAACATTTATTATTTCTATAACCAAAGTTCCCTAAGCTGTTCGCCATGGCTCATCACCTGACAGGAATAAAGAGAGGGCACCAATTGGCAGAGGGCTTTGCAGCTAAAAATATACAGATGTTCATGGGTTGGTTCAAACTGAGTTAGCAGCTTGTTTAATCTTTTCCGCTTTCCCCAAGTTTTATTGATTTGGCAATTTTGTTTGGTGGGGGGAATCTGCTGCAAATTAGAACAAGTGCTCTGAATGAGGCACAACAGTCCCTGCACTAGTGGCTAGACTGAGATTATTATTATTATTTTATTATTATTATTTATACCCCGCCCATCTGGCTGGGTTTCCCCCGCCACTCTGGGCGGCTTCCAACAATTACCAAAATACATTAAAATATCACAGATTAAAAACTTCCCTAAACAGGGCTGCCTTTAGGTATTTTCTAAATGTCAGGTAGTTGTTCATCTCCCTGACCTCCCTGACAAGATAGAGGCCTTGTTGGTGGGACATCCCAGCTTGAAATCCTCACTTAGCCATGAAGCTCAAATGGATTGGTTGGAGCAAGGGTATAACAAACAAATTCATATGCTGTCAAGACTGAGTATCCTACACTAACCAGGCATGCCATTGGGACACAACAGCATGGAATCAGCGCCATACAAGGAACATCTACCACCTTCAGTTATGTATCTCATCCAGCAGCGGCAGTTCACCAGCAGAATTGTTGGTGTCTGCAGCATGGCACATAAGAGTGAGTGGGTGGGTGGGTGGGTGAGTGGGTGGGTTGGGGGTGGAATTCAGACCCTTTTCTCACTAGATGACAGCAGTGGAAGTGGTGCCTGATAGCAGCTTGCGCCCATGCCATGGTGGCCATCGACTCCGAAAGCTGTGACATCCCAATCTCTACTGCTGCTCAGCTGCTGAACTGATGGCCAACTTTGGCTTCCTAACATCAGCACAGGTGACAATACAGTCAGTAACCTTTCAGTGTTAGTTGGTGGTGTCTCTCCAGTGCCAAAATCAAGTAGTTTTGCATCATAACTGATGTTCTGTTACAGGGATAATAATAATAATAATAATAATAATAATAATAATAATAATAATAATAATTGATTTATACCCCACTCATCTGGCTGGGTTTCCCCAGCCACTCTGGGCGGCTTACAACAGAAAAATGAAATAAAACAATTAAACATTAAAAGCCTCCCTAAACAGGGCTGCCTTCAGATGTCTTCTAAAAATCTGGTAGCTATTTTTCTCTTTGACATCTGATGGGAGGGCGTTCCACAGGACAGGCATATGCAACTTGGTTTCTCGCAACGAGGGAACTGTCAGAAGGCCCTCGGTACTGGACCTCAGTGTCCGGGCAGAACGATGGGGGTGGAGACGCTCCTTCAGGTATACTGGACCGAGGCCATTTAGGGCTTTAAAGGTCAGCACCAACACTTCGAACTGTGCTCGGAAACGGCTGGGGTACCTCAGGCCCAGGGGCCAAATGTGGCTCTCCATGCCTCTCTCTATGGCCCTCAGGACCTTCCCTAGGCCTCCCCCCTCCCCCAAGACCTACCCCTGACCCTGCTTTATGCCCCCCATATAATGTTTTTGCCCAGCTTGAATGTGTTTCTCAACTCTAATAATGCTTCTTGTTCGCTTGGTTAGAAGACAAAGAGTGGTGTGTAGAAACTGGCCTACTGTACAAAGGTGACATTCACATCACTGCACCCATTTTTGCCTCTTAATTTGACCACCAGGGGGGGTATGTGTCCCCCCCCGGAAGGTGGCCCTCGGGTGGAAACTGGTTTCCCAATCCTATTCCATTATCTTTATGGCTGTTGATACTTACCGTTTGTAAGCTGCTTTGGGATTCAGTTGAATGGAAAAGTGCAAAAAAATACAGTAACTCAAATGGTAAGGGTAAGAGTTTCCCTCTCTCTCGGTTGTTCCATTGCAGCTAACGGCAGTTTCACCAGTTAACTGCATCACTGGTCACCACTAAGAGTGGGGGGTCTTGTTTCTCATTTTTCCAGTGCTAAATTCAGTTTTCTACATTTCCACATCAGTTTGAGATTTTTAAAAAAGAAAAAAGAAAAGAAATGAAAATCCACCAGCATTTTACTAAAAAAACAACCACAGACATTTGTATGACATCTTGCATAATATACACATTTTTGCAAATCAATTTCCCTTGAAGTAATGCATTTGTGTATGTTCTTTTCCACTAATCTATGCATTTCAGTGCACACTTAACCCTAGCATATGCATAGAATCATAGAATCATAGAGTTGGAAGAGACCACAAGGGCCATCCAGTCCAACCCCCTGCCGAGCAGGAAACACCATCAAAGCATGCTTGACATATGCCTGTCAAGCCTCTGCTTAAAGACCTCCAAAGAAGGAGACTCCACCACACTCCTTGGTAGCGAATTCCACTGCCAAACAGCTCTTACTGTCAGGAAGTTCGTAGACCTTACTTGGCTGGAGAAATGCATTCCAAAATTTGAGAGGTGAATTTGGATGTCTGTCTGTGTTTCAGTCCACATATTATTTCAGAAACTGCACGATTGCTGGGTTCATCTTTGAAGGTGAACTTAATCAAATTTCTCTTCCATCCCTAATCACCACTGATCTAATCTAAGTACTAACTACCCTAGAGATTGGCATGCCTATATCATTTCCTTCCCTTTTCATTCCTCAAGCCATATCATGTAGTACAACTGACAACACCATTAAAAAATTAGTTTCCTTAGTACCACAATATCACTACTGTAGGTTGTGCAACTTGGGAAATGCATGATCCAATGACCTTGACTCATGGAATGAGCACGTCTAAATGATACGCCTGGCAGTCAAGAAACTCATCATGGAGGTGCTGATCCTTGGGGTGATTGTGATCTATAGACTATCTCTTACATAGCTCAGGATTAGACAGAGAAAGCGAATGGGGAAAGGAAGGGTGGAATGAGATAGGGACCAACTCTGCCATGTACAGGCATTTTAGTCATTACTGAACCAGCCACAGCAGCAGCAATCCTACACACTGCCAATTATTTTGTAATAACTGTTAGAATGAGATTTCCAACAGACACACTTAGTAGCTGGAGAAATATATCCTGTTGGCTTTTATGTGGTCTACTGCCTTTATTATTGCTTGGTTTTGCTGATATATTGTTCTTTTTTTTCTCACTCTAGATCCCCTCGGCGAACAATATGATTGAAAAGTGGTCTACAAATATTAATTATGAATGAATAAACAAGAATACTCCAGTTAGCTTTCCCAAAATGAGAGCGCATGCTGGTTCGCGTATTATCATTCAATACGTATCTTCAAGATTAGGATGCTCATAATTTTCTGTTTTTCAATATGACATTTGTATCTGCCATTCTCAAGCATTGCATGACTTTACATTCTTACCATTATTAATTTTTGAGAAAGCAGCTATCTTCTTCAAAACGTTTCCTTACAACATCAGTCAATCGGGCACACACGCATAGCCTCATTATTTTTAACTGCAGTCTGCAATCCATCCTGATCAACTATTTGGTACAGAGCCAGCCTGACCATGAGGCAGGATAAAGTACATGCCACAGGTGGTGGAAGTGCAAGAGGCAGCACTCTGCCTGCCCCACTGTTTCCACCACCAAGAGGGATGCGTTCCAGGGTGTGGCATTGCCAATCGTCTTGCTCACTCCTGGTGGAGAAGCTGAGCAAGTGGCAATTGCTTGTTTTGCCTCAAGTGGTGAAATGGGACAAGCCTTAATTCATGGAGTAGAAGAAAAAGATGAAACTTCTTCAGAACATGTGGGTTCTGGGTGCATCCAAAATACAGAAAAACTTTGATTGTCACACAAAAATGCAGAATGAAATGTTCAACTCCAGATCCACTCAGAAAGTAATGTGAGCTCCCGTTGTTCGGTACCAGCTCCTGCCGACCTAGCAGTTTGAAAGCATGTCAAAGTGAAAGTAGATAATTGTATTTTAAATAAAGTTGTGGCCAAAATAATGCCCCAAAACCAAACCTAAAATATTGTGTCAGTTGTGAGTTATTGGGATTTCTTGGGGGCTTTGTCACGCAATGAACATTAACTTCTATCTCAATGTATGTAAGGGTGGAATATATGTGTCTACCATTCCAAGGAATATCAAATTATGATACTCAAAAACATGTTAACTGATTCCTTTTCTACTTAATTTCCCCCCTTCCCATACATTTTTTTAACCAGGACAATGGTGAATTAGTCCTCTGGCCTCATAAACCTACAGTACATGCCTTGAAACACACTGCCACAACACTCCACTATGATTATACCAAGAGACATAAAAATGGATAATGCTTCAAAATCTATTCAGCAAAAAAGTGCCACTAAAATTGCAGCCCTTGTCCAAAAGAAAATCTTGAATGTCATTCATCTGGACGTTTAATGCTGAAATAGATAGCTTTTTAGAGTCTTCATCTCAATTGGATATAATGGATTGTAATTACTACAGAAGTACACAAGGGAAAGCCAGAACGATGACATATTCAAGAAAGAAGAATTTATCTCCATGGCATTTTGAAATTATGATAAAGCAGGCTATATTAGACCTATTCCTGTGATCGTCCTCCATGTAGCATCACATAGTGAAAAAAGGATGGATGAGTGTGCTCACTCCCAGCCCCTTCCATCACCCTCCATGAGTTGGAGGGGAACTTGCTGCAGTAGGGAGCCTGTGCCACATACAATGTGGAACACTGGAAAATTAGAGTTCTAAAACATGCAAAAAGCTTAGAGAAGTGGACCTGGTTCCCACTACAGACATCCCATGGGGATGGAAGTGGGGGCAAGAATGATCATCTGCAATTCCTCCTCCATTTAATTAGAGGGCTGATGTTGCTGAAAGCATATATAATTTCTTGGCTTAAAATACCACTTTGCGGAATATGTGCCTTCAATACAAAGGTGAGCCTAATGATCCCAAGGCAGGCTTAATCAGTATGTGGACCGAGAACTCCCAGAAGTGCAAGCTGGATTTCAAAGGGGCAGAGGAACCAGAGACCAAATAGCAAACATGCGCTGGATTATGGAGAAAGCTAGAGAGTTCCAGAAAAATATCTACTTCTGCTTCATTGACTACGCAAAAGCATTTGACTGTGTTGACCACAGCAAACTATGGCAAGTTCTTAAAGAAATGGGAGTGCCTGATCACCTCATCTGTCTCCTGAGAAATCTCTATGTGGGACAAGAAGCTATAGTTAGAACTGGATATGGAACAACTGATTGGTTCGAAATTGGGAAAGGAGTATGACAAGGCTGTATATTGTCTCCCTGCTTATTTAACTTATATGCAGAATTCATCATGCGAAAGGCTGGACTGGAAGAATCCCAAACCAGAATTAAGATTGCCGGAAGAAATATAAACAACCTCAGATATGCAGATGACACAACCTTGATGGCAGAAAGTGAGGAGGAATTAAAGAACCTTTTAATGAGGGTGAAAGAGGAGAGCGCAAAATATGGTCTGAAGCTCAACATCAAAAAAACCAAGATCATGGCCACTGGTCCCATCACCTCCTGGCAAATAGAAGGGGAATAAATGGAGGCAGTGTGAGATTTTACTTTCTTGGGTTCCATGATCACTGCAGATGGTGACAGCAGTCACGAAATTAAAAGACTCCTGCTTCTTGGGAGAAAAGCAATGACAAACCTAGACAGCATCTTAAAAAGCAGAGACATCACCTTGCCTACAAAGGTCCGTATAGTTAAAGCTATGGTTTTCCCAGTAGTGATGCATGGAAGTGAGAGCTGGACCATAAAAAAGGCTGATCGCCGAAGAATTGATGCTTTTGAATTATGGTGCTGGAGGAGACTCTTGAGAGTCCCATGGACTGCAAAAAGATCAAACCTATCCATTCTGAAGGAAATCAGCCCTGAGTGCTCACTGGAAGGACAGATGGTGAAGCTGAGGCTCCAATACTTTGGCCACCTCATGAGAAGAGAAGACTCCCTGGAAAAGACCCTGATGTTGGGAAAGATGGAGAGCACAAGGAGAAGGGGGCGACAGAGGATGAGATGGTTGGACAGTGTTCTCGAAGCTACGAACATGAGTCTGACCAAACTGCAGGAGGCAGTGGAAGACAGGAGTGCCTGGCATGCTCTGGTCCATGGGGTCACGAAGAGTCGGACACGACTAAACGACTAAACAACAACAACAATGGTCCCTTGCTTCTGCTTCAAATGTGTATTTTAATCCAACTGTGAAAATAGCTCCTCCCTCTAATTCTTATAAGGATGTAAGAAGTCGTCGGTTTCTGTTCCCGTATTTGCCGCATGCAGTGCTGTTTCTGCTCCACCGCAGTTGAGCTTCTGACAAAAAATCTATGTTATTCATCTCACAGTCCAGTAGGGAAAATGTTTACAACATTATCTTTACATGATTTACTACTGTTCATTTCAGGGCAAAGGAAGTGCAATAGAAACGGGAGAGCAAGAGTCATCAATCATATATCACAACGTATTGTTTAGGAACTGAAAACAACAGCAACAGTGAATACCGACCTTATTCCCAGGATTGATTTCCATTCCAGAAATGGCATGAATAAGCAAGCAACAGTACCTTCACACATTTCAGTTTTAATTCTCTGACAACCTACTTCCCTGCTAGTTGCTATTTTCTCTATTTGTCCTTGTCAGGGGTATTTCTCTCTTTCCTTGCCCTGTCTCCAGCATCCATAGCTGCATTGGGAACTCACAGCAAGAGGTGGTTTGGGAGCTCAAAGAGGAGGTTTCAGTTGGCAATTACATACTGAAATAAAAAATAAATAAATTATAAGTTAAGAACCTTAGAACAAAAATATGATAAAAATGAACAATATATAGTACACATACCTGTAATACAATTCCGGAAAACCCATGTATCTTATCATGGAAAACAAATATATTGAACCAATCTGCAAGTTGTATTTTGAACTCTTGAGGGAGGAAATGCACTTTTTTCTGGGAGTTCTCATCTTTCATTCATTATTGCCAGTTGGAAACCGAATCATGCCAGTGGACTTTATCTCTCATCCTGAAAAGTGCCAGCACACTGGGCATGGTGACCAAGAAGGAGACCTTGGGTCATAGTTGATAGCTCAATGAAGATGTGTGTGGCAGCAGTGGGAGGGGAAGGCAAATCCCATGCCTTTAGGAAAGAAATTGAAAATAGAACTGCTGATAATGCCATTATACAAATTTATGGTGTGACTGCATTTGGAATAATGTGTATAGTTCTGGTTGCCTCACTCAAAATCAATATTGTAGAGTTGGAAAAGATTCAAAAAAGGTTAACCAAAATGATCAAGGGGGTGGAGTGACTCCCTTATGAGGAAAGGTTGCAACATTTGAGACTTTTTAGTTTAGAGAAAAGGTGAGCAAAAGGTGAGAAGTTTATGAAATTATGCATGGCATGGAGAAAGTGGAAAGAGAGAAGTCGTCCCCGTCCCCCCTTATAACACTAGAACTTGGGGACTTCCAATGAAACTGAATGTTGGAAGATTCAGATCAGGTAAATGAAAGTACTTCTTCACACAGCACATAATTAAGCAATGGGATTTACACCCACAGGAAATTTTCATGTCCACGGACTTGAATGGCTTTAAAGAGAATTTGACAAATTCATGGATGACAAGGTTATCAATGGCTACCAGTCATGATGTCTATGCTCTGCCTTCACAGTCAGAGGTAGTATGCTTTGGGGTACCAGTTTCTGGAAACCACAGGAGGAGAGAGTTTTCTTGTGCTCGAGTCCTGCTTGTGGGTTCCCCACATGCATCTGGGTGGCCACTGTGAGAACAGGATGCTGGACTAGATGATCCAGCAGGCTATTATGTTCACAGAGCAAACATAGAATCAATAATTTTATTGAGACTTTTCGTTATTGTTGTATTCCTTGGAAGGCCATGAGACATTCCTCACAGTGACAGTCACCCTTTGTCAGCGGCTGCTAGGTTTGAACCTCAGACCTCTGGATCAGGGGCTAAAGACCACAGGCTCCTTCCTAGAGCAACAAAAGTGCAGTGACAGATTTGATCTAACCTCCACAGCCCACAGCATCCACCATTGCATAAATATAGAGACTGGCCTATGGTCGCCAGTTGTCACCAAAGATGAAATCAAAGAATCTTGCAGTGCCCCCAGTCACCTCAAAGCAAAAGAAATGCACGGTGTTGCACAGAGAAGGCAAATAGGGACATGAGGTCTATAGATAAGAAGAAACTGATAGAATTTGTTGTGAAGTATAATAAGCAGATAACAGAAGAAATGTAGCTGCTTTGCACAAATTGGGTGTTATCAGAATATGTGCTAGCTCACATGTAATTAGTGGTTTTATTTAGAAACTAATGAGTTACTTTTGATTGGGAACAGATATGTATAGCTATTTTTCCAACCTCAAAACAAGGCGGAGGAGGTGTCTTTCAGCCTGCCAACCCCAGAGTTCTTCTAAGGGCTGATTCGCATGGCAAGTGAATTTCAAGCACTGCACTTTCAGCATGAAGTGTCATCAGGAATAAGTGATACTGTGTGCTCTCCACATGAGGCCATTATATTTGAATTGGCTATAATTTCTTCCGATAATAGAGGAAAAGGTACAAATTAATGAACAAAGGAATATGGGTACACATATACACTCAGAGATATACACAGATGCATATTTAAAGTTATACTTGGCAAAGAACTGTGTTAGACTGATTAAAAAATTAATGGAAATAGCCGAGTGTAAGTGAAAATTCCATATGAATGATTTATTTCCCAACTGTGTATCAAATACTTACTAAATAATTCAACAATTGAAATGTAAATAATTGAATATTATTCAGCTCTGTAATATAAATTATGCAAATACAAATGTCTCAGCATAAATACAGTATTATTGTACAAAAATAATAGATTTCTTTATAATGGTATTGTAATAAGTACAAAGTTTGTACCACATTCTGATGGCTTAATGTACTGCATTGGATAGGATCTTACGGCATATGCATTTCAGAGCATAACAGGGGAGGGAAGACCCAAGGATAATTGCCCAATCTTTTGTCTCCAAAACAGGAACAACCACACCAGAATCCTCTTTTTCTTGCTATTCCTAAGAGCTGCAAATTAGCTTCCTGTTCTGAAGTTTGTCCCTTGAGAATCACTGTAGTCTGACTGTGATAGCTACACCTCCCAGGATGCTTGTGGGGGAAGAGAAGTGGGAAGATAAAGAAAGACAAGTTGTTGGGTTTAATTTCTGCCTTTTGTGTCGTTTTTATCAGAAACAAGCTCATAAATAAAAGTATGCCTGATGTAGAGATGTAAAAAGGCAGCGATTTCTGTTCTGACTCTCTTTTTTTGGCACATGCAGTGTTGCTTCCATTCTGCTGTAGTTTGGCTTCTGCCAAAAACAGCTATTTGGCTCACCGTCATTACATTATTCCACATCATTCCTTTCAGGGCAAGGGTCATTCATTTCAATGCAAAAGAAACACAATGCAAAAGGGCGTGTTTGTGTCATACATTACATAACATTTGCAGACTGAAAACAACAACAGCAAATACTAGTTGTATTTGGTGGATCGATTTTCGTTCTGTACATGGTATGAATAACAGCATTAGCAGTTTCAACCCCCATTTTTGTTGGGTTATGATATCCCTAGTCCTATCATTATAAATAAGTATAAGCATAAGTAGTGATGGGTGAACCCTTCCAATTGTTCTCTTTGGCTTGGCCTTCCCAAAGAAACCACTTAGCTTTCTCTGACCTAGACCAAGTTCCATTGGACCACACCACATCCCCAAGAGGATTCAATTTTCCTTTCGACCCCATGACCTGTCAGACTTCTGCCAATCACCAGGTTTCCAGCATCTTCTGTCCATCCATCCTCTCTACATATTGTTACTGCTTGTACTTGGCACTTGCATCACAAGTCTCCCAGGGATTATGAGATTTAGTAACACTGGTAGTTACAAAGCTAGCAGAAAGGAGGTATAAACAAAACATGGCATCACGGTGGTTCCTGAGGAGGCTTTGGCTCCAGATGACTCCAACAAAATGCTGCAGAGGTAGTGAGAAAACATCTAGTGTCACCCCCTTGTCTAGCCCAGAGAGAGAAATTCTGAAACTACAGCTAGAAGGCAAGGGACATACAGATTATAAACTGCAATGTAATTGGCAGTAGCCTCCAAAGGAACTTGGGGAATGTTTGGACGTCGTGGAGTGTACCCTGTTGAGAGGGTAAAGTAGCAATATCATAGATGACTCAAATGAGGCATGCAAGTCTGTGCTGCAGTGTAGAGCATTCCTGTTCAGTGTTGCAGCCAGCCAACCATGCTCTCCTCCAGGAAAAGGAATGGGAAGGGGAGATAATGGATAATACTCTACAAGAAAGATTGAAAGTGGGGGGGGGGGACTGTTTGTGGTGGGAATAGGGAAAATGGTCTTGGACAAATATCAGGAATCATTCCATGTTTCCCAGACTTTGGATGGTGAGTGAAATCAGCTCATTATGCCCCACCAGAATCCCAGACCACATTCAGATTTGCTGGATGTTCCAACACTGTTGATATTTTTTGAGACTTGCAATATAGCCACTTCCTCAGCTCCCTAGAATCTGCCAAGCATGGGCAGTGAGGGGCACAACTTGGCCCAGCGACACCATATCACACCCTCGTCCTATGTAAAATTCTGGAACTTGAGATCTGAGTCTATTCCCAGATGCTTCCATTCATCTGACAAGCCCCAGTGGGTATTTGGTCTGGGGCAGTGATTTCAATGAAAAGAAGTAAGGAGGGATGTAGCAGTAAAGGGGAATTAGAGCAGAACCATTAGTTAGCTACATTGAGAAAGACGTAATATGGTGTACAGCAAGAGAGGCAGGGAGGGAGGGACAGAGATCTATCAGCCTTAGCAGCAGAGAAAACTAGAGGAAAATAGAACATGCAGTCATGCAAACAGCAGAAAAAGAAAATGTTTGAAACTTAGAGAACCAAGGGAAGTATTTGCTAAGGCTAACCTGACCTGACATGTAGAAGCTGTTCTGCTTGCCCAGAGCCCAGTTCAGAGAAAGAGAGAGGGGGGGGGAGGGAGAAATTCTACAACATTTTACTTCTTCTCAATGTATTTAATGTCACTAATAATTCTACTTTTAAAATATGATGCTGGCATGAGGCTAAGGAAATGGGAAAAGACGAACCAGCAATGCCGACCTGCCTGAATCAAATGCATGAGATCAAAATGTTGAAAGATAGCAAGCACTTGCCTGCTTCAAGGCAGGTCTAGCCAACTCCATATCATCAAAGATCATCTTATACAATCCATGAATGCCGTGTATAGGCAAAGAGAAGGTGCAAATTCCTCCAGGTGACTGTTGCCACTTATTCAGAGTTTCTGAAAGCTCGGTTTGGATAACAACTGAAAGAGCAAAAAAAGTCACTCCACAAAAAGAACAAAATATACAATCTGCCTGAAATGCTTTAAAAAAATAAATTCATCCCTTAACTCCTGAAAACAATTTCAGAAACCTTCACCATTTAGGAACCCCCTCAGCCAAAAGTTTTACAATCTCTTACAGTATTAGCAGAACGAACCCCAGATCATCCAGTGAAACTGAATGTTGGAAGATTCGGCTCAGGCTATGTACCACCTCCAGTATTGTAGGTAGCATGCCTCTCGACACCACTTGCTAGGCATGGTGAGTGGAAAATTGTTATTATTATGTCCTGCTTGTGGACTATGAATGGTCTCTGTGAGGACAGAATTGCAAAGGCAGCACTACCTCCTTCAAGGCTCCACTGCCGCCCACTTCTGCTATCATGTTGCTTGGTCTGATTTGAAGGAGGGGCTGATGAATTAATATCTCTTATGGGATCTCTTAGCCTAGGATGTGATATAGAAGTGTATATTACCATTATCTACTGGCATTGATATTAATCCAGCATCCTACACCAGACCTGTGACCAAAGAAGTGTATTTGAAAACACCCTGCAGCCTAACTAAACTAATGGACTTTACTGAACCATTTGGACCCCTGAAATGAAAGTAAACGGAACAGACTGGGGGGAAAGAAAGATGAATTATCACAAAACTTTTTGGAAATGTTGCATTATACTTACTAGTGTTTCAACAGTTACCCAACTGTGAAGCACTGTAATGTGTGTCATTGAGGTCTGCTGTTTCCCCACTATTCACTTAGCAGGGTGTCCGATCTGCTCTTCAAGGTTTGTGACAAAAGAAATGTGACGGCAATCAGTGGGTGAATACATGAGCAGTGCTGGAGTAGTTCGTTGCTGAACTGAACTTTTCAGTACTTGATACTAAAACTATGCTGAATGTTTAGCTACTATATGTATATGTATATTCTAGTAAACGAGGGCTCAGAGTGATCCCTTCGAATGATTCAGAGGGCTCAAAGTGATCCCCAACCCACTTTTCCAATTTTGCTGCTGTTTGCAATAGTTGTTTCCTCTCACTGCTGCTGCTCCAGCGCCATTTATTTCCCCAGAACTTATTTCTCCATTATGTGATTCCAGTCAATCAGAGATCACATAATAAATGCAATTATTGGCTATATCATGGAGTCAATTCACATGCCTTCACTCTGAATCGGCATCAGGAATCCTGTTTGCAGTCCCTCCCCATAAAAATGTGAATCATATGGTAGCTTTTTAAATTCTTTTTAAAATAAATGGCTACTGATTAACTAAGAAATTTCTGGTAACTTGGATAACTCAGGCACAACTGTAGATTGTGCTTTCTATTTCTTGTATTAGATGCTGGCAAACTGTTGTTTGTCCAGTTAAAGAGTTGCAATGCTTGGCTCTCATACTAGTTACTAACTGCAGCCAAGGATTCCCGTCTCCTGCTCAGGTTTACCATTTCACTTTGCTGTCTCTGCTGAAATGCTTCTTCTGTTATTTCCCAAAACCTCAGACTTTGTTTCAACCCACCTGAACTCAAAGCTATGGTTTCAAATAAAATAAAATAAAACCCTAGGTTCCCCAGGTATTTTATAATTGGGAGAAATCCTTGGTGTGGGGAAGACTTGAGTTATGTAGGAGAACATCTGCCTTGCATGCAAGAAAGTCTGGAGTTCACTTCCTGGTATCTCCAGGCAGAATTTGGGACAGTAGACAAAACTGAGCCAAATGGATCAGTGACCTGCCTCAATATATGGAAGCTTCCTATGTGCACCTCATTATCACAAGGGTTACATGCATATGATATATGCAAGACATTTAAGGACACCCAGTGTAAGTGGGTACAAGGCATTCCCTCATGTAGCAAGTAGCCCACATATTCTGCAAGTGCCATGCGGATTAGATTAGCAGTGCATAGCTTAACACTGTACTAATAGCAGCTACTGATAATGAACAGAAATATTGTGACACCAGTAATTGCAATAGCAATCATAGGACTACAGTAGGATAGTTACAGATTCTGAATGCATGAAACCTGAACCAAGTTGAAAATTTACCATACTAGGGGAAAAAATGCTTAGGATATAATGCTATGCCACAAGCATGTTGGGGCCTTGTTTATTGAATGGCTTAGTTGACGAACAAATCAGCTCCCGAACGCCAAAAACCCGGAATTAAGTGTTCCAGTTTTTGAACATTTTTTGGAAGCCGAACGTCTGATGTGGCTATCGGCTCTTGTTTCTGGGGTGCCTGCACCAATTGGGAAGCCGTGCCTTGGTTTTTGAACATTTTGGGACTTCCGGAACAGATTACGTTCGAAAACCAAGGTACCACTGTAATTTGAGACTGAGATTTTGCCTACTTATTTATGTACTATGTACAATTGACCCTTAGAGCAGTCTCCTTGGCTCAAAAGAAAACGGGGCGTGCCCAAGTGGTTTGCACATAATATGGAGCTTATGAATCCTAGCAGGGGTTGACTAGATGATCCTCAGGGTCCCTTCCAACTCTACAATTCATAATAATAATAAATTAATTATACCCCATCCATCTGGCTGGGTTTCCCCAGCCACTCTGGGCAGCTTCCAATAAAATATTAAAAATACATTAGAACACCAGTAATTAAAAGCTTCCCTAGTTGGGGCTGCCTTCAGACGTCTTCTAAACGTCAGATAGTCGTTTATTTCTTTGAACATCTGATGGGAGGGCATTCCATAAGGCAGGCACCACTACCGAGAAGGCCCTCTGTCTGGTTCCCTGTAACTTCGCTTCTCGCAACGAGGGAACCGCCAGAAGGCCCTTGGAGTGGGACCTCAGTGTGAATGATGGGGGTGGAGACGCTCCTTCAGGTATACTCAGATGTACTCAGTCAAACAGGGCAGTGTTTTCCCCATAAAGTTCCTCTGATGTAGGATCTGATAGATGAGCACTGCAGGGGCTATGCCTTTAAACCTAGACTAAAATTCCACACACACTTTCCTGGGTGTAAGTCCCATTGAACACTTTGTAAACCTCTTTGAGGGTTTGATTTTTTTGTTTTTGTTTTGTTTTACAACCAAGCAGTGTATAAATTTTATGAAATAAACTCAACACAACATACTTCTGAGTGGACACACATAGTACTGTACTGTTGGTTTATAAATTAATTGGCCATGAAAACCAGCAAGAGAAAAAACTATCATTTCATTAACATAAAGCAGAGAGCGCCTCCTGTAGACATTTATGAAGTTTTCAGCAGGAAAAGGATGGCAGATATTACCAAAACTTCAAATATAGCCACATACCACTGCTTAAATATATGAAACCATTCTTTCATCCTGCCCCATCTCTGCAACTATATAAAGTTAAGCATTATTAATGCCATAAATACTTTAAGAGGGGTTGTATAATGTATTGTAGCTCTACTGCTGGCATACTGGCCTAGAGCCATGGCTTTTGCAATATACTCTCAGAAGAGATCAGAATTATGTTATGGACAGTACCAACATGAATCAACGTAACTTTTTCTGAACTCCGGAAAAAACTTTCTGGATTTTATTAATTGAACCAAAAGCAGAAAGAAGAGGCCCTGAACATATTTGAATCTTTAACATTTTTTTTAAAAAAAGTGTATGTGTCAATTCAGTGATTTCAAAGCACTTAGCACTGAAAACATCTCAGGTTGCTTCTCCTCAGTCGTTCCCCAAATATAAGTAAGATTTTGTATGGGTGAAAAGGTGCAGGTTTAGTTTTAAAGCTAATAGGAAAGCACACCCAATCTTAAACAGGGTCGTCTCAAGCATGTCGGGCGCCCTGGCGCCGTGGTGCGGAGATCGCTCCGGCACCCTCACCCTGGTGGGCGGGGGCAGCGCACCGTGTGGCGCCCCCCTGCCGGCCCATCACCCTGGCGTCCCGCGCCACCCAGCATACCCCTAGAGCCGGCCCTGATCTTAAATATATAAAGGAATTTCCCCGAGTGTGAGGGTTTTCATTCCAAGAAGCCTTCCAACAATTCACTAGAATACGTGGGGGATGCAGCATTAACTTGGCATGTATGTGCCAGGTTTGCAAATCAAAATGGGTACTAAAAAAACGTGCACACATTCATACCCACATTATAATATCTTTCATCACTGGAGTAAATTTGAAAAAAAATCAAAAACTTGTAAAAGCCTTGAATTGAATGAAAATGTTGTTTTGCTTTTTAATCCGCTTATATAAATAAGATAGAACAGAATAAGCTTGGACTGGGCCACATGACTTTCCACAAAACTTGAACTTCCCTAAATTATGACAGTTTGAAATTGTGCCAGTTTGAGATTAAAATCCCAGTTCCCCATGAAAAAATCTGTAAATTCTCAAATGTCCACTGTCTCTGGCTCTACTGGTATACCCCACTGCCCTGTATGTGCTGCTTCTCTCTCTGCCACCCACATATTTAACTTGTAAATGGACTCTGTGCATAAAAAGTATAAGAGGAAGCATCCCTGGGTAGGATGAAATTTCCACAATGACATTATAAATTGCCAGCCTCTAATTAAAACTTGCTGCCTTTACATTCATACTGCATTTTCAAGGGTTTAAAAATAATTGCCTAATTGATTTTAATTTATTTCTTTCCTCTAAAGGTGCAGAAAGTAAAAAAATATTACAACCTCAATTAAAAGCACAGCAAACCCCAACATTAACCACCAAAGTATTATTGAATTAGCAGTGGTGCAAAGAACCCACCAAAGCAGGAAATTTAGTTCAAAACAACTAACAAAACATTACATTTGATCCAGGCCAAACCCTATTTGAGCTGCAAAATCAGAGTTATAAATTGTGCAGAGAACTTCCATTAGTAAAGGGAGCTCCCTCCTTCATATTAAGCTCCCTAACTTATGGGGGACAGCAGGGATAGTGATACAGGGGGGTCAAAACTTAGTATATTCATCCCAGCTCATGTGTAGGATTTACACGTACTCAAGTATGACTTTAGGGACCCAGGTGGCGCTGTGGTTAAACCACTGAGCCTAGGGCTTGCTGATCAGAAGGTCGGCGGTTCGAATCCCTGTGATGGGGTGAGCTCCCGTTGCTTGGTCCCAGCTCCTGCCAACCTAGCAGTTCGAAAGCACGTCAAAATGCAAGTAGATAAATAGGAACCGCTACAGCGGGAAGGTAAACGGTGTTTCCGTGTGCTACTCTGGTTTACCAGAAGCGGCTTTGTCATGCTGGCCACATGACCTGGAAGATATACGCCGGCTCCCTCGGCCAATAATGCGAGATGAGCGCGCAACCCCAGAGTCGGTCACGACTGGACCTAATGGTCAGGGGTCCCTTTACCTTTACCTTTAAGTATGACTTTAGTTGCACTTGAAATCAATTGAAATCAATGGAACTAGTTTTTAATGAACTCAGACTGAGCAACTAACTCAGTCTGAAACCGACCCTTTGGTTTTATTCTACAAGGAGGATTTTACTTGCATTAATTTTGACATATTATTATTATTCTAAACCAGGGTTGGAATGCTCATGAGGCAGGATGAGGCAGTGCCCCACCCACCTCAACACCTCTGCCACTGGAGAAGTGGTGCTGTCGTCTGGTGAGATCTCATGGAGCACATAAGATCTCATGAGATTTCACTGAGATCTTGCAAGACCTCCATGAAACCTGCTGCCATAGTTGCTGCAGGTACCACCATGCAACCCAAGGGAGGCAGCGGCAGGGCAGTGGCGCAGCACATTCCCTCAGTGGCAAAACGGAAAGCACCACCCCTGTTCTAAACCTTGCAGCAGTTTAACTTTGAATCAGACCTTTCATCTTTAATGTTCTGTATCTTTTCCAGTATGCGACCACACTCAAATAACTTTATTAACATAAAATAAAATAAGTCTCCGAATTTGCAATGTGTGTACCATGTAAAATAGTCGTGATCCAGCAATCCGCTCTGTGTGTTTGCAAGGAACTGCATGCATGCAGCATAATTAATTTCTAAACATCCATTTCTCGCTGCTCTTCAGCCATGCTACACCAGGAGCTGCCTTTAAAAATTCGAAGAGCATCAGAGAGAGATTTTGATGGAATCACGGCTTCATCTTCACCTGCATTATTTACTTCTGGGTTAAATTCTCATTGCAGCCACAAAAATCTTTTGATAGCCTTTTACAAATCACTTTCACTCAAGCTGAAATTCTCAGGTTCGTTAAACAAGAATTGCAATGAACTTTGTACAAATGTGGTAGAAATTATTGGAGAGTGATAGTGTGCTGTTTCCTAAATGATTTGCTGGGGTTTCTGCTCTTTCTCACATGTATGTGGGTGTGTCGGTGGCGTCTCAGGAGAAGGAGCTGAGAGTTGCACTAATCCTCTATTCTTCCTCTTCTCTCTGAACTACTGATTGGAATTATATCACCAATTATCTAGTCTCGATAATAATGCATGTGTAGCTTTGCCTCCTATGCATGCTTATGGCTGGGCTGGGGCTAGTGAATCTTGGATTTCCTGAGTGCAAACAAATCATGCTAATTAGTATTTAATTCCATTGTGCTGTAGTCATTTTGTTATATTACTTAGCTGCTGCTGCCATGAAAAAGAGAATTTTAATAGATTTTCCCGTCTTCTTCCCCTCATTACATAGTTCTCCAATGAACATGAAAGTGAAAAAAGCCAGTTATATTTCATGCTAATGATGAAGTAAGACTAGCAAGGAGCACATCAGAGCCATTGCCAAATTAACAAGCATCAAACCAGTAATTTTGTTTTACTGAACACCACAAATAACTATACTGTGTTGTGTACAATATGTCTGCTGAAGTACCTGGAGGGTTACTGCTTTTCTGCTGGTGTACAAAAAACAGAGAGTAATTGGTCACTTAGATAATTACCTTGGCTCTGAGTGAGCTTAGCTTCTGGGTGACTAACAGAGTGGAACTCCTCTTCCTCTTGATGCCAGGGAACTGTATAATGGTGACAGTCACCAACTCTCAGATGCAATCAACACCTTGAAAAGCAATAGGAGCCAAAACCAGATTCATTCAATGTTCCTGTTAAGAACTGCACAGTGGTGCAGACCTTGGTACCTTCAGATCAAACCTCCCCTGCTCCACCCAGAAGCGGCTGAAGCTTTTGATGACTGAATGCAGGGAAGTTGTTAATATAGACTTCATTACTGTCAGGAAGGAGGATGTCTAAGTGAATTATAGACCCTCCTGGCTATAACACCACCTCCTGCTGCTTTTACCAGGTAGCGGGAATAAAAAAAATAGCAGTGCCAGCTCTCCAGAGAAGCTCAGGCATTCATTCATTCATGCCTAAGCAGAGGACTCTATGCCTACAGCTTCCCTATCTACCAATGAGCAAGACAAACATCTCTCCCAGCTGGCTGTGGGACCAGCAGTCTAGGAACTGGACGTGTTTGTTTGTTTAAATTTATATACCGCTTGAATGTAAAAGGGGGAAGAAAAACTCAAAACGGTTTACAATAAGATAAAATAATAAAATCAAATGAGGCAAAGGTTGATCGTTTTCCACTTGGAAAAAAGTGTTTCCTGGAAAAACATCAATCAACATCTACTTAGGGGTTGTTGGGTTGTTGTTGTTTTGTACAAAGGGTCTAGAGGTCAATATTTAAACCTTTGTTCACAATGTGTAACTCTAAAATTCTCCACTACGGTTTGCCACTGTTAGTATTTCACACTTCCAATGCTGCAGATGAGATTGGTGTAAATCACATGCCTGGTGGGAAGTGTGTGGGAATGGAAGACAGTCTTATATCTTCTGCTGTATGTACTATTGTACTGTACTTTTGCTTTTACTTCTTTCTGTTTCTTCTCTCGGAGCTGGGGAGAAAGGACGCCATAACTCCTTTGTCTGTACATAGTGTGTAAATAAATACATAGATTAGCTCTACGATGTCTCACGCTTCTTGCTGTTACAGATAGGTAGCCGTGTTGGTCTGATGTAGTTGAAACAAAATTTTAAAGATCCTTCCAGTAGGACCTTAGAGACCAACTAAGTTTGTCATTGGTATGAGCTTTCATGTGCATGCACATACCAATGACAAACTTAGTTGGTCTCTAAGGTGCTTCTTGCTGTGTTACGGTAGAAGATTAGTGTGCATATATCATTTGATATATGTCGCTGAAGCGCACTGGAGAAGAAGGGAAATGTCTTTTCCAGAGCTGCGCATACCAGAGGACGCTCGGAGTTTGGGGGCTGCAGGGGCACCCCAGGGCGTTTTCCAACAACCACTTCATCCTAATTTTGTTTACTGGGAAGTAAGTTCTGCCATTTCAATGGTGCTTACATCCAGTTATGTGTGTTTAGGTTCAGCCTGAATTTTAATTGTCAAAATGTTATACTTTTAAGTCTTAGCCTAGTGAATTATCTCTCTCTCTCTCTCTCTCTCTCTCTCTCTCTCTCTCTCTCTCTCTCTCTCTCTCTCTCTATATATATATATATATATATGCTTTGTATTTCAATTATACAGCACATCTCATGCCAAGAATAGATAACCTTGTAAAAATATTTCTTTCTAGAGTTGAGCATGAGTGTTGCTATCATGTACTCCAGCCTGTTGTTGCTGCTCCTCCACCAACCCAAATATTTGTTTGTTTTATTATTTTTAAAAAGTGGTTAGTGTATTAAGATGGGTCAAATGTGTTGGAGCTATTTTAAAAAACCAATCATTTAAAGCAAACAGTATTGGTGCACAAGGTGTGTTCAATATAGCCAAGCCAACTTACTGGTCACGAAATCTATTACAGGCCACAACTTTGTTGCATTATGAGGGTCAACCCTGGATCATATTCTTTCAGTAACTATCTTAGTCTAGAGACTCACTTTTCATGACTTATATATAAGCTGCCAGAAGGAAAAAAAAACCAGAACAGTGCTGAAACAGTATTCTTTAAATATTTGGAACTTTATACTGTATATAAGAAGGTGCTCTGTTGTCATAGCATTCAGAATTGATGTCTGTTTGCCCTAGGATGCCCCCTGCCCACAAAAACCCACAATTCTAGTAACCACAGGGGCCTGGAGGCAGCTAGGTCTTGGTTGTCATCACACACCACAACACCTGGAGAAAGAAAAAAATGCTGCAATCCTTTTCTCTGCAAAGTTTGGCACCATGAGAAGGACAGGAACTAGCATGCTGTGTCTCACTTACCAAGTTAAGGGCATCATTTCAGCAACATTATACACACTGCAAGCAGAATTTGTGTTGCTGACAGCATTATACACATGGACTGAGCTATGCTAGTAAATTTGATTGAAATCCATTTTCTGCTGTACAGAGTCAGACCGGTACAAATAATTGCACAACACAGAATTGCATTGTACTTGTTTCTTTAGTTTGTGCTATTGCCTCTCTCTTGAACTTGGAACTCACAATGTATTGTCGATGGAGAAGACTCTGTGCAAGATGAATTACAAGATGAAGCCAAAGTGCTTGCCCTGTGATTAACAGTGACCATGGCGGCCCTTGCCAAGGTGCCCCATTCAACTGTTGTGCAATCCACAATGTGAAGGAAATGTTTTGTTCTGGGTTTATTTCACCTTGATCTTCTGCTACGGTATATATATCAGATCAAAACTCATTTTTCAATTTGTGGATAAATTGTTTCCTTAATCACAGTATCATAGAACCATAGAATTGTAGAGTTGGAAGGGGCCACAAGGGTCATCTAGTTCAACCCCCTGTAATGCAGGAATACAGGTGAAACTCGGAAAATTGGAATATAATCAAAAAGTGCATTTATTTCAGTAATGCAACTTATTATTATTTTTTATTATTTTTACAAATGCTTTCTTTTGGAAATTCCACAGTAATAAAACAAATAGTTACAATAATACAAAAATAAAGAAAAATAAACATCACTATTACATTTCATTCATTCCATTCCATTTATAATTGACCCGCCTAACGACAAATAATTACAATTACAACAAATAAAGGCTTTGACATATCTTGCTTTGGATGTCATGCATCTATCTCATATATTGGTTTCACCTTTTAAGTTGTATTACTGAAATAAATGCACTTTTCGACAATATTCTAACGCCTGTATTTTTGGCTGCTGCGGGGCTTGAACCCCATGAGTAAGAATCTAATGTTCTGCCAACTGAGCCATCTCAGCCAGCTTATTACAAATCACTTTGTCTAAGAAGGGCCGTAGCCCATAGCTTAATGGGAGGACAACTGATTGGCATGTAGAAGGTTCCAAGTTCAATCCTCAGATAAGGCTTAGAGAGGCACCTGCCAGGCAGTGTAGCTATATAGACCAGCGTTCTGACTCTGTATATGTCAGCTCCTGGGTGCCATTATTTATGGTTTGGGAAATGTTTAATATCATGCTGTCCACAGCTGAAAAAGCCTATGGGAAGGTCCTACGTGCCAGTTCTAGGCTTGCAAGGAATTTGGGCTCTCAAAATAATTGGGGGTAATAACTTAAAATAACTGAAAATAATCAAGGCCCAGGAACACAAAGAAAGTAGAATCCAAAGTGCCCATTCCTAGCCAACAGAAAAGGACAGTGGCCTTCAACAGTTGTTTCCCAGTCACTTTGCTCTTTCACCTCAAGAATAGCTGACTTGTCCCCAGAGGTTGTTGGATTCTAATTCCCAGCAGCTCCAGCCAGCATGGCTGAGGGTCAGGGCCGGTGGGTGATGTTAGCCTCTTCTGTTCATTTACCACCAGGTAGCAATATTCCATTGCTGAAAAGCAATTGTGATGATGATGGTACGAATTTGAAGGATGGCTGTGTTTCAGTTCATACGTTATTTCAGGAAGTGTGAACTATGTAATTTGTCTTGAGATGCAAACAGAATCAATTTTATCCTCTCATACAGGCATCCCCAAACTCGGTCCTCCAGATGTTTTAGGACTACAATTCCCATCATCCCTGACCACTGGTCCTGTTAGCTAGGGATCATGGGAGTTGTAGTCCCAAAACATCTGGAGGACCGAGTTTGGGGGTGCCTGCTCTAATACTAGCAGTTTCCAGATACTAAATTCCTACATTCCCATTTCATTTTGAGCTGTGGCTCTCCTTCAACCTATTATCAATAGCAAATCACTCAATAGCAAAAAGGGTCAGGAAGGTTATGAAGTTCTCCCAGAGACAGAAACATGTTGTAAGCATCTGTTTAATTCCCTTCTCACTAACACTGTCAACTTTGAGAGGCGTTTGAGAGGACTTTTATCTTTACACGGAAGCCTTTCCTTTGAGAATATGAAATAATTGGTGTGCCAAAATATCTGTAAAATAATTCATTGAGTCAATAGAAGAACATACTGGGGGGGGGGGGAGAATATCTACAAGCTCAGCTGAAAAACAGGTGATTTGATTTGCAAATAAACCGCTCATTTCTTGAAAGCTCAAGGACTGGGAGGAAATGTGTTGTGTTATTTAAGTTTTGTTTTTCTCCTTGTGCTTGTTGTGCTTATTGTCACTTTAGCATGCCTGATAAATTGGACAAGGTAGTAAGAAAGGCTGGAGTCTCTGCCACTTGTGGGCCAAAGTGCAGCAGACCAACAATTGCTGAGGGGCAGTGCAATATACCTTCTTTGCGCATACTGAGGAATGCATGGATAAAGGAACTCTGTGGTTGCTCCCACATAATGAGACCTCATGTAAAGACTTCTGCCCAGTGTCTACATCATTTCTGTAAGAGCCTGTTTAGAACATAATGCAAGTGAACTACAGTTCAAGCTGTCACTTCCATGGTATGCTAAGTGTGCTGTAAAAAGAGCCATATGGTCAGAAGCCTTAAGAAAGACTCCCAACTAGGGATCAAGGAATCTGCCAGTTTCAGTTTCTCTCTGTTTCTCATTATTCCAGTCATAAGTTCAGTCCAGCACATTGATTTGTGATTTGTTCATTTTTAGAAAGCCTTCACTGAAACTCAACAGTGTGACAGCATGCATTTCTCCTGATTTTTCCAAGCAAAATGTGCTAATATAATGCACTTACATGTTAATATATGCATTTTTATGCACACTTTCTCCTAATATACATATTCTGGAAACTTTTTCCATTGGAAAACTGTATTGCAAAATGTAGAGAAGTGTGGATTTCAAACAATATCTGTCTTTCAGTTTGCATACTGTTTCAGGAACTGTGAAGTTGGTAAAGGTAAAGGGAACCCTGACCATTAGGTCCAGTCGTGACCGAATCTAGGGTGGCGGTGCTCATCTCGCTTTATTGGCCGAGGGAGCCAGCGTACAGCTTCCAGGTTATGTGGCCAGCATGACAAAGCCGCTTCTGGCAAACCAGAGCAGCACACAGAAACGCCGTTTACCTTCCCGTCAGAGCGGTACCTATTTATCTACTTGCACTTTGATGTGCTTTTGAACTGCTAGGTTGGCATGAGCAAGGACCGAGCAATGGGAGCTCACCCCATCGCAGGGATTCGAACCACCAACCTTCTGATCAGCAAGCCCTAGGCTCTGTGGTTTAACCCACAGCGCCACCTGCATAGGTTTGCATTAAAATGCAAGCCAAACCAAATTTATCCATCTCTGCTCCCAACTCTTTAGGTGTTACCTGCATGATATGCTAAAACCATTTTTTTTTGGGGGGGGGAAGCTGAATGAAGGAGAAAACCTTTTAATAGTCCCTGGCTAGTATGATAATAAAAGCTGTAGCTATAGGTGAGGGGACAGCTTTTGCATACAACCTGGAAAAGGATATAAGGATGTGTCTTTTGTGGCACAGCAGATCAAAATGGTTTGAATCAGGACATCCTAGATCAGCGTTCCTCAACCTGCTGCCTTCCAGGAGTCTTGCGCTACAACCACGTCACCTTGAGCCAGCACCCTATGCTAACTGGGGCCGATGGGAGTCCAAAACATCTGAAGGGCACCAGGATGGAGAAAGCTGTTCTAGGCCTTTGCTTGACAAACACACAGTCTAGTGTTCAGAGAGCAGCATTTGACAGATTTCACATCTAAGCAGCTAACAAATAAAATGTTTTAAAGCTGAAGAGTGTGATTCCGTATGGGTGTCATATTTAGGTTCCAATGCTTTCCCTCTGCTACAGCTATCTACTGTACCAGCCTCTTTTTTTATAGCTGCTATGACTAAGCTGATGGTTTGAAAGTTTTTGTGTGTGTGTGTGTGTTTTTTACAATAAAACCCTAAATCCTTTTCCTGATCAGTGCACTGGATGATTGTTCCACTTAGCAGCTATTCCCTAGTCTAGTTACTCATTCACTACACCGTACTGACTGAAAATAATTCACTACCAAACCAAACAGGCTTTTCTCAGCTAGGCTTATTCTGACAAAATGAATAGCTGCAAAAAAGGAGAAATAAAATCAGGTTTAACCATAAGTGAAGAGTTGTGATTTTCTTAAATGTTCAAAGAGAAAAGTAGAGAAGGATTTGAATTAGCTACTATGACAGGTAGAGGTGGGGAGTGTCTTTTTCTGTTGGTTTGTTTTTAGAATGGGGGTTAAAAAACAATCAAAAAAGGTCCAATAAGAATATATATCTTTTCAGCATGGAAATAGAATTGACTATCATCAGGTGTCAGGACCGGGCAACAGAAAGCAGGCTGAGGTGAGCAAGGAGAGTTGGAACCATCCAGCTTTCAGGACCAAAGAATAACCAAAGATAAAAGATTACCTTGTTGCTCTCTGTAACAGCACGAAGTGAAAGCAGTCTTTTGCAGCAACAGAGAGGTTTACTGAACCCAGCACAAACATTCAGGGTCCATTCTCATCATGCAGGTTCTCCCAACTGAGTTCCTCCCACTTCCCTCTAGTTACTTCCGTCTCCCCATCTCCTCACCACATGATCCCTTCACCACTGAGCTTTCTGAGAGGTGCCTGGCTCTCAGGCTCATGGGATGCATACTTTCTAGTGAGGGAGATTCAATGTGCGCTCTCTCTCTCTCTCTCTCTCTCTCTCTCTCTCTCTCTCTCTCTTCCTGTTCCTCTCCCCTTGGTTGCTCTTCTCCCAGCTCAACCCAACTGTCAGTTCCTGAGCTGTGTCCTTCCACAAACCATTGCTCTAGGTTGATACTATCCTCCTGCTCCAGAGGAGCTTCAGGATTAGGCCACTGAGCAGAGGGGGGGGGCTCCCACCATTCTTCCTCAGAGCAATATGCTTCAGTCTGGTTCCTGACAGCTACGCTCTCCTAGCAGGCTGCAGCTCCACCCCACCCCATGGTTTGCTACTCTTGATCTTAAACAACTCCTGACATCAGGATTTTGTCTGGTCACCGGCAGTAAATATTGGAGATGGAAGAGCTCTCTCCAGTTTGCTTCAGATTGATCTGGTAATGATCCAAGTTCACACACACACATACATACCCCGCAAAAATAGGCAGAAATACCTCAAAGCATTTTCTGAGCCAATCTGAGGTATAGTTTTCAAACCAAGTTCACTTGAGTTCAAAAGCCTATGGAAACCAATGGAAATATGGGGTTGATAAGTATGTGTACATCCAGTGAAATTTGTTGTGCATCAGTGTGATAGTGTCTGCTTCCTGATCAAAGTTAACTTTCCATTTTCATTTGTACACCCTCGCGGGGCAATTTCACTTCTATGGGGAAATAATTATGTCCTCTATCTTATCTCCTCATGGACCAAGTTGCTGATGTAGTTGTGAAGCCCAACCATGTGAAGGCAGCAACCATGCTGCAAATGCACTGCTTTCCTTGCCTTTCCACAATGCTCAACGAAAGATGTGGACCAATAAGGAGAGTTCAGTGCTTCATAAGGTCAGTGTGTTAGTACTAGATATTAATGCTCTGTTTTCTCACCTCTGCTTGCACTACAGCATCTGTGGCTGCACCAGAGGATTGGCCTGCCGTTGACAGCACTGTTACACAGCGCATAACAATGTTCTTTCCCCCTTCAGCATTTGCTATCTCTTTTTTCAACCATCCAACCCAAACATTGTAGCCATACTTTCATCGGCATGTCTCATTTTCCAGAATGAAGTCAGTTATGAGGATTTGATTTCCAGATAGGTAGCTATATTAGTTTGTTGCAGCAAAAACAAGAAACTTGTGGCACCTTAGTGTGTGTGTGTTTTTTTATGACATACTACTCTCTACTTCACCAGCAGCATAAAGTGTTAGTGAGTTATAGGTGTACGTGTGTGTAGGCATGAATTGTAAACAGAGGTCGGAAGGAGATGAAACACAGAAAGTACAGAAGGTGGTAATTACATTATTAACAATGCCTCCCCACAAAAAAGAAGAAGAGTTGGTGGACATGTTGGCATTGGTAAACCAATTAACAAATGTAGTGCTACTTAGAAAATAAAACACTATACTTCAGAGCCTGTAGAATAAAACTCGCT
Source organism: Zootoca vivipara (assembly GCF_965207765.1). Taxonomy (NCBI): domain Eukaryota; kingdom Metazoa; phylum Chordata; class Lepidosauria; order Squamata; family Lacertidae; genus Zootoca; species Zootoca vivipara. The sequence goes on from NC_142583.1 coordinate 33,328,715, forward strand.
TGCCAGTTTCTAGCACCACTTTCAATTGCATTTCATAACTAATCTTTCAGTTATTCTTATACTCTAAATACACCTTTTGTAGAAGTCCTGACACTCTCAATATCATTCTTTCACACTCCCACATGGATGCAGATACAGTGTTATGATGAAATAATGAATTGTATTCTTGTAGTTTTACTCCAGCAAGCCAGTGCTGCTTCAAAGAGCATCAAAGTACTCTTTTGATCAAGTGGGAAATGATCAAAGTCTAAGCCTCTTACGGAGGGAAAAAAAATAGACGAGGAAGACATGCCAGTGTTTCTTTCATTTTCTTTTTAACCTCATGATTTTTGATTATGCAGTATTGTTTGAAAATACACTTTCAAGAATAGCACTAGATGGGGGGGGGATGAGGTTCTGCAGGAACATTGGCCAAGTATCACACAGAAAACCTATCTGGTACACTTTCTGTGAAGTGAATTAGATGAGAAGGACCAATACAAGGCTCAGACCTTAAGGAGCAACAGTGCCTTGGTCCCAGAAAAGTCTTCAGCAAAACTGGCAAGCACATTGTTTTTTAAACTTCTGGGAAGCACTTTTGAAAAAGCTGCAGTAAATGTCAGTGAGAAGCTTATTTTAGTGTTGCCTTGCAAATATAAATACAGAGAAAGAAACAAAACTTTAAAGTAATCAGTGAGGGCCAGTGCTAAGTTAGCAGGGCACATTTCCGGCATTTCCATTCTTTGGCCATTCTGAATTTCCTGTAGGATCCCCATACCAGAATGTTCAATATGACCAAGGGATGGAGCTATAGTGCTGCTTTCTTATTGGCTCTCTGGGTTTGGCTCTCTGCAGAGGGAAAGGCAACCCCAGTGATTTGGTGTCATGTGACTTTATGGTCTGTTTGAAAAGCTGTGAGGCAAAGAATTGGCAAGGCGTGTCTTCCCCAGATCTCCCACTGTGATGCTATTGGTTGTAGCCTGCACCATGAGATGCAGGGAAGTGGAGAAAACCAGATCATTTAGCATCTCTTGTGGTTTTCACCTCTGTCAACAAGTGAATATTTTTTCCAGGTTTCTTCTTCTAAAACAGCCCTTTATTTTCTATGACTTCACTTGTCACCTATAGACTTCCTTATTGTCCCAGTCAACTCACTGTCTCCATATGATGGCTAGGAAATTAGGCATGGGGAGAAAATCAAGGCATCAAACAAAAGTTAAACCACCCATGAATTTTAATTTTATGAAAGGTTTTGAAAAGGGACAGTTACTATACTGAAATTTCTAAGGCAAAATTGTTTTCTATTTTGTTTGGTTTGGTATCATTTAATACCTTTGTACAAAATGTATTTTTTAAAAAAATATTGGTAATTGACTGTAGTATGAGTATGATAAAGGAACTGATTTTAAAAGAGTATTAGCAGTTAACCACAAGCAAAATTAGGACATGATAATATCATGTTATTATGGGGTAGGTACTTATCCATCTAAACTTTCTCTTGACTGTTTCCCCACATAAGTCAAAACACAGCAATAAATCAAATGCATTTCTAGATCCATTTCAATAAATCAAATGCATTTCTAGAGCCCTGGTTTTGTCACAGAAATTGCTTTGGTCACCTTCTATGATGACCTGTCCCCACTGTGGAAGGAAGTGTGGATCCAGAATTGGCCTCCACAGTCACTTATGGACACGGACACACACACACACACACACACACACACACACACACACACACACACTGTTAAGACATATTTATGGAAGACAGTCTTACTCTGCTACAAGTGATCACCAAAAAAGAAGATCTTAACCAGTAGCTAAGGTGCTCAAAAAGCTCCCTGGCATTACCTTTTCCCAGAGATTTGGAGCAGGAAATGTATGAAATTAAACAATGGCATAATAAAGAACAGGAATGAAATAATATGAATGTGCTTGGAACAAGCACCAAAAATGATGGAAAACAGGGTTTTTTTGTGACTCAAAAGCAAAGCAAGGGGAATAGATTTGGCTCAACTTTTCCTTACATTCTTTTTGAAGTTGCAGGACAATAGGATTTAAAATTTACAAAAATTATAAATGCCACCTATCTGTTTCAATGATCTGCCAGATGAAAACGATTGATCCAAACGAGCTGTTGATCCGTATGTTATGTGTCCACGCAAAATCTTCAAAATGGTGCTGATTGTATTTGCAGAGTGACATTCATAAAGTCCTATTGCTTTGTGGAAAGATACAAAAAACTTGGCTTACTGAGAAATGATACAATTTAAAGCCCTTGTTCTTTTTGCCTGCACAACTGAAAGATTCAGTCTGAGGGCAAATGCTGGTTAAACACGTGAATGGAAGATCAAGTACGAATTTCTGAGCACCTTGTTAACAAGAGCAGGTGGGAGGACACTGTACATCATCTCTAGTAATTCATGTTAAATTACCCTAGAGCAGATAGTAGTGGACAGCATAACTCTACAATCTGTTAGCTCTAAATTTCACATAAAATTGTTGCAGTGGGAGTTTGAATATAGGTTGAAAGTATAAAGAAATTAGCACAGTCTAATGGAAGAATGGTCTAATGAGCTGAAGTCCAGGGAAAGGTACACTAGCCTGCCATTACCCAGAAATAAGTGCAGTCTAACTCAGGGGTCTAACTGAAGCACAGTGTAATGAAAGGAAGTTGAGGGAAAGTTATAATTATTTCTTAACATACTGCAAATAAAATATTTGAAAATCTTGAGTGCACTGGACATGGAATCATTTGCATATGGAGCCGAAGTGCAGAGCTGAAAATATAACTGAATTTGCCACACTTTTGCCACACTTAGGGGCCTAGGTGGCGCTGTGGTTAAACCACTGAGCCTAGGGCTTGCTGATCAGAAGGTCAGCGGTTCAAATCCCTGTGACGGGGTGAGTTCCCGTTGCTTGGTCCCAGCTCCTGCCAACCTAGCAGTTTGAAAGCACGTCAAAGTGCAAGTAGATAAATAGGTACTGCTCCGGCAGGAAGGTAAACGGTGTTTTCATGCACTGCTCTGGTTTGCCAGAAGCGGCTTAGTCATGCTGGCCACATGACCTGGAAGCTGTGCATTGGCTCCCTCGGCCAATAATGCGAGATGAGCGTGCAACCCCAGAGTCAGTCACGACTGGACCTAATGGTCAGGGGTCCCTTTACCTTTACCTTTTACACAACCCCTTCTAAGAATACCGGTAGTAGCTACTACTTGTTCAAGAGGCAAGCTGCAGCTATAATCAAGAGAGCAAGTCAAGTGAAGGCTGATGGTTTATGCATAGGAGGCTCGTGCTAAATATTAGTGTTAGCAGATTTCTCCATATGTTCTACCCTCTCAAGTGTCTGACTTTGCTCTTGGTAGTAGAAGCTAGGGGTGTAAGTGAAATATGATTCAATCTGCATACTGTATATAGGTGAACCAACCTAATTCACATTTTCCAAAACAACAAAAGACCTGAAACCTATCCATCCATTTGAAATTCTCATTTTTCCAAATTCCATTGTGCAGCTCCCAAGCCAACAAATGCATACAGAAATGCAAATAATAATAATAATAATAAGAAGAAGAAGAAGTAAAATGCATGTATTAGTGAAAAATAACATATACCAATGCATTTTGTAAGGGAATATTGCATACAATAAGGAAATGCAGAGAACTGAACTTAGCGGTGGAAATAGGAGAAACAGAGAACCTGAAATTGGCAGATTCCCCCATCCCTAGAAGTAGCTTTCTATCAGAGGGAGGTGTGGTTATCACACCTAGAGAGTTCATTTAATTGGAGAACCCCCTCCCCCCCTCAAAAAACAACAACTCCACACCAAGTACATGAAAAAACGAAAGTGCTCATCATCACTTTCACACTTGTTTCACACTTGTTCAGTGTATGGAAGCCAATGCAAGTATTATCAATACACAGTTTCACTGTGTAACATGATGAAATACTTTCCAACATTTTAAGTTAGCCATCAAATTAATAGACCAGTTAATCATAATAAACTAGCATCTCTCATAATTGACATGGAATCTAAGCATGCATGACCAGATTTACACACACAGCATCCTTGAGAGCTCATCCACTCTTCCTGTGCCTAGAAAGCAAGGGTCTTGCCTTTCCCCCACTGCCTTCCCACGGGAAACACTCTCTTTAGTGCTGAATTGGAACAAACAGCAATCCGACCCAAACCCGATTGCTGTTTGTTCCAATCACTAAAGAATGGTCTTCTGTGGAGGGTAGCAACAGGGCAAATGGAGGTGTGAATAAGCCCTGAGTGGTAATGTGGTGCCATTTGCTGCAAATACTGCCACTGGAGCCAAATAGAAGCCAAATGCAATGTTAATGCCACTCCACTGCCCTTGGTATCAATCTGGATTGGGGGCACCTGGCTACTTTTTATTAAGAAGGAGGAATGAATAGCCTATCATAAGTACATTGTTAAACTTGTATTTTGGCTTTCACATCTGCCAAGAACACATCTCCCCAGTCTATTTATTGCCTATTTTGGAAACATCCAGAAGAACTAATAAAGAAGCACCAACAGCCTATTGTTCAGATTCTGGATTCTCATATCAGGGTCACATTATATAAAACTTTAAACCCTTTTCAGATAAACATTCCAGCAACATTGAATGTGTGACAGGGAGGAGAAGGGAGAACAGGATTGCAATGGCAGGTGGCAGAGCCCAAATGTGATGGACAGCCTGATGTTTGCTGTATTGACAAAGATATGTTTTGAGAGAGAGTCTGTGTTGGAGTAACATAAACTAAAACCTGACCTTGCTAACTGTGATAGTAACCATGGTTACAAGTCCTAGAGGGGGTGGGGAAAGAAGAGATCATAATCATTCTCTTGGGATCTTGATGACTTATAGAATCATAGACTTATAGTTGGAAGGGGCCACAAGGGTCATCTAATCTTGCTTTAGTACTAAAAGAAGGGTTGTGAGTGAATTCATTATTTTTGTATAGACTGTTGTCTTGTTTCCATCGTTAGTTACTTTTAACTTGTCTGATCCTTTCTGTTTTAGTGTGTGTGTGTATGTGTGTGTGTGTGATAAAACAAATAGAAAAACTGCCTATATTTGTTGAAGCCATACTCTGTTATCGAATTAGCTCACTTGAGAATAGCAACATTCTTGTTCCTGGGAAATTGGAGGCTAGCTGCTGGCCTCCCACATTCTAAGGAAAAGGCTGTCACTCAAGTAGGAGAGCTTGATCTCTGACAGGCAAAATACATATGTATACATCCATTTCAAGGTCAAGAAGAAAACCCTTGGCACATAAGAGTTGTATGTGTGCTCTGTTCTCCCATTCAAATGAATGTGTGTAGATTTGGCATGGATACTGCATGTGATCTCTCTTCTCATTGCCAACGTACATTCAATATCCATTGACTGGCTGTGTGAATAGTGTTGTAAGCAGTTCCTGTTTTTATCTGTAAACTGCCTTGGGTTCCATCAGGGAAGAAGGTGCGGTATAGATAAGAAAGAAAGAAAGAAAGAAAGAAAGAAAGAAAGAAAGAAAGAAAGAAAGAAAGAAAGAAAGAAAGACCCATTCACCAGCAAACTTGAAATACCATGTTGTTTGAAGCTGATAAAATGATATTTTTAACAAAAATGTGCAAGTATGATAATAATCAATCAATCAATTACTATGAACGTCCTGGCCAATAGTTATCTTGTTGCCAATGATGGCCTTCAGTGTTGAAGAGGCACTCACCATTAGATGAAACCAGCACCTTGTGGAGATTGCTCTGGGATGCTATTATTACTTTGGGGGGGGGCAGGAAGGGTGGGTGACCCATTTGAGAGGCTATCTTATGTGGTAGCAATGTAAGGTTATTTAAAAAGCTTGATTAATGATATGCAATGATTTGAAGAAAATGCTTAAAATAACCTTTGTGAAAAACAAGGAAGCCTTGACATTGAGTCACACAGGATTTGATGTCTTCAAAGAACAAAAAAAATCTCCCTCTTCTTTTGAGAGCAGCTGCAAGGCCAAGATCCTCCCAGAACTTGAAAAAGAAGTCCGCGCCAAAGAAGACAATGAAGATCGGCAAAACAAACTAATTGACTATGCTGGAATGATTAGTGAACTTGAAATTTTCTTGCACATTTTTCAAAGCATTGTGTACAATATTTTACATCACCGGGATTTTGAAAAACACTTGTAATATGATGAACTACGTATAAAATTAGAAATTATTGTGAATTGAAGATATTAAGGCCCTGCATTCACAAATGTAAAACAGAAGAACCAAGAAGGGAAGTGGAAGGAAGTGAGGGGAATTTGGAAGTCCTACATTGGGGAGTTGTGATGTGATATTTTTATTTTCTGTTATTGTAAAAATTAATAAAAAATAGTATAAAAAGAAGAAGCACTCACCATTATCTGATGGCTTGGTAGGCATCAGTATGAATTTGTTTAAAGCAGCGGAAAATCTAGAAATAGAAGACCAAATTTCTGTGCTAAAATGGGTATGTCTGGCCTTCATAGCTTTACCTCTAACAGTATAATTGAAGGATCTTCAAGCTGAGCTCAGTGCTCCATCTCACAGCTTGAAGAGATGGAATGTCTGCCAAGCAGAAGCAAGCAAAACCAAAGATCTCAACCACAGCGTTCTAAATGCCACCTATCTATCACAGTATTTTAAAGGTTATGAGAAATTGAAAGTTTGGCAAGTAATCACCCCAATGCAATAAAACCCTTGGAAGCATAGCTGCCAAGTTATCCCTTTTTTTAAGGGATTTTCCCTTATGCTGAATAGGCTTCCTCGCGAGAAAAGGGAAAACTTGGCAGCTATGCTTGGAAGTGGCACACATCAAAAGATAGCTTCTCCATTGTACAATATCTTCTCTTTCTTCAATGGTGGACAATGTCGGCATTTCAAAGAGAACAATGGTTGTCAAGCGTCCAAACGCTTGCACCTGTTGACTATAAAGAGGTTATTTGATCTTTCTCCTAGTAACCCACAGTTCATGTTTGAAGTGACATTTCCAGTTTTGATTTCCCTTGCTGAAGATCACAGAGGAAATAACCAACTTTCTGTCACAGGCAGGGACAAATGCTGATGAAAGCTTACCAAGAAAGGGGTTTGGATAGTACCATGTAATCAGAAACAAGGGACTTTTGAGCATAAGTAGTGTCATGTTTCTAAATTGGATGCAGCGCAGTATTACTGGAATAGGTCATAAAACACAGCAGGCCTAGTTGTGAAGTCTGCCAAGAGACTAAGGATTTGAATAATATGCTCTGAAGGCTGCTTCCCACATTAAAACTTTTGTATCAGCTGTGTGAGCTCCCAAAAGGCACTTCCATGCATAAAATAGCAGGACCTTTTAATATATTTCTATGGTGCATATGATTAAAAAATGGAGTGCATTTCAAATATCTGGAAATGTCTAAGACAGTCTCAAGTTACAATTTTAACAACAGGAAATACTTGAGCGAGAAGTCAGCATAAATAGTGACCCTCATTGAAATTTCAATCAAGGCAGCTTTAGCTGGCTCAACATGAGAAATTTCAGCATCAATATATTCACTAATTATGGAGATCATAAACATAAGGCTAGGAGCTGGAGGATTTATATGGCCTCCTTTTCAAATTCTGACCATGTGAAAGCAGGCAGTCAGACAGTCTGAATTGTCTTACAACAACAATTTTATTATTTATACCCCACCCATCTGGCTGGGTTTCCCCAGCCACTCTGGGCGGCTTACAGCAATACCTAGACTCTCAGAAAGAGAGGACATAAAAAGTAAAGAAGTACATTCGGTGCTCTTGTGCGGTAGGGTGGAGATCAGATTCATAACTCAGTAAAAAAAAAAACCTCAATCTTAGTAACTCCATAACAGAGACACACAATCTGCAATTAAAATGACCTAACAAATGCCAGCATGACCAGGATAACCATCATCTGAGAGGTTCATAGATACCGATTGCTTAGTGGTGGTCTCCTACAACATAAGGACACCCCTTGAGCTTCTTGGGTAGATGGTGAAAAAACATAAATATATGCATAGAAATACAGTCCATTTGTTGGTGTGTGTGTGTTTGTGTTTTTAAAAAACCAGAATAGCCCTATATAAATAACCCTGACTCAAATATTTGCCTAAATAGGAGAGATTTAGGGTCAGGCTAAAATCCACTGGAAGAAAATTCTATATATGGAAATCAGGCACCATTAACATAAGCTTTATGTTAAGTGTGTCTTACTCCTGCCAGTAAAATTATAAATGTTGTGCTTGCATTTGGCACAACAGATGTCTCTTTCTAATTTTATTCTTTTTCTGCCAAATTAAAATATGACACTTAAATCGCTTACTACTTCATGTTAACTGATTTGCCTTTAATATCAAATGTTGGGTTTCTGTCCTGAGTCTATATGGAGTCTGTTCAAATGCCCTCTCCATTTTTTTTGTTCCAGTAGAACAGGAGGCAGACCTGTAGTTATATGATACTGTTAATTGCATCCACTTGATGCTGCTAATCCTGATTACCTAGTTTTCCATAATAAAGTTAGCATTGCTTCAATAGAAAAAGAATTTTTTGAGTTTCTTCTACAGAGCAGCCATCAGTGGGCCATCTCATCTCCTTGTTCCTCTTAGGATCATATGTTTTTTTAAAACAAAAAACAAAAATCAGAACTGTAACTTGCAGCTCTTTTTCTGGTTTTTATTTAACACAGCAAGCAATGCTTTCTTCCACACTAAGTTCAATGGGCTCCAAAGACTTGCCAACAATGCCCAGTGAACAATCTATCTGTTCTACTTAGCATTTTATACCAGAAGCTGGAGGAGGGAAAGGAAACATTTATGCACCTTATATTTTCATATACCAGGGAATCTTTAGCATTCTGGATGTTACCAAACTGTAACTCCCACCATCCCTAGCCTTTGGCCATTCTTGCTGGGACTGGTGAGAACTGTAATTTGTCAACATCTTTAGGGCCCAAAGTCCCCCACCCCTGCCATATACAATATCCAGATGATCTACCATTACTTTGGTTGGAATTTGTAATTCCCAATCCACAGGGCTGAACAGTTTGTTATGCAGATACAAGAGGGTTTCTCATACTACTTTCCACAAAGTAGGTCACAGGCTCTAAGTAGCAGCTCCATGTCACCCACTCAGCCCTTAGGCAAAGCCCTGGACCTTTATTACCTGGGGGGTAATAACAGCACAGCCAAAAAGCAACCCAGTCAGTCCTCCCTTCCTCAGCTTCATCCCTACAGGTTAACCACATGGAGCTTAACCGCTCCACAAAATGGAGTCTGAAAGAGATGTTTTGCTTGCCTATCTGGATATGTCCACACCTAGAAGGCAGCCATCAGTCTGCGGCTCTTCCATCCCTTCACTAGCGATGTGGAGTGGTGGGGATAGTCATAGTGTGATGGCTTCCCTTTACAGGAGAAAAGGTTACTAAATATTATAGCAGGTGGCAAGCGAGTAAAGAACACACCACAGGGATGCCATTTTCAGCAGCAGCCCTGTGGTGTGAGGCATGTGCTCTAGCTCTTAATAAATGTAACCTGATTCTGTAGAGTTAATGGGCAGCTAAGAAGCAATTGCATCACAGGAGGAGGAGAAAAGGGAAGATTCCCTCTGAAGGCAAAGTTATCTAAAGAAAACAACAACGAACTTGAAATAACACATCTACCCAACAAACCAATTGCTGTTATCCAGGATATCATATGAATCCATAGAAAAGGCAATCTTCTTCTGCTGATCTCCTGTGGAGTACACCTTTGTGCATCATATGCCTTTCTAGTACAAGATGACAGAGAAAGTTTTTTTTTATTGTTTCCATTAGCACAATAGGAGAAGGAAGGCATTCTTTCCCCTTTATTTTTTTGGAAAGTGTAACAAATATGATCCATTGGAGAAGCAGTAAGAAAATTAGGATTATATAGAAATAGCAGGATAATGAGAAACTGCAGAAGAGCACACAAGAAAGGGATAGATTCTGAATGTATAATAGAACAGGGATAGCAATGAAACAAATTATTGTGATAAAAGGACAGAGGTGGATTATAAATTGCACCAGCATAAAGCATAACATGTTTAATAACAAAAATGGCAATGTATACAATATACAGAACATTACTAGGAAGAATTTATAAGCACAATAAAAGCAATTTACCCAGGGAAATATTGAAAGCTACTACAATACAACATGGAAAACAATATAATTTATAAAATGTAACAGAAAAGAGCAAGAAAAGTTGCAAAAGGATACAGATGTAACAGTCTAACAGAAATAAGACCACCATAGGTCACATCTTTCATAGTTGTGTGACATCCAGTAAGACATTCCAATTGCTGCTGATAAGTGCGCATATGCATACGCACACACACACATGCTCTCTCTCTCTCTCTCTCTCTCTCTCTCTCTCTCTCTCTCTCTCACACACACACACACACACACCATTAAGTCAATTTGTTAGCAAAATTATTCTTCCCACACTAAGAAATCTCTGTTTCCAAATCATAAAGACACGCTTTGGAAGTTCAGTCAATACTCAAGATCCATCCACATCTGTTCTCAGCTCAAATAAGTTATCTATATAAGCCGTACCATATTTAAAAGTTTCCATTACTCACCCATCAATTCTTCTCCAAGATTGTCTTGCTCAAACTTACTATATGTTCAGTGGTTGCTTTGCTAGGTTCGTGGTCATGCCAAGGCACATTCATTTTCTACACAGGATGGGCACTTGCAGATCACCAAAAGAAGATGAAATCCTTCACCAAAAAAAGAGGACAAAGAAAGACACAGCTTTGCATACAATTTGCATGTGCTCATATATACATATGCATGCATATTTATGAATAATTTCTATAATTTAAATAGAAATAGTGGGGAAAGGTGGCCTGTATGGCTGCCTCCAACTAACAGTTGGTAAGCAACATCAAGACCCCTGCTCTACCTTCCTATGCTTCTATATCTTCAACTAGACTTGGACTAGACAGCCCTAGACAACATAGCACACCTGCAAATAAAGGGCAGTCCTCTGACAGCCATCCAGCAGATGATTCTCCTCTGTAAAGTAGCACAGATGGTACACCAAACTTCCAAGCCACGTCATAGCTTGAGATCCAAGAATACCCCCCCCTTGTTTGCTTGCTTTAGAACAGGCTTACCAAAACTTCGGCCCTCCAGATGTTTTGGACTACAATTCCCATCTTCCCTGACCACTGGTCCTGTTAGCTAGGGATCATGGGAGTTGTTTGGGGATGCCTGCTTTAGAATGAACACAGAGACATTGTAAAGCTGGTTCTCCAGTATTTGGAATTGCTCCTGTGTTACAATGAGACCAGTATACATGAAGAAGATCATTTTGGCCTATAAAGCCTTGGGCATATTGAACTCAAATCACTTGGGGCTTTTGATGGCAAGATGAAACTCATTGCAGATACTAGGTGTAATACCCTCCTCTATGGCTCGTGATGACCTCTAAGTTCAATAGACAGCATCCTCTTGACAATAGCATCCATAGACCAGCTTGAATAGCAAAAGTGTATAGAGAGGAATTGTAATATTCAGCCAGCATGAATGTTTCTCACAGTGAAATGCCAGCAAATACAGATCAAATACTGGCAAGTTGAAAAGACAGTTTCAGTGAGTGCCTTTGCTGCCAAGACTCATGACTTGTCAACCTTGTTCACATATATTAGCCACACATAATACAGATGAATTGCAAAGTTGGGACTCCGATCATAGTGAAAATTTTATTTGAGATGGGGAAGAGTTCCACTTAGAATGCTTTAGACTCACATTTGTCGATCACTCTCAGCTGGGTTGGTGAGATGGCATATTGTATGTAACTATACCCAGGGCAGTCTCGAGCAGGTCACGCGCCCTGGCGCTGAGGGGTGGAGATCCCTCTCAGCGCCGTCTTAAGCGCTCCCGGCGCCGTGGTGTGCCGGATCCTCCGGCGCCCTCCCGCCCCGTTTCCCAGCGTGGTGGGCGGGTGGGCGCCGCGCACAGCGCAGGTGCAACAGGCGCTGCTGCACGGCAGGCGGGCAGGCGGGCGGGCGCAGCTGCGCGGTGGACCGGTCGGCCAGCGGGTGGGCGCAGCTCGCGGCACCCTCCTGGCGGGCCAGCGCCATGATGCCCTGCGCCACCCAGCCTGCACGTAGGGCCGGGCCTGACTATACCAACCATAGCTAAAAGCCCCACAAAATTACTTGAAACGTTTAAATATGTTGTACATAAGTTCCTTGTATGAGGGGCTGATTTTGTCTGATTGTTCTGATTCTTTTATGTCTTTATTTTGTCTGATTGTTTTTATGTATGACGGTTTTATACTGTTTTATCCTTGTTTGCTGTGTATTATGGGCGTATGGCCGAAATAAAGTTTATCTATCTATCTATCTATGTAACTATACTGGGATCAAATATTTCAACCATATCCCCCCCCCCATCCCTCATATGTATGTAAAACTTATTTAGCCCTTTAGCTGCACATGCATATGGATTAATTTGAAGAAACATACAACTTGAAATAAACTTTGAATCTAAAGACACCAATACAAGCGTGCACTTTCTATGTCTAAAAGAAAAGAGAAGGCTCTGGAAAAATTGGCTCCAAACATGAACAGATGGCAGGATCAACAGAAGCATTATTTGGCCTGGTTTTTATATAGAACAGATGATAAAGTCACAAAGGTACCGATAAAACACAGTCAACAACTAAAACAAATTAATGAGGTCCAAGATAGTATGGGAAGCTACGAATAAAGAGTAGAGAGAAATAAAAGTACGAAATAAACTGGGAAGGGAAAACTGACTGACACATAGAGGGTCCTGTGAAGTGTGACAGCAGGTATTAGTTTTGTAGATATCAATGTAACTTGGGGGTTGTATTAGCAATGTCGTAACTTCTCCCACATGAATTTTATGGTCATCAGAAATCTACTCCTGACTCCTCTTTTCCCTGCCTTCTAAGGTTTGTCAGGTGATCAGAGAGAGTATGTTTTCTGAGTTGTGGAATATATGTGAAATACCATATGTGGAATACCCTCTCCAGAAAGCCCCACCTGGTGTCAAGAATATACATTTTGGCCTTCCAGCATGCCAGCAAAGCTAGCTTGGGCTGCTCATTTATTTTCTACTGGGTTTTCTGATTATCAACAATTTTTCTGCTACAGGGATTAGTAGTGAAATAGTTAATATTAAAATATTAAATTATCTTTCATTACACATGACAGCGACCACTTGACCTAAGTTCACAGAACCTCTTGCAACACTAATTGGAATTTATCCCAGGTGTGTTAATTGAATTAATCTTAGACTCACAATTCATTACCCACAGGTTGTATTCAACTTTAATTATTGTTCAGACTATATATATATGAGACCATTACTCTCAAAGCAACGGTGGTTGTGCTTGTCCTGTTTGCTTATTTTTTTATTAAAAAAACATTTCATGCACAGTCAAACCTTGGTTTATGCCTACCTCGGCGAGCAACCGCTTCGGCAAGCGACCGCTGCGGACCCGGAAATGTTTACATCCGGGTTCCATGGTGTCGGATGCGCAGACGCTATCTGTGCAGCTTGTGCACACGCAGAAGTGATCTGCGCAGCGCTTGCGTGCGCAGAAGCACTCTATCAGCGCTTTGCACAAGTGCAGACGCGTGCCTTCGGCGAGCGACAGCTTTGGCGAGTGACCGCCTTCGCGGAACGGATTGCGGTCGCAAACCGAGGTATCACTGTATTCAAAAGATGTTGGTGATATCTAAAACATTTGCATGCCCAGGCACCATGATCTGCCCCCTGCAACACCATGAATTAAAAGACCATAAATTTAGGGACCCAGGTGGCGCTTTGGATTAAACCACAGAGTCTAGGGCTTGCTGATAAGAAGGTTGGCGGTTCAAATCCCTGCAACGGGGTGAGCTCCCGTTGCTCGGTCCCAGCTCCTGCCCACCTAGCAGTTCAAAAGCACATCTAAGTGCAAGTAAATAAATAGAGACCGCTCCGGCGGGAAGGTAAACAGCGTTTCCGTGCACTACTCTGGTTCGCCAGAAGCAGCTTTGTCATGCTGGCCACATGTCCTGGAAGCTGTCTGCAGACAAATGCCGGCTCCCTCGGCCTATAGAGCGAGATGAGCGCTGCAACCCCAGAGTCAGATATGACTGGACCTGATGGTCAGGCGCCCCTTTACCTTTACCTTTAGGCCATAAATTTATAGATTACAGTTGTACATGGTTTAGGCTTAGACATTGGGTATATGCTTTATTGACCCATGTGCCTGTGGGTCAATTCTCCAAGGGGTGAACCTATATTGAGGGAGTCATTTGACATACATAATATAGGAATGACCCCCACACAGATCACCTTGAGGACTGCTATGGCTCTAGCCATGTCTGGGCATTCAGACAGGAGCACCTCCTCTAGGATTTCTTTAACAGGATACCCCAAAGTCTTGGAGGAGCAGGCAAGGCATGCAACCTCACCTCCAACCATGACTAAGGCTTTTACGAAACACCTTTTCTGCCACTTGAACTGGACCAACCAGGGGAGGAGGAAGGGGGAGCTGTGGGTGCGGACTGCCCTGGGTGTCACAATTGAGGGGGCTGACAAAATGCCAGGCGGCACTCACGGCAGGGCCTGCAGAGCGCCCGAGCCACGCATCTCCTGGGAGAGATGTGGTGGCTTGGGCACACGCAGGCTCCGCACTGCCCAACAGTCCCCCCGCCCCCAGCTATAGGGTGGCTTAGTGGGAGGAGGTAGGCAGATTCCAGAGGCCCCTATGGGCAGCTTGCCCTGCCCTCCCCCTGCCTCTATGGGTGTGCCGCTGGGACCAACTTCTGCTTTTAAAAGCAATCTAAGTTGGTGGCCATCACTGCCTCTTATGGGAGTGAATGCCATAATTTAACTATGTGCTGTGTATTTCATTTTCTCTGTCCTGAATCTTCCAACTCAGACTCTTTCATGAGTTCTAGTGTTATGAGGGGGAGGGTTTATCCAGTTTCTGCATACCCTGCAGAATTTCATACACAGCTATACAAAGTTTAAAAGGCTTTGCATGGACTGCCATTTAGAGATAAAAAAGACAATTCTAGTTCATGCTGAAATACCCCAAACCACTACCTAGTTCCATTCTACTGTGTCTGATATCACTACAGTCTAGTCTGTGTACACAACCAGGCCCACTTGCCTAATCATGCAAACACTCCCAACAGGAATTATAACACTGGTTTTAATCTACAAGTGTTATAACAGCTGGTTGTTTATATGAGCCTTCTGAATAATTACTTGGTACTTGCTGCGCCTAATTTTTGGCTTCCAAATTAATATGAGGCACAGATGGTTAACTTACTATAAATTCTTAGTAAGATGTAAGGAAGTTTGGATTCTGTGAGCTCAAATGCAAAACAAAAACAAAAAAACTTTAGTTGTCATAACAATGAAATACCACCAGGGTTATAATTCTCTTATTACTTGGAACATGATCAAGCAATGGTTCTTTATAAGAAGGAGGGATTGTGAAATGTAATGCAGCCATCTCATCCTGCTCTCTAAGTCCTGAGGACATCTTATCTCCAAACCAATCTATTCACATCTCTATTAGATGCTGAATAATTCTTATTTCACCCAAGTGACTGAACATTTTAGAGCTTGCAGTTTTCCAGATATAGGTTACCTTTAGAAAGAAGAAAGTGAAATGAACTATCATAGATGTACCTGTAGGGAATAATGAGGATGAGCTAATGTACATCATAGCAGGGCCACTGCTGGTCTTTTATCATGTAGCTGAGGCCAAGCTGCCCATTACAGGCAAACTCTACTGTTCCTTCTTTTACAGTGGGTATGCATTCACATATTACATCAGTTGCTGTACTAAACAGTAATTGATATAGTTTCTTCTATATGGCTATAAGCAGGCCTTTCAACACTGGCTAGAAGCGATTCAGTAGAGATAAATAATAATCTGTTGTGAGGAAATTTTATTCAAATTTTACCAGAGCACTGAGGCAAATGGAAACAACTTTAAGGCAAAACTGAAGCTGAGGCTCCAATACTTTGGCCACCTCATGAGAAGAAAAGACTCCCTGGAAAAGACCCTGATGTTGGGAAAATTGAGGGCACAAGGAGAAGGGGTTGACAGAGGACAAGATGGTTGGACAGTGTTCTTGAAGCTACCAACATGAGTCTGACCAAACTGCGGGAGGCAGTGGAAGACAGGAGTGCCTTGCATGCTCCGGTCCATGGGGTCACGAAGAGTCGGACACGACTAAACGACTAAACGACAACAACAAAGCAATAGCCCTGCTGAACAGATGGCCTAGGGCAGCAAAAGTAACCTTGCATAGTCACCCTTTGTGGCAGTGGGTTGAGAGGTGATGTTCCTCCACTCCTAGAAAGAGATTATGGGAGCTGTCAGAACCAGCCAGTCCATCCATTTGTAGTGCATGTGCAACTAGCTGCTGCCAAAGAGGGTTTCTGCACTGATTTCTTATGCTTTGAGAGTCTTTACCTCGGAGTCAATTAGTGCCCTCCAACACAGCAAAATCAGTGTAATTTTTTAAAAAATGGCTGGAAGATGCTGTGTGCCTGTTGTGTGGCACTATCCTAAATATAAAAAATACTGCAAAATAAAGGCTTCTGTTTTCAGAGAGGCTTACTCCCATGTAAGCATGTAGGCATGAAAAGGATTGTGCCCTTATATTGGTTTTCTTTGCCAGGTAGAAAATAAAAATATATATACCAGGGCCTAACCAGTGCTTTGTCTCTGGTGCCAAAACCTCTGAGATGAAAATAGAGTGGGTCTACAATACAAATTTGTTATTGGTCTAAATCCAATAATTAATAACTTTTGAAGTGGTGAGATTGCTGCATTATTAGACCAGAGTTTTCTTTTCACAAAGTGGCTAAAATTCAATCCAGAATAAACATGCTTAAACCGCACTGATTTCAATGGAAAACTTAACTGCAAGCTTAAAACTCTCCCACTGAAATCAAAAGGACTTAGAAGTGCTTACCTGGGTCTTGATCATGCCCAAACTGGAAATGAATAACAGAGCATATAAACCATCCAAGGGCAGTGCAAAACGGAATTTAGAAAATCCCAAATTCATAGTAGAGTTAATACGCCTGATCAGTATTCTAGACCAACTATATGATTCTCATTTTAGTTAGTCTTTTAGCTTTTGCATGTGAAAAGGCCAAATTCAAACAGTGCTGCTAGAAATTGGATACACTGCGCAGAGCAAACACTCAACATGAAAATCAGATTTCATTTTCAAGATCAGAGCTGGTGGAATAGGTATTTGCTCCCTCTGCTATTTGTTTTCAACAAATAGCCATGGGAGTTGAATGCTGTTAGCAAGAATATAGAAGGAAAGGGAAATTGTTGTGAATTGGAACATAAAGATATTTGTGTATTCGTGCATATCCGAGGCATTTGCATGACCCTCTTGAAAGCTATTTTTGGCGGCATTGGTCTGTAAAGGAAAAATGGCATTACTATTTTGTTTCTGTTGTTTATCACAAATTACAAGCAGAATATATGCTATAGAGCCACCAGCTTCTAGGAAAGGTCCCAGAGAACAAGTGCTTATTAGTAAGCATCTTTTATATCAATCAGGCACAACTGAAGGTGCATAAGTTTCTGTGAAATGTCTACTGGCTATGGTTTTAAGAGCATTGTGAGAAGTGTAGCAACCCCTCCCTTCTCCCAATAAATATTAGCTGTTAACCCCTATAAATGTAAATCAGTGTGGCTTGGGATTCAAATTGGCCACCAACCTTTGGGAGGAAGAAGGGAACTTTGGTTCCCAAGGGGTTCATTTTTACATTGAAAAAAAAGATAGTACCAGTTAAGAAACACTATACTCAAAACCCTTATACAATGGTCATATCTAGCACCATCTTGGAAGTCCTCTCAATTACCAGAGGAGGAATGAATGGAAATGGATAAGGCTAACCATATTTGTAATGCCATAGTTCCCAT
Organism: Zootoca vivipara; assembly: GCF_965207765.1. Taxonomy (NCBI): domain Eukaryota; kingdom Metazoa; phylum Chordata; class Lepidosauria; order Squamata; family Lacertidae; genus Zootoca; species Zootoca vivipara. The sequence continues at coordinate 33,346,655 of NC_142583.1, forward strand.
CCGTAGTGATGCATATATTTAGTTGCAGGTTTAATAGGGTTGCCATATTTCAAAAAGTAAAAACCAGAACACCCTGAAATTCATTTGTTGTTGGGGGGTTTTACGGTATGGCAGCTAAACCATCAGAAATTCTAGTTAATGGGAGCTCAAGATGAGAAAGATATCTGCTTGAGATGTTAGGGAGCTTCTGCCAAAAGGAAAACACTGGATTGCGTTACATGAATTGGATGGTGTTGGTCCAAATTTGTCATCCCTTACTTCTACATGGAGTTCTCTATTTGAGCCAAGGCTTGTACTCATATCTGGCAAAATGGTGGTCCTTATAGGGCCTTGTGGCCTCCTCTGGCGTGCATGACGTCACATGTGCATGACACGCATAAGGTGAGCCCCTCCCTACCCCCAATGTTGGGTGGACTTCAGCACCTCTGGCACATAAGTATTTGTGGGAAATGGGGTATATAAATATATTGACTATGACATACATAAATTAGTTAGATATACACAGGATTGCAGTTATTGACTAGTAAGTGTCATCCTACACACTGTTGAAGATAGAGGGACATTCTTCAAAGTAAGCATATACAGGATTGCATTGTTACTCTATAAGTAGTGTATCTGCTTCTTTTCAGGGCCATTTTAGAAAAGGCTACCAAACGATGATACGTTTCCGAGCACAATTCAAAGTGTTACTGCTGACCTTTAAAGCCCTAAATGGCCTCGGTCCGGTATACCTGAAGGAGCGTCTCCACCCCCATCGTTCTGCCCGGACACTGAGGTCCAGCTCTGAGGGCCTTCTGGCGGTTCCCTCACTACGAGAAGCCAAGTTACAGGGAACCAGGCAGAGGGCCTTCTCGGTAGTGGCACCCACCCTGTGGAATGCCCTCCCACTAGAGGTCAAAGAGAACAACAATTACCAGACCTTTAGAAGGCATCTCAAGGCAGCCCTGTTTAGGGAAGCTTTTAATGTGTGATGGATTTCTGTATTTTAATGTATGATGGATTTCTGTATTTTAGAATTTCTGTTTTGTTGGAAGCCACCCAGAGTGGCTGGGGGAACCCGGCCAGATGGGCGGGTTATAAATAAATTATTATTATTATTATTATTATTATTATTATTATTATTATTATTATTATTATTTAGAACTGTTAGTTTGTTCTGTCCCTATAATCTTTTTACTTGTTTGGGTTTCTTCTAATCACTACTGGTACAAAATTCAGATCATACCTTGTTGCTAAGTAATGATTACTTGCAGTTTTAAATGAAGGTTGGTACCAAGCCATTAAATTTTTTGTGCTGAAACTAAAAGATTGATGCAGATTTTTACACATTTTTTCAGTGTGATGAAACTATAAATTTCAACTCCTCTGTCTCAAAAAAATCCACCAGTCTTTTATTAAATTCAGTATGTAATTGGGTATATGCTTTTACTAAAGTTAAAGAGGCAATTCCAAATTTAAATGATTTCGCTGAACTAGTAGATTAATAGCTACATTTATCATTTATTCCTCTTAAATTTGGCCTTTAAAAAGATCATTTCCAAAAGTTATGTTTTCAGGAGTGCCATTGTGATATGTTTTGGTCAAGCCAGAACCAAATCACACTAAATGAAATCTGTTTAATTCCAAACACTTTTCTTTATCAAGGGAATTTTGTATACATATGTGCTATGCCAATGTTATTTAAACCAAAATGTGAGCATGCAGTGGGAATGATCCCTCCTCCAGTTTTAGTCCCCAGCCACAGCCTGCCCCGCAATCAAAAGCAGGATTGCAATATCCTTTGCTCGTGACATTTCTTCAGTGAGGAAACTGTAATTTTTTTATTAAAAAAATACAGATAAATGTATGAAACATTTATGCAGAAGGAATTGATTATAGCTGATTTGCCATCTTATCACAAGGTTTATTGCACCAGCAAATACGTAGCTGAGATTCATTATTTTACTTCACTACAACTATTTATATTCCACTTAAGATATAGTCTCTGAGTGCAGCAAGGTTAAAAACACTGTGCTCAAATGTCACTATGTAGCTATAATTTGTGCCATCATTGTGTGAACATTGCGTATTCAGTTGCAGTCAACCCATTTGATCACTGTGAATCTTTCCAATTAGAATGTACAGTAAATCCTGTTGATCGGAATGAGACTGAATGAAACCCTGTGTACAGTTGCAATGGTCTGCCTCTCACTGAAATCAATGGGCCTTACTTCTAAATAAACCTGCAGTGCATTGTACTGCAAGATCAAATACTAACTTTCTGTATTCTGCCTTAATTACTGTATAGTGCATATTGGAACACAGGTCAATATACTGGACCATGTAGTGTCCATTACAATCTGTCAACATTTCTTTCCATTGCTCCCCTTGACATATAATCAAAAAGAATAATAAAACATGGAGATTTATTATTATATTATAGCTTCCATTTTTCGAAGCTTAGAAGGCTATGTTAAGGTTTGCACATGTTTAAATGTAGTAATATGGGTAGGTTTTTCAAGCATCTTCTTGCTGTCACATCCATTACTTTTCTTACTTTTTTCACCTGGAACATTACCCTTCAGCTAATCACTGACTAATGGAATTTCAATGAACCATTAAATCAGACCAAAATAATTTACTCTTTGATGGAAACTCAGAATTGTCAACTACTGTAGACAAATTCTGGAACATGTGTTCCTATCCTAATAGCCTTCCCTAATCATGTGATAGGCTTTCAATGCTATTACTAAATCATGTATAATACAGATTTTCAGCTCTATTCCTTCACAGAAAGATGAGCTTCTCCTATTAGGAGGGTGTTCTTTTGCTTCCTTTCTTATCAACTATGGAGATCTCAGATGGAGATTTTTGGTTGTGTGTGTTTTTTTAAATTCTACAACGCAGTTTACTATTTAAACTGGATGGCAGTGAGATATATTTATTTACTGTTTGGCCACGGTCTACCCCCTATGATGGACCAGTAAAGGTAAAGGTAAAGGGACCCCTGACCATTAGGTCCAGTCGTGACCGACTCTGGGGTTGCGCGCTCATCTCGCATTATTGGCTGAGGGAGCCGGCGTATAGCTTTCAGGTCATGTGGCCAGCATGACAAATCTGCCAGTACTTTGGTATTATTTGAAAAATAAAAGGTATCGCAAGACATGCAAATACAGGTCCATACCAGAGAGCAGACGACCCAGACCTTTCAACATGATGCAGCCCAAATCTGAGACACCATCTTCCGGCTCCACACTCCTGCACAAGTCACATGACTCTTGAGAGATCACAGTCCCCCTCCAAAAAAAAAGCATTTTGGGGAGTACAAATCCCCCAAACACATGTTTTATGTGCCATGCCCCCGAAGTGCAGCCCAAATTGTGTGAGATCATGGTGGCCATTTTGGCTGCTGTCCTCTCACAAGAAAAACCAGGATGTTCCTTTTTTTCTGGGGCAGTCGATTGGTATGATAACCACAATCACCTGAAGGAACTATGCAGCCCGAAAGAACAGCACCACCTTGCTGCCAAGAGATTTTAATGATGGTGAAGTGTCCCAGCTTCCCTGTATTTCTTCATACCTCTTTCAAAATGTAACATTTTAGTCCAGACTTTTAGTTAAGACATACTACAAGTCCATGAAGAAATCCATAAATATATCCTGCAGATAGCTAGTAGTAATAACTGTGTTCTGTACTTTTATAATGTCCAATATTTCAACTGGCCAACATTTGGCAACAAAACTTTGTTCTTTATTTTTTTTGTGCGGGGGGGGGTGGTTTCATGTTTTAAAAGTGATTATTTTCAAAGCATCCTGTTAGCTGCCTTGAGCATTGTTGATCACATGAAATATAATTTGATGGCAGTAATGGACACAACCCTTCATGTTACAATTTCTTAGGCTTCACCAAGAGAATTAACCATGCGATTCATTCTCTCCAACTGCAATTAGTAACTTTGGCTGGATCACATCCCCAAATAATAATTATAATAATTGTGGCTTATTAATATTTTACTGCTCCTGGAAAATGGCTGTTTGCAATATCTACACAGCTGGCATTTTTATGGTCATTCCCCTTAATTGAAATAAATAAATAAACTATACTAATCTACAAACAGCTTACTAATGGTGGCCATTAACTTCATTCATGCCAGTTCAGTAATAAAAAGTGGTTAAGAACACCACCCATTAAACAAAAGGGAAGGGCATTCTAACAAATGAACTCTATTACATTACATGAATCAAGCCCTCAGGTACTCTTTTGTTGAAGTGCTTCCAACCCCTGACATTGCTTTATTGATTTTTTTAAAATTTACCTCCCAGTTTTAGACATACTGTTCTCTTACCTTCGAGGTTTTAAGTTTAAGCTTGTATGTGTCATGCCTGCGGAGATCTTCCTGTGCACATTGCACTTACTCGAAAATGAAATGTTCATGTTCTTTATTTCACCTTTTCTACTCATGGAAGTATCTGTTCATTAATATTTGTTTGGAATGCCTAAGGTAGCTTGCTACTGAGCACAGAAGAAGCCCCATGCTGTATTTTATTTCAGCATCATAAAATTGTTGGGTTAATAACTGAGGGCTATCTCAGAAAAATACACTTGCACATCTGCCTTCATAATACAAGACATCACCATCATATTTACAGACTGCTTTTCAGCCAATATACCAAAGTAGGTATATACAATGAAATTAAAAGATGCCTGGTTCTTGGGAGAAGAGTGATGACAAACCTAGACAGCATCTTAAAAAGCAGAGACATCACCTTGCCGACAAAGGTCCATATAGTTAAAGCTATGGTTTTCCCAGTAGTGATGTATGGAAGTGAGAGCTGGACCATAAAGAAGGCTGATCGCCGAAGAATTGATGCTTTTGAATTATGGTGCTGGAGGAGACTCTTGAGAGTCCCATGGACTGCAAGAAGATCAAACCTATATATTCTGAAGGAAATCAGCCCTGAGTGCTCACTGGAAGGACAGATCCTGAAGCTGTGGCTCCAATACTTTGGCCACCTCATGAGAAGAGAAGAGAAGAGAAGAGAAGAGAAGAGAAGAGAAGAGAAGAGAAGAGAAGAGAAGAGAAGAGAAGAGAAGAGAAGACTCCCTGGAAAAGACCCTGATGTTGGGAAAGACTGAGGGCCCAAGGAGTAGGGGATGACAGAGGACAAGATGGTTGGACAGTGTTCTCGAAGCTACCAACATGAGTCTGACCAAACTGCGGGAGGAAGTGGAAGACAGGAGTGCCTGGCGTGCTCTGGTCCATGGGGTCACAAAGAGTTGGACACAACTAAGCAACTAAACAACAACTCAGTTGAAATGTACATTAAACAGTCTACAACAACCAGTACAACAATAACACGAAATGCAGAGCAGAAGCCATTCAGCCAAAGGCCTGGGCAAAAAGATGAGTTTTTAACAGGCAAGAAAAGTTTGTAAGGGTCAGCATAGACCTTACCTGGAGTGAAAGAGAGTACCATCTTCAGCCTGTATCAAGAGCGCCCTTTCTCAGGTTGTTGCATACTGAATTCTGGGCAGGCCTGCCCACTTGAATAAAATATTGGGGAGGCAGGTAAGTCCCAGCCTGCATAATAATTCATGACACAGTCCACGCGCGCGCACACACACACACACCATTTGAATAGCACTATCCATCAACTTTGGGGGGCAGCTCCCTTAAACATTTTATTAAGGGGGTTGAAGGGACCTTGGTCCCTAGGAGTTGGCTCCTATGATTCCAGGCAAATGTTACATCAACAACAACAACATACCCAATAATATCTCAGACTGAAGGAAGGCAGTACTGATGAAATAAAATGCCAATCCATAGGTAAAAATAAAGGGAAAAGAAAATATGACACTTGGCCTTTAAGATTTCTAGGACAATGAAGTTGGCATGTAAACATTGTGGCATGACTCAGATTATTATTGTATCAGGTTCTAAACCCAGATTCTAAATCTCTTTCATGAAGGAGGAATAACTCAATCATCAATCTAGTCATACTTGTGACTAGACATGTATGTAGCCTGGGCTGCATTCACATGGCAGTTTCTTCTGTTTTCGTGACTCTCCACTAATTCATGCTACTGCTCTATTTCCAGGGTCCAAAATGCTCTGCCTGCTATCATTTTAAGCTGTATGTGAAAGTCCACCTATTGTTGCAAAGGGAAAACTTTTGTAAGGATCCACCTCATCCTGTCAGTTATGAAAAACTGACATCAGAAAGTGGACAGATGGGAGTAAAACTATATGAGCATCATGGTACAAAACAACCACCACCAGCTTATCCTCTTATTTTGAGTACCTCAAACTTCTGCACATCTTTGTTTGAATTTTACTTCTCTTGGCGTATCTGATTTCTGCCTGGGAAAGAATGGGGAGGAGTAGAGAGATTCAGGAAAGGACTGTTTGGCAATAACACCCCTAGGCACTACCTTCATTTTCATACAGTGCTAAAGAAATAAGAGAGACATCCTAGATGTTTGTTCCCATTCCAGCTGTGTTGCATCGTACTTTGTTTTCTATTGATAGTGACTTGGGGATAAGTGATACAACACAGAATTTTTAAAACAGGCAGAAAAGAATAGCTCTGCTAGAATGTCTGCTTCCTTTGAAATCTTCTGACACACACACACAACTGTAAGTACAAAACAAGACACTGTGCTTTTCTATATTCTTATATCTGCTCGGGGACAAAGAGGTCCAAAAGAAGCAAGAAAAGAAATATTTCAATTCTCCTTGGGTTCCCCACATTTTTATTTATTTTTTTGAAGTGAATCCTAAAAATGATGCTCAAGTTCTGACATTCTGAAATGGCAAATGAGTTGATGCAATACATTTCTTTCTCTCTTTCTTTTACCCGTTGGAGGTTTTCTGAGACTTGGACATGCACTTCAAAAATACTGCCAAAGTACTTCCCATGATGTTCATTGCCATATTATCAAATTATACACTGGAGAGTGAACTCTATACATAGTATAGAGTTGGTTGGTGGCTGCTGACAAGCCACTGAAATTGCCTAAGCATTGATTTTAAAAGGCATCATTTGTTTATGAGAAAATGCAGGAAAAATATGGGACAAATTTCCACAGCCCTCTGGTGGTTCATTTACCAGAAGTAAAGTACTTAGTGTTAACTCTGTAAGCTATCCTCACCAAGCTAAGTCTTCTAAGCTGAATATTATCATACAGTATTTGAAATTTGTTTCTCATTCTTGTACTGATGTATTAAAATTAAAGCAACATCTTAAGGATGTCTCATATCAGTGCTGGATTAGACCCTCTGGAGGCCTCTAGGCAGTCAAAATCTTGGGAGGCCATTCATGTGTGTGCTGTAGTGGGATAACATTGCACTAAGAAAGCTTGGTTGTAATTTTCCTTCAAAATCAAATCAATATTATTTTGAACTGTTGTAACAGGGGCCCTAAAAGATGTGGAGACCATAGGCTGGCACCTACTTTGCCTACTTGGTAATCTGGCACTGCATATCATTGATCAAAGTGAGAGTGGTGAAGGTTTTGTGGTCGTATTGGGGGATGGGGAGGTCATACTGATATATATTTTGCTCTAGGAAGCTTAGTTTGGTCACAATCCAGTATACACTGCCAGAGTTAACATTAAATACATTACGTCTGGTAAATGAGGCACCATAGCCACTGGAGGGATGTGAAAATTTGTGTCCCAGGCTTTTTAGAATCATCTACCCATGTACTATCTGAAACTAAAGGGCCACATTGGTTGCCGGATGTGATTTTCTTCCCAGCTCTCCTACACCATTATATCTAGGTAGATGTATGCAGGCATGCAACCCCTGGCTAGTTTGTACTGTTGTAACTTTTGCATTTCTCATTGGTATGCAATGCAAACAGATAAAGTGGTACCTCTAGATATGAATGCTTCTGGTTGCACACGCGTCGGGTTATGAGCTGCGCTAACCCGGAAGTAGTTGCTCCTGGATGTGAACTTTGCCCCAGGATGCGAGCGGAAATCGCGCACCAGAGACATGCACGCAAGCAGGAGGCACACTTTCGCTAATGGCGGCTCATGTTTAAAAAAGTTTCAGGATAAGAACGGACCACCGTTCTTAATTCGGAACGAATTAAGTTCATAACCAGAGGTACCACTGTAATTGTATGACAGGCACAGACTTCAGATGTTCTAGATGCTACATGACTATCAGAACTAGTTGTTTAAAAGATCACATTTGAAGTTGGGGCTCAAGGTTCATATATATAAATTTGGGGTTGCATCCAGGTAAATTATACTCGGAGTAGATCTGTTGAAATCAATGGGCTTAAGACTGCAATTCTGGATCCAGTGGTGAAGGTCTCACCAGATCTGCCAGAGCCTGTCTTCGCTTGCATGGTAAGTCCTTAACCCAACAAGGGTTTGAGACCCATCAGCTACCTTCACCTGGTTTAGCCAGCCAGTCAAAGCCGTTTCCCAGGGTGTGGCTGTTGTCACATGCTGACAGCTTCTAGGAGCCACAGGTGAGAGCCAAGTTCAGGTTAGGGACCAAAGATGGACAAACTACCTCAGGAGCAGCACATTGTGTCCGCCAGAAGTTCTACACCTCCCTTAACACCCCATAACACCCCCTCCAAAAGGTTGGGAGAATATCCACATGGAGCAAAAATAATGTTCTTTACCAAATAACTGTGAAAGTCAAATCTTTCCTTTGATGCGTATTTAGCTACTGCACATACCTTGGAAAGAATCCTGCCCATAGGATTTAATTACAATTTTGACATCTCCTATTCAAAAAGAGATTATGAATGTAAATGTCTCAGGTTCATAATGTTATGTGGTAGAGTTTTATCAGCATCTTTTGATGATATTTTGTTCATTATATTTTTTTAGTGCGAGGATTTAAAGCTAAAATAATACTCTCCGAAGGTATATTACAGAGAAATCTGCTTTTGGTCCCAATTACTACCCTGACTTTGCCATCTTAAACACAGAATCAAATGATTTATTCAAATTTTCCTCCCAGTTATATTTTTCTAATATTGCTGGTAAAGTATATAGTATCAAAAGGTTTTTAAGCAAGCAGATTAATTTCCTCAAAAATAAATATATATATGATAGAAGTGTGCAGCAACCACAAAAGTAATCTTGTACCTATATCTGTCTAGTCTGGAAGCAGTGTGTTTTATTTCAGATCCTCTCTGTGTCATTCCAATTCAAATCATTATCATAGCTGCCAAGTTTTCCCTTTTCTCGCGAGGAAGCCTATTCAGCATAATGGAATTTCTCTTTAAAAAAGGGATAACTTGGCAGCTATGATCATTATTCCAGTTTGAAGCTCTTTTTCACCTCCATTGACTATAAACAGGAATCTAAAAGTGGCTATCACTTTTTTCCTTTCCACATAAGTCAAAAGTAGATCCTTCTAGAGGAGTTTGTACTGGGAATTTTCAAACTTTTTTATCTCCAAAAAAAAGAACAAGCTTGCCACACTAGCTATTCACTTGTAAATGTTAGACAGAGGGAGAAAGAATAAACTTAAAATTAGCCCTTGCTGGTCTCCCAACTGTAAAAAAAATCAATACATAAAAACAAATCATGTAGCGAAGAGCTGCTGTTAATTTGCCAACTTGGCAATTATTTGGAGCATGGCTTCTCCTCTCTGTATCTGAATTTGCCTCAGGAGCTTCTGGCAGTTTAAGATATCAGGGTTAGTGGAGTGTCTTCCTCATCGTACTAAAATTGGTAAAAACCATTTAATCACAGGCTTAGGGTGTTATTTCACTTTTCCTATTATAGTACATTCAGAGTTTCTGAATCCAACAGCCGGCATGTCTTGCATCACTAGCTAAGAGTGGCATAAGTTGCCAGCTTTCATTACATTGCAGGTTTCTCAGCCTCTGTGTCATGTCTCTGCTCTTAGCTTCCTGCTTACACACTGCAGGCTACAGGATACTGTCATTTGAATTACTGTAAAAACAAACAATGCCAGCCAATTTCACTGGTGTTAAGAGTGGGATGGAGACTTGCTAACAGAGCCAGAATAACAACATGCATTCAAGCTTCTGGAATATATTGTGCTCTGGACAAGAGGAATGCTTGCCATTCATTATCCTCTATCCCAGAGCTTTCAGTTAGCTTAGGTCCACCTTGAGAGGGAAACTGGAGATACAAAAATACCTCTGCTTTATACTTTGTACCAGTTTTTAGAATCCAAAATTTTCAACCCTGTGCATGAGAGTTATGTTTGTGCTTCTTACCATTTGTTAAGCCTTATCATTATTTGCACCAGTTTTTATTGCAGCGGAGATAATAAGAAGTGGAGGAAGACATAAGATTCTTCCCACAATTAAGTAATTATACCATAAATGAAAACATTCATATTCAGGCAACATTTAATTAAAAGTAAGTGTTTACTTTGAAAACATGCTGTTGAACTGTTCTGTCTAATCCCAACATAATTTGAAATATGTTACTTAATGAGGAATGGAGAGACACTGTAGCTCGTATTCAGGCTTGCTGCTCATGGGCAAAGGCTACTACACACAAGCTAGGGAAGATGGACTAAGTTCCTATTTGGCAGGTGGGATTCAATCACATACCATTAAAATTCAAGATCTTGGGAATCAAACCTCCTTTGTGCCCCCAAACTGGACTTTTGCCATAAGGAGAGAAACAGGAAATGCACTGGGAAGTGTGGGGCGGGGTGCCACATGAAAGTGTGAGATGCAACATTGTATCTCCTCCCTATAAACTAATCAGAAAGAATACTCAATGAAGAGCTTGTGTCCTCTTCTCTGCAAACAAATCAGGGTGAATGCTCTATAAGCAGGTCATGTAGAAGCAAGTCAACCCCCACCCCTAAAAAACCATTTTGTGTCTAGTTAGTAGGAGGTCTCTAGCAGTATGTATGGCTCCAACAAGACTCTTCTGTCCACTACCACCCCCCAATCTTATATGCATTTTTAATCTCTGCCAGTTTGGGAATGTAAACCATGTTAAGTGGCTTAAAATGAGTGGCATTTCGCCCCCATGCAAATGTGGTTTGGGCTTGGTTTGCAAGGCCTAACAGATATCCATTACCAGGGGGGGAAATGGTTCTTGGTATTAGAAAAAATGTAAAGGGGTTCATTTCTTTAGTAAAAACTCAGAGGTTTTGGAAGGGGAAGTATAATTCACTCTCAGCATTGTATTTCAAGTGCACAGGACAATATCTGTAGTTTACAGTTGGTTGCTGGAAAGTTAATGTTCTTTAGCAGTGATATCCATTCTACAGCGGCATTATATAATGGTACGAAGAAGTAATACTGTCTTCTTTCCTTTCAGCATAACCTGCATTATTTATTTGCAATACAGCTACCTTTTTTTCCTAAGCTTCACAAAATAAATTTCCAAAAGTTCCAGTCACAGCTCTGCAGCACTGTTCATATCAGTGAATGTTTGTGCCAGTACCAACCAGGGCTCAGCATTCAAAGTTGAATAGCTTGCCTATAAAATCTCACTCTTATGCACACTTTTTTCTTTTAAAATACTTGGAACCAGTACTTATCTCAGGACATATTTTAGTTTCCCAGCATATATCCTGCTACAGCTAAATTGACCTCCTTTTAGGTGCTTTTTGCCATTTGCAGTGAAGGGCAGAAACCACTTTTTGTTGCTGCTGCTGTTATTACACATTTTTAATCATTTTCACACCAGAACACCCACATAAAAATACCAGCAGCTTAAAAACATGCAGCATATATATATATTTTAAAAGTGTCACAGAAAAGGAAGTAGAAATAAGACCTTAAAAGGAAAGGGTCAGTTTCATCAAACAGTTTTAAACAGTCATTTTTTTATTAGCTACTGATAATTTCTTCAGTGTATCTTTAATCACTGGATTCCATACTCTTGGGGGGGGGAATTAGGGGAACAACTCTCAGCACCCCTAACAAACTACAGTGCCCATAATTCTTTGGGGGGAAAGCATGACTGTTTAAAGAGGTGTCCTTGACCTTTAAGTGTTTGGTGTGAATGTGGCCCTGGTCTAATTCATCTCCATCATTTTCACTACTCACATTAAAATCTGCCATTGTTTTTATATAGATGGAATGGCTAAAACTCAAAAATATTTTGAGCCCATTGTTAAACATTTAGGTCTCTATATCATATGGGCTAAAAACAGTTTGCCAGACGGAAAGTGGTGGGACTTACAACTGCAAAGCACTGCTTGAACATCTACTCACTGCAAATCACAGCTCAGCACTCCCTGCAATGAACTCCATCAGCTCATGCTAGTATCCCATGTCAAATGGAATGAGGCAGATGCCACGCAGAGGTTCTCCAAAGCATTAGCTGTGCTGGGATAAAGTCAAATTAAGTAGGGGAGGGAGAACATTCTAAGCATTTGTGTGGCGAGGCTTACCTGAAATTACCTTAAATAACTCACAACTGACAACAGAATTATGGTTTGGTTTTTGGCAAATAATTTAGGGCCACAACTTTATTAAATGCACCAATTTTAATCCGAGTGTTGGCTTAGGCTTTTGGTTATTACTCATCCTTCCCTACGAAGGACTATCCCCATCTGTCCATTTTAGGACAGGACTCAATCAGCTGTCCCCTATGGACAGGACTCACCTCATCTGCCCAATTGGGGCAGGACTCACATCAGCTGTCACCAAGGGACAGGACTCACCACTGTCCGCTTGGACAGTTCCTGCTCCGACTTCCTGAAGGGAAGTCAAGTAAACATACCTGGGAGAGAGGAGGTGGCTGAGCCCAGTCATTCCCTCCTCTCTTTCACCAAGAATGTTCCCCAAGGCTCTTACTCTTATAATTGGGCCCACCATCCCCGCCAATGGTGGGATGGTAAGGACAAGAGTGTAAGCCCCGAGATTCCTTTAACGGAATACTTCTATATGGAGCAAACGGAGGTGGGGGTAGGCATCTGTGTGCCACACCCCTCTACCAACCGATTAACCAACCAAAAGCCTAACCGCCAACCTAACAAGTTGTGACAATTTGCTAGCGCAGTAGGCAAAAACCAAGAGGCAAAGCCAATCAGCCAATTGGAAAAATTCCTACCGGCCCCTGAATACAGGCGGCCCCAAAGGCAATAGCAATGTCGTGCTAACCTGCAAGAAAAAAGGGCGGGTGGGAGGGGATTCAAACGCTAAAGGCAAAAGTGAATTTAAAATGGAGGACAAGCCTTTTAAAAGGGGGCACCACCAACCAATTAATTCTCAGAGATTTGCATACGCACGCCCCCATTACTCAGCAAGAGCTGTGTCCTATACACCACCAAACCCTAAACTAAATTTCCTATCAGCCCTACCACAATCCGCTTTATATTATATGATATAAAGCGCTTTTTAAAAGCATTTTTAAAGCAACCATTATTTAAAGTGTTTACAGGCAATTGTTAGAAATATACTGCCTACTTAAAAATAATAATTAGGTAAGTAAGGAACACATCACGCAAATGCAAGAAAAAGATGGGCACTGTAGAATCCAGATCAATCAAAGAAATGGGTCCTTGTCCCACTATCTCTTTGTAATTGTATAGCTGTAACCAGGGAGGAGAACTTCCTTGCTCTACAAGGAACAGAATTAAGCAATATCCTCACAAACTCCAGCTTTTAAAGTTGAATTATATTCTTTTGCAAGGACTCTGACAGAACTTTTCCAAATCATTAATCTACTGAATGGCTTCTCATTTGATACACAATCATTATTTTCAAGCAATGCCAATTGGTTGGCTTCAGATAACTGATTACCGTGTTTCCCCCTTTTTAATACGTAGTCAGAAAGTAAGCCATAGCAGGCTTTTAAAGCATTTGTGCAATATTAAACACCCCCTGAAAATAAGCCATACCTCCCAGCAGCAGTGCCGCTCGCCTCGAGGCAGCGGGACCCAGCAGCAGCGCCGTCCTTGTCCTCCCGCTGTTGCTGTTGCTGCTGCTGCTGCTGGGTGTTATGTGGTCGTAGCAACCCCTGGGGGCTGCATGGCCCAAGGCCTAAGGCTGAGCGGCGGCGGGAGGCCCGCGGGCGCTTCCGCACCACTGGAGTGACGGGCGGCGGCGGGAGCGCTGCTGGCCCCTTCCACGACGCCGGAGTGTCGTGGGCTGCATGGCCCAAGGAAGAGTGGTGACGGGAGGTCCGCAGGCGGGAGCGCTGCTGGCCCCTTCTGCGCCGCCAGAGCGCACGGCGAGGAGGCCTGCCGCCCCGGCGCCCAGAACCGGCGGCGGCAGAGCGGAGCGCTCCACAGCGCTGATCGCTCCGCAGCCCCGAACGCTCGGAGCGCTCCACAGCGCCGATCCCTCGGAGCGCTCCGCAGCGCCGATCCCTCGGAGGGCTGCATGGCCCAAGGCTGAGCGGCGGCGGGAGGCCCATGGGCGCTTCCGCACCGCTGGAGTGACGGGTGGCGGCGGGAGCGCTGCTGGCCCCTTCCGCGACGCCGTAGTGTCGTGGGCTGCATGGCCCAAGGAAGAGTGGTGACAGGAGGCCTGCAGGCCCTTCCGCACCACCGGGGCAACACACGGCGGGAGCGCTGCTGGCCCTTCTGCGCCGCCAGAGCACCCGGCGAGGAGGCCTGCCGCCCCGGTGCCCAGAACCGGCGGCGGCAGAGCGGAGCGCTCCACAGCACCGATCGCTCCGCAACGCCGATCGCTTGGAGCGCACCGCAGCGCCGATCCCTCGGAGCGCTCCGCAGCGCCGATCCCTCGGAGCGCTCCGCAGCGCCGATCAGGCAGAGCGCCGAGCCAGCGACCTGGCCTCTTCCTGCCTGCCGCCTGCTGCCCAGAACCGGCAAGGAGGAGGGGAAAGGGGCGCCTGGGAAGGAGTCGGGAGGGCCCTTGCTGCATGAGCCGTGGGTGCGCGGCTCCTTCCAAGCTTGAGCGAGAGGCTTGAAAGGGACGCGGCAACGAGGGCGATGGCTGCGCGGCCGTGGGGGCTCTCAGTGCCGCCTTGCCCGGGCCCCACATTCCCCGGCTGGCCAAGCTCGGAAGGCGCGTGGGTGGCCTGTCTTCATGGCCCGGCCGAGGAGGCCTGCCGCCCCACTGCCCGGAACCACAGATACCATAAAAACATAATAACAATAAGACATCCCCTGAAAATAAGACACCGTGTGTTTTTTTTGAGGAAAAAAAGTTATAAGACGGTGTCTTAAAAAGGGGGAAACACGGTATTATTAAGCATGAATTGCCTGCCACCCCCTGAGACCATGATGAAAATGAGATGTCGCCTCTCTAAAGAGACCTCCTGAAAAGAAACATTTACAAGTAAATAGCGAAACTGAACATTTGGCAAATTGCTATTACGTACTGTAAACAGTAAATCACACTCTCCTTAAATTGAATCATATCCCCAACAGTTGATGACAGACCTGTGAATTAGCTTGTGCTTCCATTGGCAGTACCAGAATTCCATTATGGACAATGAAATGATACTAAACACCACAGGATAACTTCATCAAGAAAATTGGTACTACAGTAATAAGTAGCACATCGTGTTCAATTGTTGCATAGTTAGTTCCCACTGCTTCCTCCATGCCATTGTATATTATGGTAAATAATTTCCCGGAGAGATGCTAGGGTAAACAGGGTTGTATGTGTTGTGAGCCGACAGCCATTTCCACCACTTATTTCTCTGGAATAAACACTGCGCACGTGTTGCTGCTGATGCTAACCTTTTCCCCCTGTGACTATGCACCCTCACATATGATCGAATAAACAGATGCATCACTGTGAACTGGTTCTAAGTTGCAATTTACCAATATATTTCCAAATTTCTACACAAAATAAACCTTTAACAGCAAACCTGCCTATGAATTGCAACATGTCATCACCATCACCTATGCAGGAATTTTGTCTGTAGAGCAGCTTGGAAGATATAGAAAGAGGTCCATCTTGATATTTTTGCGGGGAAAGGCTAGGTGTCATGATTTTTAAATCTATCTCAAAGAAAACAGGAAGTTACCATTGCCTCTTTGAATATTGGCAGGCAGTAGCTTGAGGAGCAACTTTCAACCCCCGGGAGCAACACCTCAGTGCCTTTCACAAGAGCAGCGTCTGGAAGGTTTTGGGCATCACATAGCAGGACAGAGTCTCAAACAAAGACGTGCTCTTCCAAGCGCACATTCCCAGAATGTTTGCACTCCTGTCTCAGTGATGCCTTCATTGTCTTGGTCATGTCTGCAGAATGCAAGTTGGCAGAATCCCCTAGGGCTTGCTTTGCAGGGAGCTGGCTTCAGGCACCAGGCCCATTGGCAGACCAACAAAGATGACTGCAAACATGGCATGAAGGCTGACGGCATCAACCCCAGGTCATGTATCACAGCAGTGATCAGAGGAGGAATGACCACTGGGAGGAGTGTAGACTGAAGAAATGCCATGGTGCACCTGCAGCAGGACAGTTGGATGCCTTCATCTGCCCCAGCTGCAACAAAGCATGCTTCTCCCCTATCAGTCTCTATAGCCACAGCAGGTGCCATCCCAAAGGTGCACTCCACCATTGCCTCCCAAGACAGGTGGATCCCAACCTTGCCAGGTTTATTTTCCCATATCATACCTAGCTTATCTTTGCAACTGAACCCGAGACCTTCTGAATGCAGGCAGAACTAGCCCTTCTCAGTCTTAACTTTTGAAACATTGAGATATTGTTGTTTAATTGTAGTAATGATAAGGATATGTGCAGTTGACAGAAAAAGTTCTTAATGGCAGTGGTTATGGAGGACTCCTTGATGTCCCATTGGTGATGACTCACAAAATAATATAACTGCTTCTGGTCCTTCGTTAAGTAAATTAATGGGCTGGATTGCCCCCTTATTTAGAAATGGTCCTGATGTCCAAAGTTGAGCCACAATATTTTCATGTGTATATCTGAATAGACTTGCGCTCATTAAATTATTCTGGAAAGTAAAGAATGTCCCTTGTTTACTAATAGCTTTTGTAATAAAATTCAGGGCAGAATCACCTGTATACAGATTAGTGAAGCCACACATAACATCAATAGACAAAGCAGCCCTTCCATGAAATAAGCCCCTGTGCATCTTGTGTCAGCAGTATTCACAAATGACTAGCTCTGTTGTTTTTCAATGAAGCGACTAAACAGTTCTGTTTTTCCCTCTCGCCTGCCTCCTCCCCCTCCCTATTAATCCTTGACATGAAAGTTTCTAAGGGAAGTTTGAGAAAACACTTTACCAGTCATGCATATTTTGCATTAGCAACACCAAACAAAAAACCACATTTTCAATACATTATTATATTCTTTGCATGTCAGCAAAGTCTATTATAATCAGCATGTAAAGCTATTAGTTTGTCAAGTGCTAAATTGAAATCTCATCAGCTTACGCCTTTAGCCAACTGTGCAATAGCCATAGTAATTAATCCTTACAGATATGCCTTCTAAAGAAAGGTCTGCAAGGAGAATGACTTGGCTATCCTCAGGTGTTTTAACACAGCCAGGCACACACTTATCACCTGTCATTGTATATAACAATTTCTACAGGATCTAATTGAGGCTTAACTAAATTTCCAGTTAATTTCAAGAAGCACGGTTTAGTATTCAATTAACGAAATTCAATTTAGTGGTGCAAGTAATAATATAATACGGTGCTCCTCTAAACAAAATAATCAGACATGAGTTGGTACACAAGATCAGTAAGACGTTGATGAAAAGTAAACTCTTGCAAGCATTAGCAAGTTGCATCCTAAGTAAACCTTTTAATTCTCAAAATGAACAAAAAGGGTTAACATAAAAATTGACATAACACCCAAGACAAGCTCCACCCCAAACCAAATAACTACTTTATAACTGTGTGTGTGTGTGTGTGTGTGTGTTTGAATATGTACACTCTGTCATGGGTAGGCAAACTAAGGCCTGTTGGCCGGATCCGGCCCAATCTCCTTCTAAATCTGGCCCGCGGATGGTCCGGGAATCAGCGCCTTTTTACTTGAGTAGAATGTTTCCTTTTATTTAAAATGCATCCCTGGGTAATTTGTGGGGCAAAGGAATTTGTTCATTATTATTTTTCAAAATGTAGTCTGGCCCCCCCACAAGGTCTGAGGGACTGTGGACCGGCCCCCTGCTGAAAAAGTTTGCTGACCCCTGCTCTATGTGAATTCTCTTGGCTTAGTATATCAGAGAGAGCCTAAGTAAACCCTAAAGCACTGTGCTTTCAGTGAACAGCTCAAATATCAGCACACACTTGACTACAAGGGTTCTCTATATATGACACTTGTTAAATCAAGTGGTCTATGCACCCTCTGTTGGGTCACCTTCTTCATTACCCTAAATAACATGCCTCTTCTCCTACAAGGCCAAGCAACAGTGCCCTCCCCCATGCTTTTGGTTCATTCTGTCAGCTAGCTTTCTGCATTTCAGTGTACTGATTTCACTCAAGCAGATGCTCCTACCTTAAGTTTGAAGAAGTGGTCTAGAATCTGATGTTTAGTATTTCACAGAAGATGACACCAAGAGGTATCAGCCAAAATAGAAGCTTTATCGAGAACCACTTAAAAATGTTATTCCCTGTGGCCAGCTACTTTCTGTCTAAAAGCCTGCTCCACTTTTCTGAAATTGACAACTTGCCGTATTTGAGGTAAAGGAGGTGCCCTTATCACACGTTTCCACCAAAGCCCATACTCCAGGGATAGGGAACCTGTGGCCTTCCAAATGTTGCTAGAACCAACAGCATAACCAGTGGTCATGGATTATTAGAATTGCAGTCCTGAAACATATGGAGGGTCAAAGGCTCCTCACCATTGCTAAAAACAGTTACTGCTATCCAAAAATAGTTACTGCTGAAACAACTTGTAAACTGTGTAGGGCTAAATAAACCTCTTAACTGCCTCCTCAGGACTCAAAAATACGGGGGCTATCAAACTATGAACATGGCTAGTGGGCTGTGTTCTACTTGCAGTCACAAGTTTTGTAGATCTGTGCTAGGAAAAAAAATAAGAACTTTTATTTATACCAATCTCCCTGTCCAGCCAATGTTAATGAAGTGGTTTTCTTGACCTGACAATGTCAAATTTTCCTTTTAAAAGTTCATTTAAAATGTTCCCCTCGAGAATTTTAAAGGGCTTTCAAATCTGGAATCAAAGCAATTTCTTTATTTGTTCTGTGTTCGATATCCAATACTGTTTGGAGCGTGAGTGCTACTGGAATCTGCCCATTTCTAAAATTTAGAAAGACTCACAATATCATACACTTCCTCGGATGAAAATAGGGATATTTCTCTCCCCCCCCCAAAAAAAAACTGACCCTCCTGGACGCCCCTTTTCCATGTCCCACCCCCACATGGCATTTCCTGTCAGAAGAAGGGTGAGTGTCACCACCACCACTGCGCCAATGAGACACAGCACACACACACACCCCAATGTCCTGAGAAGACCCCTTAGACCCAATTTTATTTTATTCTTTGGTAAATCTACAAAAAAAGGAAAACACCTACCAATAAATAAATTTCAGAAAGGGGCAGATTAGATGTGGAAGCACAAAGCATCTTTATTATTATTATTATTATTAAAACCGTACATCAAGACTCCTAGTGCTCTGCTTCATTCCCCCTTTCTTCCCACCTAGGGCAGCGCTGCCCTCTGGCTGAGAGCCAGTGCATCACACGGGGCTAGGCCTTGGCGGTGGCAGCCTCTCCTCCTTCTCCTCATCGGTTCTCCAGCAGCTGCTATGAGCTGCCCAAGGGAGGAGGCCAGTGGCGGCAGCCATGTAGATGCAACGGGAGTCGTAGTCCTGTGCAGCCACAGCAGAGCTCAGCGGAGGGAGAAGCCAGCCAACCAGCCGAGTCTCAGTGGGGTACTTACCTGGAAGCAGAGTCCGTATGCAAGGTTCAGCCCAGTCCTAAGGTCAGGAGTATCTCAGTTCACGTAGTCAGACAATCCGGGGGTCAAGAAAGCCGAGGGTCGCAAGAAGCAGCAAGGACTGGCCAGGAACGACGAATGCTGTTTCCAGCAACTTACTGAGCCTGGAAGCCATGCTTAAGAAAGCTGGAGCCAGCTGGTTCTCATCAGGAGCAAGAAGGCTGATCAGCAGCAGGTGGAGTCACTTCACCTTCTGCTCCTTCAGGCTGCTGCTCAGCAAGTGATGCCAACTCCTGACCCATGACAACGGGATACTCCCTCACAGCTGCCACCATTATTGTCGCTTCGAGAAGCACCAGCTCATTCTCCCCGCTGAGCCTGGTGGTGGCGCTGGCAGGAGAAACAGGGACATTCCAGGATCAAATCAGAGGCTGGGGTGGCTTTCATGATTCTGGGACTGTCCCTGGAAAATCAGGACACTCGGAGGGTATACCATCTGTTCCATGGTATGGCCTCAAGGCATGTGAAGTCACCACCTTGTGGCAGCTAAGCCACTCTGGGTCTAGTCAGTACCAGGATGGGAGATAACTGTTAAGAAATAAATATGGAATCTATCACAACTTGACTCCCACTCCATTATATCTGTGAAGGAGGACTCCAAGTGCAGAAGGGGGAAGCTGCTTGCTCCACCCAGGACATCACAGCCATCTCTGGTGCCACATTCTGATGACAATGCATTCACTGTGTACATCTGGGAAAGGGAGGTCTAGCTTTTTGCACCAGATGTTGATATTTCCTTTCTCTCTTCTCTGAATTTCTCTCTGCGTGTTCCTGCTTCTTTTTGCACCTGTTTAGCAAAGCTCCTTGCCTTATGCTTTGAGAACCATGCCTATAGAGAGAAAACTTTTCGGAACTGGGAATGTAAACATAAATCCTCCCATTTTAGCAAGGTTTATTACCTGGCTTGGATGAACATTAATCGTGTTCAGCTTCTTGGCTTCTCAGGCTAGGAGTACATAAACAAACAGATGGCAAATAAAAGTCTTAAATGTCATTTGCAATGAAACATACATCCCAAAAGGTAAATTTCCCAAGGTCACTTTCAAACGATAACTTTGAGGAGACCACAAAAGGAGCAGCCAAACAACACTTTTGTTTCTCCCCAGATATGAAATAACTATGTGGAGGATGGCAGAACAACCTCTATGACGTTTCCAAATGGGAAGGAAAAAGGCTGAAGAGATTGCCTGCTTCTTTGGTCTGTATGCAGGTTCATGTGTTTATTAGCAGTATTTATAGAAAGCCCTTTGCAGATGGCTGATTTTACATGTTATACTAACCTCTCAAATTGATTTGTTTCTATATTCTTTATTTACTACTACTACTACTACTACTACTACTACTACTACTATTTCTATACTGTCCTTCATCTGAGGATCACAGTGTGGTTTACAACATAAAAACATAAAAATACATAACAGAGTAACAAACAAAAAGAATAACCCACACACACAGTTTAAAAGGCTGTAGATCGTTTAATTAGCCAAAGATCTAGGAGGACAGGAATGCTTTCCCTGGCACCTAAAGATACGGAATGAAGATGCCAGGAGAACCTCCTCAGATAGAGTATTCTACAAGCGGGAAGCCACCACAGAAATGGCCTGCTCTTGTTTTGCACCCTCTGGACCTCCCGTGGAGGACACGTGACAAAGAAGGGTGTTTTTTTGTACCGTTGCAGACCTGCTTTCCAATGCTCCTCTCAAAAAGAAAGCATATCCTGATTGGTTATACCGGTAGGCATCCTCAATTGTTGTTTCAAGGGCAGACTGTGCATGTTTGAGTGAAATTGCTGTGGGCCTCTTTATACATTTCTATTGTGCCACACTTGCATTTATGCCACACATGAGGTACCTTCCCAGTAACCTAGGTTTGTAATCAGTTTGATGGAACTTTTCCCCTCAAGAATTCCTGAAGTAGCTGTTGAGTAGTTAAATAAATTACAGCCCCCAGCACATGATTTATGACGCCTCCTGATCCATACAGAACAGATATTAGGAGTTTCCATTGTTTTTATGGCAAGTATAGTCATTGAGTGAAAAATAAAGCATTGTCGCTGGCTAGGGAAAGGAAACATTTATTACCTCTCTTGCAAAACGTATGCCCTAATAAATATGAAATATGAGCGAATAAAGTGTCAAGAGTATCACATTCATTTGCTGATATTATGGTGTTTCTGTGATATACAAGGCCAACTAGGGCATAGATAACAATATTTCTATAATCTTCACCATTGTATAATTTTGCATACTGTGAATCACTTTAATAAAATGTAAATTTAGAGTCTAGTTTCCTCATTTATGTGTGCATTATTAACCATGCTTCTCATACAGTTATTGAAGTAAGATCTCGCCTCTGCTGTGATAATACTCAGTGCTCATCAGCTTGCCAATATGTCTCCAAAGTTTTGTTTCCTTAGCATATGGAAACAGTCTCCTTTTTGGGTGGGTCAGCATTTCCCCTGCAGTGCCAGAAGACCTCAGATGTGATTCCCGTGGCCCACTCATGATAATTCCTCAAGAAATAAGCTTATTGGGTTTCATACTCCAAAGCTCAACTGGCCCGTTGATGTAAGCAACCACATACACACACATATATTTTTATTTAGCACTTTACAACTCTAACTTGTACCTTTCTTCCATAGCAAAAAATATCCACTCCCTGCCATCAAGCAATCCTATGAGTGGCTGGTGCAACCCAGTGAGATGGACGGCATATAAATACATTGCTGCTGCTGTATAGCATAATTCTTAAATCAGATTCCTTCTGATTTACATTAGTTAACTTTTTGTTTTGTTGCAAATGGTGGATAACAACAGATATATTATATTGACTGGTAAAATATAGTTTATATCCCTTTTTAAAAAAAAATAGTAAGAGCAGGAACTAACCATGTGACTAGTTTCCATTAGCTTGGGAACATTTTTTTAACACAACATCAGTTAATTCCCCGCCTCCTCAGCCCACCAAAAAAGGGATAAATCATCATTATCATTTATTATAAAATTTATACACCAGCCTTCATCCAAAGGAGCTTTACAGTAACAAATGAAAATATATATACAATAATAAGAAACCAAACAACAACCAAACACAGTTTAAAATATATATATTTTAATTGGCTCCTGAAATAGCCACCATCATCTAATTTCTCTGCCAACAAACCAGGCTGAATGCTTATTAAACAGGTTGACTGGAAGCACTCCCAGTTTTCCTTCTTGAGAAAATAGCAGCTGAGGGGGGTATTTTCTTTGGGGGACAGAATAGGGGAAGAGAGCTAACCTCCCCTCCCCCATGCCCTGTGATCCCAATCAGTTGGACTGCAAGTGGCTTATGAAATGTCTTCACGCATCTCATTCCATGTCTAGCTCAGTCCCCGCTTCGTCGGTTCATCAGTCATTTTTGTTTGAAACTGATACCACGCATCCTTTTACACTAATGCTTTGAAGTTATGTACCATCAAGGACTGAATCCACTTTGCATACCGTTAATGAAACTCTTGTTTTTCTCAGCCTAAAAATACGCCTAGAAAGATGGGCGAGGAAGTGACCTCACACAACAAATTCTTTTCATACTTTTGGCTTCAATTCACTACCTTGTAAAACTTAGGTGTAAAATTATGTTGCTTTTATGAGAGTCTGATACCATTAACATATAGCACTTAACTCATTCCACTTGTATATGCAATGCATTTAAATGTCAGCTTTGACTTTAATGGGACTAAACTGGCAAAAATCCAAGGAGAAGAAGAGTTTTATTTGTTTGCATCTAAGGCTGATTTACTTTGGATTAGCTTCCTGAATTTTATGTGCTATTAGGTAAGCAGGTTTGGGAATGCAGTCTACATGCTGATGCATTTGTTTCCTTTCGGCTGTTGGTTGCACCTACATAATGCTGTTGAGTCGGAGCTGTTGTAAGCAATTGCTTAGCTGTAGCATGGTGGTATCTGAAAACATCATATGCTCTTCTGCTTCTACAGCAAAGTAAAACTGAGCATTATCCTCACTCAGCACATGTGATATGCCCCAGAAGGGAAAATCAAATGACAACCAGTTTAATAATTGTTTCCTTTATAGCATAACATTCCCTGTATTTATTTACTGTGAAGAAGTGAGAAAACACTTTATGGGCTAATTCCTTCATCTTGTTTTGAGTCATGGTGGTATACTAGATAAAGTCAAGAGATGGGACTTTGATTGACCTGGTCATTCATTATGGGCAACAAGAGCTCTTAAATTTTTGGCTCCTCTTTGTTCAGGCTCCTTTTCAGCCCAATTCATTTCACATTCCAAATTTATGGATGCTTTATGGCAGTGATGGCCAAAGTTTTGGCACTACAACTCCCATCATCTAACAGCTCCAGTGGTCAGGGATGATGGGAATTGTAGTCCCAAAACAGCTGGAGGGCCAAGTTTGACCATCACTGCTTTAAGGTGAATGGAAGAGTAAACATTTTAAAATTGGAAATCCATTGAGACACTTGGCTCGATAACAGGATTATGCTTAACCACCTTCCACTATCAGAATGACCAACATCCAAACCTATTGAGTTTGGTAGCCACCTTCACAAGTATTACTGAAAATTTCAATTTAAAAATAAAATCAGTCAAAAAAAAGTTATGGATTTTCTTTTCTGTGCTGTTTATAATGATTTTTTAAATTCATGAAAAACAAAGTCTGGAAGTTAAACACTATTTATATTATGTTGAACTTCCACAATATGGTCAATTGCTTTGTTTTAATGGAGAGTGATGCACACCATTTCTGGTGTACAAATGACCCTGATGTACTATTGCCCTTGATCCATAGTCAGCTACTGCAACCCAGTTTACTCATCTGCACACTGTAAATCATGTGTACTATCTTTCTCTTCATTCTGTCTAAATTATCATGCTTTATTTTCCCTAGCGTGTATTTCAGGATATGCTGCTAAGAACTATTTCTGATGTGTGTTGTGTGTGGATAGCAATGGATCCCATTGGTTCCCTGAAGAGGCATAATGACTGATACCTATGATGCTAAGAATAGCATCTTTTGTTAAGAGTAGATACATGAAGGTGTGAGCCATGGGCGTACCCAGGATCAAAACTAGGGGGGGCAAGGGGAGGGGCCAAGGCACGGAAGGGGAGGGGCCACAAAGTGGGCGGGAACAGCGAACTCGCGCTCCGCCGGGCTGTGCCCCTCCCTAGCAGCAGGGCTGGTGGGCGGAGGCGGAGCCCAGCCCAGCGGAGCGCGAGTTCAGCGTTCCTGCCCGCCGCGCCGCGCTCTCTGGTTCCCCGCCGCGCTTGGCCTTGCCAGAGGGCACGACGGGGAGCTGGAGGGAGGGCGCAGCGCAGCGGGCGGGAACGGCGAACTCGCGCTCCGCCGGGCTGTGCCCCTCCCTAGCAGCAGGGCTGGTGGGCGGAGGCAGAGCCCAGCCCAGCGGAGCGCGAGTTCGGCGTTCCCGCCCACCGCGCCGCGCTCCCTGGTTCCCCACCGCACTTGGCCTTGCCTGAGGGCGCGCCGGGGAGCTGGAGGGAGGGTGCGGCGCGGTGCGGCGGGAATGGCGAACTCGCGCTCCGCCGGGCTGTGCTCCGCCTCTGCCCACCAGCCCTGCTTCTAGAGTAGGGCAGCTGCCCTAACTTGCCGCATGGTGGGTACGCCCTTGGTGTGAGCCATGGAAATCGGCAAGGAGTTGCAAATGTGAACAAGTAAGATTCAGGTTTAGCAACATCATGGATTGAGATACAAGTGAAAGAGCTGATTCCACATTGGCTGGTGTAAACAATGATGTCATGCGGCTTTGAACTTGCTACTCTAACACATGGGGGGGGGGGAAATGAACAGAAGCACATTAATAACCTCAAGGTCTAAACCGGGAAGACCACCTCACCAAAGTAAACCATCACTAGGCATCAGAACAAGACAGCATGCCACGTTGCTGAATTGGCATCTATGACTATTTTGTCAGAAGCAACATAAAGAACACACCTTCAGCATAGCTACTTTGCTGTCAGTGACAAGATGCTGCAGTAAGAACATGCTCATAAAGCAGTGCCTATTCAGTTAAAGGTAAAGGTAAAGGGACCCGTGACCATTAGGTCCAGTCGTGACCGACTCTGGGGTTGCGTGCTCATCTCGCATTATTGGCCGAGGGAGCCGGCGTATAGCTTCCAGGTCATGTGGCCAGCATGACAAAGCCACTTCTGGCAAAGCAGAGCAGCACATGAAAACGCTGTTTACCTTCCTGCTGTAGCGGTTCCTATTTATCTACTTGCACTTTGATGTGCTTTCAAACTGCTAGGTTGGCAGGAGCTGGGACCAAGCAAAGGGAGCTCACCCCGTCACAGGGATTCGAACCGCCGACCTTCTGATCATCAAGCCCTAGGCTTAGTGGTTTAACCACAGCACCACCTGGGTCCCTTTGCCTATTCAGTTAGCTAATGTGAATAATGCAATAGCTAAGATAAGTGATGGAAAATAACTTTTGAACTGTCTGGAAGAATTTTACAGGCAGACACATGAAAACCAGGAACAAGCTGTGACTTCTGATGTTGCCATGGACCAGCTTGTGGAAGTAATTCAGCATAATCTCAACAACAGTGATATCCATCAGCTAAATGATGTGTAGGAACATTATGTACTGCTAACAGAGTGCTCATCTACAATTATCCCAAGCTACATAAGTCATAAATCAACATTTAAAGAAGAAGCCCAGTTGTTGCTTGGAGACACACCAATATTTATGCCAAAGAACAGAGAAAACTTTGCTTTACAACTGATTTACAATGAATTTACAACTTAAAGTTCCAAATAAATTATTATTTTTTCCAGAGTCCAGAATCTACACAACTCTCTTGAGCTCACTAGAATGGTGCCCACAAGATACAGATGATGGCTTTTTCCTCCAGCATATACTGCGCTTGAGATATGTGGTGGTTTCAAGGTTCACCCTGGTGTCCAGCGTGAATTGGTGTTGGTGCTGATCATGAAACTTCTCTCAGTATTGTACCTGATAGTTTGTTTATGTTTTTGTGAATTTTGATTGAAGGGCAACTGAGGGGAGACTAGTGATGAAAACAGGGATAACAATGAACCTACTGATCAGTGTTGTAGAGGGAAGTGAGAGTCAGATGAAGCTTGTTAACCTGGGAAGTTAGACCATCAAGGAGAAGGAAAACTCTAGACAGGATATATTTGGGAGAAGAAAAGACTAAGGAGTAAACCCTACACAAATCCAGAGTGTAGTCCCTAAGATGTTTGGGTGGCACTTTGTAAACCTCCTTCTGGCAACTCCTGCAGCCAAGCTGGTGTCATATGTTTTGGTCTACTTTTCTTTGGACCATATACGGTAAGTCTTACCTCCATAAGAGCCCAGGACCTCCAAACACACTTCCCAGTCTTGTACCCCTGGGAGGTCACTTTGGTGCTGCTCATGCAGCGGTTTGACTTCACCCCTGGGAGGTGCACTCCATTGTCTCTAGAGACGGGTGGATGTGAACAACTACTATTGGTATGCATGAAGCACCATGTGCTTTCTGAAGCCTGTATCAGAGATTTTTGAGAATTGTGTAGTTCACAACTTTTACAACAACATAAGGCTACCATTGCTGAAAATGCAGCAAGATGAACAAGGATACCTCTTCCCAACATAGCAGCAAAATTAGGAATCAGAAATTTGCACTCTACCATTTAAATTCAGTGTACTTTTTTAAATCAGAGAACACCAGGTTGCTACTGATTCCTCAAAAATGCCATCAACAAGTCTTCTAGAAGCCTTTTCAGAATGTTGAACATGTCTAATAGTAGAGGATAAAGTAAAGCTGATTTTTTAAAATGCCATTTATATTACAAAGCCATCCCTTATCTGAAAAGTCCATTAGTTGGAAGCAAAGCCCATTGATTTCAATCTGATTCATTTTCAAGTATTGTTAGAATCACAACCTAAGTGTCAGGTTCTATTCACATGGGCAACAATTATGTAGATTTGAAATATGTAAAGCAATTGAAATGACAGAAACAAGTATTTCACTTGGGAGAACGGCTTAGGGGGGAAAATATGTTTTATGCGCAGTTCTGAAGAGAATATGATTTTAGCATGTGAGAATAGCACATGATAATGCTACATTATAATCTTCTTTGCAGCTCCCATTCCATTCCATTCCATGCAATGCAATTTGATTTTGCAATTTAAGCACCACACTTGTGTTTAAGTGCGCAAGAAATGGAGGAAGAATCAAACATTACAAGGAACTATTTTGAGAACAGAATTTGTTCTTGTATTGACAAAAAAAAACCATACATTACCTAGTTCTCATCTGGCAAAAAGACTGTGCCTTACCATTTTTTTCTGTCTTGAATTCACCATTTAGATACTGAGAAGCATCCAAATAAATAAGTCACAGACTGAACCAGGCATAGATTTCTGATTTTTCCTACGCTGAGGTACAATTACTTCCTTCTTCTGTGATCCCTCCTCCCTCTCCCTTTTTGCTAGAATTCTTGTGATCCAAAGATGTATTTTTTAAACTGACAAAACAAGAGCATGTACTCAGATGCACTCAACAGTCAAGGCATAACCAACCCTGCTCCTCAGGAGATTTGGATACCTGGAATGGTCTTCTGAGATACAGGGTGTGTGTGTGTGTAAGTATGGTCTGGAGGCTGTGACTGGGGTGGGGAATTAGTAGTAGTAGTATTTACCAATTGCTTCCAAAGGAGTGGCAAACAACTAGGAAGCAAAACAATACAATTAAAAAATGAAACAGAAATATTTTAAAGCATTTAAAAAAAGGTAAAGAACCCCTGACAGCTAAGTCCAGTCGCAGACGACTCTGAGATTGCGGCACTCATCTTGCTTTACAGGCCAAGGGAGCCGGTGGTTTTCCGCAGACAGTTTTTTCCGGGTCATGTGGCCAGCATGACTAAGCTGCTTCTGGCGCAGTGAAGCAACGAAACCAGAGCAGCGCACGGAAATGCCATTTACCTTCCTGCCAAAGCAGTACCTATTTATCTACTTGCACTTTTTAGCGTGCTTTTGAACTGCTAGGTTGGCAGGAGCTGGGACCGAGCAACAGGAGCTCACCCCATCGCGGGGATTCGAACCGCTGACCTTCTGATTGGCAAGCCCAAGAGGCTCAGTGGTTTAGAGGTTTAGACCACAGCGCCACCCGCGTCCCTCCTTTAAAGCATTAAAAACATCCAAAAAATAAACAGTCTCCCATCCACAATTTGCTTGTGGGTGATGAGGAGGCAGATCTAGTGTTCATTCCCGAGGCTTGGGTAAGCGAGCTGGGAGGACTAGGTCTGGCCCAGCTTTTCTCAGATTTGGAGCAGCTCCAAAACACTGGCCTAGTCTTTCCTTTGATATGTTTCAACTAGTGCAGCCTGACCCTGTAGACAATCTATTTCAAAGAGTTGGGCCAACCACATGCCCTCTTGACCCTTGCTCATCAAGGCTTATAAAACTAACCAGAGGGAATTGTCAGGGTGGGTCCAGAACGTGATTAATGCCTCCGTGCAAAAAGGTGACGTGAAATTGGCCCTGAAGATGCACTCTTTCCTTAGGAGGACGTCCTTGGACCCAAAAGCATTTAGTAACTATCACCCAGTTGCAAATATCCCTTTCCTGGGCAAGGTGCTCTAGAAGGTGGTGGCAACCCAGCTGCAAGCATGCTTGAAGGAAGCAAATTATCTGGACCTATTTCAATCCATCTTCAGGCCTGGATATGGAACTCAAACTGCCTTGGTCACTCTGGCTGTTGACCTCTGCACAGAAAAACGAATGACTAAAAGCATGCATCAACCGGTTTTACGGTGACTTGTCTATATAATGTTGGACCTTTATCTGCAGTGCAAACAAGGCATGCATTATATGCAAGTTTAGTTTTGAATGTTGGTATAGTAACATTCCTCTCAATGGGGAGCATATCACAGAAAATATATCGCCAAACAAAAGCTATTTGTTGCAATAGTTCCTGTGGAGAATTTAGTACAATGGGGGGTGGGGGGAATGTAGTACCACTGTTACTTAGTTTTAGTAGGTAATGTGTAACCATGTGGATGGTCTTTCTTTAAAACCACTGAACTAATTAAGTAAAAAGTAAATCATTGTTACTATTGTTGGAAACAGGCTAAGAGAGACCTCCTTTTGCCATATATTTTATCCTTGATTTCCTTTGCTGGCATGCGCCTGCCAAACTTCATCCAATAATATTTCATTTTCTGTGATTATTCTTGATCTCTAGCTCATAAAGTGCACAACATTATCCTTGCCCTGATTGATATTCTTAAGCCCAGTTTCTGTCCAAGGTGCCTACCTGCTAGTTTGAGCTGCACAGAGAACTGGTCCATTTAATTACTATTAACCTCACATTTTCACTACAGTATGCTCACGCAAGAAACTCATATTCACAGCAAATGGAAGTAATTAGCAAATTGCTCTCATATGGCATGACTCGAGCCTGTCACAAGTGAGTAGTGCAGACTAACAAGCTGTAACCTGATATAAGCAGGATCTTTTCTATTGCATGTGCAGCAAATTCAGTAATGGATCCTTCACCTGTGAAGTTTTGCACTGGAGTTTCTTGGCTATACATTTCTGATTATCCCTTTGAAAGTGTAAAGGGCTAGCCCTCCTATTGATCTCTGCAGTACATCAAGCCCACACAACTTGTGACCCACCAAGTAAAACATAAGCCACCAGTCACAGCAGTCAACAAATGGCTTGATCAATGGTCTCTTTGGGACTGTAAAAATGGGGGACAGGAGGTGTCAGACACTTGGAAAGCCATCATCGTGATTAGTGGTTATATTCAGATTGGCTGGTCCCTTTTACAGGACTGCAATATGCCATATGTTCAACTTACTGATAAATGATGGCAACCATAAGTAGCCACAGCAGACTTCTTACGCTTTGCTGAGTGACCTGGGAGGAAGTGAGAAGCAGAAAGAAGGAAGAGGTATCACTGGCTTACAATCATCTGTGAAGGGTGAAAAACAAATGTATGAGAGAAATGGGTGGGTGGGAAAGGATGGTAGCTCAGTGGTAGAGCAACTGTTTGCATGCAGGAGGTTGCAGGTTCAAATCTTAGCATCATTTGTTGTTGTTGTTGTTGTTAATAATAATAATAATCATCATCATCATCATCATATACTGCCCTATACCTGCAGTTCTCAGGGCAATTAAAACATAAAACCACAATATAAAAACACAAAATACGTAATAAAAACAAAAACAACCCCATAACCCCCTCTCCCCAACACATTTTAAAAGGGCATAGGATGTCAATCAAATCAACCAAAGGCCTGGTTAAAAAGGAAGGTTTTCCTGGCACCTAAAGGCGTATAATGAAGGTGCCAGGCGAACCTCCATTCCACAAATGGGGAGCCACTTCAGAAAAGGTCCATTCTCGTGTTGCCATCCTTTGGATCTCTCCTGCAGGAGGCACATGAAGAAGGGTCCTCAGAAGTTGTTCTCAGGGTCTGGGTAGGTTCATATGGGAAAAGGCGGCCCTTGAGGTATTGTGGTCCTGAGCCTAGAATGCCCCCGTCTGAAATCCTGGAAAGCCATTGCCAGTTAGTGTAGACAGTTCTGAGCTATAAGGATCAATGGTCTGACTTGGTATAACACAGCTTCTATGTTCCTAACAGAGAAAGAGACAGAAAGAAAGGGAGGGTAAGACTATGAATGGCTGTAAGTTACAATGGCTATGTTCGACCTCCAGTGCTGGGGTCAAAATACCTCTGGATGGGCGGTTGCATTCAGGTCCTGCTTGCAGGCTTCCCATAGGCATCTGGCTGGCTTCAGTGAGAACAGAATGCTGGACTAGATAGTCCTCTGCTCTGATCCAGCAGGGATCTTATGGGACAGAAAAATGCATTGCTTGTACCTCATTCTGATAAGGATACAATGCAGATTGCCATGGCAGGAGTTCAGGTTTCGAGTACATTTATTTTGAACAGGCCAGAAGGATTTTATTTTTTTTAAGACCCATTATCATGTGCAAAAGGATGGCCGAGAGCCAAAGGATGAAGACTGCCAAGCACAGTTCCTGAAGTTAACTCTAAAATTGATTTCCTCGCTGCAAATATAAAATTCTGTTTTCCTATATCTTCTAATTTTCTTTGGCTTTGGTAACTAAACCCCAGAGAGAAACGGTATTTGTTGATACTTAGGTGATGTATGAATTCTTTGCGCATACAGCTGATATGTTTTCAGAAGCCCTGTAGCATCAACACTACAGGTTTAAATGGATGGTTTGGGAAAGAAATGAAAACTCCTGAATACTGTGTTTTTCAGACTAATATGAGAAACGATTCAGCAGTGTAGAATTAGATTTGTTATCTATCCTTTTCACCAAGATTTCTGCATTTTCATCTTCCCAGGGAGTAGCCACAAAAATTCATCCTCTAAGCTTTGTTTAATGGTTTCAGGTTGCAACATCCTACACACACTTCACTGGAAATAAATCAGTGGGACTTATTCTGGGAGACATGTGTAGGATTGTGTAAGAAGCCTCAGTGTGGGGATTGATTCTCACTCAGTTTGCATGCCTATGTGCATAAAGGAGAGGGTGAATGGATGAGCAGTGGAACCAGATCAAAACAGAAACAATGGCATATGAATTGTCTTTGTGAAAAGAACATTCATTGGGAACAAACTCAAGGAGCAAAATCAGACCCTT
This sequence comes from Zootoca vivipara, assembly GCF_965207765.1. Classification (NCBI taxonomy): domain Eukaryota; kingdom Metazoa; phylum Chordata; class Lepidosauria; order Squamata; family Lacertidae; genus Zootoca; species Zootoca vivipara. The sequence goes on from NC_142583.1 coordinate 33,379,123, forward strand.
GTACATAAAACTACCTCGATTTCAAAATGTTGGTATTGACCAACCAATTTGGTGAAATACCAACATTTAGATATGACTAAGAGTTATTTTCTTTTCCCTCTTTATGTAGTCCTTTTGGGGTCATTGTCTCAGTAAGTATTGATAAACCTTGTGCTAGTCAGGGGTTTTTTTCCCCTTTTTTTTGAGAAACCAGTTATCGTGTGCTCCATCTTATCAGTTCCTGTGTGCATAATATAAGGAATGTAAATGAGAGTTTAGTGCCAGTGTGAAATCACAACCCTTGTCCATGCTCTAGTGCTGCCCACAATCTCAATAAGCACTCACAGCTGCCGACGTTACTCCCCTCTTGTTCCAGCACGCCACAACTCTATTCAAAGGTGAGAAGGAAACTGGACAACTTGCTCCACGGTGATAGGGTATATCTTTCAGAGGAGGCTTTGACACTTTCCTAGGGGATCTGCAGCAAGGATTAAAGGAGTGCAGTCACCGCTTGTGGCAGATGCAGTGTGGTTTCAAAGGAGAAAAATTAAAATCAAGACTCTGAAAACAGATCTTCAGGCATCTGCTACAATGAAGGCAAGCTTCCCCAGAACTGCCCCTTCCAAGGTTGTGTGCTTAGAAGGCACAGGGGGTTTTCTGACTGGCCTTGAGACTATCCCCAGGCATCCCCTCCCCAGCCACACCCCCTCTCCCAAGGGCTCATATTTCACCAGCCTTGCTTGGCCCCCTCCTTAAGTGTTTTTGCCCCCTGGAATGTGTCCTTGATCTTTGATAATGTTTCTTGCTTCCTTGATGGAAGATAGAGGCAGGTGGGGGGGGTACATGCATGGGTGCATGTAGAAATTACCTTCCTGTACAAAAGTAAACTTCACATTCTACCTTTGGCCACTTCTGTCTCTGGCTTTCCCTTGGATGTGATCCCCCAAAAGGTTGTTTTTTTAAAAAAAAAAACACTGTTCTCCTACCTTGCTTTAATGTGAAGGGCCAAGGGTAGGAGAAAGACTGGCCATTGGTCTTGGGCCACAGAAGCTCACCCAGAAAAGATTGAAGTGGAATGACCAGAAGTCCACTATCTGATAAGCATGGCACCCATACCAGAGGAAGGATGTTGCTTCCATTTAGCTATTTATCTATTGCAAATAATGTTTTACAAAGCCATTGCCTATTTAAGATCCAGATATGTGCCTCTTGCCTCTTTATTCTATTTTTAATAATATTTTATTGCTTTTCATAACAACAGACATAACAATGAACATTAAGAAATAAAAAAATAAAAATTTGAACTGTATCATTTTGCATAATGTTTGTACATTCAATACAGTACCGAAATATGGAATTTCTCCAATCCCCCAACTGTCCCCTACCCCCTCCGTGGTTCCATTATTCCTCTTGCCTCTTTATTCTGGTGGTATGAGTGAAAATCAAATTAGTGTAGCTTCTCCTGGCATGTAGAAAAGTCTTCACTCGCTTAATTTCTGTGTTATAAATGCTCAGGTGCTGCAGAAAAGCTAGTAACCAAGGTCTCAGGTCACTTGAATTCCTTACCCACCCACTGACTAATTGCCTCTGGTGCTCAGGAACAGAAGACACCTGCAAATTGTTACTGCATTGCATGCAGTGCCATTATATGACTTGGCAGAGAGCAGCTATCTGTAACCCCTACACAACAAAAGCGTGCACAAATGGGGGAAAGCATACAACTAGCAGAAAACAGTAGGGGGGTAGGTGTACCAGCGACAACTGATAATGGACTGCAGCTGTGTATATCAAGTAGCAGTGGAAAATCAATAAAGACTAATTTAAGTCTGTTGTGTTCCATAAAAAGTTGCAAAGGAAAAGCTTGTAGAAAAATGAGAAACTTGGCTTTGATAGAACTCTGAAAGGGGACCACAGTCTTGTTACCATAAACTCCCAGATGACTGGGTGTTCATTTGGTCATCTGGATTTGTTTGCTGAAACTTTGTGGGAAAGTTAGACAACGCTGGCTATTTATTACACATTCATTTTTATTAGTTTGCAGAAAGACTACAGGGGTGTCCTGTTCATACATTACCTTGGACAAGGTTCAGATGCTCCTGAGAAAACATTTATGTGTGGTGACTTTAAAATTCACCACATGTGCATAAATTCCCAGTGCATTTGCCCCTATCACTTTATGCATCTGAAAAAGTCTGATGGGGTTGAGGGGTGGGGAACTGGTTGTTGTGCAAGAGTACCAAGTCAACTTGAATTGTGCAACCTGATCTTGCCAGTATGTGACTGAATCCCACCCAGAAAAAAAGGACAACCTGGAAGCCCAGCTGAATATTAGAGGAAAGCCATTTGTTTACCGTAGAAACCAATGGCAATGCAATTGGGTGGTTCTGTGTGAGCTTTCCCTGCTCATTAACTGACAAGCTGGACAATCTTATGCTATGTTCAGCATTAAGTTGAAAGTAACTCCTCGGCAAATGTGTATGGCAGTGAAGCCATTACACATGATGGTTTTAGATATGTCAGTGTGGCATAGATCACATCACAACAAGCAAGACCTTGCGGGCATAAAATATTCCAGCCATGACTCCACTTTCCCCAATCTGCATTTAGCACCGTGGGGAGGGGGGTCCTTGTGTGAACGTCAAATGGCTGCTCTGGCAGGCCAGCTGAGCAGTGCTGCTGTTTTATGTGTTTACGTAGCCTTGAAAAGCAAAGAATGGTTGGGAGGGCATTTTAGATGCCTTGCTTCCCACAGCATTGATCTCATTTAGCAGCTCAGACCGGAATTCAAAATCAATATAAATTTTATTTCAAGAATATGAAAATATTTTACCAGCAGCCGGTGAATGTTGCCTAGAGGAACAATTGTGTGTGAGGGTTGTTGTTTCTGCTTTTTTAATTAATCGTATAGAGCTAAAGAAGTCCCACTTAAACTGATGGAATGCTTTCACTCTTGTTTCTACTACTAGGACACAGCTTTAACAGCAGAAACACTCCAAATCTCAAAAAAAGGCATAACCTTAAAAGCAGCTTTCTAAAGCATTTCCATACAATTGGTTTATTACAGAGCAGGGGTTGGGATCCTATAACAGCCTGAGGGCCACATTCCCAGATGGGCAACCATTCAAAAGCCACACACCAGCCGGGGTTGCAGCAATGGACATGTGCACAGGCTATAGTCCAACCACACAAACACGAGAGATTTCTACTCATCTCCATCAAACAAAAACGAGGCCTTGTTACAGTTGAAGGACACATTCCACCTAATAAAAGAATGGGGAGGTGTGGAGTAAAGCCCACCAGGGGAATGAACTAGGAAGACTGGATATGGCCTGGGAAGAAGTGTGGCCTGGGGGGGGGGAGCCTCCCAGGAGCCACAGGATGGCAGGTTAATTGTAGAGAAACAAGATTCTAGGCAAATGGGAACCCGCCCCCCAAAATAATCCATAGTTGTGTATATAGTTTAGGGTGTGGGAATTGTATGGGATTGTTTAGAGCAGTTATGGTGAACGTTGTGTTTTTGGTACAGCGGCCACATTTACCCTTGGCCAACCATCTGGGGGCCACACGACACAGATGGTGCAGGCAACACACAACAAATTATCAATCTGATGACTAAGAATGGGACCAGTTACATCTCTATCAGGGCACTTGGGTGGCAGAGAGGTTTAAACTTTTTGCCATCAAATAGGTGATGTCTTGGTGTGTGGGCGGGGGACCCTTGGTTTACAGCCTGTCTCTATGCTGATCTCAGATAGTCCTGTATTTTCAAATGTCCTCTTTAAAATATTAAAAATTGTAAATTTCCACATTCAGAGTTTTTTGTGGGGATTTTAAAAAACAATTGTCTGCAGTAGTATTTTACTGAAATACTAGGACTATGCAGGTGCTTGTGTAGCTGGTGCTTATGTAGAATATATTTAAAAGTGCTTCTGTTTGCAATCAGTTTTTGTACATATATCCAAGGCCTTCCATGGGAGATTAACAAGGACAAGTTGTGTGCCTGAAAATGATTGCTTTCTACCTTGTGTCCTTAGACACAGTCACTAAATTAGACAATCAGCATCCTTAGTATCCTTAGATGACACTTAAAATATTTTTAATTGTACCACATCTGATTAATTAATCCCTTCCTTCACATGAATGTTGTACCCAGGAACCTTGTGTTCATAAGTGAGCTATAAAAAACATCTTACCTCCTTGTGCATTGAGTTTTTCCAGCTTGTTAATTAAAAAGTAATATAGCTTCTATTCATTCCATTCTTAAGAAATAAGAACTGGGAGCATTATGATCACAATTATTAATGAACCTCCATTTGAAAATTGCTTTTTTATGATGTGCATGAAGAACAGAGAATAACAGTATAACAAATAGGTAATACAAATGGCAAATGGAACTTTGCCAGATTTAGATTATGGTGATTAGAAATATGGGAAATTATTGGTGAAGTAGCCAAAAGTACTTTAATATTTAATGTGGAAGTAAAATGCTTTTTGACGGATTCCCACTAATTAAGAATTTACAACCACTGTTAGCACAAATTGAGGTGCAGTGGTGAGATAATACTTATCAGTTAGCAAAGAGATTGTACTGATGGTATGCAAGCAGTTGCCTATTCAGTTCAAAGAATACATCGCTTGAATGATTTCTCAGTTCTGCAAAGTCTTTTCGTCCTGCTGGAATGACAAATGCTCACTATTCTGTTCTATTGATTTTCATTCTAATATACTGTGGAAGATCCATGTTTTGGTACGACAGTAGGCAATCACTGCTAATTCTTTCCCTTCCATCCTGTTCTGCATAGCAGTGCAATATTTGTCTCACAGTCCTCTGTGCTCCATGATATTTTGGATGTCCGCAAAAGAGGAAGGGCATCTTCAGATGGGTCTTCTGCTGTGGGTGTTTTCTGCAATGTGGCACTGACACATTAATAGTGAATTAAGAGGAGAATTTGCACTGAACTGTCTGCTGTACATACTGCTGCATAGTTTGTTTGGTGATGTTTCCCTCAATAAGCCTGCATGTTTTGTCTGCACAACTCGTTTGGCTTTCAGAGGAAGAGGAGGGGAAGGCAGTGGCGGAGCTGGTGCCTGTTCTGGGGGTGCGCCTCCCAGAGGGAAGGGGCGCACATTTTGGGTGTGGGGCGGGCGCCCGCGATGGCAACCCTTGGAGCCCCCACAGCCCCTTTCTTCCTACGTCCCTGGGGGAAAGTTAGTTGTAACACTGAAGACGTGCCCCCTCCCAGGATAAGATGTATTATTTAGATGATGATTATGATGATGATAATCATCATCATCACCAAGGTCCAGTGCTGAGCGGCTCCCAACAGAACACTAAAAACAGAATAAAACTTCAAATATTAAACACTTCCCTAAACAGGGCTGCCTTCAGAAGTCTTCTAAAAGTCAGATAGTTGTTTATTTTCTTGACATCTGATGGGAGGTGTTCCACAGGGCGGGCACCACTACTGAGAAGCACCTCTGCCTGGTTCCCTGTAACCTCACTTCTTGCAATGAGGGAACTACCAGAAGGCCCTCAGTGCTGGGACTCAGTATTCGGGCAGAACGATGGGGGTGGAGATGCTCCTTCAGGTATACTGGGCTGAGGCTGTTTGTGAGGTCTTCCTGCCTCAATTCCATCACCTGCCTGAAAGGAATGATTGTGACCCTGCATCAGAGTGTCCTTCTCCACCATCCCTGTTAATTGTTAGCATGCCCAGCTGCAAAAGGCATTCACACAATTACTGCCCTCTTTTTTTTCAAGCTGGAAGGTAGTTGCGCTATGATGTCATGCCTGTGCCCACAGAGTGGAACCCGCAGAGTGGTTCCCAGGCAAGACTGGAGAAGAGAGGAAGGTGGTACAACAAACGGACAGGTGGAGAAAAGCAAATAAATACAAATGGGAGGGTGAAACCAGAGAAGGAAAGCAAGCTAACGACAAAGTGGGAAAGAGCCAGTAGACATGGACCAGATAGATGGAAAAGCAGGCATTGGGAAGAGCCTACAGCTGAGAGCCTGCATAGGCATGCACACACCTCCTGCTGCCCCCCTTTCTTTGCAAAAACCCAGCAGGAAGCAATTTCAACTCAATAAATTGCCAAGATTGCCTAGCCCTAGCACAAGCTTCTCCTCCTTTCCACCCCTTCAAATGCAGTTATTTGGACTATCACACAATGCCACCCCTCTTAAACTTTTCAAGTTTTAGTCTTTTAAGTGCTACGATTGCTGTGCTAGACCTTCATTCATTTCCAAAAAAAACCCCACAAGAATGCTCGCAAGCAGCATCAAAAGAAAGTATGTCACATACAGTAGAGGCAAAGTTAATTTGGCACATTCCCAGGGCAGCATAGTACACAAAAGCAGGACCAAAATGAAATCAGAATATTTGCGAGAGAGAGAGGACTGCCATCTGCAAGTACCATACATGACCAACTTACATACCAAAGAAAGCATTTTGTTAGCATTCTCAACCAAATAGCGAGACTGCCCAAGTATTACTGCATAACTAATTCTGAGTATTTATTACCATTGAGAACACATAAAGAGAGGGAAGGAAGCCTGTCTTTAGTCCTAAGAAGCAGGTTGAGTCTACCAATTTCATTGGGGAAACTATCTTTCTACACAATCAGCTGAAAAACATTTTGACAAAGAGATCAATGTGAAATAAGGAACGTTTTGATGTTTTTATATTTTACGCTCTGCAGATTAGAAAGTCAATTTATACTGCCAAAGTACAGACCTGGCCTTCATGCTTCTCTGGGACCTTTCACAAGGTCTCTAAAAGCCCTCATTGGCACGAACTGAGTTGATCTAGCTTTCAGCAAAGATATAAAAGCTGCTTTATAGAGAATCATACAAAAAAACTTCCTCAGTCCCAGTACTGTAGCAGTGACTCTCCAGGAGCCTTAAGAACTCAGTTGCAATGCTGCCATCTAAGCAACTATAGTGATTTATAACAATTTTTTGTTTTAAAAAAACAAAAACCTGTCTTTAATTGCTCCATTATTGGTTGCATCAAGGAGTAAAGTGCTTAGTCTAATAAGCCTATGCAGTTTTATTATAACCTATTTTCTAGTGAAATATCCCAAGCAGCTTACATATAGAGAATAAACGACACTCAACAACAAAATTTTAAGATGCACAAACTTTCTTGTTGTGGGCAAGGACTATTTATTAATTAGCCAATCAGAGATAGACAATCTTTTTACAAAAGTGTGCAAGCAAGCAATCTAGGCAATCTCTTGCATAAAACAGAGGTACAATGTTGTTGTAGTTCGGTGTACTGCAACTAACTGACATGCAGAAATTCCAATGCCAATTTCTGACATGTCCAGGTAAGGAATGTCACTTGTCTGAAACTCGGACAAGTTAGGCCATCCTTTAAACAATGCAGATTGGTTTTTTCCCTCACATGGGTAAAATTCAGCTGGTGAAATGGGGAGGTCTAGAGGTACCCCAAGGCTGTTCTAAGCATGTGTGTTGCCTTGACCCTGCAATTGAGGGGGGGCACTGTCAGCACACCCTACGGCGTGAGTGTACAGCTGCTGTGAAATTTGGGGGGGGGGCTTTCATTGGAAATATCAGGGGGCTGGCCCCCTGTTCCCCCTTCGGCATCCATGGCTCTAAGTTCTGCACAATGTTGACTCTCACAGTCTTTAAGGTATCTGAAAAGTCTTTGCTGTTTTAAAATAAAGCCAGGAACTGTCAGGGTCAAAGCAAAGCAAATGACCCATAGATCTTCCCAGGTAGTTCAATATTACAGATGAATCTAATGAGCTTCCTCTTTATCTTGCTAGCCTCTGAGCTCTGTGTTGTCCTTTTAACAACTGAAACATTCACAAATTTCACTCCACTCTGGTCAATGGAATTGGCAGTTTATGTTTATTTAAAGGTTAGCTAATCAATGATCAGCTTCCTTGAGTTTATCAGCTTTTGTGGTGAAGAGCACACTCACAGCTCACGTTCTTTTATTAATGTGAAGGACTGTATCTATAGCACCAGCTGAATTTTACCTGTGTGAGGGGAAAAACCAATCTGCATTGTTTAAAGGATGGTCTAACTTTCCAAAGGATGACTAACTTTTCAACAAGAGCTATATACAGTTGTATAATGAAAGAGGGGAGAAGATGTTTATAGAGAGATGTTGTTGGCATCTGTCTGTCAGAGGCAAGTGATCTATAAATGCACCACAACAACCTTGGCACAAAGCTTTGCTTAAAATATGTGTCAATAGGAAACAGAGCCGTTTAGCTTCTACATTAGTCAATTCATCTCAAACCGCAGTACTTCATTCTTTCACTTTCTGTAGAAAATCCAGAAAGAGTTATTTACCGGTCTGCTGAATTCTAGTGTCTTCTGTGTTCTTGTTGTTTTTCTGACCTGATTTGAGCAGTGATTGGATAAATAGTCTAAGGGAGGGTAGCTCAAAAAGCAAACTTATGCCACTCAAATAGGCTGGTCCCTTTGGTGGTTGATTCAGTCTCCCTCAAATTGGACCTGACCCAAAATGGGCCTCACATCCCATCTCCCCCCCCCCCCGGCAATCTCTCTCTCACAGACCATCTCAAAAACCTCCAAAAAGAATCCCACTAAAAATAAAGGCTTTATAAGATAATAAGGACATATTCTTTATAAGCAAGCAGTTCAATTTCAAGAGGGTTGTAGAAAGTTTTTGCTTTGTGCTTAGTTAACCACTCTGCTGAAGTGTTTTGAGTTTTATTGCACTTTGGAATTCAGTTACCTCTCCCATCTCTCTGTAGGTTATATTCCATTCCAGAAAAAATATAAACGTATTCTGGTACTGAGCTGTACTCCATTGTAACTCTAAAGAACAAACCACAGCTGTCTGGGTCTTAAGAGAGCTAGCAGCCATCTTACTGCTTTGCTACATTAAAAATGTACAGCCCACAAAGCTGGATGAGGGGAGAAGGATGAATAAAGCACACTTGTGGTGGTTTTTTCCCCTTCAAGTCTGCAGCTTCTGTGCTAATGTTGAGCCTTAATGTGTTTAGACAGTTATTTTACAGGAATGTGCAGAAGCAACAAATACATTTCATGCTTTTGTGGCGTTACAGTAGGATTTTCTTCTTCTTTTGTTAATGTAATGAAATGTACACCCACGCTGAGCATACATAAAAAGCATGTAACTGAGGATATAGAAAAGGGACATGCCACTTAGACAGTCTGTCCTGGCATTAAAGGTAAAGGTACCCCTGACAGTTAGGTACAGTTGTGGACGACTCGGGTTGCGGAGCTCATCTCGCTCTATAGGCCGAGGGAGCCGGTGTTTGTCTGCAGACAGCTTCCGGGTCATGTGGCCAGCATGACTAAGCAGCTTCTGGCAAACCAGCGCAGCGCATTTACCTTCCCACTGGAGTGGTACCTATTTATCTACTTGCACTTTGACGTGCTTTCAAACTGCTAGGTGGGCAGGAGCTGGGACCAAACAACGGGAGCTCACCCCGTCGTGGGGATTCAAACCGCCGACTTTCTGATCGGCAAGCCCTAGGCTCTGTGCCATTAGTTAGGGGTTTATTTGTTTGTTGTTGTTTTTACTCAATTTGGACACAAAAAGGCTGCTGTGTGGGTTGATTTCCCAAATGGCAAGCTGCCCTGGTACTCCCAAAATTGCAGTTTTTATCATCACAGCATTGCAGGGGCTGAAAAACATGCACTTCTCTCCTACAGTCTATCTCAAAATAGGGGCATGTACACTAAAGTTCTGTTCCTTCCACTGACCATTCTCAATCAATTAATGAGAAAAGAAATTGCATTCAAAAGTGGTCATAGGAGGGGGGAAAATGCTAGTTAAATTATCATGGATGGGCTCTGGGTTTTTTGATGTGCTTACCTTACTTTCAAGGCACCCAAGGGGTTTTGTGACATTTTAAAGCACATTCAAAGCACATTTCCCCACCCCACCCCCAAAGAATTTGCAAAATTATAGTTCATTAAGGGTTGCTGTGAATTGTAACTGTGTGGGACAAACTGCAGTGTCCAGAATTATTTGAGGGGGGAAATGTGCTTCAAATGCAATGTAGAGGTACAGTATAGTTGTACATTGCCTCTCTTTTGTGCAAATTGCCTTATGTAGTCTGAGTTTTGTTGCCTTTCCAGGTACCTGCATTTCCTGAAAATCCCATGCCATCCTTTTAAGTGTGAGAAGCTGGAGAGGCTGTTTACTGGGCTTCTGAAAGCTGTCCATTTTTAGCAAGTGTGTTTACTTTCAAAGAAATCCGGAGTATGCCTGTATCAAGTTGGCTAATTATTCTCCCTTCAAAACCTCCATGCTGTTCCACAACACCACTCTTCTCATTTGAATGACTGAATCTTGAATTTTTCAGGAAAATGTCACCATCCCAATTATTATCCTTTTGACTCTACGATTTCTGTACGTCTGTACGTGTTTGAGATTCATCCCACCTCTCTCACATTGTATCCATAGTAATTGAACTGGCTTCCAACCAAAGAGTCAGCATAAATTGTTACAAGGGCAACCAGCTTATACCTTTGATTGGATAAAACATCCAGAGAGATTTTCAGCTCGAAACAAAGAATACACCGCTATAGTCATTGAGGTTCTTCAAAGAGCCACCAGATTAAGAGCATCCCCACTGGTGTCACCATTGTCCTTTGAGAGATTTGATTTCACTGCTTATAAACAGACCAATAATAGAAGGATAATGGCCAAATACAATTTCATGGTACGCTCATTGTGGCACAATCTCGTTGGACATAGACACATTAAATTGCCACCAGCATGAAACATAATACATGGTCTCATGAATAGTGATAGCTGGGAGCTCTTTGATTTGGCCATTCAAAAGCAGTCTGGCTTTGGCCAAAAGGGCTAGGTAAACATATAACCTAGGTATATGTTGAATCTAAGAAGACACATTACAAAGGAACAGATGGAGTAGCAGCAGCAGCCCCACCAGGAAAAAAAATATTGTGGGGGGAGCATAAAAGAAGGTGGATCTTGGGAGGGAGGGACCAATCTCTGCCCTACTTCTTTGATTTCTGGAAGAGAAATGGTTTCTTTCACACAATTTCCCCGTCCCATTACAACTTGCTGTAATTAATATTGATCAGTAGCAGTGTGTGTGTGGTTGTGCAGAGGCATGGAACCACCCTCCCAACACAGACATTGCTGCTGCTTACCTAGATCGAGTCAGGTGCAAGGGCAAGGCTGTTGGTTGAATCAGTAGCAGGAAGGTGGCTCTGCGACTCTGCTCCACCACAAGGAGCCATTACTGCTATAGTTTTTGATTCAGTTAACTTTCAGGAAATATGCTTTTGATTGTACCCTTATTTTAATTTCTTGTTTATTGGACAGTTGTAATTTGCATGTAAAAGTGCATTTGCTTCAAATACCACATAGATCCTTCTGATGCTTTATGTGAAGGTAGCCTTGGCAGAAGTGACAGAACAGAGTGTGTGTGACATCTAGCTTGTGAAGCAGTTATGACCCAGGAACTGTTAGGATTTTGTGTACCTGCTGTTGGCTAGTGAGAAGCTAGTGTGATTAGTATAAATCACATGAGATGTCTGAGAAGAGTGTGGGAATGGAAGACTGTCTTATCTCTTCCGTCTGAGCGTGTTACTGTACTTTTCTAACAGGAACACCTAGTCTGGAAAATGGGTGAAAGCTCAAATAGATATGGGGTTTGTCCATATCTGAGCATTCTTTACCTGTTAATCCAGTTATTCCCCATTTGAGTCAGACCAGAGTAGTCCACACCTGCCTTTATTTGCATTTGTATATGAGGAACAACTTTGGTCTTTTCTGTTCACACCAGTTGGTGTTACCTTTTGTCTTTATCCCACTTTATAGTTTGTTGATTCTATTATGCTGATTAAGTACTGACTGGGCACACACTCCAACAGCTGTGCCACCCAAGAAGTGTGGAAATTGTAAATTCTCATCTGACACTTTTTCAGTTTTCTGATTTTGTGCAAATCTAAGGGATCAAAATAATACACACACACACACACACATTCAGGGGGACACCTGAGGTTAAGAGCACAGTAGAAAAGATTAACACAGTTGTAAATTCTCATCACATACTTTCATAGCTGCCAAGTTATCCCTTTTTTAAAGGGATTTTCCCTTATGCTGAATAGGCTTCCTCGCGAGAAAAGGGAAAACTTGGCAGCTATGCATACTTTTCAGATTGCTGCCAATATCTGGTGTAGAATTTTTCAGTGTGGTTTGCTTGCACTGTTTTCTGGTTTTGTGCAAATCTGAGGGATCATGAGAAAGAAGTATCTCCATCCAGGAGCACACCATAAATAGTTACATACACAATTGTAAAAGAAATGAAACCACTGAAGAGAAGAAGTGGTAGGGATGAAAGGGGGAATAGCAGAGAGTAACAATTGATCCCACCCCAAAATACCAAAGCAAATTGTGACCCTGAGTAGAGCAGTTTGGAGACTGATTTCCCCCAATTTATCAGATTATCCTTGCATTGGGTAAATCCAAATTTACAAGGTGTTTGAGGGTAATGTCATGTGTACTACATAAATTAAATGGGAACACAAACAGTGGCAAGCATACAGTAAACTATGACTTGAAGCATAGCTGCCAAGTCTCCCGTTTTTCACGGGAAATCCCCGTATTTTAAACCGTTTCCCGCTGGCAGCCCAGATTGGAAAAAAATCCCGTAAATCCCCCGGATTTCCTACCTGCCAGGGAGGCTCCATTTTGGGTGCTGGCACCGCCCGATTTCCGGTACCCTCAGACGCCCATTTCTCAGCAGGCGAGGGGAGGGAACTTGTTTTCAGACAGTGCGGCCAACGGGGTGGTTGAGAAGGGCGAAGGGTGGATGAGGGCAGGCGCTCTTCAGGGTCAGCCACTCTCCGCCCCCTTCATGCGCCGCCGCAGGTCCTGACTGTTTGTGTTGCTGCGAGAGGCGGAGGGGGGTGGGGAGCGAAAGAAAAGGCGAAAAAGAGCCAAACAACTGAGAGGATGTAAACGGTGGGGTCATGTGATCGCATTTACAACTGAGGGCCTGGGAGCCCCGCCTCCTTTTCCTTCAGACTGGGCGCCAGGTTTGTTTGGTCTCTGACGCAGAATGAGCGGAGGCTCCACCCCGCAACTCGGCGGCCAATGGAGTGGCGAGAGAGCCACGTCGCGCTGCCGCTGCTGCAGTCAATGGCTGGACAACCAATCGCAGCTCAAGCTCTGGAGGCATTGGTTTGTTTTTTTCCAGCCGGTCTGTCAGGCTGTGCAGCGTTTCTGAGTGTAAGGGGAGCGAGCAGCTGGCTGTGAAAAATAGGGCAACGTATCCGATTCCACCCGTAGGTAAGGTTTAGCGCGGCACCAGAAGTCACTTCTAGGCATGTCCGGACATGCGTAGAAGCAACTTCCGGTGCCGCGCTACCCATGTCTGGGCACTGGAAATCGGGCAGCGCCGGAAGTTGACTTCCGGCGCCACACTGCTGCTGATCCCACATTTTTCAGGAGGAGACTTGGCAGCTATGGCTTGGAGAAGCCCCTTGGTGAAATAGTGCTCTGTGCCTGACCCAAAGGCCCTGATGAGGAGACTGAGCAGCGTTTAAAATTACTTATTCCTTTCAATGAAAGGCCAACCTCCTCTCTGCTTATGTTTTCCCTAGTATTTGTGTGCCTGTACTACAGCAGACCTTCGTTCAAGACCCCAAGGCCCTGACAAGGAGACTGAACAGCCTTTAAAATTACTCGTTTCTTTCCATGAAAGGCCAGCCTCCTCTCTGGTTGTGTTTTACCTAGTATTTCAACAAAAATCATTAGCATTTTATGTTCTATTTTCCAGTAATTTGTGGGGAAAGCAGGAAGGATGTCACCTTTGGGAGTCTAGAAGCCAAAATGTTTGACCTGAGAAGGTTGCAGTGACTGCTCTGGTCTTATTCGTCTTCTACTTTTCCCAGTGAATCCTATGAATAATAAATAGAGTTTCACAGCAGGAGGTCTTTGGAGGTGCTTTACATGGCAAAAGGACATAACAGCACAGCAGAGCTTGACTCTGAAAGCTAATAAATCAAGCAAGAGTCTATGCAGTAAAACTGCAACACAAGCACACTTGTAAACAAAGAAGAAATCATTGCATTTCCCTTTGTTTTATTCTGTGCATACTTTATGCTGGCAAAAATACATAGTTAGTACCCTTTTATGAAATACACCCCTTTTTTAAAGGCTGGGGGCAGGTGTTTTCAGCATGCCTTGCATGTGTATTAAGAATCCAGGTAATTTTATGGTATAAAGTTTTATTATTATTATGAGGGCTGCAAATGTAAACATGTACAGCAGAAATTTTCACTGAATTCAGCAGTACTTACTTCTGAGTAAACATATTTGGAACGAGGCTTCTTGACATGATTCCATCATTCATCTTTTCACAAAGTTAAACCTTTAGCTGAAACAAAAACTGCTTGGGTCCTTTTTTAATGGAACTTTTAAAAGCCCAGATCACCACACAAAAATAAGAACCAAAAGGATTCTCTACCTGCTTGCAGGCCCTTTGAAACTTATTGACTCCTTCCCTCTGTTCAGCCTCTGAGTGCCATTGCTTATGTAGCCAAAACAACAACACTCTTGCACAAGGGAGAGGTGCCAGCAGGTTTGCAGAAGTTCTGAAAAATCTATAGGGAAACCCCTAGGGGGCATGAGGCCTGATTATTCCATTGGGTATGTGTGTGGGGAAATGGAAAACCAGAATTGAATGAAGCAACTGGAATCCTGATCAGAGCATATTGTAACATTTTGTTGCGGCTACCATTTGCAAAAGCCTCAAACCTGCCCGACAGCTTTCAGTGCAACACACACATCTTTGAAGAATCATTGCCGAGAGCAATACCAAGATTTCGTGTAAAGTATTGCTGCTTTTGCTGGTGGAGAGCTTTCTGTACCTGACAGTTCTGATCAGAATCAAATCTGCACGTTATTGATTCTCAAACCAAATCCCAATGTATTCTGAAGCATTCTAAATCTTTGCAAGGGTGTGTGTAAAAAAGAAACAGAGAATAATGGTTCCATAGTGAAATTGTTCATACTCTGGAATTCTGAATCCAGGTTTATGAGTTCCAGTGTTGGTGGAAACTTATTAAACGGGAAGGACCAAAGCTCAGTGGTAGAGCATCTCTACTGCATGCAGAAGGTGTTGGGTTCAATTCCAGGCATCTCCAGGTAGGGCTGTAAATAATAATAATAATAATAATAATAATAATAATAATAATAATTTATTATTCATACCCCGCCCATCTGGCCGGGTTCCCCCAGCCACTCTGGGCGGCTTCCAACAAAATATTAAAATACATAAATCCATCAAACATTAAAAGTTTCCCTGAAACCTTAGAGAGCTTCTGCCAGTCTGTGAAGGCAATACTGAGCTCAATGGACAAATGGCACAAGGCAGCTTCCTATGTTCCAATCATCAAAACAATGGCTTGATCCTTGGAGATGCAGTGCACTGCTGGCCCTCGAGACTTGCCAGCTCCATTGCCTATGTACCAGCATAGCAGAAAGTGGCAATTTCCCATCATCCCTGATACAGATTGCATGTGTGGTGCCAAGTGCACAATTAAATATCCTAAGACTATACAACCTGTGATCCTCAGTCCACGTATTGCAGGGCAAAAAGTATTGCTCTGAAGACTGCCTGATGCTGGAAGAACTCACCAGGCTTCACAAACTAGGGATTTATCAAGCAGGTGGTGAGTTGTTGTGCACCAAATGGCTGGTGTGTCGTGGCCTGGGGACCAAACGTTTAATAGGCCTGACAAAAAGGGTTGTTGTTTTCCTTATGGAAGTTCACAGGGCCCTTAGGATGCTATGCAGTGATGCAACGTACAATCCTTTCTTTGATCAGTATGGTGATGTATAATAAATCCACTCAGATGTCATTAGGGCTGCCACAATGCAAATTGCTATTGTTAACATCATACAGTGGATTTGCATAACAGATAAGCAGCATGATGGACAAGCCCCACTTGTCTTCCATAGAATGCTACACTGGTAAAATGAGCATATAATAATAGGAGTACATAGAGTACAAAATGACTGGGGTGTTTGTTGACAGAAAAACTCACAGCCCACTCTTCTTCATCATTGCCAAGTTGGTGAAAGATACAGCCTACAGAGGGTATCATGGACTAGGGAGATAATGGGAAGTAATATTCCTGCTCTATTCTGCCTGGGCCCCACAATTTAAGGAGGATATTGACAGGCTGGAACATGTGCATAGGAGGGCAACCAAGATGATCAAGGGTCTGCCAACCAAGTCTTATGAGGAATGGTTGAGAGAGTTGGGGATGCTTAGCCTGGTAAAGAGGATTCTGAAAGGATACATGAGAGCCATCTCCAAACATCTAAAGCAGGGGTCAGCAAGGTTTACCTTGCCTAGGCTGGATTGGTCCCGCGGAGATCCCTCTGTGGGCGTGCGCGCCTGCGATTTTCAATGTCTGCACGTGCACAGATGCAATTTTTGGCACCACGGAAGCGAGCCCCTGCACCGCATTGTACCCATTTAGTGCATTGTACCCGGTTTGGGGGCAGCTCGTGGGCTGGTCAAACAACCTCTGTGGGCAGCTGCTGCCCCAAGGGCCTTAGGTTGCTGACCCCTGATCTAAAGGGCTGTCACGTGAAGAATGGAGCAAGCTTATCTTCTCCTGCTCCAGAGGCTAGGACCCAAACCCATTGCTTCAAGTGAGAATAAAAGAGATTCTGACTAAACATTTCTTTCTGACAGTAAGAGCCGTTTGATGGTGCAACAGACTCCCACATGGTGGTGGACTTTTCTTCCTTGGAGGTTTTCAAGCAGAGGTTGGATGGCCACCTGCCGTATATGATCTAGTTGAGATTCCAGCATTGAAGGGGGTTGGAACAGATGACCCAAGGGGTAAGGTTCCTAGGTTCCTAAATGATGTCATAGATAACCAATAGCTGGCTAATGCATAGCCTCATCAAAGGAAGTTGTGGGAAAACATGTGGGTCCAGCCAGTGTCCTCAGCAACTATACATATCCATTTGAATGCTACACAGATGTGATAAGCATGAAAACAAGCACTTCCTTAATTGGAGATGTCTACATCTCATGCCACTTGCTGCACCTTGAAGTGTGTTCATATGGAACAATGTATTTTTACACGTGGTCATGCATTTTTAAAGACATCGCCAGAGAAAACAGCAAAAAAAGGTGACCAACAACGGAGAGGCTTATTTGTAGTCCTTTTTTCCCTAATTATTTTGGGAACAACAACCAAGCTAATTTGCAGAATGTTGGATCTGAGCCTAAATACCCGTAATGATTAATTACATGTGCTGAGATATGACTACCACTAAATGAGAAGTTTCAAAAGGTGAGGCGAATCCTATGCTCGGCACTGGAAAAATCCCTTTTTAAATGGTTTTTTTTCCCCCTTCCTCCCCCATATAAAGACCAAGAAGTTCTAAATTAATTAAAATAAGAATGGAAACTTGCATTTAGCAGAAAGCCTGAAAGCTAGCAACCACTAAACATTCAAAATGGGAAACGATATAATGACTCTAGTTCCATGTTACTTGCTATCTACTTATTACCATTAAGCTATAACCCAAATGGAATGAATTAAAAGGCAAAGATGAGCACATAAGGCATTACAAGATTACAAGAAGAAAATGAAGGACTTAAATTATGAGCATGTCAAAAATATAACATATGGAGGTTCCTGCAGTATCAGAGCGCACAAGACAATCCTTTTATTTAATGGATTCCCCCTCCTCTCTCTAATTACTGCAGTGCCTGGTTTTGCATAGAACCTATTGCCATGGTGTGCATTTGTCATTCCTATGGACTTCTCTCCTCTATTCCAGGCAGTAGCTTAGCTTTTAAAAACAGTTCTATTTGAATCTGTGCTAAATCTTCTAAGATTCATGCTTCAAGTGCCTTTTATAACTGAGAGTGGGGATCAGCTAGGTCAAGTCCATGTAATATATTCCTAACACTATTCCTTTTGCAAAGATGGTGGGCATTTTTATAGAGGAAGAAACTTCTGCACTAGTACACGTTATCAGTTTAAAGTCAAGGGTTTGAGTAAGCAACCACAATTGCACCGACCAGGGCAGTGCATGCCACATAGCTCCTGGTTTCATGGATACAATGGGCTGGTTTGGCTATAATGCTAGACCATAGTTTATCAGATATATATTGCTAAACCATAGTTATATGCATGAGTGTGCTCCCCCGCTCCCCTTTTCCAGCATGGCCACAAAGAGGGGGTTCAAAAGCCAGAAACTGTGGCTCATTTTAACTCTGGTTTATCAAACCTGCCAAGATCAGGAGCCACAATTTAATCCATAGAACCCCAGAATTATAGAGTTGAAATGGAGGGTGAGGATCATCTAGTCCAACACCCTGCAATGCAGGAATATGGAGCTGCCCCATAGGGAGACCAAACCTGTGTCCTTGGTGTTCTCAGCACCATGCTCTAATACAGCAACATAGTTAAACTAATGACCGTTTGTCCTGATTTTAAAACAGTACACTGAGGTTAGCCCCAAATACAACTGCATGCTCTGTGACCACACAAGACGAGGAGTGGCAGGAAGGAAAAACTTGTTCATATAGCACTAAACTGTGGTTTGGTGCTGCATTCAAATGTCCAGAGTGAAGTACCTTTCTCCTGTATCCTACTGTATCAGTTCAGAACACCAATGATCCATAATTTGCATATTTAGGAGGAGGAAAGTGAGCAATCTTCATTTTAACCGCTGCTTCTCCACGTGGTTTAATATGATCAACATATAGAAATGTTATGCCTAATCATTACTAGGAAAAATAACAAGCCCTTGAAGCAGAAAGCACCGGGGGGGGGGGTTGTTGTGCTATCATCTCCATGTAAGCAAGATCTCCTTCTAACCCAGAATTGGGCAGATTGCTTCCACTTGTGTTGTCTCTTTTACTATAGTTTGTGGATGATCTATGCAATGGGTCTCACTCAAAATACACTCAATGGTGTTGGGAGTAAAACAACAATTGAACTACCTGGAACAGTGAGTGGTGATAGACAGAAAAGCAACCTGTTTTTCCTCCTTGCTAATTCCTCCATATCTATTTGTTGATAACTAGATTCTTTACTCGGGCTTTACTTCCTTCCTGCCTTTTTTTCAAGCTTAGTCAGCATGACCTAGCATGTGATAGTGTCAACATCTTGGCTCCATATTGGCCACTTGTAAAACCTTCACTTAAAATGGCTTTGTTTGTCATGAGTAATAATCCTTAAATTTTCTTTATACTGTAAAGCAGGAGTCTTACCAGGCTATTTCTTTCTACATAGAGCTTCAGTGTGCGTACCAAACACTGACAAACCCTATTCCAAAATGCTCAGAGTGACAACATTCCTGTCAGGGAGTTTAGGAAGAGACTGGCCCAAGGTCATGTTGTGATCTTCAACACTTAGCAGGGATTTATTCCTAGTCCTAGTCTGATACTCCATTCACTGTACCCCCAAAGGCTCTTACCAGCATTTTATAGCATCCTTCCTGGGGGTTGGGGTGTCTGTGTGTTTAGGATACGCAGCAGTCTAATATACTAGATGCACCGAAATACTTCTGTCACATCTCTTGAAATATTTCCAGAGGCTAGTTGCTCCAGATATATGACTGCATTTGAAGCATTGTTTTGAGACAAGGCACAACTGTTAAATGAAAATGATTATGATGATGTACATGAACCTTAATAGCAAGAAGAATGGATTTCTTTTTTCACTTGCACATTCTAAATGAAGGTCACCTTAGTGTTAAACTATGTGATTTTATTGCTCTGTTAAACATTATTTGTAGAATCATATAATAAATCATGCCAGAGGCATCCTATAAATGACGCTGATAATTCCCCAAACGATAAAATCAAAATGTTCTGAAAATTATGTGATTTATTTTCCCATCACACTGTTGAAGGAACAAGCCACCAATCTCCCACCACTGAAGCACAAATGAAGAAGTGTGCATCTTATAAATGTTCAATTAATTTTCGGTTAGTTAGCTTTCACTTTCTATACTTAATCTTCTTAATGTCGGCATATTTTAAAACCTGCAGTAGTGGAGAAAGATACAAGAAACAAAAGAGTATCCTTTCAGAATGCTTTTTATCATGCCTCCCTTATTGGAAACCCAACAAATATTAACAACACTGACAATAGTAATTTTGCAGTGGCTAGGATAAAAGTCCACTCCTAGACACATGTACAAGATAAGATCGTCACAGTTATTATTAAAAGAGTCACCAGTACCTAGAGTGAATGTGATTCATATATTTCTACAATTGCTAAACGGAGTGGTATGTTAGTGAAATTTAAATGAACAAAACTTCATCATGGCAAAAACAAAATGCATGTTTCTATGGACTGGGAAAAAATATTTGAGCCTCTTTAAAATAGTTACACCATTAAATATTTTTAGCATGGTGTTTTGAGGCACAGCTGCACCATGTTAGAATTATAGCTGTTAATTTTGCCTGCTACAATCTAATCTGCTCCTAAAACAAATAGTGATAAAAAAAGAAGATGAGGTCTGTTTCATACATGCAAGCATACTGCTTTGGGCTTGCATGCTCTCCTCCCCTCTCCTGATCTAGTGCAGATGCAGCCATGAGGAGATCAGAAGCTTCCACTTCCATCTTAGATTAACCACAGTTTAGCATTACTTCATAACCCTAAATGGTGGTAAATCTTACCTATGTTTTGTTGAAACACACCAGCTTCTTAAATTATGGCTTGCTTCAACACATCGTAGTTAAGGCTGGTCAGTTTGTTGGGTTCATATGACACAATAAGCTATGGTTAAATTAAAAGATAAGGAAATGTTTCTGAACTCTTTCGCATGGCTAATGTGTGGCTATGAAGCACAGCAACAAGAAACATTATCCTCTGAGACATAAGCCACATGGTAAGGCTGTCAATGAAAACCAGTCATAATGCCCAGGTTTTCTCTCTACTACCAGAATAACAGTTGCTAGAAACCACAGAGGGGCAAATGCTGTTTCCCCTAGGTTTTTCCTGTGGGCTTTCCATTTGCATCTAGGTAAAGGGGCCCCTGACCATCATGTCCAGTCATGTCCGACTCTGGGGTTGCGGTGCTCATCTCGCTCTATAGGCCGAGGGAACCAGTGTTTGTCCGCAGACAGCTTCCGGGTCATGTGGCCAGCATGACAAAGCTGCTTCTGGCGAACCAGAGCAGCGCACTCCCGTTGCTCCATCCCATTTGCATCTACTTGGCTGCTATAAGAACAGGATGCTGAATGATATAGATCAGTGTTTCTCAACCAGTGTGCCTCCAGATGTTTTGGGACTACAACTCCCATCATCCCTAGCTAGCAAGACCAGTGATCAGGAATGATGGGAGTTGTAGTCCCAAAACATCTGGAGGCACACTGGTTGAGAAACACTGATATAGATGGTCCTTTTGCCTTGATCCAGCAGAGCCGTTCTTCTGTTCTTACTAATACATATTTTGCTTGTGGAAGCAACACAAACATGATGGTTGTGATCAATTAATTGTTTATACAGTCATACCTCAGTTTAAGTACGCTTCGGTATGAGTACTTTCAGTTTAAGTACTCCGCAGACCCATCTGGAATGGATTAATCCACTTTCCAATACTTTAAATGGGAAAGTTCGCTTCAGGTTAAGTATGCTTCAGGTTAAATACGGACTTCCAGAACCAATTACACTCATATTTCGGGTTAAGTACGCTTCAGGTTGTATACTCCACAGACCCGTCTGGAACGGATTAATCCACTTTCCAATACTTTCAGTGGGAAAGTTCGCTTCAGGTTAAGTACACTTCAGGTTAAGTACAGTCTTCCGGAACCAATTGTGTACTTAAACCGAGGTACCATTGTACTAGGAAGAAAATATTGGTATAGCTGGTAACCAGCAACCATATTGCTTACACCATCCTGCTCTTATAGCCAGAGGCAATGAGGTTTGTACTGGTGAAAATGGTATCGCTGGATTCCAATGCTGGGTTCCATAAATTAACTTGTTGGATTTCTATCTTCCCCTTCCAAGTGTGCGTCTATGTTTGTTTGTCAGGTTTTACATCGCATTGTAAATGATTGTGTAATTATGTGGCGCTGTGTGCCTTAGTTTCTTTTCTTCACAAGGCAAAGTTGCCAAGCCTGTAGCATTGGAGCATCATGCCAAGTTTGCGAAGTTAGAAGTGAATCCCAACACCTGTTCTCCCAAAGAATTCAGAACTGTTAATCTTATGTGAAAAGACAATTTTTGGAAGCAAAACCCATACAGAGAATAAATTAGCAGATTTTCAGTATAAACCGTCACAAAGCTGTTCATCATCTTCACTCTGCTCAGATGATTAGGCCCTAGTATCAAGCACCATAAAAATAAATGGTGTTTATAAACATAAATTATTTTAGGGATGTGAACTGTAGGGTGTGATCCAGAGGTTCCTATGCCAAACTCAGCATGTAAATAAGGCCTTTGGGGTATTATTTCTCTTAACTGTAATACTGCACAACCTTTGACAGCTCAGGGGAGTTTCAAAAGTAGGGTTTGCTTTTTACAAGTGTTCTTTTACAAGCCCAACTAAAGAAGCAATCCTATACATATCTACTGAGAAGTAAGTTCCAATGGATTCAGCAGGACCAACTCCTAGGTAAATGTTTACACTTTTGCAGCCCAAACATGAAACCTGTGAACTCTGGAGCTTCTGCATAGAACCTGAACTAAAATGAAATTTAGACCCTTACTATCTGAAGCAGTTAGAGATTTTAAGTGAAGAAGGAAGAAGGAAGAAGGAAGAAGGAAGAAGGAAGAAGGAAGGAAGAAGGAAGGAAGGAAGGAAGGAAGGAAGAAGAAGAAGAAGAAGAAGAAGAAGAAGAAGAAGAAGAAGAAGAAGAAGAAGAAGAAGAAGAAGAAGAAGAAGAAGAAGAATGTCATCAAATGAATAAATAATGAAAAACTGGGAGAAATAACTGGGTTAAGGCTCAACTTCATTGCTCTAATCATGCAAATGAACTTGCACAGTTGCAATAATCTCTGTCAAATGGGAAGCTCTATAAATCTCCCCAATGCATTTCTTGTGACCAAAGCAATGGAAAGAAGATGTGACACAAGGTGAAGTGAGTTTAAACATAGAGCGCTTTTATTCAAATTATAACTGAATATCTGTTAGACGACACACTGTGCAAAGCATCTAATAAACTGTCAATCCGGGCAAACCCTAACCTTGCTCTGAAGAAAGGGTGGCAACTGCTCCATCCCTCCCTCTCGTGCCCCACACATTTGGGTGAGCAGAGAGGCCTTCCTGACCCATCCCCTCCAGGCCAGGGGCCTCATGTTCACTCCAAAAGTGATCCTTGCTATTGTATATCAACAGCTTCCACAGGCGACTCTCAGGACTCACATTTCACCTGAAAAGGCGCCCAAGAGTGCTCACTTAAACTTACCCTTCCTGTTGGATTCCCACACATACCTGCCAAAATGTAGCCTAATTGACCTATTTAACAGCAACCCTCACTAATGAAACCAACAACTGAACAGAGTAGGTGCAGAGTAGGTGGAGGAATACTAAAAAAAAAAAACACACCCTGTGACACACTGCTCAGCAGGCAGAAAATTCTTACTCAGCCTCCTAAGGCGACTGGTTTAGAAATCTACTGCTGTTATGCATTTGTGCACAATGTGTCTGTCTCAAGCTTATTTCACAGTGCTCTTTTCCACATTTTGGGCACTGGTGACTGGACACAATCCCAGCCTTGTGTGCTAATGAGTCTACTCTTCAGCCTCAAGGCATAGCTGTATAGATATGCTTTATTATGAGTGGAAAGTGTTTAGCATCCTGTGAAATCTGATGTAATAACTTAGCGGCTTTTGTGGCAGGTGATGCATAGCAAAGCCTCGTGCCAGTTGTGAGTGCATCTTTTGCCGTTTAAAGTATAGCGGGTGCTTTTGCAGCTGAAGTTGATCCATAGGATTAGGCTGTCTGAAATACAATCACGAGGTGGATAAGATATGATTTACAAACTATAAAACTATGTTAAAGTTGTGGTACAATGTCATGATGTTTGATCAGCTGAAGGCAGATCATTACTAATAACGTGTCTGAGTTTTCTTTTGAAATGATTACACTGTGACAGCTAGGCAGAACCTCTAACCTTGTTCTGCACCTTTCTAACAGAATTTCCAGGCAGATTGACTACAGTAATTTATAGTGCATACAATTGCAACCTTCATCTGTGGGGGAAAGTATTTGCAGTTTGACATGAAGGGTGGGGAAAATGTGACAGCAAGGAAAGGCAATTTTATTTTCCTTTCATAATGGAAGCAAACTGATTATGCATATACAGGTTTCATTGTTTTTTCAAGTGTTACAAACGTGTGAGAGTCAGCTAAAGTAAAACCAAATGTTCATTTGCTGCTAGCCATAAGGTTCACTTTAAGTCTAGACCCGTGGTTCCCAGCCTTTTCTTGACCATGCCCCACCTAAGAATCTCTAAAATCCTGATGCCCCCCACTGTGATATATAATTCTTATTATTCAAAAGGTGAACTCCTATTCATGTGGAGGCATCCTAAAAGGCCATTAACTTAGTCTAAACAAGCTTCCAAACTGCCCCCCTTAAAAATCAAATTGCCTCCCTGTGGGGCGTGTGCCTCACGTTGGGAACCACGGGTCTAAACCATTCTGGTGTAGAGAAAAGGCTAGTGAGAGATGATGTGATAGAAGTAGCTAGAGGAGGTGGAGAGGACAGAGATTGAAGGAAGACCTGTGGGTGGAGGGGGGCCTTTTCCCCACCCTTTGTACCCTCTGGGAAACTCAACAAACCTTCTGTACTTGTAACTGGGTGTGGAGAGTTCAGCTGAACAGGACACAGCCTGAGGAAGGAACACCCACCTTGGGCCTGTCCATTACAAGCAAGTCTAGAGTGAGAGACTTGGATGCTATCTGCTGTTTCCAGGAACTCTTCACATTGTGAGATTTTTGTGGGTGAGCTGGGTGAGAACCCAGAGGCTGAGAGGGAGGGTGCGCCAGAAGGAAAATGAATTGATTTTTAGTTATTAGTAACTTTGCATTGATGTAACATTGATGTATTTTTATAATATTTTGTTTAAGTCATCTGCTGTTGGAGTTATCCAAGCCCTGAGCCATCTGAAGGCAATCCTGTATAGGGAATTTTTTAAAAAAAATGTTTTATGTTTTATGTTTTTATATATGTTGGAAGCTGCCCAGAGTGGTTGGGGCAACCCAGTAAGAGGTGTGCAGTATAAATAGTAAAATTATCATTATGGAATGGGATGTCTCTATTTTCATCGGGTATGCCCGCTGAATACTGTTCCATGGGCTGCAGGCAGACCTCCTTGGTTTGGGTGCTTGCCCAGGGCTGCAAAAATGGAACAGGAGAGTGTTGTCAAGCAACTGGCAGGCCACAGTTTGTAGCTGGTGGGCAGCATCCAGCTTAGTGGGTCCCCTGTTGTGCAATCCAGAGCACTACAAATCTTCAAACTTTATCTGTGGTTGAAAATTACATTATATAAAGCAGGAGTGGGGAACCTCCAGGTATTGCAAGACTACAGCACTGAGCATTCCTGATCATTAGTCATGCTGACTAAGGAGGTTGATTGGTGCTGAGCTCCATCAACATCTGAAGGACCACAGGTTCCCCATCCCAGGATAAAGGATCACATAGGCCACAATCAGGCACACAGTCAAGTATGCTTAAAGCCATAAATTTCACATTAAGCACACTGTCGTGGCAGCGTGAAATCAAAGCTGAACTATAGTCAAGTTGAAAATTGTGAGCATATAAATTACAAGGCTTATTCTGAAAGTCAAGTTCAGCCCCAGCATATATTCATATATCAGGAAAATGCTGAGAAGGCATCTACTTATGCAACCCACTTAAAGCTATGTACGCATCTTCTAAACGGTAGGTAAAATTCATAGACCTATATGGCAAATTATAGATTTGTGAGATGCATGTGAATATGATTCTCTTTGTGTTTACAATAAAGTATACAAATGGAATGGAAAAGGAGAAAAAATATTTATATGGATAGCTAACCAACTAAAGTGTTAATATCCGAATTCCATACAAGACCCTAAGCAACACAAGCAAAGCAGGAGAATAATCCTAACAAGGCACATGGGAACCTGTGACCCTCCATTGGCTGTTGGGTTTCACTTTTCACCAGTCCCAGCCAGCATGACCAGTGGACAGGCATAATGGGAGTTTTATTCAAACAACCTCCAGAAAGCTACAGTTTCCCCACCCTTTTAGTTAGGGAAGCGAGCTATCCAGACACTAACTCAACTGGGCTTACAAGAGAGGCATGAAGTGTAGATTGTATTGAGGTATGAACAGCAAGCTAGCTGTTGAACCCTTATTCATACATGATACAGCAACTACATTGCTCCCTATTTTTGTAACATGGGATCACCATCCATATGAATTCAGCATTTTTCTCAATGGCAGTGCAAACATCTTAAAAGTATGATTTGCATTGATTTGGGGGATAGAATCCAATAGGCATAGGAAACCACATCACATGACCAGCTTACCGCACAATGGCAGCCTCCATGTGAAGCAACACAGAAGAGCTGCCTCAGTGAGAGAGATGGGAAGCAAGGTTCATTCTGCCCATTCTGCTGATAGACCTGTTCCATCAGACACCCCCAGCCTCTGAACAGTTTCCATTCCAGGCTGGTCGTTAAGGATTGCTATTTAATTTTAAGAATTGTTTCTAAATTGGCATTTTTCCTCATCCCTCCCTGGTCGCTTTCCGTTCTGTGCCATGTCCTTTAGATTGTAAACCTGAAGGACCGTTTTAAATGATTTCATGTAAAGCCACTTTGGGAGACTTTGCAGCTGGAGACCAAGGTACAAATGTTATAATGAAATAATAATAAATAAGCAGTTTAATAAGTAATGAAGAGTCCATCAATTTAGACCTGCTTTAGTCCTACCTCTAGTTTGTTGCATTTTTTATGAATATATTTGGAAAATCTGTGCTCGGTCTTTGAGTTTATGGTGTCCCAATCCTGATTTCTATGCACCAGCATTAATATTTGAAGGAATGCTTTTAGGGGCTCTCAGTATTAACATGTTCTAGCTTAGGATTTAATGCTTACACTGTTTCACTTCCAGAAGTTCATATCGTCTCTTGCAGAGGAGGCAATTATTTAATGTTTCTGTTAGGATAGCTCTGAGTCACTGCCTTGAATTCTTTATCTGTCTTTAATGGCTTTTTTATAGACATTTGTGCCATAAATTATCGTAACGGTTCTGTTTGGCCCTCTATCCTTTGTTAAGAATTATTATTGTGGAGCTTGCTTTTAAGTTTTATCGCTTATTCTCTAGCCTCCCTACAGCCTTTTAAGAATCATTGGATCCCATTCTCTTAAGGAGGACTGCATGGGCAGCTGCTTTGCTCTGAGATTCCATTTTGATATATTAAGCTTCAATTGGAAAGTAAAATATTAGGCCGAGGCAAAACGTATATTATTTCTCAGAATCAACTTACTTTTCCCAGTTGGGAGAGGGCCATTTTACTGTGGTGCCAAGTGGCATGATGTGTTATTCTTGGTTATTTTCCTGTCCCTACCTTCTTCCAAGAAATTCAGGGTTCTGTGCTTTATGGGTTTTCCCACACTTTATGCATGCTATGGCCCTATGAGGTAGATTAGCATGACATTTTCCCCTCTGCACCTCTACCAATAAGCACCTCTTCCTGTATACATCAACACAATTTCTTGCTGCAGGGATGGGGAAACTGGCCCTCCAGATGTTGCCGGACTACAACACCCATCTTCCCTGACCCCTGGCCATGCGGATGGTAGCTGATCTCTAACATCTTCCAAAGGTTCCCCATCCTTATCTTACAGTGAACAACTTGAGAAGTTAAGCAAGGCATTAAAAATGGCCAACTCATACTCCCTTACACCAATATAGGCTGGTCCAAGCACTGTATTACATATTACTCCTTTGTTCCTTCATTGACTTTCTATTCATTAGAGTGTTGTTTCAATGCAAAGCTATGCCACTTGAGGCATACCTACAGAGAAAAATATTCAAAGTGCTCTTAGGACCAGAAGTCAATGTGGTTGTAGAATGATTACAGAAGAGAACTGAGGGCTGGGAAGGCTCTGAATGCTAATCCTTACTCTGAACCGCTCATTCATTCTATTACCTTGAGCAAAGAAGTGCTATACCAGAGGGGGAAACATGCTGAATAGGAGTGGGATTTCATTAGGTAAATAAATTGCACACAGTAAACAAACAAACAAGTAGTGTTGGATTGGTACTGAAATACAGCTAACCTGGACAGTGCATCAAAATTACCTTGGGGTAATCAGGAAACAGGCTTCATTTACTTCCCTGAAAAACACACAGTGGCACTTCAAGTGCCTAGAGATATAGCCTTAAAATAGACTGGCTTGTGTGGGGGGGGGGTGGAATTCTTCCGGAGAACTGTTTGTTTTCTACTAGCCTCATGGCAATAGCTGGAAACATGTGGAAAAAGCAAACAAACGTACAATTTCTAAGTTAGATATTTAGTGGAAACACTTTGGTAGGAACTCTCCATGTTCAACTCTCCATAAGTTGACCAGGCTACATAGGAGCCTATACTAGGCTAGATTGTCTTGAAAGGGGGACTCTATGCTACTGTGCACACATGCATTCCCTCCAGTACCAATACACTTAAACTTTACTCCATGTCATTCACATACTGCAGCCTTTCCCAATCTAGCTACTATGGCCAATGGTCAGGGGTGATGAGAGTTATAGTCCAAATCAGGCATGTCAAACCTGCGGCCCTCCAGATGTTTTGGCCTACAACTCCCATGATCCCTAGCTAGCAGGACCAGTGGTTGGTGGAAGATGGGAATTGAAGTCCAAAACATCTGGAGGGCCGCAGGTTTGACATGCCTGGTCCAAATCATTGGGAGAGTACAAGGTTGTTGGAGGCTGACTTGTAGATGCATACTGATGTCTGTTCACATATACCCTGAGGGCTTATCCACACATACCTTTTGCCCCAATCTTTCCAAGACCAGGTCTGTGCTGAAAAGTTCTGTATCTGAAAATAGCTTGTACCTGTATTTGTTTGTTTGTTTTGCTGCCCCAGAGCCTTTCCCATGAAAACCCTCTCTTTAGCATTCAACTGGAACAAATATTAATTAGGGATTGCCATGGATTGCCATTTGCCCCAACTGAGCTTTAAAGAGTGGATTTTCCTGGGAAAGCACCAGAGCAAAAAACAAAACAGGGCACTTGGCCACAGAGCTTTAAAGTACCTGGAAAGAGCAGCAGAAAGGAAAGTGTGGATCTGAGAGACAGAACTAGTTGATACATATTTTTCCCAGCAGCTGGCAGCTACTCCTCCATCAGGTTCCTGTGCAAATTATGTTGTAGGAACAATGAGGACAAAGGCCATAGGTTCAGAGAATGCCCAACTCGTTTGTGCCACCGAACAAATGTTAACAGAATCAATGTTAAAATATAAATGAAATGACCTGATTGACTAAGCAGGTTTAAGAGCCTCATTGAAAACTGAAATTAGGTGATTATACTCACTCTAATTTTGTCATGCTCCCATGGCAGCCATTTTGAGTTATGCCAGATCTCCACGGGAGCCATATAGTATATGGCACCCACGGTGCTCTTTCAAAATCGGAAATTTGCTCATCGGTCCAAAAAGGTTGACAACGAGCTCTAATAAGTATACTTTTTGTTTCTCAACATACTTAGGAAAAGCCCATAAGCACATACATTCTGTAATCTGAAAGACAGAGAAAGTAGCTACATTAGTGGCTTACAGCCATTAGCTAAACATTGAGAAGGCAAATAATGGAAGAAACAAGATGCAGATCAAATGCCAGATTAGGGTTAAAGCAGTATAAGATGCAAAGCTATATTGTAAAGCTGTATAAGATGCAAAGTCTCAAGCTCCTTTATAGAAAGATCGCAGCAAGGCAACATTGTTCGAATGCAAACCTATTGTTCAGTGAAAGTATGTTTTCCAATTGAACTGTCTAATCATAGGATCCTCATTATCCTCTTGAGACTGAGAGAGAAATGGAAAGGTGCCAATTTCAGCAATTTGATAATAGCATGTGTAATTTTTGAAAATGCAAATCACAGGCTACTTATGGTGATGTCTCAGTGGTTTTTCTTCTAGGCCAGTTTAAAACATGAGTTTAATCAGCAGTAGTGGTTGTGGCAGAACTGTAAATGATGGCTGGAAGCAACCATTTTAATTTCCCACAATGTCCCAGAGTAAGTAAAGTGGTACTGTATTGTGGGAAATTCAGAAAAGACTGACAGATCCGGCCACTCAGACAGATCCAGCTTGATGGGCGCTACTGTCTCCGTGATGCTCCCCTTAAATCTCTCTGGATCTAGCCCCAGAGTGAAAATCCGATACGAGGACCGTTCCTACAAAAAACAAGGGTAGCTTGTATACACTGTATACGTTGCCATTTGCTAAAATTTTGTGAGTTGTTAATTTTGCTGCCAATAAAAAGGCTCAGATTTTTCAAAATTTAGAACAAGGTTCATCATAGTCAATTAAGTGTCTAAAGATGGGCTTAGAGCAAACATTGTGCCGGTGTTCTTTTGTTTTAAAGTGAAACATTAGGAAGTTGCTTCTGCGGTGATCAGGAATCCAGTTTAATACCTACTTCACTTTATTGCACTAAATATATATAAAAATAGAATATGAATCAGCACACCAGGCACCTACAACAATATTGCTGCTCCTGTTTCTCAAAGCAAAACTCTAAGGGGTGTTACAGAAGTTTTCTATTTGACTGACAATGCTGGGATCAGATTTGTGACATTCAAACTGGATCAGTTCAGCACATGTTGATCACAAGCCACCCTTGTCCCTAGACTCGTAGGCCTGCTGCTGCTTCCATGGCTGCTCCTACTCTGATCCAAGTACTTGAAAAGATTTGTGGTGATGATAAGGAAAACACTGTCAGGAAGAATAACATTGGGGGGGGGAGCATTTTACATGTATTCCAATCAGTGTAGGAGCAAGTACAGAAGCACCTTAGCAGTCTAGCAGTAAGAAGTCATGTACAGTATTTGACATGGGTTGAGCATATATATATGTATATTAACAGTATTTGCACTTTATCCACCATTGCACTTTTTTGCTGTTTCTGTTATAGAATTGTTGTATCACATCCAACCTGAAGTTCTGTGCATCGTTATATACAATACATCACAACCTTAAATGGGACATGCATATTGTCAAAATACAAAATGATCATATTATGACGGCAGTTTCTCTAAGCCATTTGAGATTAACTTTCCCTAACCTTTCGTTTGTTGTTAGAGCATATATTAATGTATTCATATTTTTTTAAAAAAAAGAATTGTCTTGTATCCTAACACTTGTTCTACTTATCGAATGGTTTAACACTTGCAAAGCAGGGTTGCAAAGCACTTGCAAAGCAGGGGGGGATATGTGAAAATCAACCATTCCTATATGAGCAGAAGTACCTCTCATTTGACGTGCTTTCGAACCGCTAGGTTGGCAGGAGCTGGGACCAAGCAATGGGAGCTCACCCCGTCACAGGCATTAAATGGCGTTTCCATGTGCTGCTCTGGTTTGCCAGAAGCAGCTTTGTCATGCTGACCACATGACCTGGAAGCTATACGCCGGCTCCCTCGGCCAATAATGCGAGATGAGCGCGCAACCCCAGAGTCGGTCACGACTGGACCTAATGGTCAGGGGTCCCTTTACCTTTACCTCTCATTTATGCAAAAGAATCTTAAGATCCAAGCCAATGATCAGAACTGCTGGAGAGTTAAAGAAAATAAAAGAAAATTGGGGAGGGCAGGAACAGAAAGATGCACACCAAGTCTTGCAGCTGCTTTGAAAAGATGACATTTGTAGAGCTGGCTATATGTACATTTGAGACCCTTCAACAGTTCTTCTAGTGCAGCATGATCATTTGATTAGACTACAACGTCTTGACATATTTACACTGACCTGTTCCAAGCATACTAATAAAAAGACCAACCCAATTCTTGTGCACAGTGGAATATGGCATCCCTTCTGCTTGCCACTGACAAAAGCCCGAAAAAGAAGTGTTTGTTAAATGCATTGCTGAGAAATAAGAAAAGCAAATAAAAGCTGTGGTTTCCATTCAAAAATAAAAATACCTTTCCCTTCTCCAAATTCATTTTCTTTCTTAGAGAAATGATACTCCAGTGACAGCAGATGCCTCTGAAGTATGGGAAGTTTTTGAAAGCATTTATTCTCAAATGGTGCTCTCAGCAGAATCATCAACATGAAAGCTCTGCCATCCTTTGACAAGTGCATAGATACCATGGAACCTGACAATTAGCCCAATTAGCTAAAACAAGGGATTTGATCCATTCATATGTAAGTTCATTTGCATGCTGCCTTTCCACAGTTCAAACTATGCTCAAGGTAGCTTACAACATGAAAATAATACATAACTGCAACATAACAAAAGTAGGCAAATAACAATAAATAAAACAACATCAAATGCACAACCAAACTGAACAATTCCCACATTAATGACAATATCTAAAACAAAAACAACAGCAGCAACAACTCCCACCAACAAAACCGCCGAACAACATCCCAGCCCAACAGTCTGTTCAGCAGCCTCAGCATATGTCACTTGAGCCAATCAGGGCCCTGCCTTCCTAGGCTAGATGAAAAAAGGCCTGCAAAGCAAGGAAGAGGTTTTCCAGAACTCATAGCCAATGTGGCCCCGAGTTCTATGAATGGAATGAATGGAAATTAACTCATGCAATGGGGCTTTCCGGCCATCTCCTCCCCACTGCAGCCTCCTGGGCTATAGCTTCAAGTCAATCTCTTTTTCCCCTTGGGGCTGCAGTGGAAAATAGAAATATTTGAAGACTGAATGGAAAGCACCTTGCAAGCAGAGCAAAACAAGGTGGTATCTTCCCCCTCAGGATGGCTCATGCAATGGTAGATTCCACCCATTATTTTACAAAATTTCAAGTGAAATTTGGGGGTTATAGAGTAGAATTTAAGTGAACCTAACATAAAACTTACTAAATCTTATACCAAGGAATATACTGTTAAATTGTCCAATTGTCTAATTGGCAATTATCAATAACACAGCTTTGTGAGACAGAAAGATAGCAGAGAAATCTATCTGCCTACGAACAGCTTTAGCTGTGTTGCAGACACTTGCAAAAATACTCGCCCAGTACGCTCCGTCACAAATGTCAAGCCTCGTTTCTAAAACGTCCAGAAACTTTTCAGTTCAGATAACATTCCATAGCAGCGAAAGCTTTATCCAACTTTTCTGTGCCTGTGAAATAACTCACGTCCACTCCCTTGTTCATTAAAACAAAGAGATTTATTGCTTAGGGCAGTTCAGCCCCGGAGAGTTCATCTCCATCTCGACTGGAACTGCGACACGAACAGACAGTATAAAAACATACAGTGTCTCATATAACAGATACAACAGCAACAGGTACTACTTCCTGTTTACTTCCTGTTTATATGAGCACACACAGGCCCCGTGATACAGGACGATTGCTGAGCTATTAACCCTCTCAGCTCACATATACTTTGTAAAATACTGCCAAATGTCAATGACTACATCTAAGATAATTGTCAAATGTTGGCTGATACTACAAAATCCTTGAATTAAAATTTTGCTGATGCCCATAAACGTAGGTAAAGTTTTGAGACTATTCACTACCAATATTCAGAAATGTGGCTTTTCAAGAAAATTTGAGGGAGAGAGAAAATAATTTTATTTGTGAAACAAAACAAAAACCTATTTACCAAAGTGAAAATGAATTTAAATGAAGTCATGTTGCATTAATGTATTGCATTGTCTACAGAAAGACATTGAGAGAAGATAGCAATCGCATAATTTCTTCCTTATGGATTGAACCCTAAAAGTGGTGGTAAGGCTTCCGTCATCACAAAGGAGCAATTTTCAGTTATTCACCCTTCTTGCTGCAGCCCTTCACAACCTCCATATCTGCTCCACAGGTTTGAGGGAGACATCTAAAGCACTTTTAGTGGGGCATGGCAGGGGTGACAACTTGAATAAAATATTGTGGGAGCCCATGATACACTGCGCACACACCATTTGAATGGGAATGCCCATCAACTTTGCGGGGGCCCAGCCCCCTCAAATATTTTATTGTGGGGGTCAAAGCCCCCACAGCCGCTGGAAATTGACTCCTATGGGGCATGGGATGGCTACAGGGGAGGGGAGAATCACTGAAAACTGCTTCCTTCCCTGTTCTGCTTACAGAAGCCATACAGTCAGCTGAGTGACACCATTTGATACAACCAAATACAGATAAGGTTTTTTTTTGTTTTTTTAAAGGCTATAACACCTTCTAAGGGAAAATTAAAGTGGCGGCATCTCCATGGAAGCCAAACATACATAGAAAGGACAGCACAATCAATGAAATAATTACTTCATGTGAACTATTTGGTGAAAAGATCAATAAGTCTGTTGATCTTAATGACATTGTTTTAATTATAAATCAAGTCAGAGCTGAAGAACAGAATAGAAAGTGACATGTAAACGAGGAACAATGTCAGAGCTGACATTATCAGCAAGGTGGAAAGACAGACCAGAATGTGATGCACTCTGATAACAAAGATAATACATTATAGTTTATTAACAGCATTAATGAGTCATGCAGCATCCTGTCATCAGTCAGGCAATGACCCTGGCAGAGATTAACGCATCCTTACTTGACATCTGGCTATTTATGTGTGCATCTCTTTCTCACAGATTGAAGTCACAAATCATCCTGTTCACTGTACTGAGACTACTTGCAAGTAAGTAATTATAGAACAGCAGTCCAAGAAAAAACATTGAGACAGATTTTAACCCACTTTGTCATGCTATCTGTGTACTCTTGGTTTACACGAGGTGGGATCAGGTTATGTAACACTGCAATTATTCCTCGGGTAATCCCTATGGAAGGGACCCAGGTGGCGCTGTGGGTTAAACCACTGAGCCTAGGGCTTGCTGATCAGAAGGTCAGTGGTTCGAATCCCTGTGACGGGGTGAGCTCCCGTTGCTTGGTCCCAGCTCCTGCCAACCTAGCAGTTCGAAAGCACGTCAAAATGCAAGTAGATAAATAGGAACCACTACAGCAGGAAGGTAAACGGCGTTTCCATGTGCTGCTCTGGTTTGCCAGAAGCGGCTTTGTCATGCTGGCCACATGACCTGGAAGCTGTACGCCGGCTCCCTCGGCCAATAATGAGAGATGAGCGCGCAAGCCCAGAGTTGGTCACAACTGGACCTGATGGTCAGGGGTCCCTTTACCTTTACTAATCCCTATGGAAGAAAATGTAGTAAAAATCACCAGAAACATTTGAATTCCGCAAGCAGAAGACTTTTCGCATGCCTAAAATGTCAGCATGTTCAGACCTATGTGGGAAAAGCCACTACCCAATAGCAGGAATGTTTGGCTATCACTGACCTCGCTGTTTCTGATGCTTATCTTCTATGTTTTTTCCCTTTATGTGTAAATTTGTATAGGCAAAAATGTGTCAATGCTTCTTTCTAAGCACCAGTATGCAGAGTCTTAGCTAAATATTTGACTAGCTATAATTCACTGGCTCAGCCACACACAGGAGCATGTGTACATATGACTGCTTCCATGTGATTTCAATAATGGAGAATAGTGTTATCAAACTTAGCATCAAAGCTTTCTGGAAAATGGAGACAATATAGCTATATGATTCCACAGATTCAAATGTGCAAATTTTCCTGTCAAAAGAAGCTCAAAGGGTATGTTCACCACCTGAAGCAAGTAACTGAGAGACCCAGATTAAACCCAATCACCTTATGATGTGTTACCTGAGGGCTATTATGCTGTAAACCAGCAGCAGCATGCGATGAATACAGATGTTCTCTTATAGGTGGAGAAGTCAAAACACTTCTCATACATTCTCACTTTAGAAGTGAGATGGAAGCATGATGAAAACTGATGGGAAGTTTTTGCATCCCCTACCAGTTTTCTCTTTTACACTAAAGTGCAAAAAGTATAGAGCAAAAATGGAACAAGTACAATTCATAATCAAACCAATTCTTATTTTTGTACAGCAATGACTCTTCTTGGACAATATTGTACAGTTTTACTGCTCTAAATCATCCATAGTCTGCTGTAGTTTATCTAAATTGGGAACTAGTAGGAGCGCTCTGTAGTTTACAATGGGTGTTTTTTGTTTCCTGTTGATCTTGTTGTAAACAAAATCTGCCCTTATAGAGTCCTTTGTAGGTTCTCCATTGGTAGGAGAAAAAAACAGAGGCCAACCAGAGAATATTGAGAAGCAAAGCAGCTAGTAAGCCTGATCTTTATTGAACTGTTGCAACAGGATGCCCCCTCACAGGCAGGAGAAAGGAGGAGGACCCAGAACAAAGGTGTGCCTGCCCTTATATAGACATTTTGAAATCCCCTGCCCTGGAGCTCAAGACCACCCCTCCATACATCATACATAGACCACAGAAGGGGTGTAGCCCAAGACCACCCCCACCCCCCAGATACATCATACCTACATCACAGAAAAGCAGGTCTACAACAGAAATTTGAATGTTGTTGTTTTTCCTGTCTGCCAGGTTATCTGATAATGCCTTATCTAATTGCCTTTCCTGGTAGTCTGGCCATTTCTTTGAGATGGTAATCACTTAATTCCTGAGACAATGGGAAGGTTCCCTCACCCCCTCCCTCCTTGCAGAGAAACATTTGGTCAGTTTGGAAGTCTAAATGGTTTCAGAACTGTTTTCCTGTACTGTTTTCAGTCATTGGTTTACATATTTATCTATGTGTTTGACTTGTACATTTATGAACATTTATTATATATCTAAGACCTTAAAATTCTTATAGCAATCTGGCACAGCTTGCTTTGCAGAACATCTGAAACTGTCTTGCTAAACATATTCCTTCTTCTCAAGCAATCTCTAACAGCATATGGCACTCTGATTATACCCAAATTAACTTAGTCATACAAATAACTTACTCTTTATTTCGGCAGGAGTTAAACATAACTAAGTTGTTCTAGCTTTAAGCCACTGTGTTTTTGTGGCAACAATTTCCTTCTTATATGTTTATTAAGAGTATTGTTATATGCTCCCCTCTTTTCCAAGGAATGAGAAGTTCCAGGGACTGTGCTATACATTTTGTAGCAAAATCCTATTGTCACACGATTCCTCATGCCCCAATCCTCCAGAAAAGATTTTGAGGCACACAAGCGGCTGTTGGGGAAAGAAGAATCAGTGAAAGTTGACCACTTCTGCTGGTGGGAGTGCCCCATGAGTAGAAAACTGCTGCATCTGACACACAATCTGGCAAGCACTCGTCTTGGATCCCATCACTATAGGAAATTATCGATTCAGGAGACTATCAACAGCCAATGAAGGAACTAACATTAACACCGTTTTGTCAGATCCCAGTCTCTAATCAGACAATACCTTCAGGCAAAGCCATGTTGATGGGCTCTTTCACAGTAATCGGTCAACACAAAGTCAGAAACCGATATTAAAGAATTAGAAGAACTCACAAGCTAAGTGATGATCTGCTTTTTCACTTATCTTTCTCCTTCCTAATTTGTTAATGTTGTCCTTGAATATGTATGGTGGTTTTTTTTATAAAAAAAGGATCAATAAAAGCTGCAACAAACAAGCCATAAAGAACCAATCTGTACTATTTATTGAGCAAGCTTTACACTTGAGCTGAATAGTAAAAACATTAATTTGTCTGCTACAGGAAAAATTGAATTACTTCCAGTCTCATTTGCCAAGCCTTGAAAATTGAGAACGATGTATGTCTGCCTGCACATATTAATATATATGCTTCTTTTGTAGCACACACTCTTTTTTTAATCCAATAGGCCCAGTCTGATCTGGTAGACTTCTCCACTCAGACCTGAGGGAAACAAGTTATAGAACCTGGGTCAATAATTAAGGAAAACTAAGCCTCAATCAGCCTCTAAATCTGAGGTACCACTGCCAACATTGATCCTTTCATTATTATTCAGGCAGCTCAGAGGCCTAAGATATGACTGCAATAATTACTTTCACATTAGGGATAGTGTAAGGAGAGATTGTCATGGGGCAGAAAAGGAGCTTAATTGAAACAGACATACAATTCTAAGGATGCAGTCTCATGGATGCTTACTTAGGAATAAGCTCCAATTCTCCTGGGCAAACATGGGTGGGATTGGGTTGCATTGGCAGAGGGAATGTTTTGCTGCCCTGGAAACAAATGATTCACTCAACCCACTTTTGACATACTTTAGATTGTCTGTTTTCAGACAAACAAACAAATGAAAAGGCTGAACTCCACATTATAAGCTGACTAGCTGTGTCAGAATAGCTTAAGGCAGGGGTAGCCTTGCCACCTCTTACTCACCTGTGTACCACGAGTGAGCCTATCCCAGGGTGGGGCATAATAAGCCAGACATATCCTAGTTCTGCCCAGCTGGCTACCTTTTTGTTGAGGGAGGCCCTCCTGACTCACTTACTCGTGGAGCCCCAGGTCTATAGAAATGTGTTCTCAGCAAGCCTCATCTGCTTTCCCCACCAGCATCACACAGGTGGTGGATCAGTACAGAGCGTTATCTTCATTTGTATCACCATAATTTTAATCATATTTTCTCTTATTTTTCTCTGATCATTTTCTGTGGGGAGGACACACAGTTATCATTATTATTATCACATTTTCTTCCTGCCTGACCTTGAGTGGGGATTGTTGGGGAGTGGGGAGCACATTGCAAACACAGAAACATATTCTCATATACCCCTGATTTTTACATAGACATATTTATTTAGGTGAGTGGATAGCCACCCACAAGGGCCCCCCACATCATAAATCTTCCACTGAGTTAGGCTAATAGAGGGCCCCCATG
Organism: Zootoca vivipara; assembly: GCF_965207765.1. Taxonomy (NCBI): domain Eukaryota; kingdom Metazoa; phylum Chordata; class Lepidosauria; order Squamata; family Lacertidae; genus Zootoca; species Zootoca vivipara. The sequence continues at coordinate 33,417,984 of NC_142583.1, forward strand.
TGACCGGGAAAACATACAGGATAGGAGGGTAGAGCTACAAAGTTCTGAAAAGGGCCAGGTTAGGGTGGGCTGGACTTAAAAGCTATAGAGTCGTGGCCTGACACCATGTCAGCCAATGTGCCAATGTAATCTGTGCCCACATACCACACCAATGCTTCATTTTCTACGGGATTGGACACAATGCCTCCTTCCAGCCCATTTGCCTAACCAGGTTCAAGGGAAGGGATATTAAGACAGGAATACACCGGCCTGCTAGAAACCATACCAAGATGACATTAGGAGCATGAAAGCCTAGAAGGAGAGAGGCAGAGTTAGAATGTCTCCATACCATCTACAATTAAGTTATTGCATTTCTTGAGTAATAGGAAACATCCTTCTTGGCTCTCAAGAGAAGTAAGTCTCAGTATTATCACAATGGTAATTGTGGATTTCCAAACAACAAGTCATGGCCCCTTATTTGAAAGATAAGCTTCCATGTAACTTTGATTTTGTAACAGAAAAAGAGGAATTCACCAAGAAAACATGATTTTATCAAGTTTTCAATTGGACATGTCTACTAGCTGCCTTAGTACTCAAAGAGTACTCAAAGGTATAAAGAAACTATTCAGTACTTCTTGGGTAATAAGTTATGCATTTCCACTGCTCTTGTAATGCTTCTTACAGAAAGATATGTGAAGAGAACAACAGAAGGGATAATTTCCGAATCCGGCCAAGATGGCTTTTATATCTAGCAGGAAAAAAACCCACCACAAACCAATTATTAACACCATAAACATATCCATCACATTGACACGCAACCCCCAAAAAACTCATTTGGAGACATTCTTGGAATACTTGCTAAGGCAATGGCATTTAAATTGCCTCTGACATATTTAAAGGTAGGATTTGGTGGGGCTATAGATAGCAAAAACCTTTCCTTTAGTATGCAACAGCAATCAAGAATTTGCACTTGCTATAAAGTATGTCAGAATAATGGATGGCATTCTCAGTAAAGAAAATTAATTTAAACAAGTCAGGTAGAAATTCATATCCTCCTTCAGTTGAAAAAAATGCAAATATACTACTTATTTATTATCTGCATGAATTAATACAGGGAGAATGCAATCCTGTGCAGACTTACATGAGAGTAAGTGTCATTTAATAATATCACTTACCTCTAAGTAATCATGGATAGGATCAGCTTGCAAGTATTGGGGAACTTTGCTTTCTACATTTTCTGTTCCAGCCTAGTGATAACACTGAACAAATCAGCTTCTCTGAAATTGCCTTCAAATGATTTCTCAGCTATATCACATCCGACGTATTTGTGGCAATCTGATATGTTTAATGAGCACAACTATTCTTTCTATGTAAAGATGTCATCTCAGGAAAATTGTTATATTTGGACATAAGGCAAATCTCTCCCTTCAGAATGCCTTCCCTTTTTAACTATTCAGGTGCTTTGTTTCTTACGTATTGGCTTCCAATAGTTTGTAATATAATATGTTAATAAGAATTCTCTTCTCTGTATTGGCACCAATAAATGATAGGACTTGTAAGGCTAATTTGATTTCTATTTCTTAATTTCTCGGTATTATTAAAAAGTATTATGTGGCTTTTTTTTCCATTCCCTTTTTTTAAGATAATGCACAATACTGAAAAATCTACAGGCATTCTAAGGATCAGAAATATACCAGGCATCTTAGAGGGTAGAAATACAAAGGGTGATTGGTTGGGATGGGAATTTGTATACCTTAACTCATTTCCTAATAGCCAGCAGCAAAAATCTAAACCTTAAAAAAAGAAGAAGAAAAGATGCGAATTCACACCTCAACAGGTAAAACAGATGTATTCGACTTCTTTTCACCATGGCTACACAAATATAGCAATTGGTAAATCCATAGAACAGGCATCCCCAAACTTGGCCCTCCAGATGTTTTGGGACTACAATTCCCATCATCCCTGACCACTGGTCCTGTTAGCTACGGATGATGGAAGTTGTAGTCCCAAAACATCTGGAGGGCCGAGTTTGGGGATGCCTGCCATAGAAGTTGTAAAGAACATTGTGCATTCAACTTGAAGAACTTCTGAATCTTCCCTTTGATCAGAAACCCTGACCATGTAGGTTTCCTGAATGTGGAGAGGATTCTAAACATCTTCAGCTGAACATGAGAAGAATCACCCTTCAGACCTTTCCACTCAAGGCACAAAGGTTGGAGATGGAACCAGCAGGTTTGGACATGTTTAGGGCAATAGTGGGATCCATGGCCTGGTTCCTTCTCTCTGTGTTCTTTGAACACATGTTGGGAATAATATCCACTCTGTGCATTGGCTTGGTGACTTGTTTTGGTTGCAGTCTAAGTATGTTCCTTCTTGCATCCTATGTACAAAATGAGCACAAAGCTAAGAATCAAAATGTGTTCTCCAACCTGGTACCCTCCAGATCAGGCATCCCCAAACTTCAGCCCTCCAGATGTTTTGGACTACAATTCCCATCTTCCCCGACCACTGGCCCTGTTAGCTAGGGATCATGGGAGTTGTAGGCCAAAACATCTGGAGGGCCGCAGTTTGGGGATGCCAGCTCCAGATGCTGTGGGACTCCAACTCCTATCATGTTTGACCATTGGCCATGATGACTGGACGCGATGGAAGTTGGAATCCAACAATATCTGGAGGACCATAAGTCCCCCATTCCCTGTTGTATGGTGCCCATTATCTTCAGGTTGGATAAGGTTCACCTTGTTGTTGTTGCTTACATATGTATCCCTGGGGTGGGGAAATCTTCTAAATGCCTAAATCTTTGGCTCACATGTTCATATAAACGGCTAGACTGTGTACCTGTGTACCTATGTCATTCAGCACTTTGGTGACTGAAGGTGACAGTTCTCCTACCGATGCTAAAGCAACAAGAAAAAGAAAGCATGTCTCTAGTTCTTGTAAGTGATATGCAGATTATCATGCACTTCACTGTATTGTAGACTGTCATGTCATAGTTTAAGTACTGAAAACCTGGTCCACAAGTCAGTGTAATTTGATATAACTGAACTGGAATTACCCACAATGTATGGTAAAGTGACAACCCCTAGTCCATTTGAAGCTTGGAAATCACTTTCATCACACATCTCTGGAAATCTCTCAGAAGGACAAACATAGTTAGTAAACAGAGGGATTTTCTAGCCTGCCTCGAGAGAAAGGAAAAATATGTATTTTCTATCTTTATATGCTGAGCTGTTTGAGCAATGAAAGGAGCGTGCATTGTCTGTTAAGCCATTATCTATAGAATTCAGGCTTCACAGAGATGTTGGTTGCTAACAGGGTTATATTCAGCTCCTTGACAGAGCTCTTATGCAGACCTGCAGCAAGGTTTCACATAGACCTAGGGAAAACAGAGGCTGGGGCTAGGCTGCTCTTAAGAAAACAGTTCACAGTTAATTCACTAGGCCGGAAGGCAACACAGCATGAGACAAATTAAAATTCCACAACAGGAAACCAAAAGGAATTGAAAGTTCGAAGCATGGTCACAGGAACAAGGGAGCACAGCAAGTCTGGCAGCCTTATGCTTCATCAGACCATTGGTTCATCTAGCTCAGTATAGCCTAGATTCTTCACTAACTGACAGTGGTTCTCCAGGATTCCAGCGTTAAGTATAATTGTTTAATTTACACTGAAATGGAGAATGCCTATGTGCATTGCTGAAAGGGTTTAACTCAAAGATTCCATTGAAGATAAAGAAAGGCAAGAAGAGCTCTCTGAGCTCTTTGTTGGGTTGATTAACTGTTGTTCTCTGGTAGCTCTGACAAGGTGTTTCGCCCAGCGGCGGAGCTTCATGCTGGCGCGCGTTTTGGGGCGGGGCGTGTGTTTTGGGGCGGGGCGGGCAGCGGCGATGGCGCCCCTGGGATTGCGTCACTCGGGGTGCACCGCCCCCACCACCCCTATCTTCCTACACCCCTCGTTTCACCTTAGATCACATGGGAGGCTTTTGAATTGCAAATTCGCTATCTTGGAAGGGTGATAATGGAGCTCACTCCAAGAGCACACAACCTCAGACTGGAATGGAGGCTGGAATGTGTGTGTGTGTGTGTGTGTGAGAGAGAGAGAGAGAGAGAGAGAGAGAGAGAGAGAGAGAGAGTTTTGATTTCAATCCTGTTTAAAATTATTTCTAAGATGATGCTGAGCCTATAAATATGTTGTGTGGAATTATTTGGATGTGGGTCGTGGCAACTTTTGATTCCAAAAGGAGCCAGTTTTTATGCATCCATTCTTAACCTAAAACCATTCTTAATCTGAGGAGCGCTTTCACTAATGGGGCCTCCAGCAGCCACGCAATTTCCGTTCTCATCCTGGGGCAAAGTTCTCAACCCGAGGTACTACTTCCAGGTTAGCGGAGTTTGCAACCCGAAGCGTCTGCAACCCGAAGCGTTTGTAACCTGAGGTACCACTGTATTAATATCTGCACTATCCAGGAAGGGTTGTCTCCCAGTCCCACATGGAGATAGCAGGGGTTGAAGCTGGGACCTTTTACATGCTACATCCCTACCAGAAAGGGTGGAAAGAAGGGCAAAATAACAATGTAATTAATCGGCTTTGAAAGAATGAGTATCTAGACTACTCTGAGCTTGTTTCCACAATCACCCATAATGAAATAACAAGAACACTTTAATCCTGCAGGTTTATTCAAGGGGAATCCAATTGAGTCAACAGCTCCTGAGTCTTTACTTGCATATCGATTACTGGGGGCTTTTACGAAAGGGATCCCAAAACCTTGTAGCTGTCAATGAGCAGCGATTTTAAAAGTTTATGAGCTAGTATTGAGCAGGGCCTGGAGTCTTAAAAGTCTAAAAGCCAGGCCAGATTGCAACAATGTAAAGAAGAATAAGGTCAGGACCAACACATATAATGCAGATTCTGCCACCGCAACCACCAGTGTTATAGCCTGAAACTACAGTCAATTGCATACCCTTGTGGGGGCTTAGTGATACTGAACTTCATGCCTCTGAAACAGAAAAGGGAATGGGAACAAGGATGAAAAAGGCAGTAGAATTTTCTTTTGACACCGGCTTTCAAATCCTCTAATCTGGCCCTAACCATTCCATATGTAAATCACAGATTCTCCTTGTCAGTTTAAATCATGTTGAAAACATTTGTGTGGGTGGGTGGTTGCAAATGTCAAATAAGTATGCCTTCCCCCATCTGTTTGCACAAGCACATTTCATGATCTGAATCACTTGAACAGCAGATAATTTATGAAAGACAATTTGTAAATAAAAATAGCTTTATTGTTGCAGATTTCCAGCAATGTCTCCCTATGCAAATATTTATATCTAGGATATGATTTAAATCCCCTCAAGAGGATGGATGATCAGAACCAGAGAAAATTGCTATAGGCAAAGGAAGAGTTATCAGAATATGGAGAATTCAGCATTTAGCAGAAGGCTAAAGCAGTGCCTCTATTCATCTAGGCTGTGCTTCATGCTGTCTGGTGACATGCATTATTTATTTTCCCCAATTGCAGCAATATAATGTTTTTATGGCATGTTATAGTTCAGAACCTGTATACTATTCTCCCCATTGCAAAAAATAATTGCAACTCAAGGTGTTATTTCTTCTAATGTCTTCAGAACACAGCCACACTGCTTTCTAGGGGAGTTAATACATGTCAGTTTTATATTGTTCTTCTTTCCTTGTTCCTTGAAATGTATCAGGTAGCTATCCCCCTGAGTGCCGAAGGAAGGTAAACCATGGCTCACCTCCAGTTAATCACATTCTTGGGCATTAAAGCAAAACAAACAAACAAACAAAAATTTAAACTCTTTTATGCCAGGTCTACTGCAGAACGCAGTAGAAAAGACAGCACATTTTGCTGTCAATTTTTCAGTCACCAATATTTCAAATCATTTTTCAGGCTGCCCCGAATGCATCTTCATACCTTGAAAGATAGATTGAGAAACTGATTTCTGAAATGTCATTTTATCTCCTTTAAAACTACCAGCAGGGGTAACTCAGGCAGCAGATTATAACCACTAAAAGGCAGCAACTCTTTCATTGTTTGGTTTATTATTTTACCACTTAATGATTTTTTAGTCACAGGAAATTAAATGTCTTTGACCATCTCTAGGTCTTTGTTGCATCTCTTTATCAGGAGACAGATTCTATACCACTGAATCAAAGATATTGAAAGCAACCCAGCTACAGCAAAAGTCAAAATTTAGTGAATTTTCCAAATTTACAGAGCAAAATGCAAACACTAGTTGCTTGTCAAGCTTCAATTCAAAATTTGAATGAATTAAACTTCTTAGCACATCTTGGGGTTTTTTTATTTCACAAGCTTCAAATCCAAACGCTTTCTGTTTATTTATTCTCTGTACCACTCTTCAAACAAATACATATATCAAAGAAAACATAAAATGAAAATATGCAGTTAACAAATGTAATTAACCCCCTGTCCCAATATATTCAACAGTACAACATTAGTACAGTGGGACCTTGTCTTACGAATTTAATCCGTTCGATTAAATTGCACACTCGTAGGTCGAAAACTACGTAAGTCGAGTTTCCCATAGAAAACGCGGTTTCCCATAGGAATGCATTGGAAACAGAAAAATTTGTAAGTCGAGGAAACCGCATCTAGCTGCGAATGGGTTTTCCGTTCGGATGTCGGAAAAATCGTAAGCACGTGGCCACTGTATCTGCTCGTAACTTGAAAATGTTGGATGTTGAATAGCTCGTAAGTCGAGGTCCCACTGTAGAAACAAATCACACTACCATATCACAGAATAATAGAATTGTAGAGTTGGAAGAGACCCCGTGGGTCATTAGTGCAACCCCCTGCAATGCAGGAATCTCAACTAAAGCATCCATAACAGATGGCCATCCAAGCTCAGATTGAAAGCCTACAAGGAAGGAGAGTCCACCAGCTTCCACTGTCAAAGACCTCTTAACGTCAGAAAGTTCTTCTTGGTGTTTAGTTGGAATCTCCTTTCTTGTAACTTGAAGCCAATGGTTCTGGCCAAAGATCTCTTGGAGACCCAAAGACCAGGTGTCAGGAGTATGGGCAGGAGTCAGGTTCTGGGGCCTGTAGTGCTTTGCAGGACTGGGACCTGCCTCAGCTTGTGCTGAAGAAGCAAGGAGTGGCCACTCAGGTGAGGCCTCAGCTTGTGCTGGAGAGACAAGGAGTGACCACTCAGGTGAGACCACTTGGTGGTGGCAGGAGCTGGGAGGAATAAAAGCTCAGCATTTCCCTTCAGCTCTTTGCCACAGCAACGCTATCCCTGCCTGGTTGCCTCTGGCCTCTTGCTCCTTGGACCATAGCTGCCAAGTTTTCCCTTTTCTCGCGAGGAAGCCTATTCAGCGTAAGGGAAAATCCCTTAAAAAAAGGGATAACTTGGCAGCTATGCTTGGACCCTTGCCTTGCCAACACCTTGCTCCTTAGACCCTCGCCTTTGCCGACGCCTTGATCCTCGACCCTTGGACCTCTGCCTTGCCGACACCTTGCTCCCTGGACCCTCGCCTTTGCCGACGCCTTGATCCTCGACCCTTGGACCTCTGCCTTGCCGACACCTTGATCCTCAACCCTTGGACCTTTGTTTTGCCGACGCCTTGCTCCTTGACTCCCAGACCTTCGCCTCTGCCTTGCTCCTTGACCCTGCGACTGCCTGCTGCTGGACCCTCAACCCTGCACCTGTTCCTGCTTCTACACCACCATCTTGCCCTGGTCCTGACGTCCTCAGCCAGGGCTTCAATCGCCCGCCGACCAGACCGTGACAGTTTGCTGTGGCCAAACCTCATCCCGGCCAGGGTGCAAGATGAACGGAGCCCGGCCTATGGACCTCACCACTGTGCTGCAGAGCCTCCACACACAGGTGCCAGAGGCGCTTCCTTGATTGGACTCGCCATGCCAAAACGAAAGAAGAAGTGAAAATGTTCAGAATGCTCCTTGCTCTGCAACAGTAGAACAGGTCAGCTGTTGTCCTGGCACTCATGCACAAACATCTGTTGTGAAAACAGCAACGCAAAGAAAACAATATCCTCCTAACATTAAGAAGAACCGCTCCACAGTTTGCCCGCACACTACAGAAGCACCAGGAGACATAAGACCAGGGGGTGCAACTGCATCCAAACTAAATGATCAAACCTCCATATCCAGTGGTGGTGAAGAGGAAGATAAGGCTGGCAGCAGTAACAGAATTGAAAGCATATCGTGGAGTCCAGCAGACAAAAATCAACCTTCCAAAAATCAAGAAAAGCTAGCAGGAAAGGACAGTATGACAAATGTGTATCGAAGGCTCGAGTAAAGCATCACGAAGCTCTCTCTAAAAAAAACCAGATGTTGAACCTTTACAACAGAACTCCTACAAACATGTTAAGCTGAATTGTCGAAAGATAATAGAAAGAACAGTGGCGGAGCCTGTAATTCTTTCTCTTGATTATATCAAGATAAACCTGGGAAAGGACGCTAGGGGTATTCATTTAATGACAACTGAAATTACCAAGTGGACATATGGATTTGTACGCAACAACCTTGTATCTTTTCTGCGAACTACAGCTGCTGCCTATCCAAAGCTGGACTACAAGTACCAAGGACCTTTCACCATCCTGCAGCAGGTCAACCCGGTCGCCTACAAGTTGGAGCTTCCCCCCTCTCTGAAGATCCACCCCGTGTTCCACGTATCCCTGCTGAAACCTTGCCACACGGACCACTTTCTGGGCCGCATTACCACACCACCACCACCGGTCCAGGTCGACGGCCATGAGGAGTTTGAGGTTGCCCAGGTCCTGGACTCGAGGTGGCTCCATGGGAAGCTCCAATACCTAATTGACTGGGTGGGCTACGAGCCGGAGGAGCGATCTTGGGAACCAGCTGACTTCGTGCACGCACCTGCCAAGGTTCGGGCCTTCCATTGGAAGTTCCCAGATAAGCCTGGGCCATGACTGGGGGTGGAACCCCATTTCCCTATGGGGGGGGAGTACTGTCAGGAGTATGAGCAGGAGTCAGGCTCTGGGGCCTGTAGTGCTTTGCAGGACTGGGGCCTGCCTCAGCTTGTGCTGGAGAAGCAAGGAGTGGCCACTCAGGTGAGGCCTCAGCTTGTGCTGGAGAGACAAGGAGTGGCCACTCAGGTGAGACCACTTGATATCTCACTGCACCTGGTGACAGGAGCTGGGAGGGATAAAAGCTCAGCATTTCCCTTCAGCTCTTTGCCACAGCAACGCTATCCCTGCCTGGTTGCCTCTGGCCTCTTCCTCCTTGGACCCTTGCCTTGCCGACGCCTTGCTCTTTGGACCCTCGCCTTTGCCAACGCCTTGATCCTCAACCCTTGGACCTTTGCCTTGCCGACGCCTTGCTCCTTGACTCCCAGACCTTTGCCTCTGCCTTGCTACTTGACCCTGCGACTGCCTGCTGCTGGACCCTCAACCCTGCACCTGTTCCTGCTTCTACACCACCATCTTGCCCTGGTCCTGACATCCTCAGCCAGGGCTTCAACCGCCCGCCGACCGGACCATGACACCAGGAAAGGCGAATTCTAGCTATCAAGTGTCAGATACAAATTACTATTCAATGTCAGCTGTTAAGTGTCATTAGATACTACATATAATTGCAAGCTATCTATCACATGCTATAAGATGAAACAGACCATCACATATCAAATATCTGCTGGTGTTCCTATGCAATGTGCAGCAGCAAGAGAATATTGGGAGTGTTTTAGGACAAACTTGCTACCCTGTTTCTCATATTTTAAGACATACCCATAAAATAAGCCATAGCAGGATTTTTAAGCATTCGAGGAATATAAGCCATACCCCGAAAATAAGACATAGTGATAGGTGCAGCAGCAATGCCGGCCGTGGCAGGAGGAGGAGGAAAAAAATAAGACATCCCTTGAAAATAAGCCATAGTGTGTTTTTTTGAGGAAAAAATAAATATAAGACATGTCTTATAATATGAGAAACACGGTACTTTGCGGGAGGGGGGTGGACAGAAGGAGAGTTCTATTCACAAAAGGTATCTTTCCTTGACCAGTAGAAGTCTATCCATGAACACCAGTCTTTTTCAGAAGATTATTCTCTCACAGGGGAAAAACACTGGATATCTAAGCAACTGTCAAATTGCACCCGGCCATTGGAAGGCTTTGTGTGAACTAAGCAGGCACAGCAGAGCAAGTCTCGGGAATCTTTAAAGCATGTAAAAGTTCTTTGACAGACATGTATCATTGTAATATATACCACTGAATATAGCTTTCAGTTAATACTAGTGACAGTTGACATTGCATGTCAACTGTTATATACTACCAGATATCAAACTTTATACAATGAGAACCAAACCTCAGCCCTTCTTCAAAACTTGAACTTATTCAAATTCTGCAATGCTGTTCTCCAACCAGTGTTTACAAAAATGCATACATTGGGGAAACGTGTGCATAAAAATGAATATATCAGTAGAGGAAAATACAAATGGGCATAATATTAGGAGAAATTGCTTGCAAAAATGTGTGCATTGCTCTAAACTGCATACAAAAATGTGTTGCTTAGGAGAAATATTTCATGAGGTTTTTTGGGGGGGGGCAGAAATGTGTAGTACTAAATTAAAACTGGGGGGGGGGGAGAGAGAGAATCCGAGCAAACAAATTTTTTCAGAACCTTCCATTCCTAGTATTGGCTTGAAATTTCTTTTACATTGTAATTTTGGTGCTCAAAAGAACGAGCTGCACAGAATCGCTGACTACAGCCTGACCCTGCTTCTGTATTCACACAGAGAAGGTTTCCCTACCTGCCACCCTCATGTCATTACGGCATGCCTAAACTGGCATATGGCATGGGAGCTGAGTTTATAGCTGACTTTCCTCCTCGACAGCTACCTCCTGGCTCTTCTCTTCAAATCTGGTCATCTGATCATCCCTTCGCCCTGTGTGAATGTACCAAACCATATGGCCCATAATTAACAATTCAAATCTATAGCTGCTCCATTAAAATAAAGGACCGAACTTTTATGCAAACTTTTCAGTTCAGACAAAAATCTTCACTTTGAAAGGTTTAATAACTACACATTGTATGTGGGATAACTATGTATCCCACATACAATGTAAATCTACATTGTACAGTAGTTCCTCCTTAATACAGCCAAATTACTTAGATTACCAAGAGGCAATAAACCCAACTGCACAGTTACAACAACTTGGCCATCTGAGACAGAAAAGGAGATACAAAGTTAAGAAGCTTAATGTAGGCACTTCCATTTTTATTTTACTTTTTTTAAAAAAAAAAAGTTTAAAATGAAAAGCTCAAACATCATATATTTATCTGGGGAACCAACACTCCCCGTTTGTATTATGGATGTGTAACAGTAATATTAAACTTAGAAAGATACTTTGTGTGGTGGAACAGTGTTAAGGTTTTAGATAATATTGCTTTGTAGTATAACAAACTCTGCATTTCAAAGCGGAGTCTTGGTCTGCCACTGGCAAAACAGTGATCAAACACATCCCAGTTTTGATCTATGTTAGTTGTACAGGATTACATTTTTGGACATAGTATATAGGATATCTGTGGAAGAAGCTTTGGGAGTAGCACCTTGACTGTTTCCCACTTTGTATTTTAGCTTGTTACACTGTCCCAAAGACCCAAGTGTGCATCCTTTAAAGTTTATAGATTAATGATGTTGAAACCTCCCCTCCCTCTCCTCTAATGTGTGGCACACCTATCTAATTATTTTGCAATGGTTGGGCATGACCCAGCCAAAGTAAATTACGCTCTAGGCCCCATATATTTTAATGGAAGAATAAGGCACCTGTTTAAATGTTCTCCTATTAAAATCAAGGGTGCCTCCGCTAAAGCATATTTTTAATGTCATTAATTTAAAGGGGAAACAGAGGGACAATGTGTCCCAAAAGGTTAAGAGTAATCTCACTTCATTTTTTATTTTTATTTTTGGTCAATTCCCTTCATCAAGAGATTTCAGGACAGTGTACAACTAATTTGCACACTACTTACTGTTTAAAACAAGTATAAAAAGGTAAATGGACCCTGATAGTTCAGTCCAGTCATGGACGACTTTGGGGTTGTGTAGCGCTCATCTCGCTTTACTGGCCAAGGTAGCCAGTGTTTGTCCGCAGACAGTTTTTCCGGGTCATGTGGCCAGCATGACTAGGCCGCTTCTGTCAAACCAGAGCAGCGCACGGAAATGCCGTTTACCTTCCCACCGGAGCAGTACCTATTTATCTACTTGTACTTTGACGTGCTTTCAAACTGCTAGGTTGGCAGGAGCTGGGACCGAGCAACGGGAGCTCACCCCATCGCGGGAATTCGAACCGCCGAACTTCTGATTGGCAAGCCCTAGGCTCTGTGGTTTAGACCACAGCACCACCCGCGTCCCTCTTAAAACCAGTATATAAACCAGTAAATAATCCTAATCCTAATAAAATATAAATAGACAAAAAGTAATTAAAACCTGAATGACTACAATCAGGGCTGGCTCTAATGTTAGACAGAGTGAGGCAGATGCCTTAGGCAACAGATACAGGGACTTGGATCCAGGACATTTATGGCTCTGGGGCTGCAAAGATTTCTGCATGGGATTTTGTAAATTTACAGTTTAGAAGAAGAGGAGGATGGAATTCAATGGGGAGGAATTGGTTTAGAAGATTACTAGTTGTGATCACATTCACCTCATATTTCATTTTATTGTATATTTTGTAAAGAAATTGTCCAACTGGAAATGGTGTGTTTGTTTTCACCATTTCTCAGATAAACACTCTGTTTATTGTTAACCGGGGTAATTGGCCAGTGAAACCCATGCTTAAAGAGTCTGAAGACCTACTCAGTCCCTCCGCCTACACAGTGCAGTTAGCACAGTAAGCCTGTGACAAACCCTTTTACAAAGTCAGTTTTATGTTTAACTTCTGCATCAACCGAAATGACAGTGCACAAATTTCACCCTGTTTTAAAGGCATCATTATGTGCACATGTTTGTCAAAAGCAAAAGAAAACACAGCCTCGGAGCTTGGAAGCATGTGAAATTACTGTTTTGAGCGATACACTGAAACCCAACTTCATTAAACACTGACTGCTGCTGTGACTACTGGGGAGTGAGACTTGAATGGATTCATAATAAAAGCAATTTTATGTGGATGTGAAGAAAACTGGGAATTATTAAGTGAACAGTAATGAACACCTTGCCATCGGAAGATGGATGATAAGAAACTGTAGTCAATACCCCATTAGCAAGTCCATTATAACCTTGGAATAGAAACATACTTTATTGTAGAAGGCTAACACAATTGTAAGTGAACTTTAACAGCTGAATAAATGTGTGTGGTAATGTATGGTTACAGGAGTTAAATGAGTCTCACCCTTATTCCTGCTGCAAACAAAAAAAAATAGTTAAGTCATTATCGGGCACATTATCAAACCCTTCATTACTGCAACTTGTACAGTTGTAGTTAATGTCATGTTGGCGCTTCCATTACAAATTCTCGTTTTTAAGTTGCTCAGTAGAAATTCTGCATTTTGCAGTTCATCTCTAGAACATGGTTAAAAATGATTTCCAGTAATCAATGTTTTTTTCTTTTCCCCAGAACAATGTCATAGTAAATTGAAAATAGTAGCTACTGGGCCACACATGGCTCTTGGACCTTAATTGACTCAATAGGAACATAAGAATTGCCTATGCTGGGTCAGACTAATGCTGCAATCCTATACACATTTAACTAGGAGTAAGCCCCACTGAACACAGTGGGGCTTGTTTCTGAGTAAGCATGCGGCATTTTCCACTGTAAGATATGATCTAGTTCATCAGCTTTCTTCCATCATCACTGGCCAACCACATGCACTTAGGAAGCTCATAAACAAAGCAAAACAGAGATTGGCATATCTTGCTACTTTCTCCCAAACTCTAATAATCAGAGGGATAATGTGTCTGAGCACAGAGGTCACATAGCTGTCACTTGATATGACTCTGTGCTATGAATTTGTCTAACCTTTTAAAAGCCGCTGGAGCCAAAGGCTATTACCGCCTCTTGTGGTTATTAATTCCAAATGTTATGTTACATGATAGCACTTTATTGTGTGAGTCATGAACTTGCTACCAACTAATGTCATTGACTATAGTGTTACAGGCTAGAAGCATTTCTCTCTATTTCATCATTCCACAGCCACTAATTAGCCATCCTATTGGCTATAGCATTTCATTCATTCATTCCATAAAATTTATATACCACGTGATTGCGAAAAAAGGCTCAAAGTGGTTTACAAAAAAGATAAAACAAGAAAGGTATTGCTAAAAATTTACAGCCATAATTTAAAACATACTGAAAGTTAAATCCACAATAGAACAGACTAAAAGAAGTTAAAACTCATGCATACTTTCTAAACATCTGGGTAGGCCTGTCTAAATAAGAATGTCTTCAGCAGGTTCTGAAAATAATAGTTTGCACGCAAGAGGTCTGATCTACACTTCTTTTTGAATGAGGAGAGTTGAACAATGCCGTCACCAGGGGTGGACTTTGGTAATACAGTGCCCTGAGCATGGACAAAAGTTGGTGCCCTCCCCAATCTCACCTTCCATTCTGTTCATGTTTTCAAAATGTGCCATGTCATAGTCTTGTGGCCCCTTGGCTCAGCACACTGGGGGGGGGGAGGAACTGTCCCCATATCCAGTGTTGAAATCACAAAAGGCAAATTGCACACACTTTTTGAAATTCAGGGCTGGCACTGTCTGGGGATATGACTAAATTTATGTAGCACCTTTAATTGGCTCCACAGGGAAGACATAATTAGCACCTTTTTCAAATGTAAATAATAATAAAAATCAATTAGTAACACTTAACTTGGAGATTTACTAGTAACTAGAAATATTTGTAAATCCTTATTCAAGTGCTATAGGTCCCAAAATCTTGAAAGTGACACCACTGCTACCAGTCAACCATTTTCCATGGAAATAAGAGTCTCATAGTCATCAAAAAAGTAGCCATGATGCCTATGTACTGCCTCCACTGCCAGAGGCAACATATCTCTGAATACCAGTTTCTGACAAGCACAAAGAAGAGAATGCTGCTTCACTGAACACCTGCTTGCAAGCTTGCCTTGGGCATCTGCCTGGCCATTGTGAAAACAGGGTGGTGCATTTGTTGGGCCTTCGACCTGATCCCAAAGGACTCTTCTTGAAACATATCTTAAAAATGGATTTAAAAAAAATCTATCAGAGTTTTAGAAGGGTGGCTTAGCAGCAATGATAGTGCAGTGAAGCCCCATCAATAGTCCTGTCCTCCATAAATTAGTCTAGACATTTTAAAGCTACCTAAGACATATTCACATCTTCTGGCTTGTAATTCTGTAAATTAATTATGTGTTGTGTAAAAAAAGCATCTTCTTTTTTCTGTGTCCTGCCAAAACTAGTGTCACAGTCAGTTTGACTGGCTGATCCCGAGTTCTATGAGAGGGTGCTGTGAAATAATAACACACACAAAAGCAGAAAGTCCTTTAGCTTCCCTGAGCTCCTTGTATGAGGATCTGGACAGAAGTATGATAAAAAAATAGTGTGAAAAATTAGACTATATTCTGTTTTGACACTACAGCATAATTCATAACACAAATAGAAAAGATTGCAATCAGACCACTCAAGATGGGAGTAAGAAGCTGGTAGCGCTTTCTGAAAAAATTGTGGTTGCAAGGGAACAAGGTTTTTCAATTATAAATTTCATAATCCAAAATGTGTTTTTTTTCCATTTCAAAAGTGGTAGGATATTTATAAGTGCATAGCTATTTGCCACCTCTTCAGAACACAGCTTTTCAGAATGAAAGGTTTAAACAGCTGCACAATTTAAGCCAAGTCTATAGCTTAATACAGTAGGTATAGCTATTGATTTATTTTTCATTTCCGTGAGACTTTCATGTCCCATACACACTTCCCCATTTAACTCAATGTGACTCGTTTCTTTGGTTAATAAACTAAACTAAAAGTGAAAAACTAACACACTGCTGCACCAGTTCTTCCCCATTAAACTCCCCTGGGACGAGGGTACCTCCACCATAGTGGAACCCCTGCTGTGCCTGGACAAGGGGAGAGGGATCGTGTCCAGTTCTAGGGCTGGCAAGAACAGAGAGCCCCCAAAAGGGTGGGGCACTAGTGGATACAAAGCTCTGCAGATCTCCCCAAGGACTCTTATTATTTGTCTGCTTGACTATGCTAACCTGTAGCTGGTGTAGCAAAAGAAATGGGGATACTCCCACCTTCTGCCCTTGCTGGTAGAGGCTAGCAAGTGACTCAGACATGTGCAAATGATAGCTTCATGAACAGGAGTTGCTGAGGTTACAGGGCCAAGGGAAACTAAGCAGGTCATGTGCAGGCATCCCCCCCTCCTCCTCTCTGGTGTTTTCAACAATGTGCAAATGTGACCTGAACACACAGCAAGGGGAAATGGCCTCACTGCATTTCAAGACACTAATGTGTACTGTACATGGTTATAGTGACTGTTCTGGTGTTAATTGCTTTATTCTCTTCACAGTGATGGGTGATTGAATGAAACTGATTAAAGAGAAGAAAATAAAGCAAATGAACACGAGAGAGAGAGAGAGAGAGAGAGAGAGAGAGAGAGAGAGAGAGAGAGAGAGAGAGAGAAGCTCTCTAGAACTCATACAGTGGTACCTCGGTTTACAAACACAATTGGTTTCGGAAGTCTGTACTTAACCTGAAGCAAACTTAACCTGAAGCAAACTTTCCCATTGAAAGTAATGGAAAGTGGATTAATCCGTTCCAGATAGGTCCACGGAGTACTTAAACTGAAAAGACTCAAACAGAGGCGTACTTAAACCAAGGTATGACTGTACTGTATTACGGTAGCTTTTCTCCATTGTGTGTGTGATACCTATTTGTGTGTCGAGGCTTACCAGAAATTACCTTAAATAACTCACAACTGACACCAGAATTATGGTTTGGTTTTTGGCAATTAATTTAGGCCACAACTTTATTTAATTACACCAATTTTAATCTGAGTGTTGGCTTAGGCTTTTGGTTATCCACTCGTCCTTCCTTAAGAAGGACTATCACCATCTGTCCACTGAGGACAGGACTCAACTCATCTGTCCACTTGGGACAGGACTCAATCATCTGTCCCCTTCGGACAGGACTCACCTCATCTGCCCACATGGGGCAGGACTCACTTCAGCTGTCACCATGGGACAGGACTCACCACTGTCCGCTTGGACAGTACCTGCTCCGACTTCCTGAAGGGAAGTCAAGTGAACATACCTGGGAGAGGAGGTGGCTGAGCCCAGACATTCCCTCCTCTCTTTCACCAAGAATGTTCCCCAAGGCTCTTACTCTTATAATTGGGCCCACCATCCCCGCCAATGGCGGGATGGTAAGGACAAGAGCGTAAGCCCCGAGATTCCTTTAACGGAATACTTCTATATGGAGCAAACGGTGGGGGGGGTAGGCATCTGGATGCCACACCCCTCTTCCAACCGATTAACCAACCAAAAGCCTAACCACCAACCTAACAAGTTGTGACAATTTGCTAGCGCAGTAGGCGAAAACCAAGAGGCAAAGCCAATCAGCCAATTGGAAAAATTCCTACTGGCCCCTGAATACAGGCGGCCCCGAGGGCAATAGCAATGTTGTGCTAACCTGCAAGAAAAAAGGGCGGGTGGGAGGGGATTCAAACGCCAAGGCAAAAAGTGATTGCAAAATGGAGGGCAAGACCTTTAAAGGGAGACCCTTCAACCAATTAAAACTCTTAGATTTGCAAACCCACGCCCCCATTACTCAGCATGACCTGTGGCCTGTACAAGAACCCAAACCCTATATTAAATTTCCTAGCAGCCCTTCCACAATCCGCTTTATATTGTATGATATAAAACGCTTTATAGAACAAGTAGCACAAAATTTAGGAAATGCCATAAAAGCAAGTGAATTACAGCAGCATGGCTTATATGGTTACTTGAAAGTAATTCCCACTGTTTTCAACATACTCCCAAGTAAATGTGTCTAGGTGTGTGCTGTGAAACTGTTCTTTAACATTTGATCCTTTTATTGATCTGAGAATATTGAAAAATGCAGCACTACTGCAGCTATACAGAATGGGATTAGGAAGGTCTATTGCATATCGCAGGTGAAAGCACATTCAGTGTAGCACTATTCAGGTGTCCACCCTCAGATTACAACCCCATGATTGCATACTGTATATGTTTAAGGAAAGATGATTGGGAATAAAAGCATTGAGTGTGGCTGGGAGTGACCACAAGGATTGAGAAGTGTTACCTCCCTATTGCTCTCAGGAAATCCCATAGCTCTGAACTGAAGCTCCCCCATCTTCAAAGGCAGGAAAAACACAGGGGTAGTGGCTGATTATTAAAGGACTAGCTCTGAGTTGAAAGCACTTACTTGTTTGTTATGGCATCTTAGTACAAATCAATATTGTACTAATGAACACATTAAGTCCCATCTGCTATTTCAACTTGGATTCCCTCCTCTAGGTAGATGAGAAATCAAGTAGATTGGTGTTTATTTTACATACACACATATTAGGAGGGGGAGGAGGAGGTTTGGTTTGTTTGGCCCATTTATTTATTTTTTACAGCAGATTGACCTGACATGATGCTCCTGAACTTGCTTGTGGATCAGAACACAACTCCCATCCAGATTATACCCTTCCAGTTTTGCAATGCATTTTCAGCGTGCAAAAGGTTAGCTCAAAAATACCATCACATCTTACATAATGCAAATTTTACTGGTGAAAGCATTGACAAGTGCATTTTACATAAGAAGTACACACAAAATTTGTACAAAAGGTGCATGATGGGATGGGACAGAACTGATATGGATTGAAAAGCAATGTCGCATAACAGATGGAGCTGGGTGGAATGCATGTATATTGAGTACCAGTGACCCAAACTGGATGGAATCAGCTGTTCAGCCTGCCCCTGCACATCATTTACATTCAATAATTTAACAGAACCTATAATCAACCCTATGTTGGATCTGCTTAAGCCTGTGTCTCTGAAAGGCATTTAATTACTTATATTCCGCAGTACAGCCGCCATGCAGCATCTCGGGTTCTATTAAACTTTACTTTGCCAGACAAGAAAATGTGAAAGGGGACAGTCCAGATCAATGCTGTTATCTGGGAGGCATTGCTGAAATAGATTTTAAATCCTTTGATTCAATTGCCTGCTTAGTTTGTGATTAGAGGAGGACTATCTTTTTGACTAATTGAAGGCTTTTAACTTGGCAGTCTTTGTAAAACTGGAGCATCTATCTATAATGCATATACTAAAAAGATAGTATGTAAGCACTGGTAACTTAATGAAGTTTCAAGGAGAGAAATATATACATACAGTGGTACCTCTACTTACGAATAACTCTACTTACGAATGTTTCTACTTACGAATGGAGCTCCGTCCGCCATCTTGGATGCGGTTTAGGTAGGATTTTTTCTACTTACGAATTTTTAGATAGGGTTGCTTCTACTTACGAATTTTATCTTCCAATGCATTCCTATGGGATTCGACTTACACATTTTTCGACTTGCGAATGTGCGTTCGGAACGCATTAAATTTGTAAGTAGAGGTACCACTGTATAGATCTGAACACTTCTAAAAACTGAACTGTATGATGGAATGGAGGGTTAAGACATTTGACTAAAATTGTGGGAATGATTCTCATCTTTGATAGCTATTTCTGGTTTCTCTTTTTATATATATATATAAAAAATAGATATAAGAAAGTTGAAGTATATTCCACATCACCCATATGTTTATATGTGGCCCATACCTTACCTATAGTCAACATATGGGCACTGCTAAAACTAATATTCTAGAAATTACTCAGGGAAATAGGTTACTCATAAATCCATTCCCATTTGCCTGTCATCAATATTTTCCCTTTTTGTCTAGTTCTTTTGATCAGAGCACTGGGTGACACACTGATATGCTTCTGTTGAAATAGCTAAATACAATTACTGTACTCTGTGGGATAACCAGCTTCATATAGCCAACATGGTTAAGTCTAATTAATGCATGAAGGGGTTAACACCATAGAGTAAGCTGTCCCGCCAGGCTTAGCTAGGGCACTTCCCTTCACCTTGGGAGGAAGCTAATCAAGCCTATTATTCAACCTCCGGTCTACCAAGCAGGGCCGTCCTTCCCATTGGGCTGACTGGCGCAGTGTGCCAGGGCACCCACCCAGCAAGAGGCGCATCAAGGAAACACATGGAGCCGCTCGCACCTCCGCCTCGTCCGCTTCGCTCCTTTTCTGGCAGCGGTGACTGAAGCAAGGCGGCAGCAGTGGCAGCGGAATTGCCTCCACCGAGGGGCAGCAGGGAAGAGGAACAGGGCTACCTTAAGCCCACATTCCTTCAAGTGCATGGAAATGAGGTGCCGCAGAACATTGTGGGGCAGCGCTGTCTGTGCTCGCTGTGACTTGAAGGAGTGTGGGCAGGCGCTGCCCCACAATGCTCTGTAGGCAAGCTTTCTGTCGGGGCGGCAGCTAGCGCTCCCTGGACTGGGAGCACAGCTGGCAGCATCCCTGCCTGTCACGCCCTCTGGCTGCCCGCTGCACCTGGCCCTGCCCGGTGGAGCATGAAGGGCGCCGGAGGGATCATCACGCCATGGTGCCCGATACACTTAAGTTGGCCCTGCTACCAAGGAAGCTAGATATGTGAGGAGGTCTGAGCTGGTTGCTCCAATAATACCAACAATTTAGGAACTTTGACCACTTTAAAACTAAACTAAGTTTTACTGGCTGTGCAACCTTTCTGACTGATGTATGAACCTGACCTTTTGAGAGTTTGTAAGTAAACAAATTTTTAACTAACCAAATCCTATGCTGGGAGAGTGCAAAGTTTTGGAACTTACAAGGGCATATTTTTAAAGTCCAACAGCCTATATTTCCACACTTTACTTTGCTGCATGTTTTGTGATGATTTTAAATCTCTGCTGGGGTTCTTTCACCAAAGAGTACTTGCCCCAAACCTGGACCTTGGTATCAAAAAAGTCTCCTTTTAATATACCTATTTTTAACTTGCCACCAACATACTCCAATATCCTTTTCCAAACTGCTGCTTTTCCCAAGGCAGCCAATTTCATGCATAATGTTTGTCTCAGAAATGCAACCTCACATTTAGCTATTTTCTAATACATTATACTCAGGACCTTTTTGACTTTTCTGCAGTCAAACCATGCACACTTTCTTACTTATTTGTCTCATCTCCTTTGAGTTACCTGCAGATTTTCTTAGTGAAGGTTTCCTATCATCATTATAAACATCCTTCTTCTTCCTCTTCTTTTTAAAAAAGCCTAATGTTGAATCACAAAAAAATTCCCATAAGACAGCCTTTTAAATCATTACCACTCATGGATGTTTCTCTATCGACAGCCAGCAGCT
Organism: Zootoca vivipara; assembly: GCF_965207765.1. NCBI lineage: Eukaryota > Metazoa > Chordata > Lepidosauria > Squamata > Lacertidae > Zootoca > Zootoca vivipara. The sequence goes on from NC_142583.1 coordinate 33,439,333, forward strand.
TCAGACTTCTGAAATCATTTTGGGAGCTAATGTTCCGTATTGGAAACGTGCAGGCTGCTGGAATAGACACTCCTATCCATTGTCTGTGGCATAAAAAGACATCTGTTCTCAGACATGACATAGCATGGAAGGAAAACCATTTCACAAAAATGTCTTCATGATCAATAGATCCAGTCTTTCAAATGAACTGGCGCCAGCTTCAACACCTGGCATTAGTTGAAGGGCCATAGCTCAGTGATAGAGCATCTGTGTGTGTACAGAACCTAGAAAGCCACTCCCACTTGGTAGACAATAATGAGATCGATGGACTTGATATAAGGCAGCTTCCTGTGTCCTGTGATCCGGTGTTCTGCCACACAGTTCAGGAATCACCTGGTGGCTGGGTCTAAATACCACTGTTTTCCCAATGAGGAATTCTAGGGCATGAAATGGTGGCTGCCACCTCTGAGGCCTACCAATAGAGGAGAGAACCCTATCAGAAGGCTCACTGCTAAGGAAACCTCAGATCTGGAGCCAACTCTGAAAAAATATATATTCAGAAGCCCTTTACTTTAATCTAGCCCAGAATTGGGGAACCTTTTTCAGCCTGAGGGACCTGTTCCCTACTAGCGGCCAAATACCAGTGGTGGGCAGACCCAACATGACATACCTTCTAAAACATCAAAGTGAAAAACCGGGATGTGTGTCTCCCGGGGCTGCGCTTCCACACGGGTCACGTGGCATGTGTGAGGTCACAGCTCCCAAAGATGTACTTTTTTGGGCCCGTGCTCCCCCAGTGCCTAAAAGGTATGTTTGGGGCCCTGCAGGAGAAGGCCCACAAAAAGTGCTTTTGGGGGGGGGGAGATTGCAATGCAAGATCTTGGCACCCAAAAATGCATGTTGTGCACACACAAAAACAGTGTCACAATTTTATCAGGACAGTTGAGGGGTATGACTGTTAGGGTTAGAAGCAATTGAGTTGCATCAGCAGAAGCTGGCTGAGGGACTTACACATAGAGTCATACCAAGACTTAAACAAATGCTTGGTTTAATGGAGAAAGTAAAAATAACAAAAATTAAATTAGGCTTACACAAAACACCCACACAACCAAACCACCCACCAAGAGCACACTGGGAAATTGCCCAGCACAGAGGCAACACACAACACCCCTGATATACCCTGCATCATCAGCTTCACAGCAACACCTGTCGAGCTGCTCCACAGCTGCAGAACTCCAATCACTAGATCTTTCCTGACTCTTAAAGGCACAGTGAAACAATAATGACACTTTTACACAATCATTCAACAATGACATGAGTAGAGCCACAAATGTTAGTTGTACCTTTGTACAGTAGGCTTCATTCTGCCCATAAATATCTCTCTCTATCTTGTTTCTACTCACACTCAAATGTCCCTATCTATGCAGCAAGAGGCGTTATCAGAGCTCGAGGATGCTCTCATCGAGGATGCCAGGCGAAAAACACTCAAGGAGGTTGCAAAACAGGACTGATGAGGGGCATGACCTGAGATGGGGGGGGGGGGGTTAGCTGGGGATGGGATGTGGTTTTGGGAGAGTCCCAAGAATTAGTCAGAGGGGCTACAAAGCCTGAAGTATAGTTCCCTGGTATAGTTCTATCAAGGGGTGCCTTTACCTGGGGGTGCAAGGGTTGTGGGGCACCCAATTCTGAGGGGCGCCAGGTGCCTGCTGCTGAAACCGCCTAAGCTCTTAACTATATACCTGTTATGAAATAATAAATAATTTTGATCAAGCTAGAAAAACAAAATACATATATACCTAGGTATTACCGAAATGTATACCTACTGTTTCACTAAAGGACTTTCGACTTTGTGTGCTCATTTACCAAAATTCACAACAGCAGCGCTTGTCAGACTCAACAACAGCGCATGTCATTCTCAATGGTGCCGTATACGCGAAATTAACTCTTTCATCAAAATATTATGTTACGTATTGTATTAAGCTGCTATGCGGCAGCGGGGTCAGCGGCACCTTTGTGTGGTAGTGTTGTATACTTAAGTATAAGTGTACTGTAAATAAATGGGCAAATAAAAAAGTTTGTTTTTTTTCCTCCCTTCTTTTGTAAACAAGAGATAAGGCATAAGTGTGGTGTCTGACATAAGCATAATAAAAATTAATTTGGGGGCTAAACTAAATTTGGGGACGCTGGGCAGATCTTTACTAAAGACGGCCATGGTTCTATCCATCACTTATGTCAGAGTTTGAGATTTTTCTAGATCACTCTAGATCAACACCCATCAACCTTGACCGTTGGCCATGCTGGCTGGGCCTGATAGGAGTTGAACCCAACAACCAGTAGAGGTTAGCCACCCCAGATCTACATGCTAAAGGCATGTTCTAGCTGCTAGGAACATATTACACAAGAGGCACTGCTGTTGCAGGGCAATTGACAGGAGAGGGGGAATACAGGTTCTTTTATCTATAGTCATCAGGGACAGCTGTGTTAGATACCCATGCTGATGATAACCACAGCATACATCCATACTGTCTATAGTAAAACCTCTAGATCTAGATACTGGAGTGATTCCCAAATTTAGGAAAGGAAGCTAAACAATGGAATCAGAAGAACATGGTAGAAAGTCACAAGGCATAACCATTTCTAGCAGCCTGTGTGGCAAGAATGGCTTTTAGGGAAGGTGAGCATTCTGGGCTTCTTTTAAGTGGAGCAAAGCTAAGTTAGGAAATCCTAAAAAAATTCCTTCAGTAGCACCTTAAAGACCAACTAAGTTTTTATTTTGGTATGAGCTTTCGTGTGCATGCACACTTCTTCAGATACAGTGAAATGGAAGTTTCCAGGCACTTATGTAGAGAAGGGGTGGGGAGGGGTGGGGAGGGGGGATCACTCAGAAGGGTGGTGGAAATGGGTGATTGACTGACTGATAGCTGTTGATGACCGGAAACGACTGCAAATGGTTTTGCATGAAAAAGCAAGGGTGGAGATGGCTGAAGATCGCTTATCATGTATAATGAGATAAGAACCCGATATCTCTGTTCAAACCAGGTCCCTCCATTAGGAAATCCTGCTTGCATACTTCTGTCCCTCTGGGCTCCACAGCATGAGCTAAAGAGGAAGAGCTCATTAGGCTCTTTCTAATAAAGGGCTAGCCCAGACATTAGACAGAGAGAAGCAGCTGCCTGATACTGCAGATGCTAGAGGTCATGAAAGAGGGACAAGGTGTCTTTCCTCTGTCCCCTAAATAAGAATGAGTGCAGAGGAGTGGTGAGTGTCATACTAGGACCCAGGAAACCAGGGGTCAAATTCCCCATTTGGCCATGAAGCTTACTGGGTGATCTTGGGCTAGCCACCGCCTCTCAGCCTAGCCTACCTCTTGTGTGGATTATTTTGAGAAGGCAGGTAGAACCATGTATGCCACCTTGAGCTCCTTTGAGAAAAAGGGGGGGGATATAAATGCAACCCAAATTTCAGGTATAGGGGAGAACACTACGTATTGAAATTAAATCCATATGTTAATCCAACTGTCTCAAGCAGTAAAATGTATTGAGCTGGCCTTGGAAAAAATTGATGCATTGCAAAAAGGGAAAACAGGCTTAGGGCAACATGCATGGAAACAATAAAATGTGATATAATGGCCACTCATAATGTTGTTGGAAGGCTGCAATATCTGCTCAAGCCACTTGTAAAAATGTGATGAGAGGAAGAATCACCTCTGACCTTAAAATAGATGCATATAAAGCTGGATTGTAGTTCCTTTTCTATGGAGAAACAACCTTTGAAGGATGCCAATTCAGAGTGAAAAGAGGTGGTCAAGTTCTGGAGGGAGGGGGACTCCATCATGTAAAGAGACAAATTGTACACACTCAATCAAACACGATGCCTTCCTCTGTCTTTGTTCTCTGTTCCTGGAGGTGAAAGCACCAGCCAGCCAAGAAAAATCAAAATACAGTCTGGAACACTGGATAAGTCCAGTGTTTCTGTGTTTTCTTTGTTTCTACCATTTTCTGATCCTGCGCTTTGTGAAGCTATGAAATACACAAAATTTTGAATCAGCTGAAAATTTCATTGGCATTCAATGAATTAATTAGCAAACAGAGGCTGATACATCATATATCCAATCTGCAACCACACAGCTGGATGACACTGCCTTTACCACTGTCATTCCCTGATAGTTGCTGGGCAAGGGCCTGTGTTCTCCTCACCACCTGATTACCCCCAAGATGACAACAAGGAATGCCCAATGGTTATGAGGCAAACATCTGAGCCCACATGTGTATAGATCCAACAAACTCACTTGATATACAGGCAGCAAATAATTCAGTACATACAACACCATAGTAATAAAAAAGGTATGATAGAGTTTAAAAGCCCTTTCTACCAAAAGCCTAGAAAAAGGGAATACAGCAACGTGCCACAGTATTCACACTACAAGAGATGAAAAATAGAGGAGCACAAAGTCAAGGAGCTGAGCTCTGTGCCTTCTGCAAGAGTTAAGCTCTCCCCTTCAAATTCTATGCCAGCAACACAACAACCTTTCTTGGTCTGTAGTCCAGTGTAAGCCTAACAGGCTTGATCCCTGAGATCATTGAGAAGTAAAGAAGGGGTCCTGTTGAAGCGGTGAGCTAACAAACCATTGAAAACCATAGGTTAAAGTATACTTTAGCTAACGGCTATGGAGAGGGCAGGGGGCTTCCTTGGTGAGTAAATAGCACAGCATCAAGTCCTTTGAACTGTTGTTTGCTCTCTCTAGTATACTACTGGGCTTTGCAAGGTAAGTTTGAAGTGCAAAGGACACAACCTTAATTTTGGGAAGACCACATCTTTATCTTTACAGTTCCTGAGTCACAAATTTACTTTAAAAGAGAATTCCATTGACTGTGTGAAGGCCAGTTCCTGCATACAGGAGGGCGATAACGAGATATTTCTGGGAAATATAAAGATTAGTGCTGTGATATTTTCTGCAACAATTAAGGGCAGGATGTTGGCTGTTCTTTCCAAGACACATCTGAGAGAGGAGGGTATATTTTCCTGAAGGGTATATTTTAGTTTTGACTTATGCCAGCTGCACTGATGCCATGATCCATAGAAATAAAACCATGTGAAATGCCAGATCAGAACCCATCACTGCACAGCAACCGTCCTCAACGGCCACCATTGTATTGACCAATGTCCACAGTATATGTAGCCATGATGTATAACCACTGCAAGCTACACTGCTTTCAAGCCCCAGTGCTTAGCGATCCAGCACTCAGGCTAGTTGAAAGCTCTGATTCATTTAACAGAGACTATTCAATTACAGCACTGGCATTTTAATCCTAAATATTTGCATTAGAACACCTGCTGCAATGTTATGATGACAGTGAACATAAGGGCAATCTTCTGCTTTTTTTACGGAAATACCTGCTAATTATTATGAGACAGGTCAAATCTACATAAACAAGGAATGGTATGTTAGCTGTTTCAAAAGCAGCTGGTGAAGGTTGCTGCATAGGGCAAGAATAATTGGTTTGAAGATGTCATTTGCCATCATTATTAATACAGGTATTTTTGTAAGCTATCTGTGGGAAATTTTCTGCCCATCTACGTGTGTGTGTGTGTGTGTGTGTGTGTGTGTGTGCACTATTATGTTCAAATAACCCAATTGCTGGGGAAAGTAACAAAATAAATGTTCATCTTTGCTAATGTTGGAATGGGAACTATAAATATGAACATAAAGGACACACACTCCTTGAAAATTAGCAATCAGAAATAATTGCCCAATGCAGCAGCAACAGCAGCAACAGCAGGATTATTAGACTACATATGAGAAGGGCCAACACCACTTACACCAACAGGACGCAAGACACACACCCTCCACCGTCCTTAAAAGTAAAGGGACTCCTGACCATTAGGTCCAGTTGCGGACAACTCTGGGGTTGCGGCACTCATCTTGCTTTACTGGCTGAGGGAGCCGGTGTACAGCTCATGTGGCCAGCATGACTAAGCCGCTTCTGGCGAACCAGAGCAGCACACAGAAACGCCATTTACCATCCCGCCGGAGCGGTACCTATTTATCTACTTGCACTTTGACATGCTTTCGAACTGCTAGGTTGGCAGGAGCTGGGACCAAGCAATGGGAGCTCACCCCGTCGCGGGGATTCGAACCGCCGACCTTCTGATCGGCAAGCCCTAGGCTCTGTGGTTTAACCCACAGTGCCACCCACATCCCTTAGAAAACAGTCCTTAGAAAATCCCATAATCCCAATTTTACTTAATTTTATTCTTTAGCAGATTTACAAAAAGAAAAATACACACCAATAAATAAATTTTAGAAAGGGGTAAGATTAGATGCACAAAGCATTTTAAAAAAATAAAAAATCAAGACTCCTTGTACACTGCTTTGCTCTCCCTTTCTTCCCACCCAGGGTGCATCTGCCCTCTGCCTGACCCTCAGAGCCCCATCATGTGGGGCTGGGCGGCAGCCCAGTTGCCAAGGGAAGAGTCCGGCAGCAGCCATGGAGAAGCAACAGGGTGCTCTCTCACAGCCTCCGCAGTTGCAGCTGCCATTGCTCAGGACAAGTGCCAGCTCATCTTCCTCCTCAAGCTCAGCGGTGGAAGCACTGGCGGGTGAAAAAGGGGCATTCCGGGACCAAATCAGAACCCAGGGTGGCTTTCGTAATTCCGGGACTGTCCCTGGAAAATCAGGACACTTGGAAGGGTACACAGTAGACCTTACTGTTTTTGTTAGACTGGCCCCCCTTTAATCTGATTCCGTGTGTTTTCTGACGGTTTGTTTTATTGAGCGATACTTTTGCAATTTTTAATTGTTTTCATTGTGTAGTATGTATTGGAGTTTCTGTTGTTTTAATGAAATTCGCTGCCTAATAATAATAATAATAATAATAATAATAATAATTTATTATTTATATCCCGCCCATCTGGCTGAGTTTCCCCAGCCATTCTGTGCGGCTTCCAACAAAATATTAAAATACAATGGTCTGTTAAACATTAACAGTTTCCCTAAACAGAGTTCAGAGTGGAAAGGCAAAAAAAAAACACACAAAAGAGGCAAAGTGAAAACATTTGGGAACGGGGCTAACTAGCATTTAAACAAAGCACACCAGCCCACTTGTGGGACCTATTGAGGATCATTCCCACTTCTCACATTCTTGGATTATTATTGAGGATTCACTAATCTTCCCTTTTTTTTAGGAGGAAAAAGAGCAAAAGTCATACGCTTTGGTAACACCTCCCAAGGGACAAAGTTGCAAAATACTCAGAGGCAGTGAATGGCATAAAAGGAGCTTGTTAAAGCTCTTGACTTTTAAACTGCTTTTGGTGAAATATAGTAATAAAACAATTAAGAAGATTGTAGCCTACATAAAATATTATATTTAATACAATCCATCTTCAAAGATCCGATGTTGCAACAAGGTCAAAAATGAGCTTGCGAATTAATAGCAATGAATTCACTGACCTTGATTCCTCTCTACCTTTGTTCATGCAACACAAATTCCAGGGTTACATCCAGCTGCCAGCACAATACCAGTACAGCAGTGGAATTTTTCCAGAGAAATAATTATTTCACTCCATCTCTGTTCACGACATATATCAGTGCACAGTTTGATGTACCTAATGATGGGAAAAAAGGCGATATGCTACTAAATATTTGGATTAAGACAGGCAAGGATGGCTCAGTCTGCTGAGGCAGAATCAGTTTAAGCAGCATTAATAAACAGTGAGATGCATCTACTAAAATGTTTGTAACCATCAGAATATGCCCCTCATGGTGAAGGAGTCTGTCCATAAAGAAGGATTTGAATGATAGACTCTTAAGCGTTCAATGACATGCAGATGCACTGATTTCCTCCCACTTATGGCAAATTGGAAAATCTGTAGGCTTATGGTTGAACACTGGGAATATATTAAGATCTCCTTCTGATCCTCCAGGTATCTTCTTAAATGTTATGGATGCTAGGCAAATACATTGCTTATTCTTTACAGCAGGCATGCCCAAAGTCCGTTTCGGGGGCCTAATCCTAAAAAAAGCTCAACAACTTTGGTCGGCCCTCACACATGTTCACTTCATCAAATCTGGCCCTCTTTGAAAAAAGTTTTGGCACCCCTGATTTACAGGAACAATGTGGGCAAAGTATGGAGGGGAACAGTGTGTGAAATCTACAGCCACATCAAAAGGTCCATAGGTCCATTGGCTTCCACAAATCAGGGCAGAGGGGAAGAAGAAGAAGAAGAAGAAGAAGAAGAAGAAGAAGAAGAAGAAGAAGAAGAAGAAGAAGAAGAAGAAGAAGAAGAAGAAGAAGAAGAAGAAGATTTGTACCCTCCCCATCTGACTGGGTTGCCCTAACCACTGTGGGCTGCTTCCAGTACATATAAAACACAGTAAAACATTAAACATTAAAAAGCTTCCCTATACCTGGCTGCCTTCAGATGTTTCCTAAATGTTATATAATTACTCATCTGCTTAACATCCTACGGGAGGGCATTCCACAGGCTAGTAAAGGATGGTTTCTTTCCTGCTTTTCACTACCCAAGCTCCAGGCTGGAGTAGATGAAGGGCCCAATAGTAAAGACCCTCTAGGAATCTGTGGGACTTCAGATCCAGTGGATCCAAAACCATTAATACTCCACCACTGATACAGTGGAGTCCCGTCCCCACCCCCACCCCGTGTCACTAGCAGAGGTCAGCAGAGGGCCACTAAGACACCACCCTACCATCTCCCCCCTGCTCCCTCAAGCCATTGCCATTTGGGCTTGTTCTTTACTTTTTTCCTTCTAACAATACAAATCATTCAACTACTTTAATCATGAATCCACTGAAATCAATGTCAAATGGTGCTTTGTATCCATTTATTTTTGAAGTCTTTCCTCTTCTGCTTAGGTGCCTTAATATCATAGGGAATATTCCATATGTTCATTAAAAATGTTTTAACAAAGAGTGGTAGGTTTGGTCACTAACAGCACAACCCTAACCATCTCTATTGTAGTTTTATGTGATTCAATGGGACTTAGTCACAGATCTGTGGGTTTAGGATTACAACTTTTGCTTTTTTCTCATACTGAAGAGAAACCTTTATTTCTGGATCTTCAAAGGAGAGATTTCAATGAAGTTCTGAAGCATATAAATTTTAAAAGTATAAGTCAATGAATCAGTTAAAAGCCTGATAGTTAATATGGATTTTAAAAATGTAATCAGTTGGCAGTCCTAAATTTAAGGTAATAATTCAAAGACCACAGCCAGGGGAACTATGCCAGACTAAGTGGCTATTAATCACCTCTTAATGTGAGAATGTTTCATGCTAAACTGGCAGATTTGTAAATATGTATCTATACAAAATTAGAAACATAGTTCAAAAAAATATCACAACTTCTTGAATTTTCTCACTGAGATATGTGGATAGGCTTCTGAAATACCCTCACCCAATATTTACACCCCATGCAACACATTATGAACCAGGTGAGATTGTAGACTGGCTGATTTATAATGATAGCCTGTCTCTCAGACTGCTGGCATTCTGAACTCACCTATGGTAAGAACATGAGGAACTAAGGTCTGTGCAAAATAACTTCAACTGCTGAACGAAAAGGAAAAGTTTGATGAAAACTAAGGAAGGCTTGCAGGCAGAAACACATCACCCTTTATGACAAAGTATCGGGGCAAAGGGATCACTCACACAACAGATGTTACAGGAATTTGAAACAAACCTAAGAGGTTGCCTGATCACCAACAGATGTTGCCAGGCCTGCTTTACAGAACTTCCTGACAGCTGCGGAGGAAGCCACTCGGGCGCCTGGGGCAGCGCGCCCAGGGGCGGGGCGATCTGCCCATAGGGGCGGGGTGCACCGTGGGGCCTCTGGAGTCTGCCTGCCTCGTCCCATACAGGTACCCTACAGCTGGGGGGGGAGGCAGCGGGTGAACCATTTGGGCAACACAGAGCCTGTGCATGCCCAAACTACCGTGTCGCTCCCAGGAGAGACACGTGGCTCGGGCGCTCTGCAGTGAGTGCCGCCTGGCATTTTGTCACCCCCCCTCAGTGGGGAACTTAGGGAATTCAAAATTATATGACTAAAATCTCCTCATGCTTAAACCCCACTATTATCAATATAATGACTTAGTTTTGACTAGGGATGTTGGAGAATTGCATCAGAAATGGAAATTGGAATGGAAATTTGCCACAAGTCACATGTTGATCCAAGGTCAAACAAAAATCACACGAGTGTATAAAAGTAGTATTCACTAGATTCTTTTCAGTTTGTAAACCTTACAAAATAATTACAAAATGAATTGTTTGTGATGTTGCCATTCCATTGAAATGCATTGTAATTCATTACATAACTAGTTACATTAGCTAGCAGAGGTCAAAGAGTAGCAGAACAAAAGCAGCGTTGGTTGTTATGAACATGGGGCAGGGTGGAAGTTGCTTCCTCCTTTCATCCCTAGTTGTGACAAATTTATGTTTCATTCATTTCAATGAGACTTTAGTGTGACTTTCCTAATGTCAGCTCTGTCCCCAACCTTGTAGGGGACAGATAGTTTGGACTACAGGCTCCCTAATCCCTGCCTATTGGTCATGATGTCTTTGGCTGATAAGAATTTCAGTCACAACATCTGGAGGGCATGAGGTTGGAGAAGACTGGGTCATTTTATGAGTGAAAGGAGTCCTTCTGTAAAAGGAGCTGCAATTCAGTTGAAGTTTTCATAAACGCAAGGTGCAATTTTCACCATGCTGTTCTGCAGGGACTCTGTCAAACCTCTAGAGCAGATTTTGAAGGCCAAATTAGCTTTGGGCAAAGGAAGAATTGGGGGGGGGGGTTGCCTCCTACCCCAGGTTTGCATTCCACAAGTAGAACTCTGCTAATACCTCTCCCAAACTAAACTTTTGAATTTTGTTTTTTTATATATATACATAATTTTTATTGATTTTACAAATTACAAAAAACGGTACATACATGAACACTTTTTCCACCTTCTTCCCACCCCCCTCCATGGGTCCTCCCCTGCCACAGAAGTATCCCACGCAGGTGAACAGTCAGAGATGGTCCATTTTATGGTTGGATTTCTGTCCTCCTCCCCCTCCCCTGCCCCCAAAGCCCCCCCCTGCCACCAGAGAGCTCCAGGAAATCAGGGCAGTACGCAGGAAGGCATCCATCCAGCCATCTATTCTCATACCAAAAAGAATAAAAAAGAAGACAAAAAGACAAAAAAGGAAAAAAAAACAAAAATAATCTTTTTTCCACTCATAATTAATAAACCATATTTTGTGGGCTTCCCCGACCTCCCCCCTTCACCGGTTTTCATCCCTTTTTTATCCTCTTCAACAGTTTCTTAATCTATAAAATAATTACCTTTATACCTTATACTATTTTAAAACTTGACTATTATTATTTTCACCGAATATCTAAATCACTAAAAAATCAAACTCCAATTTTTCTTCCCGTGCCTAATTTTTCCCCCCTCTATAAGCCTCCATATTTTCCCCTTTTTCCCAAATCTACTCACTTTTAAACTATAACTATTCCCAATCTAACCTTTCATCCCCAATTTCCGGCTCCAACCCTCCAATCCAGCAAGTTCCATAGTCAGCAGTCCAGTTTTAATCCTAATAATCCATCCTATTAATCACAACCCCACTCTCCCTTCACCCCACCCCCTTTTTACAGTATTTTGCCATCCAGGCCTCCATACAGCACCCCTGAGTTTATCCTCTTCTCTGATTATTTTTTTCCCCTTCCCTGTGGGCATTCTGGAGTTCCAGTAAATCCAATCGTAACCCCCTCAAAGGAGGGGCACTCTACCTGACTTTTTGTAGAGTAAAATCGTCTTTTCTTTCGTGGTGAGCTTCATTTTGTATTATATTATCACAGTCATCGTCTTCATCTTTTCGTTCCAAATCACAGTCCCCGTCATTGTCAAAATCCTCCAAATCACTGTCACTATCATTCTCACACTCGTCCTCCTCAGTTTCAGTAGCTTCATCCTCTAAGAATTCATATTCCGCCATCACCATCTGGAATTGTTGCTTTAACTCTTGCTGTTGTGTCTCATCTTGACATAGTCCTATTCTTACTTCCCACATGATGGTCAAAACAGTCCGCTGGAACTCAGGCGAATACCTTTTTGTTGACATAGTTCAATCCTGTCAAGGTCAAAACTTATCACATGGGGTGGAAAATGGTCACAGTTTGTTTTCTCAACTCCATTTTAACAAGCTGGCTGCATTCTCCGAGTCTTTATACATAGAAGTAAAGTCCAAAGTCATATTTCAAAAGCATATAAACCAAAAAATTCCAAAAATAAAAATAAAACTAAAATTCCACTTATAAATCCTTTTTTTTATATAATAATTTTTATTAATTTTACAAACAAAACTAAACAAACTACACACACATACAATATAACACTGTCCCTTCGTTTTCCCTCCACCCATTGGTTCACCTCTGCCACCAGTGAAACCCGTGCGCTTTGAGAATCAAAGGGGTCCATTGTAAGTTGGGTTTGGCCTCCCCCCCTCCCTCCTCCCCCCTCTTCCCCCCCCTGCCACTGAAAGGACAGGAATGGAGGAGCTCTGAGGATTGGTTTCCCCCAGCTCATTCATAAGCATACTTAGACAAATACAAACATAACAATAATAGGGGAGAATTTTAACTCCCCAATTCTTATTACCTTAACCTTATACTTGTGACTTCCTCGATAGTCTTCCTCCTGGTTTTCCTTAAACAAAATCTAAAGTTTATGGCGGGTTTTCTATTTCAGTTTAAAATCCTTTTCTTATAATATTAACTCAACCCTCCTCCTTTTCCATGCTGCCCTCCCACAGGCCCCCTCCTGCCACAAGAGGAACCTGTGGGGCACAGCATTTCCAAGGTTCCATTATATCCCCTCCTCACCCCTCTGAGCACTCCCTGCCACTGAGTATCTCAGAGTAAGGAAAGGAGAGTAGGCAGCTTTCTGCCTAAACCTAACTTAACTTACAAAAATTTACATTAACTTAAATTCTTTCCTAAGCCGTTCTTATAATTCCCTCCAGAAAGCACAGCTTTTTCCATTCATTTTTACACTCCATCTCCTCTCCCTAAGTCTTTTCCCCCAATTGGATCAGCATTTCCGTTAACAGGCCAAAATTTCAAAAACCATCTTTCAGAGACTAAAAGCAAGATCTTTTAACTAGAATATTCACCCCACACCCATTCTTTCCCATATCCGTCTCCAGACCCTTGTCCCCCCCCCTGCCCCTGTCTTTCCCATTCCTCCCTGACATCACCCCACATTTCAACCCCCCCAGGATCTTCAAGTCCATTAATCCTCAAATTCCTTTGCTTCTCATTTTCTTGCTCTGCTTGATTTTCTTCCTTTTGAAGTCCATGCTTTGCTTCATCCCAAACATATTTTTTATAGTCCAAGTCCTCTTTAAGATTTTCATCTAATTGTTTCTCCTGACATCCAGATTCAATCTCCACAGTCTCCAAAATCAAATTTTCCTCTAAATCCTGGACTTGGACTTCATCCTCGACTGCTGGTAAATTGGGATGTTGCCGTTCCTTGTAGATATCCTCCCATATTTGTAGATAGTTTAGCACAGCCTCCTGGAAGGCTTGAGAGTACTTTGTTTTCATATTTCTCCTGACCGCAGACAAACAGGAGGTGGAGAACAAAGAGGTGCTGGAAAATTCCTTCCTCAGACGGTCGACTCCATTTTGGCTGTTCTTTTCCTTTGTCTTTTAACTCAATCCCAACTCCATTCTTAATTCCAATATTGAATAGTTCTACCACGTTTTCAGTCAATTTTTACTGATTACAACAGTGCAATAGGTCCACCCGGTCTTTTGACAGCTTGACAGCTTTTGAAAGCTGTCAAAGCATTCTCCCCCTTAATAATGCTGTACCTCAAGGGGTGCCGGACTCGGGAGTTGAGAGGGTTCAAAAAAGTCTTTCTTTCTCTCGGGTCCACAGTCCCAGATACCTTTTGTAATTCAGCTTAAGATTATTTAAAGCGCCTCCCAGTTTTCCATTAGGAAGAGACCGACTTCCGTTTCTTTAAAGCCTCTCCTGTTTTTCCAATTAATGAATTTAAAGTCCGTGATCGCAATTCCACTTACTTTTTGGAAGTTTAAATTTGTTCGGAAGAATCTGCCGCTTGCCGGGTCAGGACTCGGAGCTTCACTTCTCGGAGGTAAGATATAGCCCAAAATGGCTCCCGCAGTTCCACCCCGCCGGCTCTCGATCGCTCTATTCAGCTCTCGGGCAGCGGGGGATCCGCAAAAAAAAACGGAGCAACCGCTGGGCGCGTGAGTCACCGGGACTCTCTACCCGGTGTTTTTACGGGGAATCCGCTCGCTCTGCGGACTTCCCCCCCCTCCGAGAAGCCAGGGACATCGGCGCGCGAGGTCCCTGCGTCCTTCTCTCCGCCGCGACAGACCGGAAGTCTCAAATTCCACTTATAAATCCTGATCAGCTCCCTGGGTTGTCTGGGCTGCCGGCTCCCGGGGAAAAGAAAGGTCTTTCTGGATCTTTTCCTCTTTCTGCAGGGTATTCACGTCCACAGTCTTTCTCCCCTTTTACCCTGCATCTAGGGGAGATCCTCTTTAATGCCTTTGAGGGAACCTTTTAAATTAAAATCTTCTGTTTACGGCTTCGGGTTTCTATTTACTGTTTCTTAAATTGCCGGTGGGGTGTGTGGCTTCCATTTCCCTCCCCCCTCTCTCCCAAATCCAAATTAATTTGTAATCCAAATTTTGAGGTTACTTACAATCTTGTTTCCGAATCGTTTTTTCAAAAGAATCCAGCGCTCTCCGCCTTCGGCTTGAAGCTTCTCTCCGCTAGGGTAACGTTGTCGTTCAAAATGGCCCCCGCAACTTCTACCCTCCTCGCTCCAGAGCTCTTAGTAGAGCTTGCCGGAGAGTTGGGGAGTCCGGATTGGGGCTCTGCCGAACAAAATTCGCCCCCGGGATGCTCTTCCCGGGGTTCTAAGGGGCGCAGCGTCTCTCTCGCTGCCCTCCCCACTCCTAGCAGAGACGGGTCGCCTCGGAGACGAGACAAAACCCCGCCGATCGGCGCTGGCGCTGAACCGGAAGCCTAAACTTTTGAATTTTGGTCTGTGTAGCCCTAAAACAAATGTAAGTCTGAGTCTTGGGGTTTGTTTTCAGCATGAACTGTGGGCCATTTGAAGATTGGTTTCCTAATTCACAAACTTCATGGGAACACTAAAGTTCTGATCTGTGCTCAGAATTGCCCCATTCAGTTCAACAAAGAGACATGCTCTATCATGTCTTGAATGGAAAAATGCACATCTTTCAACCAACCCATTCAAGAGATCCATGTACACATCTACATGGAAATTGGGACATCTTTAACGATCTGCAGGCTGGCAATGCCAGAGGGACTGAAACTAAGGAATACTTATTACATCAGCTAAACGATTCTCCTCCTTGTTGTCTGAATGTTCCTCTAGCTTGTGATCACCATGAGGGGGGAAATAAAGAGCTGGCCAAAATTTCAAATAAATAAAAAGGTATGGGAGTGCATAAACTAACAATTCTCATTAAATTATATGTGAATAGAGTCTACCATTTGGTTAGGGTTTTCTTTTCCAGATTTCCATTCGTTTAATCTGACAATATTTAATCAAATCACTTGCAAGATATCCCTAATCAGTGAGAATGCCAAAACAATGTAATGCTTCTCACTCTAGGATGATTACAGTTTGACAGAGGAAAGGGAGAAGCTGAATCATTTACCTGCAAGCCAACTTTTTATGCCTGAATATTCTTTAAACGCAATTGATTGTTTCATATAAATTAAGCACAAGCCCAGCATTGTAAAAATTTAATCTCATGAGCCTTTGCAGGCTATATTCAAATCATTAAAGAAATTTTTTGATAGCACACTGTTAGAACTTAAAAACACAGTGTGCCATTTGCTTTTATATTAACTGAAACATATTTTCTTGTTTTTTTTTCTTTTTGAAGGATAGAATACCCAGTTTTGATCTTTCTGTTTAACACAACAGTAACAAGAATCTACTATTAGCTTTTCAGTTAATTTTTAAAATCCACCAACAGAATCATACAACACGTTCAGAAACACTGGGCACTGTGCTGTGCAACGCTGTGTCCCTGCTTAATGTTGGCTAGTAAATTGGGACTCAACCTGAGGAATGCATACTTTCCCCACAGTCCTTTGTAGATTTTCAAAGTGGGTACAAAGAAAGTACATTGGGAAAGAGGCAAAAGTCAGGTCCTACAATGCCCTACAGATGTTCCATTAAAACATCTGAAAATACGTCGCACATGTACACATGTATGCTGTATTCAGACATGTGGTTCATTGCTTTTGTTTTCCTGGTTTTAATGATAGCGCTTCTCTCCCAATTTCTAATGTTCCTTTTACACAGTAGTACTTGTTGCATTATGGAGCAGCAGCTTTTTTACTGATATGCCACCACATCACATGAAATTTTAACCGTCGGGAAAGAACTGTGCACTAGGATTGCACCCAGATTTCACCATGTGAAATTACAGTGCAAAACTCCCACAAAGATATTGGGCTTGCAAACAGACATTTTCGGGCTCTCTTTAGCCCAGGCATAGGCAAACTCAGCCGTCCAGATGTTTTGGGACTACAACTCCCATCATCCCTGACCACTGGTCCTGTTAGCTAGGGATGATGGGAGTTGTAGTCCCAAATTATCTGGAGGGCCGACTTTGCCTATGCCTGCTTTAGCCATATAAATTCATCCATGCATCATGAGGCAGCGTTTGCTGCCACAGTGCTATTCCTTCCTGTATCCACTCTTAACATCTGTAAGGGGTTAAGCAGGCTTTCACTTCTTTTCCACTTTTAAAATGTGCTAAAAGGGGAAATTTGCTCTTATCCAAGAACAGTCCCTAAGGCTGGCTCCCAATTCACTAACCAAGTTAGCAGGCAGCTAGTATGTCTAGTTAGCAGTTATGCCTATAACAGTCTTACATAGTTAATGTCCTTTCAAATATTTATCTTCATAAGCTCTTCCATTACTACAACTGTCACAGAGGCACGGGATTGTATATCCAACACTGTCACTCCATGAATTCTCCATTCACGAAAGGAGAGTTCATGAGCAGGCCCTTCTGTGAGTGCAAGTTTCCTTCCATTCACTGAGAAACAAAGCTTTGGCAAATGAGGTTTTGAAAGGAGATCTGAAAGGGCCAAACACTTGACCTAAAAGACTGTTCAAAAGCTGCAGTTGATGCAAAATATAGGCTCCTAGATTACTAACTGAATTAAGCATTATCATCATATGTTGTCTGTGCTGTGCCAACTGCATTGGCACACAGTTTCTAGGCCTAATTCAAAGTTCTGGTGTTATCCTTTAAAGTCCTCCAAATTTATGACTAGAATATTTGAAGGACCAACTGCCTCCATATGTACCTACCTTTTCTCTATAATCTTCAAGGGCAGGCCTCCGGAAGGTGCCCCTGCAATTTGAAGGGAGGCAGCTGGCTTTTAGAGAGAGGCCTTCTCCGTGGTGACCCCAGTTACGGAATTCTTGCCTGAGAAGTTTGCCTGACACCTAGCTTAATGAGCTTTCAGCACAAGACACACACACAAAATTCTTCCTGAGCTTTTCTACATGCAATTTTAATACTGTTGATCTGTTAACCTTGCTCCTATGCTTTTGTGTATTTAGGTGTTTTGTTTTGTTTTGACCATGGCAGCACCTGGCAGAGGAAGAGAGCAAAGAGGGTGACTGCAGAGTAGAAGAAGAAGGGCATGCCAAAAAGATTGACCAAGACGAAGTTAGGACCATCAAACTTCTAAAGTGTACAAAGATCTTACCCACCCCACCCCCCGCCACTTCACAGCAAATCAGAGATCAACAAAGAAAGACCAAAGCAGTGTTGTGCAAACCTGAACTCCATCCTTGAATCACCTAAGCTACTACTAGGCCTGCTTGAGAAAGTAGGCATGAGGCCTGCCAATTTTAAATTAAAACCCCATTTCCAGACCCTCCAAGTGTCCCTATTTTCCAGGGACAGCCCTGGATTCACAGAAACCATCCCGGTTTCTGATCTGATCCCAGAATGCCCAAGCTTTCCTTGGGACGCCCTATTTCCACTGGATAAATGTTGGAGGGTATGCAGTTATGTGACCCCTGAAGCAAGGAGATGAGTAACTATACAACCTTTAGAAGACACCTGAAGGCAGCCCTATATAGGGAAGCTTTTTTAATGTTTAATGTTTTATTATGTTTTTATATGTGTTGGAAGCTGTGCCGAATGGCTGAGGCAACTCAGTCAGATTGGCGGGGTATTATTATTATTATTATTATTATTATTATTAGATATGTGTTGGAGGGTATGTGTTTCAGAATGAGAGCTCTATTTAAGTGTGGTAGATTTGTTACTGGGAATAAAGGAAGCTTCATTTACTATTATAATTAGTAGGAAATAAAACTTTATAAACCTTCTGATTCTGGGTATCTCTCCCCCTCCCGCAAAGGATCATCCGTTAATTGGTAATTTTGTAACAAGACGACTTTGAGGTTTCCCTCACAAAGTAGAATCACCCAAAGTACCCTCAACAGAGTTTGAGAACCTAAGAATGAACATATTATCATATCTATTACACCTGTTTCCTTTGACAGCGTTTTCCCAAACTCTTGCATCAACACACACACTGAATAGGGAAATCTAAAAACATGTATCAAAAGAAAATGGAAAACACTGGTAGCACTCTCATAGCTTTCATTTCATTGTCAATCCATATAATCTCTCATGTGAACACTTGAAATATGCATTCTATATAGCATAACAGGAAGTGTTCTATGATTGCCTTTATCCAGAAGTTGAATGCCCTATGTAAGGATAGAGAAGCAATTCGATTCAGGTCACATTTAAAGGTGAAGCTTTCAAATTCACACTTTCTGAATATGCACAAATTAAAACACAGCCATCCTTCAAAATGTGCACTTCTCCAAAATTTGCAATGTCATTCTCCAACCACGGAATGTGACGACGACGATGACAATAATAATAATAATAATAATAATAATAATAATAATAATAATAATAATAATAATTTATTATTCATACCACACCCATCTGGCTGGGTTTCTCCAGAATGAAAAGGACAATTTGAGAGAAGCCATATTAGCTGCAATTCATATTACAATCAACTGAGTAGAACAGAGAGGGCTGTATTTTCTGCCCATATTTAAAATAATTATTTTATTTATCAAAATTTGCCATAGAATCTTAGAGTTGAAAGAGACCCCAAGGGCCATCTAGTCCAACCCTCTGCAATGCAGGAATCTCACTAGATTACACATGACAGATGGCTATCCAACCTCTGCTTAAAAACTCCAAGGAAGGAGAGTCCACCACTTTGATAATAAAACAGATCTAAGAGGTTTACATAAAACAGTATCAGATATGTATCAAGAAATACTGATAAAATCAACAACATTTTAAACAAGTAGACATATTAAAAGTACCTATCTGGGTACTGTTTTAAACTGTACAGCAGTTCCATCTGCCTAGTGTTCAGTAGGTAGGGAATTGCAGAGCTGATCCCACACTAAAATAACTATTCCTGGCAGATGTGGAACAAACACTACATGGCACTTGTAAAGTGGCTAGTTTGGCAGACTGAAGCTGTCAATTGTGCATGTATGGGGTAAGGCCAGCCTTCAAAGTATCCAAGTGTTATCCAAGGGTTTAAGGTCATAGCTGTATCTTGAAGTTCTTGGGGTCAGTAAGCAAGCCCACAAGTCAATGTTTGCAGACTGTGCTTCATCCAGCATTTGTCAGCTACAGAGTCAGGCGTTTGCATCTATCTGGAGCCCTTGCTCATCACAGACAACAAGATTAAGCTTCTCTCCTATAAATGAAGATAGCTAGTTTATGCCAAGGTATGCTTCAGTTGTCATCCTTGTCAAAGTCTCACGCTTTGCACAGAGACTCGTGGTATTAAGAGGCATCGTGTTCAGAATGGCAGCTAGACCAAGCACCTGGGTAGCACGAATGAACTGTCATCAAAGCACTGACATCATTGCAGCCCATATTAATGGGTATAATAAAGAAACCTCATGATCACATTGAAGTGAAAACAGATAAGAATGCTGAAATGCCATCCTTTAAAAGGAAAAGGAAAAACTAGCATTGTTATTATTCACCTAACCTTGGCACCAGCGTGATCTTTCTGGATCATGGCAGATTAAATAAACTGCAGGTTTTTAATTTGTTCTCCAGAATTCATTAAATTCAGTTTTAGTAACTGGAAGATTTTTTTTTAATGGTGCAATTTCTCAAAGATGAAGAAAAACCAAGTTGTTAAAAGAAACAATATGCATTAGTTTCACAATAGCCAGCTAAGCTCAGTTTTCCATCTGCTAGCCATTGTTTCACAATGAAACAAAACCTGCTGAGTTCATCAAAGAAAAAAGTACTTTGCTGCTACATCGACCTCCGGATCTCAGCAAAACTAATCACAACAGGGGAAACAAAGAATGGTTTAATGAATTAGCCGAGAATGAGGCAACCATTTTCTCATTTCCTATACCTATATTGGCATGCAAATCTGAAGAAAAGGTAGCAGAATTCCAGCGTTACTGGCAGAAAGGAGAATTAACCCTATTTGCATCAACAGATTCTCCATGCACAAGATCATAATTCCGCAACAATACACTTTAGAAGTAAAAGGGTCCCTTGGCCCACATTGTTGGGCTGGGAAACTCTTGCTCAAATGTGTGGTGCTGATCTCAAGTGAGAATTCAATATAGAGTTGTACCTTGAAAGTTGAACGGAATCCATTCCATTCGACTTCCAAAATGTTCGGAAACAAAAGTGCGGCTTCTGATTGGCTGCAGGAAGCTCCTGCAGCCAATTGGTAGATGTGGAAGTCCCTGTCACGGTCTGGTCGGTGGGCGATTGAAGCCCTGGCTGAGGACGTCAGGACCAGGGCAAGATGGTGGTGTAGAAGCAGGAACAGGTGCAGGGTTGAGGGTCCAGCAGCAGGCAGTTGCAGGGTCGAGGAGCTGGGCGGAGGCGAAGGTCTGGGGGTCGAGGAGCAAGGCGTCGGCAAGGCGAAGGTCCAAGGGTCGAGGATCAAGGCATCGGCAGGGCAAGGGTCCAAGGAGCAAGGCGTCGGCAAGGGTCCAAGGAGCAAGGCATCGACAAGGCAAGGGTCCAACGGTCGAGGATCAAGGCGTCGGCAAGGCAAGGGTCCAAGGAGCAAGAGGCCAGATGCAACCAGGCAGGGATAGTGTTGATGTGGCAAAGAGCTGAAGGGAAATGCTGAGCTTTTATCCCTCCCAGTTCCTGCCACCAGGTGCAGTGAGGTATCAAGTGGCCTCACCTGAGTGGCCACTCCTTGCTTCTCCAGCACAAGCTGAGGCCTCACCTGAGTGGCCACTCCTTGCTTCTCCAGCACAAGCTGAGGCAGGCCCCAGTCCTGCAAAGCACTACAGGCCCCAGAGCCTGACTCCTGCCCATACTCCTGACAGCCCCGTCAGACGTTCGGCTTCCAAAAATAGTTCACAAACCGGAACAGTCACTTCCGGGTTTGCGGCGTTCAAGCCAAAACGTTCGAGTACTAAACTGTTCAAAAACTTCTTACTGAACAACTGGGTAAAGCATTTTTTTTAAATCCAGCAGAGCTGGAAGTTCTCTGCGGTTGCCATATCTTCAGAGTTTACCTGTGATTATTGACCTGATATAAATATAATCATAATTAGGTACTATATTTAAAAAGCTGCTGGGGCTTGAGTAGACTTGAAACCATACTGTTTCAGCCAGTCCATTTCAGCTCATAAACCACATTATGGAAGAAATAGCTGTGGTTATGCAGAGTACAAATAGGGAAGAAATTCAGTTCTGATTCCATTTAAAAGAAAACTATCTATTCTCACTTTCCACGGCAATATTCAAACCAAAACAGCCATCCTTCAAAATTCAAATTTCTCCAAATTTTACAATGCAGTTTTCCAGTCAAGTAGTGTCATGAAAAATTTACAAGGGTAAATTGTGCATATAATATCTATTAATTAAATAACATACAATTCTAGAAGGGGAAAATGCTTTGCAAAAATTTGTATGTTAGGAAAAATTGCAAATAACCATGTGTACATCAGGAGGAATTTGCTGATAAATTTTCGTGAGGACTTTTTAAAAAATCACAAACTCATGTGGAAATGTAGGGAACTTAACTTAAGATTGGAAAAATGAGAAACCAAGAAAAACCAAAATGGAAAGGCTTGCTCATCCCTAGTTCAGAGATCAGCTATAACGATGAAAACAGGTTCTGGACCTGAGATTTGCTAAGTCCTAGCTCAAACAAAGCCCTGGGCTCAAGAACAATGCTTCAGCATTTAAATCAGTTTGTTTCACATGAAAAGGGGAAGAATATTAATGTATTGCATATATCTGTTGGTATCTGACATACAAATCCTTGGAAAGGTTAATCTGAATTTCAAGGCAAACAAATGTCTGCAAAGAGCATAAAATTAGATGAGGTTACAGAGTTCCACCTAGTGGTCAAAATAATATATATCCTCAACTAAGGAAAATACGCCAAAGATCTACATGTATTGAAAACACAGAAATCCTATCATCATCATTACATGAGCTGTAGTTTAATGCCTGCTTTGTTCTAGGTGGACCGGGACCTGATTTCTGCACAGCAAAGCGATAGAAACAGCAGTTTCAAACAAACACAGCATTTCTCAACACTTCTCTTAAAAAGCTATTATTGATTTTATACTGCAGCTTTGTGGGAATCTTGGCTTCTGGTGAGCATAATTACACTATTTCATTACCAGCGTAGTGATAGCTTCTCCATGAAGTTAGCTCATAGAACCAAGGATGGGGACCCACTGGCCTGAGAGCAAAATCTGGCCCTCTGAGCCTCTCCCTAGCTACCCTTAGGACTCTCCCAAGGCCACAAAGCCTCATCAGCCACACCCGCTCCCTCCATGCCAAGCTCCCAACAGCTTTAATTCATACCCTCCTGTACTTGATTCTTCCCACTGGCTGGCAGGCATCCTTGTACACTCTTGGTTGCCTGGATAGAGAACAGGGAGGTGTGTCTGAATGTCTGAATGTCTTTGTAGAAACTAGTCTACTGTGCAAATGGGGGTGGGGGGGATACATTTGTTGTTTCACTCACTGTTGCCCCTGGCCTTGCCCACCATGGACTTCAGCTAGATTCAATACTACACCACCTCAACTTATAAACCTAGTTTTAGCTATTAAGAAGAATACATATTCCTGCTATCAATCCAGTTCTTTAAAATACTCATAATTCCATCAATCACTCCACAGCAGAAGGGGCTAATTAACAGTTTGATAGAGAATCTCATCCATATACTAGACAAGTCTTGAAACTTGTTCTATTTTGGGTGAACTTTTAAAAGTACACATTCATTCTAAATTGCTCACTAGAGAATTTATAGTTTGACGTGTTGTGCAATTTCCATGAAAACAGAAGCTAAGTGCTATGACAAACATTTTGCTCCCAAAAAAAATTAAAACTGAAAACACTGAGTTGCTAAAAGCCTTTCCCACCATATTTTTTTAATATTTTGAGTGATGAAATGTGAATATTTTTGTTTCTATGTTTCAGACTCCAAAGTTTATATGTACTGCTTAAAAACAAAACAACAATTAAAATTTGAACTAATTCTTGGATGGGACCAGTGGCCATGATCTTGGTTTTTTTGATGTTGAGCTTCAGACCATATTTTGCGCTCTCCTCTTTCACCCTCATTAAAAGGTTCTTTAATTCCTCCTCACTTTCTGCCATCAAGGTTGTGTCATCTGCATATCTGAGGTTGTTGATATTTCTTCCGGCAATCTTAATTCCTGCTTGGGATTCATCTAGTCCAGCCTTTCGCATGATGAATTCTGCATATAAGTTAAATAAGCAGGGAGACAATATACAACCTTGTCGTACTCCTTTCCCAATTTTGAACCAATCAGTTGTTCCATATCCAGTTCTAACTGTAGCTTCTTGTCCCACATAGAGATTTCTCAGGAGACAGATGAGGTGATCAGGCACTCCCATTTCTTTAAGAACTTGCCATAGTTTGCTGTGGTCGACACAGTCAAAGGCTTTTGCATAGTCAATGAAGCAGAAGTAGACGTTTTTCTGGAACTCTCTAGCTTTCTCCATAATCCAGCGCATGTTTGCTATTTGGTCTCTGGTTCCTCTGCCCCTTCGAAATCCAGCTTGCACTTCTGGGAGTTCTCGGTCCACATACTGCCTAAGCCTGCCTTGTAGAATTTTAAGCATAACCTTGCTAGTGTGTAATCACTGCCTTGTCGTGGCGAAGGGGCTTAAATAACTCATAAAAGTACCGTGTTTTAAAATATAACTCTAATGAGAATTAAAGATGCATGCCCAATTCAGACATAATGGTAAACCATAGTTTAGCACTATATGAACCACCTGAGAGAGGCTTGACCTACATGCTACCTTTCCCCTATACTCATCCAATATGGCCATGAGCAAGAGATTGGAAGCAGCCATTTCCTGGTTTATGCCAACCACAGCTCATTGTTGCATCCAAACCAAGACTGCAGTTAGTTTTAAACAAGCTGGCATCTGAAAGTTTGAACAGGGTAATTGTATCACTTGGTTTTGATGCACGTGATGAATATGGTATTTATAGACATTGCAGCTGATATTTAACACAGTGGTGGCCCCCCTCCCCAAGTGGGCTCACCTCAGGGGTTAAACTTATTTATTACACAAAATGACCTGGGGAAAGGTAGCATGAGGCTTGACGATAGCAAAATACATCTGGTTACAAAAATCAAGCTGCCCTCTGTGACTCCATAGGGTAACATAAAATATCCTGGCCAGAACTCACTGGTGTATAACTCTAATAAAGCTTCTTTAGAGATTCATTCTGAATGTAAAGCTATCTGAAAGATTAAAGAAGTAGAAGATATGAATAAATGCTGTGGAAACACCATTAAGCTTTAATGCATTATGGAGGTTCATCAGAGATGTATAGCTGACATGCCTGGTTGAAATTATGCTTAGGTCAAAGACATTAAAGTATTACTTCACAGGAGTTTATCAGACAGACATCTTATGCATCATATTGCGAGGACATTTTTTTTTGTTGTCATCAAAAAATTATCTATAGCTGTATTCATTGTGAATACAATACCTTCATTGTGAAGGTTGCTAATATAACTGTGGGGTTTGTGTTTAATTCCATTCAATCATATGTCTTTTTATGTTACCAAATAATTGTCTAAATAAATAGACTACAATCAGCACACTTAAGTATATTGATTTAATATTTTTTAAAAAATAATAATTTAAAAGATGTAATAGAGGGACTTAAAATACTAGCATAAATATTTATTGTGGACTTTATGGGTTTTTTATTGAAAATTATTGTAAGTAGTTCTGATAGCTTGATTGAAGGGTGAGGTTTAAATCAAATGAATGGATGAATGTTTATTGCGTCAACATTTGCAGCGCAATCCCTCCCAAAGATTCAGCGACCTTGATGCATCTCAGGGCACTGAACGCATGCAATCAGGATTCTACATGTTGAATCACAGCATAATAGAATTGTTGAGTTGGAAGAGATCCCAACCCCCTGCAATGCAGTAATCCTGCTCACGGCCATTCCTGGGTGGGTCGAACCACCAGCCTTCTGTTAACAGCCAGGTGCACTGACCCATTGCACCACAAAATTGCCTACAGACTTGGGGTAACTCCAAAACCCATTCCATTACTTCCAGGTTCGGTGCTTACGCAACCTGAAGCATACGTAAGTAGAGGTATGACTGTAATGCAATACTGGACCTGAAAAATCTTATACGGGGTTTTTACAGTAGCTGGCCTGGAGCGTACAGTTGCCATTGGTTGCTATTTTCAGTTCGTTTTGTACTGGTATAATTGGATATCCTTATATTGTGGTGGGTGGGTGGGTGGGTGTGGGTGGGTGTGTATGGACACAATGAAAAAGGAAAGGAAAACATTTTACGTGATTGGACTCGGTGGTGCAGCCTTGAGCCACGCTGTAAGTAAGTTAAACAAATAAATAAAAATATTTGTTCCTGTGCAGATTTTTAAGGCTTTTTGCTTAAAAATCCATGCTGAAACAGGACGGGACATACTTAGTCACATTTGCGTGCAGACCCAATATTACTAAGTATGAGACTGGAGTCCTTTGTATCTTGCATTGTTTTTGTCTGCTGTGAAAGTAAAACAGAAGCAGGTTGTGATGCAGAAAATAAACTAACTATTAAGAGTAGTTTAAAACGTAGCTTCTCCTCGGTTGCTAATCATTTTCATTTCCAGAAGGGAAATGTTAAAAGACTCAATTTATGGAGAATCAAAAATAGGCAGTTTGAATATTGGAAAGGTAGGCATGTAGGCATGCAACAGTCCGAGTTATTTCATATAAAGAGGAAATAAAACGAAAGCTTTCCATAGTACAGAATACTTAGTGACTATAAAATAAAATTTACAGGAGGCAAACCATATAAAAGTCCTTTATATAAAAAAAGAAAACTGCATCTGCAATCTATGGACTATCACTGCTTCCAGCCATTTCTATGCCAGAGTTTTCATTAAATGGAACAAACAACTGGCTAATACTTCTTTAGCAGAACCACCTTTGAAATGTGTTCAGAGACTTTTTGGGGAGGGTGATTGAAATCTTTAATTCACCTTAATATTGGAGCAATCATGATGGGCCGATACAGACAACTTTTACTATCACTGTAGTGTGCAATCAACCATTTTCTAAGCCCTTTATATGATCACATACAGTATTCCTCATGGTGTCTTTCCCCATTCCTCTTCATTAAGCATTTTTTTAAAAAGGCACTAGGGATGGAGGAGAAATTCATTCTGCTCACATTTTAAAATGAGCAAACCTAATTCTCCACTCCCAGGCTTACATGTTGATCAGCATGAAGCTAGTCATCAAATAATGTGTTTCTCCAAATTTTGCAATGCAATTTCAGTTAAAAAAATGTGTTTTACAGGGGGGAAATGTGTACAAATACATAGGTTGATAGATCAACAGACAGACAGACATGGAAATGCATTAAAAAGCATACAAAAATGCATATTGCTATGAGTGGGGGGGGCGTAAACTGTATTCTTAAGCCCCCTTCTAATTCCTGGATCCAGCATGGATTCAATTCCTGGAATAGCCAGCTGATAACAAAGGAAGCGTCTCTGTGTTAGATAGCAAATGGGTCTGCTCCTTTTCATCAATTTGCTGGTAGTTAGAAAAAACAAAGGGCAGAGTAGAGTATTATGTGACCTAGAAGCTAGAAGTTGGCAGGCTGGGCAGCTGGGAGATAGAAACATACCTGATTCCTGTTTGAATCCAAGACTAAGGGAGAAGCAAGACCCTCTCTTGGGGGTGTTAAAGCTGTGAATCGCTTTATATATATGTTGTATATATGTTTAAATAAACCACATATCATAAAGACACCACAGTCTCTGCTGTCCCTAATTCTGAAGGAAACATGAACCCTGAGCAATCTCACACCACTCGGAGATTGGGGTGGCGTACAACAATGTTTTAAAGTTTGTACAAAATGTAAATGTGTTTTAAAGACCTTCACCAAAGCAGAATAAAATAGACCTATGACCAAGTGAATGAAAATACCATTCTCCCCTAATAGTAACTACTGTGGTGGGATCACTGCATGGTTTCTTCCCACTGGATAATTTTCTTTCTTTCTTGGCTGGGAACAATCCAGTGTGAAGGTATTGGCTCCACCCATGCAAGTGAATTCTAGAGAGAGGGAGATGGGAAGATGTTATCAGGGGGCAACTCCTGGCTTTTGTGTCTATCTGTGGACTAATGGAAATAGATTAGAGGTCTACATTTGAAAAATGAAGACTCCACATCCACAAGCAGAGCCTGCTCATATTGCAGAGACAGCTGCCCTTTAAAGACAGGGCTGGTGTTATACTGCTTCCAGCGCTGTGGAAGCTGATGGATCAGATCATAGACCAGTGCTATTTTTCTAGAAAAAGAGGTGCTGGAACTCACCACAAACACCTCCCTTGTTCTCTTATAATGGCAATGGCACCCACCTGAGAGGTGAGTTCCGGTTGAAAAGAAGCCCCTTTAATAGACCAACTTCTTTTACTCAGGAAGGCCGGGCTGATTCAAGCACCTCTTATCCTACACATCAAGCTACTTTGAAAGAATGCTGGGGTGGAAAGAAAAAAAATGCTTTCCATAAATATTCCCCTCTTCCCTGACTTATAAACGTTCAGCCTAGCAGAAGCTGTTGTCATCGACAGCATCATTCAGTTCTTGGTCACTGATCATCAAGACTAAAGTAAATCTTCAAGCTTGAGCATTTTGTTACATGCATATTCTCCACCTCTCTGCATTATTAGGATTTTGGCATATTTTATCAACAAACAATGCCCCAATGTGGCGGAACAAGCAAACTGCTTATCAATGAACTACCCAAATAGCAGCACACGCTGTGAAAACATAATGTGATCACACTATATGTCCCTCTGCATCGCTGTTCAATTTTGAAGCGGTGCTTCTGTCTAAAGTTGCCTTGATAATGGTGAAGAGTGAAAATGCAGTATGTGGCCTGACACGGTGAAAGTAGGGGAAGGGGGAAGATGGGGTGGAGCTGTGAATATAAATGCGGAGAATTTCATATTTCAACCCCATCATGAATATTCCCATTTATTTCAGCCAGACTAATAGGAAAAGACAGGTAAATCTTAAAGGATTGAGAGCAAAAGCTCAGGAAGGATAAGCCAATGAAATTCAGAGGATTATGGAGGAACTGAAAGAGCTTATGCAAATGTGATTGCTCTAGAAAGACAAGCTGACAATCTCACAAGGCCATGTCCCCTTGCAAGAGCTGACAGTTTGGAAATACATACAATTGTTTCCTTAAAAAATATTACAAATCATTCACAGTGTTGCTAACTTTCAATTTGAAAAGCAACAAAAGTGGAGCATCATGTAGATTGGGGACAGAGCCTGATCAGTTTGGAATTAAAGTGGGGGAAAGCATTTGGGGGCATGTCTGGAGTATATTGATTGCCTTTGTCTGAAACAAATTATGCATAAGAACAATTGAGAGTCTGGATCTTAAACCTGATGGTAAATAGGGCTGTATACAACTAACACATCCTATTTCTGCAAGGATTTCCACTTATGTAATGGGACTTCTCCCCAACCCACTTTCCTGTGTGCCCCTAAATTTGTTTTAGGGGTATCCTCAAACATCCGGAGCAGATTTGGGAAGGGTGTGGGACACATGCAGGGCCATTTTGAGAGGCTGCCCACCTGTCAAACACCTGATTTGACCAGGATATCTGGTGAAGTGTTTTTCTTTGCCTGCAGAATTTGAACTCAAACAACACAGGCAAAGGAGAATACGTCACCTGATATCAGGGTAATGTCAGGTGATTGGTATATGGACAGCCCCACCCACCCCTCAAAATAGCTTGTGGGGGCTGAGGAAGTCATGATCTGGTCTGCCCTCTGAATCCAGTTCACCACCCCAGTATGAATAATTGCATCTTTTGTATGAAATAAAAGATCAGATGTTGGGGGTTGGTTTTCAAATTGTTGCATGCATATGTACATTGTACTTTATATATTGATGAGTTATGAAAATCTGGAGGTGTAAGGTACTCTAATGACATACCTGAAGGTGATCCTCTAGCTATGAAGAAAAATGTAGAATCCTGAAAGTTACAAAATTGCATAGATGTGCGTATAAATTGGTTCTGAGTCAGTGATGAGAGAAGATGGTTTGCGGAGATGCCACCAAATTGCAGGGATTGAGAAATCTTTATGTATAACATAGTTTCCAACCAAACTTAAAGCCATCCTGAATTATTTCTTGTTGACACTGAAGAATCTGTATATAGTTGACACTGATGACCGTTAGCAGTTGAATGTGGCATTATGGGAAATGGTGCCTAGCAGAGGAAAGCTGATAAAAGAATTATGGGTTACAGAGAAAGGCAATAATTTTTGCCTTCAACTCATCTACTGGTGCAGACTTTGGATGATACGATTGTCTCTATGAATTTCTAATAATTAATATTCCACATTCCATACCGTGTTTCTTTCTGAGAAATATTGTGGTCCTGAATGACCAAAGCTTCTCACATATCAAAATGCTTTGAGCATTTTGTTAGTTACCAAGCAGTCAGGAATTACTCCCTCTAGCTCTCCTGACACCTGTCTGTTATAATATATATCTTGCTGCACCATTGCCTATTTTTTTATTACTATTATTTTACATCTCAAATTTCTCTATACCATTCTTAAGGCCTCTCCTAGACTATAAGAGCTGGACTAGATGTGATGTCAGTTGCATGAATGCAATCAACCAACATGTTTCTTTGTGATGTGAATAGCAGGCCCACAAAAACCTGAGCAGCCTCGGGTCTATGTGGGATGGGAAAGGATAAGTTTCTGCTATAAACTTATTTCTTTCTGCTACAAAAATGCCTTCTTAGCCACTGCTACTTATGTTTTGAAAGATGCCTCTATGAGCTGCTGTTGCCTTTATACTTTATAATATGTTCACATCCACACCATTCATTTAAAGGACATGGCTGCCCACAAGAATCCTGAGAACTGCAGTTTACCTTCACAAAGTTAAGAGTCCCAGCACAACAAACAAGAGTGCCCAGGATGCTTTGGGGAAAACAATGTGCTTTAAATTTATGGCGTAGATATGACCTACCCTGGGCAACGCAAAGCGGGAAAATGCCTAGTCTCAATAGGTGAGGTAGAACCCTCTATTATCCAGGGAATACCCCAGCTGTGGCATACCTTCCAAGTGTCCCTATTTTCCAGGGACAGTCCGGGAATTACAAAGGCCATCCTGGCTTCTGAATTGATTCTGGAGTGTCCCTATTTTCCCTCCCATCACCACTGCTGCTGAGCTTGGGGAGGAGTATGAGCCGGTGCTTGTCCTGAGTGACAACGGTGGTGGCTGCTGTGGCTGCAAGGAAGCATCCTGTTGCCTCTCTATGGCCGCCGCTGCCGGCCTCCTCCCTTGGCAACTCGTAGTGGCTGATGGAAGGCAGGCAAGGAGGAGGAGAGGCTGCCACCCAGCCCCAAATGGTGCGCTAGCTCTGAGGGGGAGGCAGAGGGCAGGGCAGCCCTGGCCAGGAAAAAAGGGGGAGTGGAGCAGAGGGCAGGGAATCTTGGTGTGTTGCTGTGTTGTGTTGTGTTGTGTTTGTTAGGTTTTTCCTTTAAGACTGATGTGGTCAATGGTGCTACACAGAGATGTGTGTTTGTAACCTTGTTCTGAATGATAGCACACCTGTGAGCTTTTGCTAATTTGAATATTTGAAGGTAGAGTTTGCTTACTGTAATGTGATTGGGTAATTGACTATTTTGAATTCTGTATTTAAGCAAATGGTTCATGGGTGTGGTGGTGGTGATGTATTGTGAAATGAGAGGAAAGGAGTAGAGGAGTGTGGTGTATATAATTGTAAATAAAAGCAAGCAAAGATACTGAAGACGACTTTGTTATTTCGTCGACCCTGCCGCTGTTGCCACTCAGTTGGTGCGTATTTTGCCCAACATCCGGTTATGGGCCCAGGAACTGCGCATGGGTGTTTGAACTGCTTGCTAAGAGGACTGCGAAGCTGAGCTATCTGCCGGTCGAGAAGGAGCTGGAAGTATATCCAGGATGGATGACGGCGAAAAGATGGCGCTTACCTTTCCTCAACTAACTGATGGTAATTATACTCTTTGGTCCTTTAGAATGAGAGGATTACTCGAATGTAAGGACCTGTTTAACTACACCGTGGACACCCCTCCTCAGCCACTCACCCCTGAATGGATACGGGGGGATAACAAAGCCAAAGCTTTTATAAACTTAGCAGTGTCCGACCAGCAAGTTGTATATATCAGAGATAAAACATCGGCTAAAGAAATGTGGGAGAGTTTGGCTGCGGTCCATTTGAGAAAAGAGTCCGCATCAGCCTTGGCTTTTTATCGCCAGCTTTATCAGGCAAAGCTGCAACCTGGCGGTGACTTGGCAGCTCACCTGAGACATTTACAGGAAATCAGGTTGGAGCTTTTGAGAAGAGACGTTGTGGTTCCTGTTAATCAATTTTGTTTTATAATCCTCTGCTCATTAAACAAAGAGTATGACGCAGTCGCAAGCCAGCTCGCTTTGGTCCCTCCTGACCAGCTGAGTATTGAAGGCGTGACTGCAAAATTGATGGCGGAGCTGGACAGGCGACACGCCTCTGTTATGCCGGTTCCCAAAGAGCAGAGTGTGCATTCAAATGACAATTGGGATGTTGTAGCTTTAAGAGCCAACAAGAAATGTTTTGCCTGTGGCCTTTTGGGACATTTTGCTTCGGAATGCAGAGCAAAGAGTAAAAAGACTTCCTCTAGGTCGCAAAAGGGACACACAGCCACTCAGGCATGGAAGCCTTCGCAGCGACCGCAACGAGGTAGTCTACCTGAGCCACAAGCATTCTTTGCAGAACCACAGACTTGTGAGGATAAAAGAGGTAATTGGGACTTTTTCATCATCGATAGTGGCGCATCGCAGCATTTGAGCAGCAATCGCAGTCTCTTCATAACTTACACACCAGAGACTGGAAATGTGCATTTAGCGAATGGAATAGTTTTGCCCTCACTTGGAAAGGGGACTATAAAACTGCATAGTTTGAATATTAGTATATCAGATGTTGTTTATTGCCCTGAACTGTGTGGGAATTTATTATCAGTTTATCAGTTTGCACGTCAAGGTGTTAGAGTTATATTTACTGAAAAAATGTGCCGGTTTTATCGGGCCAATAAGCAGGTTCTCTATGCAAAACAGACTCATGGGCTTTACAGGCTCAAGTTTCACTCCTCTTCAGGAGGAAGCAATAGCTGTTGTGGTGTAGCCAATAGGAGCAGGCAGGGGTTGGCAAATTGCCAGCCACATAAAAACTGCCTACATGAAGCTCACCGCAAACTTTGCCATAAAAACTTTGCAGATGTTTTGAAAACATGGGATATAGTGCATGGTCTAGAGATTAAACCGTGTAAATTTTACATGAACTGTTTGTCATGCTGCAAGCATAAAATTAAGGTGGCACGAAAGGGCAAAAGCACTATGAGAGAAGTAGCAGAGACTTTTGAAAGGGTTCACTGTGATCTAGTAGGACCATTGCCAGAATCACTTGGAGGGTCCCGATTCTGGCTAACACTTGTGGACCAGAAAACCAGATATGTTTGGACATATGCAATCTCTAAGAAGTCTCAAGCACTAGAAATGTATAAAAAGTTTTGCAATTGGGTTAAGACTCATTTTGGTAAAAATATACAAAATCTGTACTCTGATCTTGGAGGTGAATTTATGTCGCAGGATTTTGAAGAGTTCCTAAATGCGCAGGGGACAGTACACCAAGTGTCCTCACCCAGGAGTCCCTGGCAGAATGGGATTGCTGAGGTTGTTAACAAAAACCTACAATCTGGGATAAAAACAATGCTCCATGACGCTCAACTTCCTGATAGCTTCTGGGCTGAATGTTTGAGCTGTTACACGCATACAAAGAATCGATCCTATCATTCTGCATTAACAGTAACACCTTATGAAATGCTTTTTGGAAAGCGTCCCAATCTAAAGTATTTGTGTGTTTGGGGCAGTGATGTTATGATGCATTACCAAGCTAAAGGGAAGCTGCAGGAAAGAGGTATCCCAGGTAAATTTATGGGATATCAACAAGGGAATTATCGCATTTATTTACCAGACACAAAAAAGTTTCACCTTACCCGTAGCATTATGCCATCAGTACACTGGGATGGTGTAGCTGAGTTTCAAGATAGTGATGGTCTTAAAGAAATATTCCCAGAGAGTACAGCTGATGCTAACGAGCAGCCAGTTGATACCGATCCTGACAGTAATCAGTCAGAGATTGGAGAATGTGAGTTTAAAGGGGAACAAGAGGCAATGGACAACTCAGACCATACTTTAAGTCCAAAGCCCTCTACTAGCAGTATTTCTGAAGTTTCAGAAGAAAATTTAAAAGCTGACAGTGAAAGTTTACCAGAGCTTAGGCGCTCCAGTAGAATAACTAGACAGCCTCAACGTTACATCAATGAACAACAGCTACAAAGGCAAAAACGACAGGAGCAGTTGTTTAAACGTAGAAATATTGCTACTGTTGATGAGGAAATAGAAGAAGTTGCAAACAATGTATACTGTAACCAAGTTAGTTTTGAACCAAAAAGTTTTAAAGAGATACAAACCATGCCAAAGTCACAAGCTCAACAATGGAGAAAAGCGATAGACTCTGAGCTTGCATCTCTAAATCAAAATAACACCTGGACTTTTGTGAAGCAAACACCTGATATGCGAGTCATAGATTCAAGGTGGGTGTTCAAAGTAAAACTCAATGATAAAAATAAAGTTATGAGATATAAAGCTAGGTTAGTAGCAAGGGGTTACCAACAATTGGAAGGCATTGATTATGAGAATGTGTTTTCTCCGAGTGTGAAGTTTGAAAGTATAAAGTTGATGATGCTAGACGCTGTTAAAAATGGGTGCGAATTGTACCATTGTGACATTTCCACAGCTTATGTTAATGCTGATTTGCATGAAGACATATACATGAAAGTTCCGGATGGTGTAGATGCTGCACCTGGGGTAGTTTGTAAATTAAACAAATCTCTGTATGGCCTGCATCAAAGTGGCAGGAATTGGCACGAAACTTTAAAACAAACCTTGATTGAATTTGGGTTTGTGCAGGGGAAAGCTGATAATTGCATTTTTACAAAACAATGTGGTAATTCTGTTGTCAAATTGGCCGTTTATGTTGATGATTTATTATTTTCATGTAAACATTTAAAGGAATACCAGTTGTTTATTTCTCAACTTTGTAAACGTTTTGATGTAAAAGATTTGGGGAAAGTTAAGAATTACCTGTCCATGCAAATAGACAGGGAAGCAGATGGTTCTTTTGCTGTACACCAAACTGCAAAAATAAGAGATTTAATAGAAGTGCTGAATTTGGAGAACGCAAAAGGAAAAGAAACCCCATTAACATGTGGATTTACTTTTACTGAAGAGGATGCACCTTTTCATGACAAAACACTTTACCGGTCGATATTAGGGAAGCTGAACTTTATTCAGCGCGTGTCCAGACCAGACATATCTTTCAGTTTTAATTTTCTTTCCACATTTGTGGAGAATCCAACCAAGCAGTGTTTTCGAGCGTTAAAAAGAGTGGTGCTTTATCTTAAACACACGCTGCATTACAGGTTACATTTTAAGGCGCATAATGATACAGGGTTCGATATTTTTTGTGACGCATCTCATGCGTCTGAACTTTTCAAATATAAAGGTGTGTCCGGTTTTGTTTACAGATACAATGAATGTCCATTTGAATGGAGAACGCGCAGGCAGCATATAATTTGTATGTCAACCACAGAAAGTGAACTTTGTGCATGTTCTGAAGCCATCAGAGACATTGAATGGTTTTTACAGTTGTTTGCAGACCTAAAAATAAAAGTGAAATTACCAATACCCGTGCACATAGATTCCCAAAGTGGAATAGCCATTTTGACATCAGAAGGCAATACCCAACGTACCAGAACGTTACGGTTACGCTTGGAGTTTGAAAAACAAATGATTAATGAAAAAATTATTACTTTTGAATATGTAGCTGGACTAGAGCAAATAGCAGATATTTTCACAAAAGCTTTGCCAACAGCTACGCATCTTAAACATACACAGAAGATGCTGAATGTTACTGCTACGCATCATTGACCAGCAGGGGGTTGTTAGGTTTTTCCTTTAAGACTGATGTGGTCAATGGTGCTACACAGAGATGTGTGTTTGTAACCTTGTTCTGAATGATAGCACACCTGTGAGCTTTTGCTAATTTGAATATTTGAAGGTAGAGTTTGCTTACTGTAATGTGATTGGGTAATTGACTATTTTGAATTCTGTATTTAAGCAAATGGTTCATGGGTGTGGTGGTGGTGATGTATTGTGAAATGAGAGGAAAGGAGTAGAGGAGTGTGGTGTATATAATTGTAAATAAAAGCAAGCAAAGATACTGAAGACGACTTTGTTATTTCGTCGACCCTGCCGCTGTTGCCACTCAGTTGGTGCGTATTTTGCCCAACAGTGTTGTGTGTGTTTAATGCTTTGTGCATTTATGTCTAATCTTGCCTCTTTCTAAAAGTTATTTATTGGTGCATGCTTTTCTTTTTGTAAATCTAACAAAGAATAAACTAAAACAAAATTCGGATTACGGCGTTTTCTCAGGACAGTGAAGGGTGTGTGTGCTGTGTCCTACTGGTGTAAGTACTGGTGGCACTCGCCCTTCTTCCAATATAAAATGCTCTCCGGATGAGGGGGACACAAAAAAATGGGGTGTGGAGGAAGGTCTGGGAGTGTGAGAAATGCCCCTGTTTTCATCTGAGTAATGTTGGAGTGTATGTCTGTTGCCCTGGTTGTTCACCATATGTGGCAGAAGTACTAAGATCTATTGGTTCCTGAAGGAAGAGAATGGTAAATAAAGAATGATTCTGTAGTTGCCAAGGTTCCGATTTTCTTTAAAATGACTCCTGCCCATTTACTTTATGTTTGAGCCTAGGATTACAATGACACATCCATGGCCCATGGAATATTTCGCCTTTATCCATTGATCTTTCAAGATTGTTTTCTGTGTTGGCCATGTAGATAGACATTAGTGGACTTTTTAAACTTCAGCAATAACATGCCATAACATTTCCTAGCAGTTCTGTCCTATTAAGTCTCTAAAAATCTAAGGACAATGTATGTTAATTGAACTGTAATGCTACTATCGAGTGATGTACTGCTAATGGTATGTGTACCTGTAAGTTAGATATAATTGCTTTAATTGTTCCTTTTATTGAATGTACAAACACCTCTAATGCAATTCTACCTTCAGAGCCAATAGAGTGAATAGTTAAGCGATTTAATATATGTTGTCCCCCTACAGTTCAATGCTGGGGAAATTAATTTAATTTTGTGCAGTTTTCAAGCAAGTGTTGGACTAAATGCAATTAGTTTACTGAGACATGAACAAACCAAGGACAGGATTTAATTATATCTGTAGAAACATAATCTAAAGCATTAGGCTGTGTTTCTTTTACTATCTAATGGTCCTTGGTTTAATCTTTACAGGTAAATAACCCCAGATTTTTTTTTAGTAATTACAAGACAACGTAAAAAAAAAATCCTTCCAGTAGCACCTTAGAGACCAACTGAGTTTGTCATTGGTATGAGCTTTTGTGGACAGACTAATCCAAGACACAGGCAGATGGTGCTGACAAGGATCAATACACAGCACCTTTAAACAGGCATCAACATACACAAGAAAATGAAACAGAAACGTAAAAGAGATGGTTCCATGGGATGCAGGGACTCGATGAATAGACTTTCCTATTTCAGTTATATGTCGTCGTTTAGTCGTGTCCGACTCTTCATGACCCCATGGACCATAGCACGCCAGGCACTCCTGTCTTGCACTGCCTCCCGCAGTTTGGTTAAACTCATGTTCGTAGCTTCGAGAACACTGTCCAACCATCTTGTCCTCTGTCGTCCCCTTCTCCTAGTGCCCTCAATCTTTCCCAACATCAGGGTCTTTTCCAAGGATTATTCTCTTCTCATGAGGTGGCCAAAGTATTGGAGCCTCAGCTTCACGATCTGTCCTTCCAGGGAGCACTCAGGGCTGATTTCCTTAAGAATGGATAGGTTTGATCTTCTTGCAGTCCATGGGACTCTCAAGAGTCTCCTCCAGCACCATAATTCAAAAGCATCAATTCTTCGGCGATCAGCCTTCTTTATGGTCCAGCTCTCACTTCCATACATCACTACTGGGAAAACCATAGCTTTAACTATACGGACCTTTGTCGGCAAGGTGATGTCTCTGCTTTTTAAGATGCTGTCTAGGTTTGTCATTGCTTTTCTCCCAAGAAGCAGGCGTCTTTTAATTTCGTGACTGCTGTCACCATCTGCAGTGATCAAGGAGCCCAAGAAAGTAAAATCTCTCACTTATATGTACACTTCCCTAAGAGTAAGACACATTTAACACAGTGTAACTTACTACTCTATACCACTGAGCCTCTTGGGCTTGTCGATCAGAAGGTTTGAATCCCCACAATGGGGTGAGCTCCCATTGTTCTGTCCCAACTCCTGCAACCTAGCAGTTTGAAAGCACGCCAGTGCAATTAGATAAATAGGTGCCGCTGCGGCAAGAAGGTAAACGGCATTTCCGTACGCTCTTATTTCTGTCATGGTGTTCTGTTGTGCCAGAAGCAGTTTAGTCATGCTGGCCACATGACTTGGAAAGCTGTCTTTGGACAAACGGCGGCTGCCTTGGCCTGAAAGCAAAATGAGTGTCGCAACCCCATGGTTGCCTTTGACTGGACTTAACCATCCAGGAGTCCTTTACCTTTACCTACTACAGTACTGAGTAAACATGCAGACTGTGGGGTTATGAAGTGCAAAGTTACTTGAGGCTCCTAATACTCCAGGGTGTATTCTTGCTTGCCCCACCACAAATCACGATAATTGCATACTATCGTTTATTTTATTTTACTGTCCCGTATTTCCTCCGTTATGGAACTCAAAGTGGCATATATGCGATTCCCAGGTTGCCTCTTATTCAGAAAATAACCAGATCTAGACCTAGGGTAGGAAGGTTGCTGTATTCTGTGGCTTCAGATCATGTTCTTTTTAGACCTAGGCTACAAGCAGCTTCTTCCCCTGTGTTGTGAAATGATATGGACATTTCATATTCTGTTCTCTGAAATCTCTTTGAACCTGCTTGGTTACTAACTGTGAAAAATCACATAAAGTATTTATTCAAGGCATGTTTCTATATCATCATGAGAACACCCTCATGAGCCTGACACTGCTGGTTAAATTAAATAGGTGTTAAAGCTTTTTTTAAACGATACATGGGAAGCAGAAACTATAAAATGCAAACATTCACTTGTAAGATATTCTAACAACATTGAAAGGGTGGTGTTTTGCTTCAATTTAAGATTAATTGATATGCCACCAGTTATATGGCTACCAATTTCTACAGGTTTTTCCCCCCCTTCTATTAATCACACCAGCTCTTATTTTTAAGTTCACAGGACTAAACCGGGAATAACGCCCTTCAAGGCAACTTAGTGCAAATGCAATCTGAACCAGTCATATATCCTCCTTTTCCCAGAGAGAAATAAAACTCTTAAATTAACTTCATATTGAAGTTCAAGTTAATTGGTATTTGGAAAAGGTTATATCCCCAAGGAACTGACTTCATATTTTATTCCAACTGCCACTCTTCCTACTTCGTCTTTTCTCTAGAATGGTATTCCAGAAAGCAATGGAAAGTCAAGCGGGAACTCTTGCAGTGTTGCAATAGCATTGATGTTTGTTGCAGCCAAAGAACCATGGGTCTGGATCAGACAATATCCCCCCCCCCGGGTCAATCCCAGGCATATATGATGGAGAGTGGCAGCATGTCTTGTTTTCCTTTATCCCACCCAGCACACTTCTCCTTCCTTTGGCATCCCAGTTGGAGGGATGATAGGCTCTGAATACCATTTGGACAGGGATTTCAAATAGGAAAGGTTTCATAGGTTTGTTTTGGATAGGCAATACCACAGGAAAAATCCAGGAATCAAGTAGTGATTGGGGCCCATAGAAGACAAGTTGAAATTGACAGTGTGCAATGTTCTGAAAGAGCCTATCAGTGTTAAATCTAGTGTGCGTAGGTCCTATTTGAATGTTGCACCTTGTCAAATTCAGCTTGTCTTCCCGTATGGGACATTCCCAGGCCTATCTGATGTTCTACCACCGAGCTTGTAACCCTTCCTCAAGTGGATATCCATACAATACACAACATCTGAAAGGTTTGTTGCCATACATGTAGGAAATGATGCCAATTATTTATACTTTAGGAAAAACTCTGCCCGAGAATTCAGTCATTCCTACCTTCACCAATGCCTTCCCCCACCCCTGCACTATCCTGTTAAGTGACAATGACACTAGTATTGGGAGAGCAGCCCCGTGAGATCACCCTACACACTAGCCGCTCCTGTCCCCATACCTTCCAGTCTCAAACAAGAAGTGTCTACATACACACACACACACACCACTAAGCATTTTGTGTACATTTGCAACCTCAAAACATTTTAGGAACTGTTTCATCCTAACTTTTCATGTGTTGATCATTTGCTGGTTCGAATGAATTTCTTTTTTTTCTATTCGTGCTATGCTTTGCTAATTGCATGAGATGGTTAGCTTTAATTTGTTACAATCATTAGTTTTCCTCATGTAAATTCTAATTAACATTATTTCTACATCACTACAATAAATTATTGAGGGAGATGGCTGTCCTGAAGGACACCACTTAGGCACTCCCTCACTCCCAGCTCAGTGACCTGAATGGAGATGTGGACGGCTTAGCCTTTGCATAGAGGGAATGAGATGAAACTATAATGTGTTTGCCAGAGAACACAATATGTTTTCCTACAAGAGCATTTTATTTAGGAGAAAGTGAGGCATGTATCTCCTAAACAAATGATTAAGAAAATGGAGGGGGAGCTCCTGAGATGCACGAGTACTGTCGCCTTATTAAACATGACTATGTTTTGCTGTTTGTTGCATACTATCTTTTATTTTATTTTATTTTATTTTACTGTCCCATCTTACCTCCATTATGGAACTCAAAATTATTAAAAACTTGGTGCTTCTATTGGCTGTGGAAGTTCACAAGTGACAATGACAGTACCAGTCTAGGACATTTTGCTACCTAAAGTGTATCCCAAGGGTATACCGTGTGTCTCCGAAAATAAGACACCGTCTTATTTATTTTCCCCCCCTCAAAAAACGCACTATGGCTTATTTTCAGGGTATGGCTTATATTCCTTGAATGCTTAAAAAATCCTGCTATGGCTTATTTTATGGCTACGTCTTATTTTTGGAGAAACAGGGTACCTCTACCTGGTAGGGCCAACACTTGAAAAAGTCTTATAGCCCCTCCACACTGGTGTTCTGGTCCAGCATCTCCACCCCCATCTTTCTGCCCGGACACTGAGGTCCAGTGCCAAGTGCCTTCTGGCGGTTCCCTCACTGTGAAAAGCCAAGTTACAGGGAACCAGGCAGAGGGCCTTCTCGGTAGTGGCACCTGCCATTTGGAACACCGTTCCACCAGATGTCAAAGAGAAAAACAACTACCAGACTTTTAGAAGACATCTGAAGGCTGCCCTGTTTGGCAACGCTTTTAATGTTTGACACACTGTTGTATTTTAATATTTTGTTGGAAGCTGCCCAGAGTGGCTGGGGAAACCCAGCCAGATGGACGGGGTATAAATTTATTATTATTATTATTATTATTATTATTATTATTATTATTATTATTATTATCTTGTGTCTTCTGCAACATGTTCCTGATACAATAATGACCCATTAGTGGTGGATTTATTCTGCTTTTGTTTGTTCTGTAATGCTGCCCCATCCTGATGTGTGGAGGGGCCATAGGACAACAGAAGCAGGAGAAAAACAAACTAGAACATTTGTGGTAGGGATTCAAGCAGGAAGTTATGGTAGAAGAACTGATTTCAAATGAAGTGTGACCATCCTCAAACATTTGCAGGCACAAACAGTTTCAAAAGCAGGATTGTGTGTGACCACCCTGATAATATCATGAGCTTTAATAATCATGACAATAGAAATTATATCTGGAGGGATCCTTACTGCACTATTCAGACACTAATTCCTTCTTTCATCAGTTCTCCTGCACTGATGGTGCCACTTGAAGGAGGCTCCTTCAACCAGCTGCAAGAAGAGATCCAAGGACAGACCACAGGCTAGGAACAGGTGGACAATCTTGTATGGAAGTGAAAATACATAATACCTATTGTATTTACCCTTCACATTTTCCAGCAATTGTTTGCTTTTTTGCCATTTTCTCTGCATTTTCTCTCCTTGTTATCCTCCCCTTTCTTTCTTTCTTTTCCTTCATGCATTATTAACAGTCCCTCTTCATCTTCCAGTCTTTTTTGTTTCTTTTTTTTTTTGCAAAATGTTATAAGAATGAGTAGTTAGTCATCACTTTTAATTAGAAACAGCAACAGACAGCAAAACTCAGTCATGTTTAATAAGGCTACAGTACTCTTCCAATGTAGGGGGGAAAGTGGTGTAGAAACATGACCTACTTTCTCTTTCACCATTTTTCAGGTGCACTTCTATTTACCAGCTACACAGATTAGTCCTGGCTAAATAATCACTCCCTATCTTCAGTTCCTGAAGATGATATTTAAAACCTTCTATGCCCATAAATCACCAGGCAATCTATTTTAGCCTTTATTTTTTTTAAAAAAAAAGTATTTTAGTTTTTTGGAGAGCTTTTCTAGTGAAATAGAAAAAGTCCTTCCACTAAACTTAAAACAGGGCAATCAGTTTCAAACTCAGTCCATGCATTACTCACACATATAGTACAGATCTGTGTTTAGCCCCACTCCCAAAATTATGCTCCTTCTCCTGCCCCAAAAGTTGAGACAATCATTTGCACTATAATATCTGCAGTGGGACCTCTTCCCTATGCAAGGAAGCTCCCTGTGTAATTTAGAACTTGGATCACCCAAGTTTGTTCCATGGATTCCATGGATTCCGTTTGACTTCCGAGGTACATCTGTACTCTATTCCCAACTTAAGAATGGAAAGCATAATGCTGGTGGACAACAAACGAGGTTTAAAGACGCTCTCAAGGCAAATCTTTTAAAAATGTAGTATAAACACCGACAACTGGGAAACACTGGCTTGCAAGTGCTCCAATTGGAGAATAGCCTCTACCAATGACATCATGGACTTTGAAGAAGCATGAACTCAGGGGCTGAAAAGTAGAAGTAAGCTAAGAGGAAGGCACATTTGGCAAATCCTCACCATCATCAATTCCTGCCCAGAAACCTGCAGGAATTCTGAATCCTTCCACTGTGCAGGATGCAGAATTGGCCTCCACAGTCACTTACAGACACACTTTTCAGACCATATTCATGGAAGACAATCTTACTCAGCCATAAGAGATTGCCAAAGAAGGAGATACAAAAGGAAAGTGTACATAAAAGTGCATATACTAGTAAAAAAAGAAAAGAAAAAAGAATAGCATACCCAAACACACTGTGATGGAAAATTGCTTTGCAAGAATGTGTGTATTAGGGGAAATTGCATACAAGCATGTGTACGGTATGCTAAGAAAATGTTCATGAGGACTTTAAAAAGTATCACAAACTGATGTGAACATGTAAAAAACTGAATTTAAGATAGGAAAAATTTGGGGAGGAAATTGACAGTCACCCATTCCAATACTCACTCCCTGCTAGGTCAGAGTGTAAAAAGAAGCCATAGAAAAGCAACTTTCAATTGGGATACAGAGGAAGTAAAAGAGAGAGGTGTTGTGTATTAATTCAAATATTCTGTAATCTGGCGGGAGTACTGTTCATTTGTCTGTTTAAAGGGGACAAGCACAATCCTCAGCCTGATTGGGTTCCGCCGGAAAGTTAGAGTGCTATTGGTTCCCGCCTAAATGTATCTTTCTTCACCCAACCCTTGTCCCTATAAATACAGAAATATTACAAAAGGCCACAAACTTCCAGTGGCTTCCTTCCACATGCTAAACAGTGCATGGAATAGATACAGGTAGGTAGTGCATGGAATGTCTCACAGTTCAAAAGAAGTGGGGTGGGTATATTCTAAGCAGTTAACTTTCAGCTTGCATGATGTTTTCCAATAAAGGCATCTGAAGGAACTGTCTGACCCTCAGCTACAACACAACATCACTAATGAACAAGGGCCGGCCTTTCTATCCAACAGGGCAAAGCAGTCTGCCTCAGGCAGAAGGATTTTGCCTCAGGTGTCAAAATACTTTGGGCTCCCTGCAACAAACAACCCATTAGTGGTTCACTGGACCTGCTGTGAACACTGCAGTGGAGTCAATTCACTGGTCAAGCAGGAGTCATTCCTTGCTTCCTCACAATAAACAGCTCTGCTGCAAAGCCATTTACATGAAGCTGTGATCAGTCAGTAGCGATTTAGCTGTGTGTGGCATTAAGCAAGGCATTATCCAGCCTGTAAGCATGAGCCCTCAACCATAGAAGGAAAGGACCATAAGGACAATTTGCAGGTTCACATCCAAAAGCAACAGGTATGACATCCTATTCACCCAGGGATGACAGAAGAATACTTGGCTGCAGCTGTGGCAGGCAGGAAAGATTACAGCCGGGGATTAAATGTGAAAACACGTATTCTTAAACAATGGGTTGAAATTGTCACCTTATTTATTTTCCACACTGCCCCAGATAATAGGAAGTCTTTTTAATTTAAAAGTGGCATGTTCACTGGGCAGGTGAAGTTGCAGGCTTCCATTCAACATTAGTCATACTAAGAACAGAGCCATTTAAATTAATGCCCATGAATATCTCAATTCATTACAGCAGGTCTACTCTGAGGAGAACTTAGTTGGCTACAATCCAGTTTACATATCTCTGGCCCCTACTTATTTGTTCCATTTCAATTAGTGTCATAATCTCCTGTGAATACAGGTTAAAGAAGATTGCTTTTCACTGCAATCGCGTCCTCCCAACACTGATTTTGCAGTATTACTAATCTTCTAAGTTAATAAAGCAATGTACTCAGAGGAAATGAATGTAGATTTCCCCCCTTCCCTAAAAAGGAAAGTGATATTTAATCATCTCATATATTCTGTCCAAAACCTTCTGAGATAAGTCACCAAGGCTGCATAAACACCTTACATTTAAAGCTCTTCTGAAAGCATGTGACTCCCCCCAAGAATCCTGGGAACTGAGATTTGTTAAGGGTCCTGGAAGCTGTAGCACTGTGAGGGGTAAACTTGAGTTTTTGGGAATCTTTGGGGAAGCAATGTGCTTTAAAAGTGCTTCAAATGTATGGTGTGTACACAGTTCTTTATTCCCATTTTCCCACATCCTAAGACAACTGGGCGTATAAGACGACCCCC
Organism: Zootoca vivipara; assembly: GCF_965207765.1. Taxonomy (NCBI): domain Eukaryota; kingdom Metazoa; phylum Chordata; class Lepidosauria; order Squamata; family Lacertidae; genus Zootoca; species Zootoca vivipara. The sequence continues at coordinate 33,484,289 of NC_142583.1, forward strand.
AACTTTTCCAGTTAAAATATAGAGTTTGGGATATACTCACTGTATAAGAAATATGACCCGGCGTATAAGATGACCCCTGACTTTTGAGAAGATCTTCCTGGGTTAAAAAGTAGTCTTATACGCAGGAATATACTGTATATTGGATGCTTGCACCAATATTTGTTTCCATTTATAGTGTGGCTGCTTCCTAACATTTCTGCACTCCCCATTCTGTGTGCTGATAGAAGTTCTGAAATAACTCCCGTGGTAATACAGGTGAAAAGTCTAAGGAAAAAAAATCCACGGCAAACCAAAACCCAAACAAATCCTAGGCACACTAGACCATGGAAACAGAGTGACAGCTTGTGCTGTGCATCCTTCAGTCACTGAGCAGTCTAATTTTTGAAGTGTCATGCATTTCCATGGCAGACTGAACATTTTACTTCACAAGCTGGCAAAGATCTGCTCAAGAAGGCAGAAGTTGACCTAGATATTTTCAAACTGACCCTGAACTGACGAGGCCTTGAATGAAGGAGTTGTTTTTTTCAGCCACTGAATATGGAATGACTGATTGCAAGTGTGTGGAGTATTTATGATTAATCCTATTAAATGCTGGGCCACTGATGACAGTAGATTGCAAACATCTCCACATTCCCTGGAATGAGCATGTGACAGCTTTTATATGCTTGTCATACTGGTAGATTGACTAACAGTTTCTGTAGTCCAACATACAGGTGATATTGCCATTCATACTGACATTAAAAGATTCTGTAGCATTTTTCTTGACAGAAAAAATGACCCCATGTCATTGGGTTGTATCAGGGCCCAACACACACAAAATGGTGCCTCTCCACCAGCCAGGGAAGAAGAGGTAAGTGAAGATCTACGTCAGGAACAAAGAGGTGGGTAGATTTGGCCTCCACGGAGCATGCCACAGTGGGCAATGCATTCCTTGAAGGTCAGAACTGCTGCCCCTGTGGATCCTGCCACCACTCACCTTGCCTCATGGGTAGGCCAGATCTGGGTTGTATCCAACATTACTCCTACTCATACTCATGGTGGTAGATCCACTGAAATTAATGAACATGACTAAGTTAGGTTTATTCATTTCATGGATGTACTCTGAGTAGAACATCTGGCGCCACCCACAACTGGTGTGTGAGCTACCCATCCCACTATAGTGTCTCCTTTTCCTCTCCTGTCTCTGGGACAACCTTTATTGCCAACCATTAAACTGCCATTTTTTAATCAGTTACAGGTAGGTAGCCGTGTTGGTCTGAGTCAAAGCAAAATAAAAAAATTCCTTCAGTAGCACCTTAAAGACCAACTAAGTTTTTATTTTGGTATGAGCTTTCGTGTGCATGCACACTTCTATCAGCCCATCACCCATTCCCACCCACCCCCACCACCCTCTGTGGTCTGGCTCTTCTGTTTCAAGTGTATCTGAAGAAGTGTGCATGCACACGAAAGCTCATACCAAAATAAAAACTTAGTTGGTCTTTAAGGTGCTACTGAAGGAATTTTTTTTTATCAGTTTCTGATAAAAGCCCTGCTCTTGTGCGTGTTGCTCTCCAAGTACAGAGCCCTGGTTATGGAAGTTGATTTCTTTTTCAAATCTGCTGTTGCCAAAATTCATTTTACTGGCCGCTTATTAGATATCTTGAGGAAAGAAAGTTAATTCTGTCATTGTGAATTACTTATAATGCACATGAGGGATGTTTTAAATTTTATCTGCAGTTTTAACAGAAAATGTTATTTAACAGAATTCTTTAAAATCTCCTTGAATGTATATTGAGGACCTAAAGCTTTTAAAGATCAATAATACTGAGCAGTTTGAAAATAATCTTATATGTCAGTCTACTACCTAGTTGAGAGGCTTAACATGCATGATGAGATCTTTGAATGGGCGATACAAAAGTTGGGGGGGGCAATTTCTTGCTCTGTAATATTTTTTATGATCATAATCTGAACTACATTCAGAATGTATTGCAATATCCATCAGATTTATACACCAAGACACTACTATGACATTTTATTGAGATTCAAGAGATAAGTATGGAATCATATTCATGACATTTGAAATATATAAAACTCATAGAAATGCATGCTAAGAGGGGGCACTTGCTATGTTACATTATATTACATTATATAATTGCTTGGAAATTAAACAAAGGGCCTGCTGGTTTCTCTTTAAGGTTTCCAGACTCAAAAGAGAGCAGGGCAATTAAAGGCACAGAGGTCCTGTCCACTATTGAGTCTGGCAACCCTATCCCCTTCTTCAGGGATTTAGAGTAGGAAAGGGAATTGCCCCAGGGCCAGCAATTCCCTCTCCTGCTCTAAATAGAGATGGAAATGGAGATACATACTGAACCATAAGAGTGGCATAAGAGGAGCACACTGCACGACTTCTTTTCCACCCTGAGAAGGTTTTGTTGTCCTTCTCTGAAGCCCTAGTGGTATCATAGACTATGTATACACTATACATTTAAAACACATATTTGAAACACATTCTTTCCCTCAAAGAATTCTGGGCATTGTAATATACCCCTCACAGAGTTATGATTTCCAGTAACCCTGAATAAACTACAGTTCTGAGAATTCTCTGAGAGGAAGAAAGTGCTTTGAATGTGCTTTAAAGGTATAGTACGTATGCAGTCACAGTCTCCCTTGCTCTGTCAAAGTCAACAGCTACTAAAGCTGCCTGGGCCCCTTTGCATGAAGAGGTTCCTGTCACCCAAGGCAGAGCTACCTAGAAAGATTGAACTGTAATTCCTATTCAAAGAGCAACAATTGAGCTCTCCTCCTGTGCTGTTTCTAGCCTAAAGTCCTCCAGGATACAATTAAAAGCCAGCAATAAAATCATAACAATCAGTATAAAAGCCAGCAAGACAAGACCAAAGGCTGGTTAATCTAATAACTGGGCTCTGAAAATTTGGGAGAGCAAATACATCTTAACTGTGAGGCAGAAGTCCATCAGTGTCATGGCAAGCTTCGGAACAAATACTTCAATTTTTGCAGACACATTCCACAGGTTTTTTTTTTAGTCAAAAGCTCTAAATATTCCTTTGGAGGTCATCATTTTGGTTCAGGGTGCTTTGGAGAGTTCCCGCTTTGGGTTAGACAAGCCCCAAATCTGTCTGAAGCAGCCTGCTTCTTTTCAGGATTTGGACAAATCCACTACATACCCCTAAAATATTAATTTTAATTTTAAACAGGTTAAATATTAATATTAAACAGGCTTACCACTCCCATCAGCCCATCACCCATTCCCACCCACCCACCCCCACCCTCTGTATATACATAAGGGTCTGACTTCTGTTTCAAGTGTATCTGATGAAGTGTGCATGCACACGAAAGCTCATACCAAAATAAAAACTTAATTGGTCTTTAAGGTGCTACTGAAGGAATTTTTTTATTTTCCCTAAAATATTGTTATGGATTGGGGGGGGGTTGCTTTGCATGATATATTTGGGCCCCAACCAAGCCTGTGATTTTGTAACTGTAAGATGGGAATTTGAAGTAAAAAGGACTGCTGAACTGGTCAAACTAGTTTCCCTGTTAAGGTAATGGGCCTGGCCAAGTCTGTTTGGCGCCAATTTACATGTCTAAAGAGTTGGACAAGTGCAGATGCATTGAGACAAAGATACCTGACTGGTGATGCTCTTTCAGGAGAGGGATAAGCCTCCCTCCAACATCAACAAGCTGGAGACCACATAGCCAGGAGCTATCCTTTTTTCTAAACTGAAGCTGTAAGCTAAAAATACCCAATAGGTAAAGGTAAAGAGATCCCTGACCATTACCGTGTTTCCCCCTTTTTAAGACGTAGCCATAATATAAGACATAGCAGGATTTCTAAGCAGTTGCGCGATATAAGCCATAACCCGAAAATAAGACATAGTGATAGACCCTTCCCCCCTCCCGCCAGCCAACTCTCCCCCATAAAAATCTCTCCCCATTTTACTGTCGCTCCAAAGACACGCATTTCTTTTAAAAGCTTGTAAAAATGCACCGTAGAGCCGTTCCTGCAGCCTCGTGATTCCCCCTCCTGTTTCTGTAAGCATTTTTTAAAATACCTGTAAAAGGATTCCAAAATATTTTTTTTTAGCTAGGCTGTGTGAGCTCTGCTTGCTTGGTGAAGAGGAGAAAAGTGGCATTTGCGGTGGGGAGAAGATGAAAGCACGAGGGAAAAAAGAGGGGCGATTGAAGACGCTGCCTTCCCCTTTAGGGAGAGACTCTGTGTGCGCGTCTCTCTCTCTCTCCCCCCCCCGCCTCTCTCTCTCTCTCTCTCTCTCTCTCTCACACACACACACACACAGCCCACCTCTCGCTTCCCCCCACTTTCCCCCTTTTAATAGCCTTTTAAAAAGTGAGGATTCTTTTTTCTTTCCATTGCTTGTCTGTAGAGCTTCCCCTTTAAGGATTTGTACCGGTACCGGGATCGCTGCCGGTGGCGCAGTCCTTGCCTTGGGGATTAAGGACTTTCCCCTTCTCGCTGTTTAGGAGCTGCTAAACACTGCCCTACACCCTACACAAAAGTTAACATTTTGTGGGTAAGAGAAACACGGACGGGTTGTTAGGACCAGCAGATTATCTCACCCCGCTTTCTGCTGGCTCAATTGCTACTTAATTGCTACCATTTACCATCTTAATTGCTGCTCAGCTGGCTGCTTTGTTTTCTACAGTATCTCAGCCGGTAGCCTCTTTGCTATCAGTGCTACAAAGTGCTACATTGTTGGAACTTTCGCTCTTAAGTCTTGGGCAGTTGGCTGGCTGGTAGAGATCCTTATTTGCTTTAGTATAGGCTACTGCTACGACTGCATCACACAGATAGATTCCATTATACTGTACTGGTTTAAATTTAAGAAGCTCCAGTGTAGCAGATTGCTATTAAGTGAGTCCCCACCTGTGAGGGGAGAGAGAGAGAGCAGCCCTTCGGAGGAGCTCCTTCCCTCCCTCACGAACATCCCAGGGCCAGGGAGAGAGGGCTGGGCCAGCGATGCACACACCTCCCTTCCCTCAGACTCCCTCTCATGGAGCTTGGTGGTGGCTGTTGCCCGTCATTTTCTTTCAGTCAAGAGTCCTGCCCCGCAGGGAGACAGGGAGCAAGAGGGGCACTGCTCCTGATGTAATAAAAATACCGGTAAGACATTCCCTGAAAATAAGCCACCCAGTGTTTTTTTGAGGAAAAAAAGTGATAAGACGGTGTCTTAAAATGTGGGAAAGACGGTAGGTCCAGTCACAGACGACTCTGGGGTTGCGGCACTCATCTTACTTTATTGGCCGAGGGAGCCGGTGTACAGCTTCCGGGTCATGTGGCCAGCATAACAAAGCCGCTTCTGGCGAACCAGAGCAGCACACAGAAACACCGTTTATCTTCCTGCCAGACTGGTACCTATTTATCTACTTGCACTTTGATGTGCTTTCAAACTGCTAGGTTGGCAGGAGCAGGGACCGAGCAACGGGAGCTCACCCCGTCGTGGGGAATCGAACCACCGACCTTCTGATCGGCAAGCCCTAGGCCCTGGGCTTTAGACCCAATAATCTGTGCTAAAATCAAAGCTATGACCTGGGGTGGGGTAGGGCTCCCCTAAAAACTCAATGAGGAAACAAGATCTGTTGGAGGGTTAGTGCTGTGAACCTTCCACCTTATGATCAGGGTGTGAATAAAACCATATATCCTAAGGATACTACAGTCTTCAGTCTTCCTTATTCCAAAGAAACTGAACTCTGTGTATGTTCTGGAACCCTTGTAGTCTCTTGTAGCTCAGAGACTGGGATGTGTTGAACTACCATGTAGAATAACATAGAGACAGGCAGTATTCCAATTGCCTTCTCCACATTAGTTTAAGCCAGATGGCTGGTTAGCATTTTCACGGTAAAAGTCATATTGCTTGTGAATGTTCTAGGAAGAGGAGATCTTATCCTCACTTTTCCAACCTGCATCTAAGTCATTATGGCACTCAATAAAATGCCATCACCCTGGTTCTCTTTTCTAACAAGAGATGTGGTAATGATTAATCTGGAATGAATAGATTTTACCAGACTTCTAAGAATCTGTTTACAAAGGTATGAGTGTGTTTAAATTCTGATGGTAACTATAAGTTGAAATCTATATAGCAAACATGTAAATAATTTGATATTCTCTTTTCTATACACAGCAGAAGCTGCATTAAGGCTGCAAGGCTAAGCACACTGACCACAAGAGACTGTAAACTCATTGAAACACAGTGGGACTTACTTCTGAGTAAGCATGCATATGATTGCACTGTAAGAGGCTGTTGTTGTTTAGTCGTTTAGTCGTGTCCGACTCTTCGTGACCCCATGGACCAGAGCACGCCAGGCACTCCTGTCTTGCACTGCCTCCCGCAGTTTGGTCAAACTCATGTTCGTAGCTTCGAGAACACTGTCCAACCATCTCGTCCTCTGTTGTCCCCTTCTCCTAGTGCCCTCAATCTTTCCCAACATCAGGGTCTTTTCCAAGGATTCTTCTCTTCTCATGAGGTGGCCAAAGTATTGGAGCCTCAGCTTCACGATCTGTCCTTCCAGGGAGCACTCAGGGCTGATTTCCTTAAGAATGGATAGGTTTGATCTTCTTGCAGTCCATGGGACTCTCAAGAGTCTCCTCCAGCACCATAATTCAAAAGCATCAATTCTTCGGTGATCAGCTTTCTTTATGGTCCAGCTCTCACTTCCATACATCACTACTGGGAAAACCATAGCTTTAACTATACGGACCTTTGTCGGCAAGGTGATGTCTCTGCTTTTTAAGATGCTGTCTAGGTTTGTCATTGCTTTTCTCCCAAGAAGCAGGCGTCTTTTAATTTCATGACTGCTGTCACCATCTGCAGTGATCAAGGAGCCCAAGAAAGTAAAATCTCTCACTGCCTCCATTTCTTCCCCTTCCATTTGCCAGGAGGTGATGGGACCAGTAAGAGGCTGTTGTGGTATTAATGACTAATTCCAGAAGACAAAACAATCTCAGATTTCACACATTTAAAAAGTGCTCTCAAGGGAGCAGGAAGGAGAAGGAATTATTCTGCTAATGTGGCCATTCATTGCACACTAATGATTTACCACATTGATGCAACTACCGTATATTAATCTAAAACAACCCATGTAGGCTTCAACAGTGTAAGCCGGAAGTGGGTATGTGAAGCAACTGCTAAGCACATTCAGCTACCATATATGCACTTAGAATCGTCACTGCAACTGGGGACCAGGGCCGTCTCAAGCCGGCCCTGGCACCCTGGCGCGGAGATCGCTCCGGTGCCCCCGCCCTGGTGGGCGGGTGAAGCGCGCAGCACGGCTTCACCGCACAGCGCCCTCCTGCCGGCCCGGCGCCCTGGTGACCCACGCCACCGAGGCTACCCCTAGAGCCGGGCCTGCTGGGGACCTTGCTTCAAAAGGGTTCCCAAGCATGAGGTTTCGAAGCATGCTCAGACCTCTTTAGACCTTTTCACATTCAGGAGTGGAAGAGGAATAATAATAATAATAATAATAATAATAATAATAATAATAATAATTTATTTATTTATACCCTGCCCATCTGGCTGAGTTTCCCCACCCCAGCCACTCTGGGCGGCTCCCAAACAAGTGTTAAAAACAATACAGCATTAAATATTTAAAACTTCCCAAAACAGGGCTGTCTTCAGATGTCTTTTAAAAATAGGATAGCTGCTTATTTCCTTGACATCTGATGGGAGGGCGTTCCACAGGGCAGGTGCCACTACCAAGAAGGCCCTCTGTCTGGTTCCCTGTAACCTACTTCTCGCAATGAGGGAACTGCCAGAAGGCCCTCAGCCCTGGACCTCAGTGTCCGGGCTGGACAATGGTATACAGGAAAACCTGGCTTGGAGGCAGGATTGGTGAATGAGCACCTGCATCCACCCCACATTCCACCTCCCCTCCGCTGCCCCTTTCTTTTGAGTACATGAAAAGGCCTTTAGTGGTTACTCCGCGATGCAGTGGAACCTCAACAATCCCTATGTATAACAAATTTTGCTTTTTTAACAGACTTTAAAATCTCATCTAGAGGTTAATCAGCAACTAGTAAGAGATTTCTTTAAAGCACTGCTTACCAATTATGCATCTCTAACAACAATGTATCATCACATCTAGCAGAAGAAGCCAATGGATGTTAGCTGTAAGAAGAACAGACTTCAAATCCATACACCTACATTTGTGTATCTCTTCAAAGGTCATGGAAATAATAGATGTGTAGCCAAACACTGGCAAAACGTTCTACTTAAAATTCAGCTGTTCTCCCATGTCTGTTGGTACACATTACATCTAACTCAGGGGTCCCCAGACTTTCTGCGCGGCGGGCCGGTGCCCGCCGCGCCGACCGCGCGGTGGGCCGGAGGGCAGGGGAGTGCGCGCGCAGCGGGCCGGAGGGCGGGGGAGTGCGCGCCCGTGCGCATGCGCACACGCACACGGGCGGGGAAAAAAATCGCCAAAAATCGCTTGTGCGCATGCGTATGGGCCTCCCCCGACCCGGAAGTGCACCAGAAATGACCTCTTCCGGGTCGGGAGAGGCCCATACGCATGCGCACAAAGGATTTTCGGCGATTTTTTGCCGTTTTTTTAGATCGTCGCTGCGCCGCGCGCCATGAGAGCGGGCGGCGGCAGCGGGCGGCGGGAGTCGTCGCGGGCCGGATTGGAAGGCCGATTGGGCCGCATCCGGCCCGGGGGCCGTAGTTTGGGGACCCCTGATCTAACTGATGTACTTTACAACCATCACAGGAACAGAATTCATAAAACATTTACTAATCAGCCATGCATTAGTTATATAGTGAAGGCTTTTTTTTTCCGCCCCCCAAAATGGAAATTGCATGAATTGGGACTAGATTCCTCATATTTAAATATATTTTGATGTGAATGCACAAAGCATCAGCAGATAAAATACCTGTTAACACCCAGGGATACACATTGAAGTTTGACAGAACATTACCATATGAATGAACTGCAAAAAAGTGTATATAAAAGAAATCCTTTGTATTTCTCTTTAGTAATATCTGACACTACATGAGTTTGGGATAATGCATGAACCGCTTTGGGATTGACTGGAGAATAATCAAAGAGATTTTTATTTTATTTTTGTAAGTTCCCATACAGCTGCTTGCAGAAGTCCACTGACAATGTTCATCAACACTCACCCAAGCTTGGTTACTGCACAGGAGCCAACAATTAATGTGTAATGACCGCGGCCATAATCCAGCTTGTTAATAAGACAAATTAGACTTGTCAGTGAATCAGGCCACAGCTGAAACCACACTCTGAATATAATCTAAATATTCTGGCAGTGGAAAATGACTGGGGGAAAATATTTTGATCCAGCTGCATGATGCAAGCATTAATGCAAGCCCCACAACAAAATTCTGAGCCTGATATTAACCAGGCATGGATTGGGGTGTTACTTGACCTTTCTCCTGAAATGCTGAGAAGAGCAGAGTTCAGAAAATTTGTAAATATTGCTCTGCAAGTACGCTAAAATTAATTACAGCTGGGGATTCCCAATTAAGCTAATTGTTTTCATCCTAGGCAAACTGTCTATATTGGTGTACCTGCAGAGAATAAATTATTGCAGGATGAGTTGTAGAACATCTGCTTTCCATGTAGAAGTTTGTAGGCTCAGTTCCTGGCAGCTCCAGCTAGGGCTTGAAATGTACCCTTGTCTGAAACACTGAGGAGTCACTGATTGGTGCAAACAGTTTAGAACTGCCTCCTGATGTGGAGGCAGAACATAAGTCGCCATGGATAGTTTTATCCGCCATGAATTTGTGTAATCCTCTTTTAAAGTAATCCAAGTTAGTGTCTATCATTACATCTTGTTGGAGAAAATTCCATAGTTTAACTGTGCACGGGGTGAAGAAGTACGGTACTTTCTTTTGCCTGTCCTGCATCTTCCAACATTCAGCTTCATTGTGTGGCTCTATTATTAAGAGAGAGAGAGAGAGAGAGAGGTAAAGGTAAAGGTAAAGGGACCCCTGACCATTAGGTCCAGTCGTGACCGACTCTGGGGTTGCGCGCTCATCTCGCATTATTGGCCGAGGGAGCCGGCTTATAGCTTCCAGGTCATGTGGCCAGCATGACAAAGCCACTTCTGGCAAACCAGAGCAGCACATGGAAATGCCGTTTACCTTCCCGCTGTAGCGGTTCCTATTTATCTACTTGCATTATCTACTCACCCCGTCGCACAGATTCGAACCGCCGACCTTCTGATCAGCAAGCCCTAGGCTCAGTGGTTTAACCACAGCGCCACCTGGGTCTAGTATTGTGTGGCTCTAGTATTAAGAGAGAGAGAGAGAGAGAGAAAGTCTCTCTATCCACTTTCTCCACACCATGAACATCTTTATACAATTCTCTCATGTCCTCTCTTATTCACATTTTCTCTAAACTAAAATAAAACTGGGTACTGTATAGATCATGTCATTGCCAGCAACACAGAAGCCAATGCCAAAAAACTGTAGGGCATGGAGAGGGTGTATTTGTTATTTATGAATTGCCCATTCCTCAAACAGAGCTTAGGGCAACATACAATAAAGGATAAACAGCATAATTCAGCAGCAACAATCTATAAGAGTCAATCTGCATGAATCCTGTCTTACGGCTTTGATTTCTACAACAACTCTTTGAGGTAGGTCATATAACAATAATTAGGCTGAGAGATGGTGACTGGCGCAAAGATAGCCAGTATGTTAAGTTTTGTATCACAGTGAGGTTTGGATGACAATTCTTCCCATTTCAAGTCTAGCACTCATAGAACTGCAGAGTTGGAAGGGATCGTGAGGGTCATGTAGTCTGGCCCCCTGCAATGCAGGAAACTTAACTAAAGCATCCATAACAGATAACCATCCAACCTCTGCTTAAAAACCTCCAATGAAGGAGAGTCCTCTCAAGGAAGTCTGTCCAATGGTCAAACGGCTCTTACTGGCAGAAAATTATTCTTAATGTTTAGTAGGACTCTCCTTTCTTGTAACTTGAAGCCATCGGTTTGGATCATAGCCTCTGGAGCAGGAGAAAGCAAACTTGCTCCATCCTCCATGTGACAGCCCTTTAGATATTTGAAGATGGCTCTCATCTCCTCTCAGGTTCCTCTTTACCAATTAAAGATAAAGATAACCAATTCTCTCAACTGTTCCCCATAAGAACTATTTCCCATAAGGCTTGTTTTCCAGACCCTTTATCAGCTTAGTTACCCTCCTCTGCACACATTCAAGCTTGCTATTTTCCTTCTTAAATTGTGGTGCCCAGAACTGGACACAGTACTCCAGGTGTGGTTTGACCAAAGCAGAGTAGAGTGGTACTATGACTTCCCTTGAATAGGACACTATACTTCTGTTGATGCAGCCTACCTAATAGCATGAGACTGCTGCATCCCACTGTTGACTCATGATAAACTTGTGATCTACTAAGACCCCCTAGATCCTTTTCAAATGCCGTATACTACTGACAATCCATATGTCCCTCATCTTATATTTGTGCAGCTGACTTCCTGCCTATGTGTAGAACCTTATGTTTGTTTCTATTAAAATTCTTTTTGTTAGTTTTGACCCAGTTCCCCAACTTGTTAAGGTCATCTTGAATCCTGATTCTGTCTTCATTGGCACTGGCTACCCCTCCCAGTTCGGTGTTATATGCAAATATGCTCAGCATGCCCTCAGTACCTTCATCCAAGTTGTTTATAAATATGTTGATCAACAACGGTCCCAGGACAGAATCCTGAGGCGCCTCACTTGTCACTTTTTTCCAGAATGATGAGGAACCATTAGTGAGCACCCTTTGGGTTCAGTCAACTAGCTACAAATCCACAACAGTTACTTTGTCTAGTCTACGTTTTACAAGCTTCTCTGCAAGAATATCATGGGACACTTTGTTAAAAGCCTTACTGAAATCAAGATACACTGTGTCCACAGCATTCACCAAGCTTGTAACTCCATCAAAAAAAGATATAAGATTTGCCTAGCGCAACTTGTTTTTGAGAAACCCATGGGATTCTGCCACCCAGAGTCACTGCTTCAGTCCACCTCATAAGCAGGCTGACCATGTAAAGGGACTGCCATTTTGAACTTTCTTATCCCTTGTTGGAAGCAAGACTTTTCTTGCTGCCAAATACTAGTTGTTTCTGATTAACAGCTCCAATTGAGGCAAGATTACCTAGAACCGCCTTCACCCTTGAGAAATAGTTATACAATTTCAAAATATATTCATATATCACCAGTCTGGAGTACAAAACACACAGCCCAGGTCCTAATGTGGTATTCCAAAGGGCCACCCATTTTCAACTCTCATCAGCATGCTTACTAGGGAAGTCTGAACAAAGTTTCTTCTGAAACGTGTAAAGGTAAAGGTACCCCTAGGGTTGCGCGTTCATCTCGCTCTATAGGCCGAGGGAGTCAGTGTTTGTCCGCAGACAGCTTCCGGGTCATGTGGCCAGCATGACAAAGCTGCTTCTGGCGAACCAGAGCAGCGCACGAAAACGCCGTTTACCTTCCCGCCAGAGCAGTACCTATTTATCTACTTGCACTTGATGTGTTTTCAAACTGCTAGGTGGGCAGGAGCAGGGACCAAACAACGGGAGCTCACCCCATTGTGGGGATTCAAACTGCTGGCCTTCCGATTGGCAAGCCCTAAACTCTGTGGTTTAGACCAAAGCCGCACCCGCGTCTGAAATATGTAGTGCCCTCTTATTAAATACCTAAATTGCTTTTCCTCAGCTATGGGACAGCTCCTTCTAGTGTCTCAACTAATTCCCAGAAATAATGAGAAAGTGTTGAAGAAAAGTAAATTATAGAAATATGACTCCAATTATCTGATAAAGAAGACTGAGGATGTGATAAAAAGAGGAAATTAGTTACAGAAAACTTCTGGGAAGTTTTTATTTTGATTACTGTGTATGTCTCCTCCTATTCAAAGTCACCATATTACAGCAATAGCAATGCATTCATTACATCCAATGAAGTACACCTTCATTAACTTGAACTGTATTTGCTTATTCCAATGAATTGTGCCCTCTAAATGAAGCTGACTCTATGGACTCTTGGGCCAGCTAATGAGTCTCCTTGTGCAAGAGCAATTAGCAGACAGCCTGTTAAGATGGCTGTCTTCTTTGCACTATTGGAACAATACAAAGCAGCCAATGCCAAAAGAAAGACAAATAGGCTCTGAATGGGTGGCTTATTCATGCATGCTTTGCTATATTATGATAAATAATTTTGCATCCTGTGCTTATGAGCAGAATCTCATGCACTCCTGAATGTCATCTAATCAGGACTGTACTCAATGGACTGAATTATATTGCAATGTTGCACATTGATGAGACTCAAATGTTTAAATGACATTTGCAAAATCAAGTGCTTTCAGAAAAATTGTTTCCCCACTATTTTGCTAATCGTTGCTGTTCAAGGAACTTTTGTACACGTTAAAAGATATATATTTATCACTCTTTCATTTCTAGAACTCTCATGATAAGTTTGCTGTTTAGATTTTTAAAGCCATGATAGTAGATTTAAATGTCAAATGAAAACAAACTTCATTCAACAGAGCAAATACTTTGGCTTTCTTCAAACAACTGAAAATGACAGATAGTTTTGTTAATCTTAACAGTGGCCAGTGTTTTCAGAGAGTCTTCACATTCAATAAATATATTTGACCCCAAATGCAGTAAAAAGTAGTTGAAACAAATGGCCAGACTTAAAGTGAGGTGTCTTTGCTTAGAAAACATCACTGGAGGAAGGAGTATGATTCAGATCAGGTCTGTAGATGTGGGGCAGCATTTGTCAACCCAATTTAATTCTTCCTAGTCCCTGAAGTCCATCTTGTATCTATCTTTCCCCAACTCCTACCTCCATGGCTAACAACTGCCTTAGCAGGAGATTAGCTAAATTACAGAAATGGAGGGTTAACTTCCCCACCCAGCAATGCAGCACCAACTGAAACAGAGAGGGTGCTTTATTGGTTTTAAACAAAGAAAAATGTGTTGGGAGGTCCAGTCAGGGATATTTAATTTCTCTGTGCGTCCCACTAACATTGTGCAAAAGTTAGTGGAAGTAGTGCAGAACATAACTGCACAAAAGCAGCCACCGCACCTTACTTTTAGTTTAGGATTTTTCTGTTAGAACTTACATTAAGCGACTAGCACTTGCTTTAGGTTTCCAAACTTTTCTGTTCCAGATGCACAGTTGTTCTTCCTCTTCAATGAGCCTCTGCTAGCACATTTTCCCCAGCCGTAGATCAACAAAGTTGCTGCAAAGTATTAAAACACAAGCCCATTGATTTAGCATTGCAGTAAAATCTGTTGTAAAGCACAGGCCATCAGAATATCACATAATTCTATTGAACACCTTGCTTTCTTCAGCAAGTAGCATATTTTGAGTCCCGTCACTTGGCATTTAACTTCCATTATTGATTTTAATCATGATCAGCATCTATAATTCCTTTCCTCCACCCAATAACATAGGCAGGGTCCAAAAGGTTCTTCCTATAAATGTCACAATGAAATACTATGAATGGGGCATCAAAGATGAAGATGAGTCATAAGGTGGAACAGCAATGAAAAACATTTTGAAGTATGTACATGATGTACAAGATAAAGAGCTTCAGCTTATACAATCAAAACAGCAGGAAATGCTTCCAGAAAATGTATTATCTTACTGAATTTCCTTCTGCAAGGACTATCTCAGGAAACAGTAACCTAAATCCTGTCCCAGTTTAAATCTATTTATGTTTCTTTATTGTTTCCCCGGGATGGTTTTGGGGGCAGTGTCACATTTTCTGTCTAAAGGTAATCTCTAAATCTAAAAATGCAAGTGTTTCATCAAATTTTAGCCTATCTTTAGCTTCTTTTCTGAGTTTATAGCTACAAAAGACTGAGTTCAGCTATTGTGGATATTTAATTTGGCTTTAAATAATGTAATTGTCATATCCAGCCTAAAAATTTTATTGGAGCTTTGTGGAATATTTCTAGTTTTCAGTGATGGGCTTTGAATGTATGCAGTCAGCATTAGAATTAATGAGCACAAATCCAGCACAAATTATTCATGATAACTGAAATACCCACTTTTAACCTTGACCTGTTCTTCCACTTATACCTATGTACTTAGTAAAGACTAACTTTTGATTATTTTCACCCATAGAACATATACTTTCACTCTTCCCCTTAGTCAATGCTATTATGTTGAATGGAAGTCCTCACACCGTGGGGACTCTGAAATTTCCTGGCTTCATAAAGTGTATCTACACAATGCCTTTGTAATTGAATAGCTTGATCATATAGCACCTTCATTCTGAAGACTTAACATGAGTCAAAGAAATCAAGACCAATGAGCTG
Source organism: Zootoca vivipara (assembly GCF_965207765.1). Lineage (NCBI taxonomy): Eukaryota > Metazoa > Chordata > Lepidosauria > Squamata > Lacertidae > Zootoca > Zootoca vivipara. Next base: position 33,499,596 of record NC_142583.1, read on the forward strand.
TATTAAAGGACAAATATTTTATTAAAGGAAAGGACAAAATTAATTGACTAGAACATGTTAAGGTTGTGTTGGCAGATGCAAAATGTATATGCAGCAGAATCAAGGAGATTAGCACATATGGATGAATAAATAATCTGCAGAGTCAGTTGGATGCCCCTTCCCACCATCTCCAATTATGAAATGCAAATACACTATGAAGAAAATGTTTGAAGTCAAATAGAACACTCTCAACTCCCCAGAGATTTTAGCTGGTCAACATCATACACAGAAGTGAGCAGCCTACAGGAATTGTCAGTAAACAGAAATACGGTATATAAACCTATATAAATCTATAAATAAGTATAGTAGCGGGACCGTCAATGGGGCATCATCATATAGACATATACCTGCTTTCTATGTATGAGTTTCAGAAGATTCAGAATCTCACAGGATTTTGAATGACGTTTGCTAAAATCATTGCTACCATTAGCTATGGGCATTTGTGGAAGACACATTTTTGCTCAGAAGTAAGTCCGACTATGTTCAATAGAGCTTATTCGCGGGTTAAGTGTGCACAGGGCTGCAGCCCTCACTCAAATCCCACATTAGAAATATGTCCCTGTAGGTTAAGATATCTTTGGGGGCCATACTTTATTTTCCTTTTGTTTATCAAGCTTATTGCTGTTCTGAAAGTCACTGAAGCAATGTATATCTGCAGGGCACTACCAGCTACATGAAATCAGGTCCATATTCCATTCTACTCATGGAAGAATACCCCCAGACAGGGCTGGTCCAAGACATTTGGCATCAGACACAACCCACAAAATTGTGTGCACAGGGGAGAAGGAGGGAGTGAAGATTTACAGCAGAACAAGGGTGATACAAAGATCTATGTTGGGAACAAGAGTGGGATGAGACCAGCAGCACCTCCTATTCGCCAAGAGGCTGCTGTAGAGGCAGCACTGGAGGGGGGGGGGCAGATCTAGCCTCTAAGGAGCTCACCGGAGCCTTTGCTGTTACCACAGTGGCAGCAGCAGGCAATGCATTCCTTGAAGGTCATATCTGTTGCCCCTGTGGATCCTGCTGCCTGAGGCGGTAACCTTACCTTGCCTCATGTGTGGGCTGGCACTGCCCCCAGAGAAGTACTACATCCTGAAAACTATCCAAAGGTAACATCCTTGAGTTACAGGGGAAATCCATGAGCAGGAAGCATCTCCCCCCCCCATATTGGTCTCTACAGCCACAGCAGGCGCTGTAACTCTACAATGATTTGATTTCATCCCTGAGTGCGCGCTCTTCCCTCATATCCTGAGACAGACAGGTGCCAACTGATGGTCTCAAATATGACAGGATACTAATGCTCACATTAAATCTTTGCATTAATTGAACAGCCAGTTGAGTTTAAAGTAATAGCATGTTTGTGTGAAACAGCTCTCACAGAGATTATTAAATCAATAGATATCAATAGAGGCAAGGTTTTCAAGCGAGCCTAATAAATCAACAGCTGATCTGATTTGATCTTCGTTTTATAAGAAAGAAGGTGACATAAAGGAAACAGATTGCCTACAGTTCTCATAAGGACTGGAGATGAAAAACATGCAATATTCTCACTTCACATATTTAGCCAATTTCAGTGGGGGGGGGAGCACAAAAACAGGATTTCTGTACCATGCATACTATTCCTGTTATTGTTGTTGGTATATGGAATTTGGTCGTTCAAAGGGGAAATTATACTATATACATTTTCCCCACTTGAAGGCAGTTTGTGTCAATTGGCTCTCATTGGTTGCAACTATTTTAACCACACCAGATTCTGAGATGGCATCCCCAAACCATGAACCATTTCTTTCAGAGGGCTTGTAATTCCACCCAGAACAGCCAACTGGCCAATCTTCCAGACACCAGACCAAGCAATACTCCCAAACTTCCTGAATTCCAAGGGCCACACAAACCTGACTTGAATAAAAAATGAAAAAAAATCCTTCCAGTAGCACCTTAGAGACCACTTCTTCAGATACCACGAAAGCTCATACCTATGACAAACTTAGTTGATCTCTAAGGTGCTGCTGGAAGGAATTTTTTTATTTTGTTTTGACTACGTCAGACCAACCTGTAACACTGACTTAAATAGTGTTTCATCCCACACCGGTCTCCGAGCGGTGCAATATTCCAGGGGTATCAGGCGTGCTCAGCAGGATCTGTGTTTCCTTTTGGACAATGAGGCACAATGGAGTCTGTGGTGTCTTTATGATATATGGTTTATTTACACATATCTACAACCTGCGTCTAGATGGAGAAAGTCCAGGGCATTCACATCCCAAGAGGGATCTGTTCCTCCTGTTGCTGCAGCTTCAGATTCCAAGAGACTCCCAACATCATATCTGATGTTCTTTGCAGCATAAAAGAGATTGCCTGTCTCATGCCCTTCAGCTTCTAAAACTGACACTTTTCTCCTGTTCACTTACCTCTTCACCCACTGCAGTTCTGCTCATCACTCATGAAACTCTGCCCCTTTGTTTCTGTTAACTTTCTCTCACCTCAGGGATGGGTTTTGTCCATTATCTGTCCATCCCAGAGAGTCTGTTAATGACCTTCTTAATGGCTTGGCCATTCCAGTGATTACCTCCTGATAGTTCTTCTGCCAAGAATCTTCCTGGACACAAAAAATCTTGTCTAGACTCTAGCTCTCACTAGATCCAGGAATTTACGGGTTTGCTTAAATTCTAACCCTTTACTGAATCCAGATGTTTTAGGTGAGTCTTCCCCCCCCCCAAAAAAAATCCCATATAATAATACATTTCAGTGTCAATAGTGGAAGAAAAATGTTAGATGCTGAGAAACTGAGAAACAAGTGCCATTTGTCCCCATAATCACCACTGAGCACAACCCCAAATGCTTGCAGTGATGAGCAATTTGACAATATCTAATTTACTCTGTAACAGTTGAGGATACACAATTTTAGGGTGCAGCACCTCTTTAACATACTGCAAGTGTTGCAGGCACAATAACATGTCTATTTTACAAGATAAATCTAGATTCTGCCTTTCTCCCACGCTCCCAGTATGGATTTAAACAGCTGCCAAGTAGAGAATAGGTCTTATTTCTTGCCTAACTGGAAAATGTTTTTAAATTGCTCCCCAGTGTGATGTTTGTTTCAAAATCCTTTGTGTAGCTTCAACACCTTATGGCTGCCGGAGAACACTTGAAAACACTTCTTGCGGTAGTTGTGTTTGCTCTGAGATTAGTGGCCCCTGTTCAGTTCAGTATTCTTTTAAATTTACCATTCTGCATTATAACAGCTGGCCAGCAAGTGCAAAAAGATTAAAATCCTCCAATTTTATTAAGGCCTCACAGAATGAGGAGGGGATATATTTATTCATTAGCAAATGTACCCTTTAAAGATAATGCTCTTTCCAGAAGGCACTAAGCTGTAGAAAGCAGAGTGGAGGGTTGCCTCCAGTCCTTTCAACCCTCCTCAAGTCTGGTGTAATGATGACTCTGGTTTGGATGACTCCGTATTTTGGGGAAATGCCTTGTACATTAGTGGGGATAGAAAAATCTCTTTCTGGGTTTTTTTTTAAAAAAATCCATAGAAATATGAAATACTATTAATATATATTTCATCACGATATGTACATATTTATCATAATGTATGGCTTTCTAAATGTTTCCCCCACCCTATGATTGGAATCTAGGTCTCTGTAGTCCAATTTCAATTTTTTAAAAAAGCAAGGTGCATCCTTTGTCCTTTCTCCAGTCCTATTTTTCATTCATCTTAACTTTTTATGTTACTTACTTAGGGACATCTCTACAATACATGCCATTTTCATAAATAAATAAATTCTTGCTGCCCCAAAATCACAGGGGGTGGCAGATGAGAAAATACCATTTCCCAACCCCCAAAACTGCAAAGACCCTAACCCTTGCACAACCCCCATGCCTACCTGTTTGAGGTTTGGCAGGCTTTATTGCCTTAGAAAGGATAGCTATGCCAACAAATTTCATCCAATTCTGCAATGATTTTTTAAAAAGTTATAGGAATCCTCTTTGAAACGCTCTTTCTCACTCTCACACACCAACCCTCAGACTGTAAACCATGCAGCACAGAAAACCCAGCACCTATTTGTATTCATCTCCTCAGAAAATCTGACTATAATTTTCATCCAATTAAAATGTGGTTGCCATTTGTTTATTTTTCTATGTAAGTCAATGGATAGACATTTGAAGCCTCAGATTTTCTGAAGCAAAGTTCTGAGTTGGACCTGAAATGAAGCAGATTGTGACCAAGCATTCGGAGTCAAATTTTGTCTTCCAAAGTGGGATCTGAAATACATCTTGCCATTGGTGCACACACCTAATAGAATTGCCCTGAAACATCAATGCTTGCTTTCGTTTCCTTTCTTCGTTTCTCTCTCTCTCTCTCTCTCTCTCTCTCTCTCTCTCTCTCTCTCTCTCTCTCTCTCTTCTGTTTTCTCCCTCGTCTTTTTTTGTTTTGCTATCTGTATTTTTACCATGCAAGGATGCTCTTTGCTGCAGCACTACAGGCATTCTGATCTGTTGAACAAATCCTTTCATTATTAGTATTCGAAGTACAGGTCAGCGGAATTGCTCTGACAGCAGTGGAAGCTGCATTACTCACCCTTATTAGAGATGGCACTAGCCCCTTTGTGATCGGTACCATACATCACTAGGAAAGCCACAGCAGACTAAATTAGGCCGTTTTCATTTTCTCTTTGTTTTAGCATGTCATAACAGGTCACTGTTTCTGCATTAGCAAAAGGTCAGATTAAGGTGAATAACCCACAAGAGAGGGGACTTTTCATATGCAGGCCCAGGACAAATTAAAGCAACGTTTGACAGATCTGCCAATCTAAGCACAATGCTGCACCAGGACTGCCAAGACCGACTGCCATCTTCTGGTCTGAGTAAGCTTGTTACGGAGCTTAAAGATCGTTGCTGAGTGAGCCCAGCCACAAATCACAGAAGTGCAGTAAAGGAAATATCAGCTCATAAAACAATTAGCCCAGTTCACTGCAACAGCAGGAGATGCACTTTGTCAAAAGCACATACCGTGTTTCCCCCTTTTTAAGACACCGTCTTATAACTTTTTTTACTCAAAAAAACAGACGGTGTCTTATTTTCAGGGGATGCCTTGTACCTTAAGGCCTCCTCGGAAGGGCCAGGCCACTGGCTCGGGGTGCTGCTGGGCGCTCTGCGCGGCACCGAGGTGGCAGGCTGCTGGCTCGGCGCTCTGCCCAGCGCTGCTGGGCGCTCCAGGCGCTCGGCGCTGCAGACTGGCGGTTCCGGCGGCGGGGGGCAGGCCTCGGGCAGCTCTCCCCCCAAAAGAAGAGGCCAGGCGCTGCAAGGCGCTCCGAGCGCTTGGCGCTTCGGAGCGCTCCGCTATGCAGCCGCCGCTTCCGACGGCGGGGGGCAGGCCTCGGGCAGCTCTCCCCCCCAAAGAAGAGGCCAGGCGCTGCAGGGCGCTCCGAGCGCTCGGCGCTTCGGAGCGCTCCGCTCTGCAGCCGCCGGCCTCGGGCAGCCAAACAAAAAGAGAAGAGGCCAGGCGCTGCAGGGCGCTCCGAGCGCTCGGCGCTTCGGAGTGCTCCGCTCTGCAGCCGCCGGTTCCGGCGGCGGGGCGGCAGGCCTCGGGCAGCTCCTCCCCCCAAAAAAAGAAGAGGCCAGGCGCTGCAGGGCGCTCCGAGCACTCGGCGCTTCGGAGCGCTCTGCTCTGCAGCCGCTGGTTCCGGCGGCGGGGCGGCAGGCCTCGGGCAGCTCCTCCCCCCCCCAAAAGAAGAGGCCAGGCGCTGCAGGGCGCTCCGAGCGCTCGGCGCTTCGGAGCGCTCCGCTCTGCAGCCGCCGGTTACAGCGGCGGGGCGGCAGGCCTCATGCAGCTCCCCCCCCCCCGCAAAAGAAGAAGCCAGGTGCTGCAGGGCGCTCCGAGCGCTCGCTGCTTCGGAGCGCTCCGCTCTGCAGCCGCCGGTTCCGGTGGCGGGGCAGCAGGCCTCGGGCAGCCCAAAAAAAAGAAAAGAAGAGGCCAGGTGCTGCAGGGCGCTCCATGCGTTCACTGCAGCAACAGCAGCCGGTTCCAGGCCCCTTTGGCTGGCTGGGGCGCTCGGCGGTCTCGCATGGAGGTATGTCTTATTTTCGGGGGGTGTCTTAGATTTCACTAATGCTAAAAAATGCTGCCATGGCTTACTTTCTGACTACGTCTTAAAAAAGGGGAAACACGGTAGATTACTGCTGTCCCGTTCCTTCATTTCTGGCTTCAGCAGGGCAGAGGACTGATCTTCAGACAAATTTCTTAAAAGAGGGGAGGAAATTGTTGCTTAGTGGGTTTTTAAAAATCAGCAATGCCACCTGTACTTTACAAAGAATAAATCAGAACTCAGTATTTTAGAATATGACCAACTCTCCAGGGGTAAAATAAATTATCACTGATCTCCATTGTCTTTCCAGTTCTGCAATTCACCACTCTGGTCATGTGTTTGTACTTATCCTCCGTAATCACTGTTTACTCTCTGCCTTGTCATTTCCCTGACTCTCACATGTTGTCTTAACTTATTTCAGAACACCAAAACCCACATGGCAGATGGTGTCATGAGAACCATGTGCAGAGTGCTATTTTTCTAGGGAATGCCTCCCTTGTTCTCTTTTAATGGCAATGGTGCCCATTTGAGAAGTGAGTTCCAGTGAGTTCCAGCTGAAAGAAAGCTCTGCAGATGCAGATGTTCATCACAGAGAGGGAAGGAGAGGAACCTCTGCATAAATTTTATTGGACTGATGCCTGTTCTGATTCTGGTTACGGACTGGAGTCCTCCATGTGATTCCCATTCTTGCCTATGACTTCACATATGTGTTGAAACAAAGAAGTGGCTGGAAATCTCAATATTCAATGTCAGTTTTAAAAGTAGGAGTGGCTTGTGGTTGGACCAGTCCCAGTACTGTCCAGACCGATGCAGACTTAGTGAACTGAAGCAACAATCGGTAAAATAATTCCACCTCTTTGGATCATAGGAGTCAGATAGTCACATGCAGATTTAGTCCCATACATAGGTAAGAGAGCAAAGAGGTACTGCAGTCTCTTATTGATGAAGTCAGCCATTTTCATTTGAGTGGAACACAATATCAAGGATGCCATTATAACAGGGATGGAATTTACTGTGGCCCTTAACAATTATTTCCTGAAAGGTTTTACCTATTTCCTTAATAAAATCACTATTTAATTTGGCAACACAGAGAAACCAGGCATCGCTTCATACTGGCATTTGCACTTTGCATATGGGTAAACCTGAATTTTAAATACTGAAGACAAAACTCATTACTGAAACAAATTATTGCTCGATTACTGCTTCGTTTCTAATTCCATTACATCCATCAACTTTTTCCATTACATCCATCAACTTTTTCCATTACATCCATCAACTTCCATCAACCAAACTGCGGGAGGCAGTGGAAGACAGGAGTGCCTGGCGTGCTATGGTCCATGGGGTCACCAAGAGTCGGACACGACTAAACGACTAAACAACATCAACTTTTAGACCTGTGGTATCAATTCATGATCCATCTAGCCATTTTATTATGCTGAACACACCAAAAAGCTATATAGGTCAGGAATAGGCATGTTTGCTTTATATTTTCTTGAGAGGCGAAACTTCTTAACTGAATCTTACACTTAATCATTCCCAAATCCCAGGCTATAGCAGCTGATCCCTATTTCAATTTAAGATAAAATTCATTTTCTGGTTTGCCATACAACTTTTATTTCAGACTTGAGTTAGAGATTTATAACAGGGATATATAGCTTTTCTCGCCAATCACTTCAGCAGCTTTAGTCCCTGTGGCGATTTCCATGTTTCTGAATATGAGGAAGAAGCACTCGCTGCTGTAAAATGAGATGACGGTATAGCAAATGCCCTCCTTCTGGAGAAGGAACGGTCATGGGGGGAGTCACTGTGCCTTTATCTATGTTGTAGGAAACCACTATAAGAACTACTAACTTAACCATCACCTTCATGGAATTAGGTTTATTAGCAGGAAAACTGGCTTTTAAAAGCCAAAGAATTATTTGTGGAAAACATCCATTGGTTCCCAAAATGTAAAAAACAAAACAAACCCATTCTCATCACCACCATTGGCAGGGGGGTGAGATGGTGCTGAAGCATTTGCAAACAACAGGAAATGCATATGTGTAAGATGCACACTAGTCCCCCCCCCTTTTATCAAAAACTTGGAGGAAAATGGGATTTAAAGAGACTGTTTCTGAAATGTACACATGTGATTATTGCTAGTGGGAGCGTGGGAGCCAGTTTGGTAGACACGGAATCAGGAGGAGCCATAGCATTGCAGTGGCGGAAGCAAGAACATCTCCTTCCCTAGCAAAGTCTGCTGACATCAGCAGGGGTGACCATTCACTCATATTGTGCTTGCACTACATTCACCCCACCTCCATCATGACTCTGCCTCCCTCTCTATCATGCTGTGGCACTGGTACTTTCACCCAGCGTACCATCTCACTAACCAAGCTGATCACAAACGTGCAAGCTAAAGAAGTGAATTCTAATAAGAAGCTTGGAGAAACGCTAGCTGTTACTACATTAAAATGCTCAGGTCATCAAAAGTTCAGATAAACAGGGATGCTTCTTCAACAGCATTGCATTTACATGAGGATGAGAAGAAGGGAGAGGTAGTGAATTTGGATGAGCAGGAGTTTGCATTTCCAAGGTGGGGGGTGATGTTAAATACTCATTGCTTGTACTAATTAAAGTTTCCAGAAATCCTTGGATAATTAGCCAGATGCCATCAAGAAAACAAGGCAGTCAAATCTGATAGCCATGTCTCAGTATTCTAATGAAGGAAATAAAGGAACAATGCAATTCAGATATAAAAACAGAGCAAACCACCTTGTGTCTGTGTTTTTGAGCCAGTTGCATCATAGAGGGACATGTTATTTAGCACTTCCCTGTGCTGAACTTTATATGAAAGTGAAATGGGGCATTAATCACTGATTCACTGATGAATAAAGAGCTCCTACATTTTAATGGGCCAGGGGAAGATTTAATCTTCTTTAGCAGTTTTGCTTTGGAAAGCACTTCCCAAATAATTAATTTCAAGCAACTTATTGCATTCAACGACTGACTTCCTGACTATCTATTGCAGCAATCCACACTCTATTTCCAGAGCATTTCACACTGAAATGAGCTTAGCAGAGGTGTGAGTCATATATTCACCTAGGACTGCTGAACAATTTGGTGTTTCTATAATCACAAAGCACAATCAGTGCGTCTGAGACCTTTCTTCTTATTGTTGCATGCCGCCTCAGTCTCTGAGTTGTGCGAGGTTTCAGGGCTCATGTTTCCTTTTGGAATGAGGCACAGCAGAGACTGTGGGGTCTTTGTGATGTATGGTTTATTTACACATATATACAAACTGAGCATGTGATGGAGGGATTCACACTATTAACTCACTAAGAGTGTATTGCTTCTGCCATAGCCAGTCTTGGATTCAAACAGAAGTCAAACATCGCTCTGATTCTCTCTCCAGCTTGCTGCCTTACTTCCAGGTCACATCATTGCTCCCTTTGCTCCAACCTCTGGCTTTTTCTATTGAGGGAGACTCCCCCACACTTGCCATATTTCGCACTGAGCTCCTTAATTCCCCTTAAAGGCTCATCACCCAGGTTTATCACCTCAGCAGGAGGCTAGCCTGGCTATTCCAAGACTTAGAAGCTGTGATTAAATTCTAACACTTGCTGGATCCAGAGATTTAAGGGGTCTGACACCAGCTTAACACCTCAAATTCATAACATTGCTTACAGTATTTTATTTTTCTACCTGGTAAGTGGAGGGGAGAGGGAGACTCTTTTCTGTTTAATTCTTTCCCACAAACACACACAGGCAATGTATATGCCCAAACTACTGCCATTGTACTAATGAGACCTCCTATGGGTGGGGAAGCAGTGATAACACTTTTTAAAGGATGCTAGCATCTGAATATCCTTGTATCTAAGTATTCAAGAGATGTTGCAGGAGCTCCACCCTGCAGCTATCCTCAAAACCTTATTGGCTTTAATGGTCTTTCAAAATCTCTTAAATTAAACATTGATTTTGACAAGACGACAATGACTCCTTCAAAGACTTTAGCTGAAAATTTGGGGCGCAATTTACTGTGAAGTCTGCCTGCACATCCTACTGAAAAGAATGAGAGCTGTGTGGAGCTCATTTTACTGGGCCATGTGCAGCAGAACATCCTGGGGAATGGTGCCCTTGATACAAAATAGGAGAAATTATTGCATCACAAGAAACGTGGATAATATGTGACCAAAAGGACAAATCTATACTTCACCCCTCCTCAATAGTTTTCTATCTTTCCTCCTGTCAGCTCTAGTCACAACTGGATCAAAAACCAGGCCAGAAACTGAAAACACTGCCCTATGCTTTATAGGCTTCAGCCTGGGTAGACACAAAACTGAGTTGCAGGGGATGAAGAAGATTGTATTTGCTTTCACACTACGCATTTACTTTACATACTTAGCACTTTCACAATAGCCACACTTTGTTCACTCACTTTTTATGGGTCATCCGCATCAGGCATCTTCAACCTTTTCAGGCCCAGGTCCCCCTTTTAATCCAAACATGCATTTGGGAACCCATGTCTTAATTTTATACCATGTATTTGCATGGCAGCACTGCTCCTGTTGTGGCTCAGCTTGGATCCCAACCCACCAGTTGAAGACCAGTTATCTACATGATGCCATCGAATCATTGTTTTACTGTGTTTTCTCCCCATGGTTCAGTAGCACAATTTACACAGTCATGCTCAAGAAAAGAACAACTGGAGCACCTAGTAGGAGGTGTGGTCTACTAATGGTGGTTGTGGAGGAGTCTACAATGTTTCTCCATTTCTTTTTAATTTGATGACACTGAAGTGTCATCCACATGGTCTGTTTATTGACTATCCATCTCAAATTGTTTGCAGGGCTGTTAGATGGTGTGGACGAACTACGCCAGAAGAATCATGACGTGTCCCACACCAGAGGTAATACCACTCCCCTAATACTCCTTATACCCCCTTTTAATATTATTATGTCTTGGTGTGTTGGAGTGAAATTGCACTCCTAATTTTTTAAAAGAGGAGGAGGAGGAATTGGCTTCTTATATCAATGACTTTTTAAAACAGAGATCCCCACCTTCGCTGTGTAGACAGACATTCAGCATCTTAGAGAGACAGCACTCTTCTCTTTGCCATGTGGATTGTACCCTTTTAATTCTGCCTCCAGCAGATGGTGGGGCAGCAGCTTCTCAGGAGCCACAAAGACCGTCTTGTAGAAGAAGCTGCTCATCACTAGTAATGCTAGACAAGATACCTCCAGGGAAAATAATCTCCCAGACATTGCTAATGTCACAACTGAAGAAGCAATCTGGCTATTTCCGACTCAGCCAGAACAATCCATTAAGCATCCATTAAAGCATCAGCAGGAAAATATGTTTCCCCCTTTAAATAAAAGAATCCATAAATACATTGCCCAAGGACAGGACTAAAATGAGTTTTGCTTGTTATTAGATTTTACTTTGATTAAAATAATGTTGCATCTATAGAAAGGGTAAATACAATGCACGGTATACCTTTGACTTCAAAAGCGCTCAGTTTGAACTCATGCAACATCATCTATAGTCATGTGAATGAGGGAGCCCCAGATATTAGTGCTAAATGATGCTTGGGAAGTGCCATAGACTACTGCAGCCATGTGAGTTTACCATAGGCATCTAATTGGCCTTGGAGGTATTGTTTATGAGATGCTGGACTAGACAGGTCTTAGAAACCTATCAAGTCTAGGTTGGTTAGATAGATAGGGCTCTTCTCAGGCAGTGTCAGCAGGGCAGCACCATGCAGCCAGTGGAGGATTAGTCCATTAAGGCAAATGGGACACTACCCACAAACTTCAATGTGTTCTCAGCCAGGCCCCACCTGTCTACCTGCATACAACCAGTCCATGACGTGGCACTGCCTGCCAGATTCTACATCCTTAATTTCAGCATTTCCCTTGTAGAACTCAGCAGAGACGAAGATGAGGGCAAAACTAGAATTAGTTAGCTTTGTACAGAAGTAGGCTCTGGTCCTACCTACTGTTGGTCTCTGCCTCCCACCTACCAGTCCCAATGGGAATCAGCAACCACAGCATGGAGCCACCTCCCAACAGTGGCATTACTGCCACTTACTGAGGCAGGATGGCTGCAAGATCGAGGTGGTGCAGGTGCACTGGCACAGCCAATCCTGCACTCCAACTAGTGCACCCAAGCAACAATGACCTCACCACCTACACACACACCAAAGTGGCAGGGGCACCAGTGCCAAGAGGCCAATGCCACAGACCCATCCAACGTTGACAACTGCCCTGTGGATCTTCTTAGTTCCTTAAAGGTAAAGGTACCCCTGACTGTTAGGTCCAGTTGCGGACGACTCTGGGGTTGCGCGCTCATCTCGCTCTATAGGCTGAGGGAGCCGGTGTTTGTCCGCAAGCTTCCGGGTCGTGTGGCCAGCATGACTAAGCCGCTTCTGGCGAACCATAGCAGCGCACGGAAACGCCGTTTACCTTCCCGCTGGAGCGGTACCTATTTATCTACTTGCACTTGACATGCTTTTGAACTGCTAGGTGGGCAGGAGCTGGGACCGAACAACAGGAGCTCACCCCATCTGCCGACCTTATTTCCTGAGCTTTGTATTAAAGTCTTCTCATGGCAGGAGTGATGACATCATTCGGCAAAGCTTCAGGGTAATTGCTCTGACACTCCTTGCTCCAGCAAGGGAATGAGGTGATAATTGGGCTTTCAGTTTTTGCTATTGATTGTGACAGAGTATCAGTGGAAGTCAGAGCAAGTCAGAAATCATCAAGAAAAGGGTGGCTATTTCTTTCCCTAAATGTGTTTCTTACATCATGCTCGCAGCTGAAAAGGTAACACTTCTTTGCAAGATCATTTGCATTTCTAATTAAGAGCTAAAGGCTTCACATCCGCTGAATATCTTTTATTGAACTTCAGTATGTTTCACACATTGAAACTAGGCAGTTTGAAGCAACCACCACTGAGTTTAATGCCACTTTCCCTCAGGAAAGTGTGCATAGGATTGCAGCCATGCCACATGCCTGATCAGAGACGTGAACCCAGACAAAGTTCAACATGCTGGATGTGATGCTGTGTCCCGTGGCTATATTTTGGACTTACACCTTGGAGATATGGCTATGGACTTCCTTGGAGATGTGCCTATGGGGGCTGCCATAATGAGCTCCTGGACTTCAGAATTCATGACAACACCACTGAGTAGAACAGGCTTCCTCAACCTCGGCTCTCCAGATGTTTTTGGCCTACAACTCCCATGTTCCCTAGCTAGCAGGACCAGTGGTCAGGGATGATGGGAATTGTAGTCTCAAAACATCTGGAGGGCCGAGGTTGAGGACGCCTGCACTAGAACCTTGCTCTTTTGGTTCTTTCATCTCCATCCAGAATTCTGCTGCCAAGGTAATTCACCAGTCAGGAGAGACAATATTGAGCTATTTAGGCTAATGGTCTGACACAATATAAAGCAGCTTCCGATGTTCCTATATTCTTGGCAGATCTAGTAGGTCACAGAGTGAGCAGCACAAGTGTAAGCTGACCCAATACCATGAGATCTGGAGCCCCCCCCTGATCCTGTTTGGGTTTGCCACAAATCTCTCCTGCCTTTGAGCCAAACTGGTACTTAGGAGTCACCAATGAAAGTGCAGTTATTAACTATGGAGGACATTCTGCCACATTAACGTTATCATGACCTATCATTCAAAGTTAACGTAGATAATGACTTTGAAATGTACTCGGAGTCGAGAGTGAATTTCATGCTCTTTATTCAGCTCATAGTCATCAAGGAGAAGAGGAGAAGAAGAATGGCTCTTTTCCCAAAACCATCTGCTTATATACATTATTTACACAATGGGCCTTGCGTGATTGGCTACTTCAGAGCTACACCTGTGGGCCAATTATATTGTGGATTGACTTCTGCCTGCAGCCTGATTGGCTGCTCCTACAGGCCAATCAGGTAGCAGATTCACTTCTGCCCGCCGCCTGATTGGCTGCTCCAGCAGGCCAATCAGGTTGCGGATTCACTTCCACCTGGAGTTGGATTGGGTAGCTCCCGCTGTTTCTGAATCCTATTGTTCTAGGATTCAGCTCAGTACATAACACCCCTCCCCTCTAAGTTCCAGTCCTGCCCGGGAAGTTGCATTCGTAGTCCCCAAGGTCTGCTGGCCGCCTCCATGTGCGTTGTGGCCTGGGGTGTTCCTTGGTCAGGGGTTCTGGTTCTGGCTCGTGTTCCGAGGCTGCTGGCTGTGCCGGGGCTGTCTGGTCTGGCGCCACTGAACCACTAGGTTGTGGCTCTGGTTCCGGTGTCCTTCCAGCCTCGGGGCGCCCCTCTGTGCCTACTGCTTCTGCTTCTGCTTCCCCTGCCCACCCCTCTCGCTCTACAGGCCTCACTGCCCTGCTGTCCCCTTGGGACCCCTCTGTCCCGCTCTCCTCCCGGGTTCCTCCTGGGAATCGTCGCCGTAGCTGGTCGCAGTGGCGGCGCCAACATTGCCCCCCTTCCGTTAGTACCTCGTACGACACGGGACCGGTCACCTTGGTGACTGTGGCGGGTACCCATGCTGGGCCTGCCCCAAAATTCTTTGCGTACACTGCGTCCTGGGCCACAAATGTCCGGGGGTTCCTGCCTTTCCCCACCACTACCTCATCCTGAGCTCTGTCGGGGTGAAGTCGGTCCAGTCTAGTTGCAAGGCGCCGGCCCATTAGTAGTTCAGCTGGGCTCCGGCCCGTCGTTGTGCTTGGGGTGCTGTGCTGTGCTAGAAGAAATGCGGCAAGGCGGTATTCCCAGTCCCCTTGTGTCATGCGGCGGAGGCTGTCCTTGGTGGTCCGCACCATGCGCTCCGCTTGGCCATTGGTGGCAGGGTGGAATGGTGCTGAGCGGATGTGGCGGATGGCGTTCTGCGCTGTGAAGGTCTGGAACTCCTCTGACGTGAATGCGGTTCCATTGTCCGAGACGAGGGTGTCAGGGAGCCCGTGGGTTGCAAAAAGCTTACGTAGTACCCGGATGGCTGCCGCCGTAGAAGTGGACGGTACCAGTGCGACCTCCAGCCATTTGGTGTAGGAATCCACCACTATGAAGAATGTTTTTCCCTGGAAGGGTCCAGCGAAGTCCACGTGCAAGCGTGACCATGGATGTCGGGCGGACTCCCAGGGCTGGACTGGGGCCCTTGGGGGATCCGGGCGGGATTCTTGGCAGGTCTGGCAGTGTTGGACCCAGGCCTCTATCTCTCTGTCAATCCCCGGCCACCACACATAACTCCTGGCAAGGGCCTTCATCCTCACTACCCCTGGGTGTGTCTCGTGTAGGGCTGTGAGGACCCTTTTGCGGAGGGGCTGGGGAACAACAACCCTGCTTCCCCATAACAGGCACCCCTTGTGGGCCGACAGTTCATGTTTGCGGTTTGTGTAGCCAGCGAATTCTGGCCCGGGGCTGCTGCTGGGCCATCCTCGCCACACCCAGTCCAGGACCCGGGAGATGACCCTATCTTTTGTGGAATGGTGCGCAACTTCTTGTGCCTGAATGGGTCGGTCGGGAAGCAGCTCCAGGGTCATAACCTCTTGCGCAGGCGCTGGGTCGGGGCCTGTTTCTGGTAGTGGTAGCCTGCTGAGGGCGTCTGCGTGGCCCATCGCCTTCCCAGGGCGGTGGATTAGTGCATACTGGTAGCCGGCAAGGAAAATTGACCACCTGAGGACACGTGGAGACAACACTTGGGGGGTCTGCTTCTCGGGGGCAAACAGGCCAAGCAACGGCTTGTGGTCAGTCACTATGGTAAAGGGCCGCCCGTACAAGAAATCATGGAATTTTTTTACGCCCTTCACGATTGCCAGACCCTCCTTGTCAATCTGTGAGTAGTTTCGTTCGGCTGCAGCAAGCGTCTGGGAGAAGTATGCCACCGGCACCTCTCTTCCATCCGGGAGTTGGTGTCCCAGGACAGCGCCGATGCCATAGGGAGAGGCGTCGCATGCCAGCACCACTGGCAGCCTCTCGTCGAAGTGTGCCAAGACCGAGTTCGAGACGAGCAAGTCCTTGACTGCCTGGAATGCGGCCCTTTGTCGCTGGCCCCACACCCAAGGGGCCCTTTTATCTAGGAGTCTGTGTAGGGGCTCCGCTACCGCTGCCTTATGCGGAAGAAAGGCATGGTAAAAGTTCAATAGTCCCAAGAATGACTGAAGTTCGGGCTTGCTCTTGGGCGCTGGGGCCTCACAAATGGCCCGTACCTTGTCACCGGTTGGATGGACCCCTTCTGCGTCCACCTTAAATCCCAGAAAGTCCACCTGCGGCACTCCCAGTAAACACTTTTCCCGCTTCACCTTGAGGCCCGCCGTCTGGAAACGGTGCAGGACGGAGCGGAGGCGGTCCTCAAATTCCTCTGGTGTGGGCCCGGCGATCAGTACATCATCGAAGAAGGGGGTGACGCCAGGAATCCCTTTAAGGAGAGAGTCCATTAGATTCTGGAATATGCCTGGTGCCACGCTAACGCCAAATTGCAGCCGCTTTACTCTGAATGCCCCTCTGTGCGTCACGATCGTCTGAGCCTCTGCTGTGGCTTCGTCCACAGGCAACTGTTGATACGCTTGGGCCAAGTCCAGTTTGCCAAAGATTTTTGACCCAGCCAGGGTGGCGAGGACATGGCTGACCACTGGCACTGGGTATGCATGGGCCGTGAGAGCCTTGTTTATGGTGCATTTGTAGTCTGCACAGATGCGGACCGAACCGTTAGGCTTGACGGGTGTGACAATTGGAGTTTCCCAGGGGGCGTTGGGCACCGGCTCCAGCACTCCTTGCACCACGAGTCGGTCCAATTCCTCGTCTATGCGGGGTTTCAGGGCGAACGGGACCCGGCGGGCCTTGTGCCTGATGGGTCGTACAGCGGGGTCTAGCTGTAGGGCAATGGGGGGTCCTGTATATCGTCCCAATGCCCCATCGAAAACCCCTGGAAACTCTTTGCATATGGCGTCCACGTCCACTTGTAAGCTAGTGCGGTTCACCCCGGTAACGGCTAGCCCCAGAGGTCCAAACCATGCCAGTCCCAGTAAGCTAACGTAGGGGCCCTTAACTACCAGCAAGTCCAATTGTTGCTTTCGCCCTCGATATTGCACCCTGAAGGTCCCCACCCCCATTGTAGGGACCTTACGTTTCTGGAAGTCCCGGAGGGTGAATGGGGCCGGCCTTAGTTTGGGACCCCCATTAGGGCACAGTTCCCTTAATGTTCGGGCCGAGATTATGGATAGAGTTGAACCCGTGTCCAGCTCCATGCGGCATGGGGCTCCCTCTATCTGTACCTCTATATAAATTTTCTCTGTGCTGGGATGGGGCAACTGGAATACCTGGTAGTCCGTGATCTCCGTCGAGTTGCCTTGGTGCATGGTGCCGTGTGACCTGGGGCTCCGGGGTCGGTCATCTGATGCTTGTCGACGGGTGAGTCGAGCCCGACACACCCGGGCGATGTGTCCCAATTTTCTGCACTGCCTGCACTCTGCGTTGCGGAAACGACAGGTCCTCCTCTCGTGGTTCTCCCCGCAGCTTGCACAGTTCCCTCCTTCTCGTCGAGGCTGCTGTGGTGTGTGTGCTGCTTGAGTGCGCCGCTGTACTCGGTGTACTTCCTCCCTGTCAGATTCGGATTCGTCGGTGAGGTCTTCGTGGTAGACCCTCGGTTGGGATGGCGGGGCCGGTCGTGCCTCTTGCGTTGACCTCTCGGCGGCTTCGGTTGCCAGGGCTTCCTCCAGAGCAATCTGGAACGTGAGGTCTTTTTTGGCGTAGAGGCGTCGTTGCAACATCTCGTCCCTCAGGCCACCGACGAGGCGGTCACGAAGCATGTTCTCCAACTCTGAGAAGTTGCATAGCCGGGCGGCTTGGCGGAGGGAGGTCACAAACCCAGTTATGGTTTCCCCCGGGGCTTGCCGCTTTGCGTAGAAGGCATTTTGGCAAGCTACCACCGAGGGCTGTGGTGAGAAGTGCTGCTTCAGCCGTTCCATTATTGTTTTGTACGAGACGGTAGCGACATCTCTAGGTGCAAGGAGAGCCCGGGCGATTTCAAACGTCTCCTCTCCACAGACGCTGAAGAATGTCGCCCTCTTCATGGCATCGTTGGTGACTTCTTTCGCTTGCAGGAGGAAGTTGAAACGGGCAGCGTACCCTTCCCAGTCTCCTGATGCTGGTTTGAATGGCGAGAAGCTGCTGTCGGTTGCCATTCTGGGTTCCTTGGGTCCTGGAGCTGAAGCCTGGATGCACGGTGCGATGCAGCGGTGCAGCAGGTGGCGGTGCTGCGGTGCAGTGCGTGGTGGCGGTCAGCTCAGCAGGATCCCACCTTCGTCGCCAGTGAAATGTACTCGGAGTCGAGAGTGAATTTCATGCTCTTTATTCAGCTCATAGTCATCAAGGAGAAGAGGAGAAGAAGAATGGCTCTTTTCCCAAAACCATCTGCTTATATACATTATTTACACAATGGGCCTTCCGTGATTGGCTACTTCAGGGCTACACCTGTGGGCCAATTATATTGTGGATTGACTTCTGCCTGCAGCCTGATTGGCTGCTCCTACAGGCCAATCAGGTAGCAGATTCACTTCTGCCCGCCGCCTGATTGGCTGCTCCAGCAGGCCAATCAGGTTGCGGATTCACTTCCACCTGGAGTTGGATTGGGTAGCTCCCGCTGTTTCTGAATCCTATTGTTCTAGGATTCAGCTCAGTACATAACAGACTTTGATCAGGATTCCTGCTTGCATTCTCCTAGGCCCCTAACATTGGAACTTGCACACAATGCAATTTCTTTAGTTCAGCTTGTCCTGCTGACTGATCCATAAAGTTTGCATGAGTCAACCTTTTCTTTTGCTGCGTTATTACCACCAGCCAGGACTGAGGGAGGTATGGGAGCTATTCTGGAAGTCAGAGAAGCACTAACAGCTGGGGGAAGGGATCCATCTGGGATTCAAACATAAGGCAGGCATGCAAGCCTGCTGCTTTCAAATGCTCCTTGTTGACATTCCCGCTAATATATGCACCACTAATGAAAGGTAGATTCTTCTCAAAGGCAAGCAAAGCACTTTGTTTTGAAATGCTTTCATTAAATGCATTCTAAATTTCTGCTAATATTCACTTAAAAGAAATACTTAAAAGCAAGAGATTGTTGGAATTGGAAAGAAAGGCCAGTCACCTCCTGAGCACTGAATGTCTAACCTCATTTTATGTTCTAACTAAGTGAACCACAGTAAGATTGCCTTGCCTGCTTTTGGATGCCATGACACTAATACTGAGGAGGAAAATCAGAATCTTCAGTGCATATTTATGTGCATGATTTTATTTGTTGTTGTTTAGTCGTTTAGTCCTGTCCGACTCTTCGTGACCCCATGGACCATAGCACGCCAGGCACTCCTGTCTTGCACTGCCTCCCGCAGTTTGGTCAAACTCATGTTCGTAGCTTCGAGAACACTGTCCAACCATCTCGTCCTCTGTCGTCCCCTTCTCCTAGTGCCCTCAATCTTTCCCAACATCAGGGTCTTTCCCAAGGATTCTTCTCTTCTCATGAGGTGGCCAAAGTATTGGAGCCTCAGCTTCACGATCTGTCCTTCCAGGGAGCACTCAGGGCTGATTTCCTTAAGAAATCATTTATGATTTTATACTGCTGTACAAACCACAGAGCCTAGGGCTTGCCGATCAGATGGTCAGCGGTTCGAATCCCCGCGTTGGGGTGAGCTCCCGTTACTCGGTCCCAGCTTCTGCCAACCTAGCAGTTCAAAAGCACATCAAAGTGCAAGTAGATAAATAGTTACCACTACAGCGGGAAGGTAAGCGGCGTTTCCGTGTGCTGCTCTGGTTTGGCAGAAGCAGCTTTGTCATGGTGGCCACATGACCTGGAAGCTGTACGCCGGCTCCCTCAGCCAATAACGTGAGATGAGCACCACAACCCCAGAGTCGGTCATGACTGGACCTAATGGTCAGGGGTCCCTTTACCCTTACCTTACAAATTTATTGCTTATGTGTATTATATTGTTATGTGTATTATATTGTTACCTGCCCTGGGTTCATATATTTATTTGCCTGCCTTTCACCATAATGTCCACAAGGTGAGTGACAATAATTTTAGGAGGAGGTGGGTTAGAAATCAAAATAATCAGATAATAAAATAAATATTCTAGTGTTCAGACTGAGTATTAGCATTTGCTAAGACATCATGCTATACTCAAACACGGGGTGATATATATCCCACCAAAATCAATGGTAGAATCCATAAAGGAACACTTGCAAGACAGTTGAGGGGTTAAACTTTTACCACTGTGACTAAGGTAAGGGGAAATGTTCTCATTTCCCGGGCTGAATTCTTGCAGTGAGAAGAATAAAAAGTGTTACACATTCATTGCCTTAGGCTAGCCTGAGTCAGTTTAAAACCTTAACAAAAAATCTTCAAAATGTAATAAAATGGTAGTGGTATCCAGCTATCGAACTTTAAATATAACTATTTTTTTATTTTAAAAAATCTATTTTTTAATTTTAATAGGTCTCATAGTGAGAAATTGGTTCAGAATGCCTGCATTGATCTGTAGTTTAAAAGTTCATAACTGCTACAAAATTAATACATGCATTGTATAGGTGGATGTAAGCTCTAGGACATAACAGTGCTATGGGGTTTTGTGGAGTGGAAATTATAGTTTAATATCTCAGCTCTGGGAAGAAAACATAAGCTCCTATTTCCAACTAACTTCTGTAGCATTTGTAGTGTGGTACTTGCTATGGCAGAATGACTGCTTAGAAAAAATAAAGGACTGTCTGCTCAAGCAGCCATTTTGCAGATTTTAATGTCAGATGTACCCAAACCGAAAACAATTGCAACACAGCTATGTGAAAGAACAAACTCCAGTTCATATATATATATATATATATATATATAATTCATGAGAACTTTTCATCATTTGCATTCTCCCTGTATTCCCAAAGGATGTTCCCCAAAACAAGGATACTTTTTTTAAGAAATGGATTTCCTGAAAAATAATTCTGATTTATAATGTGGCATTCATTGTCACCTTTTTAAAAAGCATTGTAAAGTGTATACAAGCCATCAGGGAAATGAGAATAGGAATGTTAAGCCTTTGTAAGGAAAGCTATGAATTATTGCTGGCATAATAACTACTATGTGTGCCTGTGAAAGTCAATAAATTTTATATTAAAATCTGCATAATATGTCTAAGAACTGAAAGTGTAAATGGGCAGGGGAGGGGAGAAATCATTCACAGATTTTCTTTTTACAAAGGTGGAGCTGCAAATTATTATTATTTTGCGTTGGATAAATCATCACTATCTGTTTATTTGTAAGCCACTTTCCCTATCTCCCGCCTAGGGTAGTGCAGACATTCTCATTCAGACTCTTGCCGAGAGGGGGCCTTTTCCCCACCATTGTCATGGGTTCCTACCCCACATGGCAGCCAGCAAATAACCCACAACTATCTGCAGCTTTACTGAGACATCCCAGACAGGTCACATGGCTTTGGGGGTTCAAAGTCCAAGAAAGTACAGTGGTACCTCATGTTGCAAATGGGATCCGTTCCGGCGGCCCGTTCGCAACATGAAAAGGCCGCAACATAAAGCGCTGCATCTGTGCATGCACAAAGCATGATTTAGCACTTCTGCGCATGCGCGCAGGTTACGGGTGTGCCAAACCTGGAAGTAACCCATTCCAGGACTTCTGGGTTCGGCACGTCCGTAACCTGAAAAGATGCAACATGAAGCAGGTGTATCATGAGGTATGACTGTAACATCTCTGACAGACTGGACCTGAATTTAGCTACAATACAATAAACTGCAATGCATTTATTTATTTATTTATTATTATTATTATTATTTAAATTTGTTAGCCGCTTACTCTTGCCCAAGGCAACCCAACGCAGCTTACAACCATTCAGTCCAGGTTAAATTGACCAATTATTCATAGTCGCTCCCCACAAAAAAAGAGAATTTACATCTTCAAAAATGAGGATGCTTATTTGCATGTATGTGTGCAAACTCAGAAATAATTGAGATAATCTCACCATAGTGGGGAAGTGGCCAGGTGCTGCTGTTAAAAGGCAACTTCAAGGCTCCTGCACTCTCTTTTTTGGTTCTTCATCTTTAAGCCAGGCTTGGACTGTACAGCACTCCAATAGAGGACACTGTAAAGTAAGTCACATGACCGCTCTAAGAAGCAAGCATTTCTAAAACATATATTTAAATCATATTTTATTACTTTGTACATGCGTTTACCCAGTGGTTTTCCATCCAGGCATTACCCAGACAAAGACCTGCCTCACTTGAGCAGGGCTGCCACTTCATTTCTTCAGACCCATATCTCAAACAGCTATGGTACAAGGTACTTCCAGGCCCATTTGGGTCATGGTCAACTTGTTATACAAACAGAATTATGCTTTCCCTACAAAGGCTTTTCTATTTTTAACAAATGCTCCAAAAACTTCTGCTAGTGTAGAAAGTGGCAGCCAGATTATTAATGAAAAGCAACACGATGGACAGAAACAATTACAATATGAAAAACTTTATGGAATAATGCAAAACATGAAGCTTAACAAACTAAAACAGGCATCCCCAAATTGCGGCCCTCCAGATGTTTTGGCCTACAACTCCCATGATCCCTAGCTAACAGGACCAGTGGTCAGGGATGATGGGAATTGTAGTCCAAAACATCTGGAGGGCCGAAGTTTGGGGATGCCTGAACTAAAATCTCTGAAAGTCCTGAATGAATCGCAATGCTGGACTTTACCCGGCAGAGAACAAGCTGTGAAGCTTTGTAATTGGCAATGTTCAATATTGATGTCCAGCTTTGAACTCTGCTGAACAGTGTTTCCGGATAGCAACTACTGTTTCGTTGAATTCTTCATCAGCCAATTAGTTCAACAAACACTTGTAAGTAGAACGATATGCAATTTCTTCATTAGCCAATCTTTTTTTTCAAATAGACATAATCTACATGAGAATGAAAATTACTCTGCAACAGTGCTCATGAGATTATGTAGTCACCAGTTCTGGTCCACCTGCACTGCCTGCTGGTTAGTTCCCAGACGCCATTCAAAAAGCTGTTTTTACCCATTAAAGCCAAATGCAGCTTGGGAGCCCAATACCAAAGAGACTGACTCATCCTACAGAAACCTGCTGGGACACTGGGTTCTTCATCTGAGGCCCTTCTCTGCGTCCCACCTCTTAAAGAAGCACAAAGAGTGGCGACCAAAGAATAGACCTTCTCCTCCTGTCTTTAGAACTCTCTCCCAGGGAAGCATGCCTGGCACTAACCTTACTATCATTTCAACACTAGGTTAAAAACATTTTTATTCTCCTTGGCATCTGGGCATGATTTTGTTACCATTACTCTTGATATCATGCATCACTTAATATGCTTTTATTACATTGCATTGTATCATACACATTGTAAATTGCTATGAGCCTTTTTTATATATAAAGCGATAGGCAAGTCTAATAAGTCATCTCAAATCATTCACAGCATCAGATGTAGGTTCAAAACATCCCTCTGCATTGGAGTGAATGGAAAAGCCCATTGATATGGTGGCTCCATTTGCTCAGAGTGCATGTACACTAGGCTTTAGGCCAGGGATGTTGTGTGGAATTATGACCCAATGAACCATGGAATATATTTTCTACTCTATGCTGCTGAGGATCATAGCTTACACACGTTTCCAGAGCCAGCATAAGAATAACCCTCCGATCTAGCCTTCCTTTTCATATGTGCCTAAAAATAATTAGTAATAGACAGGGATATAATTTTAAATCTGCCTTAAGGGATACTACTTTTGACATACATTCTTGAGATACATTTTCAGAAATAATATTCTAACCTCCAGGGATCGTCATATAAAACCTACAATGTGTTTAAAGTGGGCCAGCTTCCATAGTCATCTAGAGCTGGTGGGGAAGAGATTATATTATCGTGTTTTTTTTTTTAAAAAAAAAGGGAAAAGAAGAATCTAAGACAATGCTAAGAACAGATTTTTTAATTTATTTTTAAAAGTTGCAGAGTGCTGCTAGATCAGAAAGCTACGCAAAGGATGCTTAACGTTCTAAGAATATGGGAGTTAAATTATAGGAAATGCAAAGGAAAGCTACAGCAAAAGGTACACCACTCAGTTTGAAAAGGATGTGGACCTATCTGTCAGCAAGGAGATTGCTGCAACATAGAGTGCTGTCCCACCTCAAGTTGCAGTGGAGATTTTATTACTATATTCTCCCATAAACTATTTTATATGCATGGTAACACACTGCAAGGCACGCATTCATCAGCCAGCAAGCTCTCACGTTGAATACAGACACTCTTGCAAAGGGACATTGCAAACTTGAAATAAGATTAGTTTATAAGCATTTTCAAGGTTTATGCCTTTCCATGCTGATTTGGCTAGTATTATACGGTAAATCACATTTCCCTACCTTTTCTCCACTGGATGGTACGGTATGAAAGGTGGGGGGAAATCAATTGGTAATAAAACTAAATTTGCTGTGACTAGGCCAAAGTAAACAAGGGGGCAGGAGGCACAGAGGAGAGGAATGGATTTAAAGCAGAAGCCTATAAAAATGCTGGTTTTTGAAAAGGACAAAAAAAACCTACACCATTTTTAGCCAGTAGCAAGCCAGGACTTTCTTTTGACCAGCTTCCTTCAATTAAATTGCACCATCAAAGTACACAATGCCACAATAAGGAAGCATTTAGATAACAGGAAGATGGGATTCTCTTGAAATTGCGTGATTTTACATGCGGCTCCCACAAAACCACTAAGGAATTAAAGTTCGTAGCCTTGGGATTACACAGTAAAAGTAAAAATAGAAAACAGAAACCACAGATCTGGTGCTTGGTAGCACCACAAAAACACTGACTCTATACATAGCTCCTGAAGATCCCAGCAAAAATGTCCTATGAGGAGCTGCCAATTGACTGCAAGAAAAGCCTCCATTGGCATCAACAGGAACTTCCTGAGATTAATGTCACATCAAGTTTGGTCCTTAGAATGCTAAGTGTTCAAAGTGTCTGTTGGCTCCTTGTGAGGCCTGCACTACACATACACCAGAATGAGGTGAGACAGTACAAAAGACTGACAGTGCCACTTCAGACTATGGATGGGCAATCATATTTTTGAATGTCCCCACCTATGTCAAAAATTGTCTGCAAAGAAAAAACGAGCACAGCAGGCAAAGAGCTCATCTAGAGATTTGCTCCCCAGTGTGCCACCTTTTAGTATGCAGAAGAATCATGTTTTGAATAGGACTGTGGGCCACCTGTGGATCCCACACCTCCCACATGGGGCCACCTGTGGCCCTGCCTCCTGTATTGTTAGGTATGCACACCTCCAAGGGAAAGGCTACTAATTCACTCTCCATATTCCAGCATTCCATACTCATGGAAAGTCTACATGTCTAGGAGTTTCCTTGAAGATGCCCATGCATAACACATGTACTTTGGGAGTAGGCACGTGGCCCTGCAGCCTGGTTCTGTGTATGGGTCTCCTTCACACATTGCATGTGCAGGGCTCATGTTGCATTCAAAGGCAGAATCCCTTGTAATGCAGTCCCACCCTAACAGCATAGCAATCTACAATTTAGTAGAATAAGCTTATGCAGAAGAAAAACCTGAGGTTGGCGATACTCTGACAGCAACTGTGAGTGGAAAGGTGTGCCAGCACATTTGTCAATAGCACTAAAGACTGGAAAGATAGAGCAGAAAAAGTGGGGCTGTAAAGAAACTATAGGCATGGCAGATCAGATTATGATCGATGCAATGTAGGGTAAGATTTTGCAATTACTGTACAGTTGTGCAGCCTTTTCATCAGGAATGTAAGTAAGCTGCCTTACTCTAAACCAGACCATTGGGCCATTTATCCCAGTGTTTTTAATACAGTGGCTTTCCAGGGTTTTGAACAGTTCCTTGCCCTAGCACCTTCAAACTCCTGAACTATCAGCAAAAATTACAGTTGTTGTGTACCTGGGCAGAGGAGAAGAGAGTCTACTTGTGCAAAAGTTTCCATGAAAATGTTCTGCAGAAACAGAGTTGGAATCTTACACATAAAGAGATTTTATGGAATGAACAGCAGCAGTTGTCCTATTTGATGTGGCCTTCACCCTAGTTCAAAGTTGTGTAATTGCATTTTTGGAAGGTGGGATGATCCGGCAAGTGCAAGAAGGCTTGTCAGCAAGAAAGTGGCTTGTCCTCACGAATCTTTGCTTTCTATAGTCAACCATGTGACCCAGCCATACACACAGTTCTTTGGATCACAGACTGATTTTAATGAGATGATTCCGGGTAATTGGTTTGTGGGACTCGGGGCCAAGGAGGCAAAGCAAAATTCTGATTCCTTAGATGCAGAAGCAGAATCCACTTACTGACCTGTCAGTCTTCAGAAATGTCAGTACTCAGCATACTGATATACCATCAGATAAAGCTGGCACTGCTATATGATCTTTCCATTTTTAAAAGACACTCACAAATAATGAGCAGGAGATGTCCAACCATAAATATCGCAGGCAACTTTTAAAATGAAATTATTGATTAAACAACATCCATCTTCATGTTCATTTCCATTAACTGTCAGCATGGGGCTCCTGAAACATAACTTCTTGTTTCCTTAATATGATTTGGGAAAGAAAAATATTAACACATTCACTCTCTCAAAACAATTTAATTTTGTACTCTGTATAGCTTGTAGCAAACAGCTATTAGGCGTTCTTGAGATAATGAATCACAATATGATACATGTCTGTTTACCAGGACGTTGTCAGCCCTGTCTCCTTAACATTCCTTATCATCATTCAGTTGAAAAATCCCAGCACACCAATTTCTTAGCACTGAATGGTTAAGTGGATTCCACACTCTTTTCTGCTGCATATTCATTTCATAAATGTCGCCACACTCACTGAAGTTTCTGAGATGAAAAAAAGAGGCAGAAATGAATGGAGATGAATTCTTTAATGGGTTACTTCAGCTGTCCACAATTTATAACTTCTTGTGATCCTTGCTGTGAAAAGGACTGAAATACCTGCTTGAACAGTAGTAGCTTCAGTTTCTAGCACCATGGCCAGCTCCAGCTACATTCACATAAATGAAGGAAAACAGACTTAATTTTTAATTCATCATGAGGATCGTATTTGGTAAAAAAAACAACCACCTGACTTTTCACTGTATATCCCACCTTTCTACAGAATATTCAAGATGGCATACATTTACTTTAATTGTGAACTGCCCTTGAATCCATTTTTCGTGGACAATATTTGAACATTTTAAATAAGTCTATAAACATATAAAAGAAACAACACAAAATACAAGTGCACAATAACAATCACACTCATCAAATAAAACAGCTATAAAGGCAATTGTGCTGTAACATCAACTTAACAGCAATAAACTAGAAAAGCTGGCTGAAATTTACCTAAACCTGTTACATCCTTCCTAGGAAGCTCATCAGCTCTATCCAACCCTGCACCCCACCGCTCCTGTGAATGAATTCACTGGCTGTACTAATCAATCTTATCTTCACCCAGCAGAAAAAGATTATTCAGTAATGATCCATTTTGAATATTCTGCATTGCCGAGAAAAACAACTGCTTGTTTTGTGATGTTTGCTTCTCTATTTAAAATCTCAAGGGCTTTTAACTCTTACCTGATGGTGTAATAATCTGTTCACTAAACTCTGATTATTACTGTTTTCTTTGGGAAGGTCATTCAGCATTAGGATGATGCGTACAGCTCCTCTGGATTCAGGATTCAGGCTCTGGTACCTCCTGATCCCCAGACCAGAGTCAGCCTAGAGAGGTAGGCAAAGTGATGGTCCACAGACCAGTCAGTACCTGTCCACAAGCCATTGGCTTCCAGTCCCCAGTGACTCAACTACAGCCCATATTTGACTTTTTGGACCAAATATGGTACTGGTTCCTTTTTTTATATAATTGATTTTTATTAATTTTGCATATTAACAAAACAAAAACACATACACAATTAAGTACATAATTGCCATCTTCTTCTAACCCACCCTCCACGAGGCACCTCCTGCCACAAGGTATTCCCATGAACAGTGCGCAGTCGAAGATGGTGCATTTTATAATTGGGCTTATCTCCACCCCTCCCTCCTCCCCCCGGGAACCCTCCCTGCCACCGAGGGGTCCCAGAGTAGTGAGAATAGGTGAGTGTCCACCCAACCGTTTAAACTTTGCCAAAAATCCTCAAAAAGAAAAAGAAAAAAGAAAAAAAGAAAAAAAAGATAAAAATAATAATAATAGAATAAATCTTTTTTCCAAAACATTATATTATGGGCTTCCCCTACCTCCCCCCTTTCTGATTTTCATTTTCAACACCATTTGAGCAGTTTTCTTGTCATATTCCCCATTCTATTTTCAAAATTCTCCAATCTTATATCAATACCATCCTTATTTTCTATTAAATTTTCTTCTAGCATCATTTCTCATTCTCTCCCCCCCATCCCCCCAGCACTCCCCCTGCCACAGAGAGTTTCTAGGGGGAAGAAGGGGGGGGAGACAATGGTTCTTTTTCCAATTGAGTCTTCCCTCCCCCCCGCCCTTCCCGCCCCAGGAGCCCCCCCTGCCACCAAGAGCTCCCTGCGCGCAGAGGGCCGACAGGAGGAGTGGAACCCCCAATCGTCCCCTGGATTATTCCTCAATCTCTTATATAATACTTCTAAATAACTCTTAAATCATATTTCTGTCTCATCATCATATTTTTTCTTCCCATGCCCCAATTTCCCCCTGAAAAACTTCCATATTCTTAACACCTTTTTACATTTCCAATTCTAAATTTTCTCCTTATCCCCAATTCTTCCCCCCCCCTCCCCTGATCTCGGCCTTCCCCTTTTAGTCCAGCAAGTACCAAAGTCCATAATCCAGTTTTCAGTCCTTATTTTGTCCATCCTGTTAAACAAAATACTTTCTTACTTCATCCCACCCCCTTCCTGACAAATTTTTCAGTCCAGGCTTCTCTGATCTCTTCCCCCCAGAAGACCCTTGTTCTTTGCAGAGTGCTTTTCTTGTGGATTTTCTGTCTCATCAAAAATTCTTGCTTCTCCCCCTCGAAAGGAGGGGTTTTCCAACTCTCGGCTATTTCTTTGCTCTTTGGCGGATCCTGTGTCCCATCCCCATTTTCTTCGGTTCTGTTGTAGTTCGAATCATCGGTCTTTTTATCCTCTTGGACCATTTCTTGAAAAGTCTCGCCTTTCTGTACATCTTGATTTATTCCTTCAAATTGTTGTAGAGTCTTATGCATGCTAATTTTTATTTCCCACAAGAGTCTGAAAACTTTCTCCTGGAAGCCGGGTGTGTAATCTCTTGTTGACATTTTTCTAGCTTTCAAGGTCAGAGCAAAACTTGGGAAACAGGAGGTGGTTACAAGTTATAATTATTCCATATAGTCCAAACTGGATACATTATATTCCGTATATTTTATCTTCAACTTTTTAATTATTTCCAAAAGGCTGCGTTCAGCCCTCAAATATCCAAACAAAAATCTTTAAAAATCAGTTTCTTCCTTTCCCTCACCCCATTATTTTCCACTCGCTGTTCTGTTCGGGGTGCCGATTTCCAGGGTAAGGAGAGGGTCTATTCTTCAATTACCTATACATGCAGGGTTCTTACAGTCTAGAACCTTTCTCCCCCTTTACCCTGCCTCCGGGGGAGAATCTTAAATCCGCTTTTTGGGTATATTCAAGTGGTGAAATTCTATGCCCCGGCACCGGGAGTCTTCCTTAAGCTGCTTCCTCTTTAAATCAGTAGGGGGGAGATCGGCTTCCGTTTTTTTAAATCTCACCCCCGTTCCGAATGTTAAGTTTCTAAATCTTTACTCACAGTCTCTCAATTTGCCAAATCCTTCTTCGGAAGAATCCAGCGCTCTCCACCTCCGGCACGGAGCTTCTCCCTGCAAGGGTAGCGATGGCGCTCCAAAATGGCCCCCGTGACTTCGACCCTTCTCGCTCCTGAGCTCTTATTAGAGTCTACCGGAGAGTTGGGGAGTCGGGATTGGGGCGCTGCTGGGCAAAATCTGCCCCCAAAACGCTCGATTTGGGGTTCTATGGGGTGCAGCGGCGCTCCTGCTGCTTCCCCCCCCTTGCAGAGTCGGGTCGCCTCGCAGCTCGAGACGGACCCCGCCGGACGGCGCTGGCGCTGAACCGGAAACCACTAAATATGGTACTGGTTCCTGGCACACACACTGTGTGTGTGTGTGTGTGTGTGTGTGTGTGCACGCGCACGCGCCAGTCCACCTCATCAGAGAGCTTGAGAAAAACTGTCCTAGGGAATCAAAGTGCTACTTATTCATTTCTTTCCAAGGAACTGAGTATCTGGATGTTAGAGCAGGTTGGATAAAGAAGTAGGGAGAGAGAAAGCATGAGCAACTTGAGTTTTTTCTCACCACACTTTCAGTTCTTATCTAAAGAGGAAGATGTATTCACTGACCACAAATATAGACACATCATCTTGGATATGATTTGAAAGTGCAGGGAAAGGATACTTCTCATACTTCCTTTCCCATTACTCTTCTGGAACTTCTATCGTAATGCTTTACTATACCTCGCTGTATTTTGGGTCTATGGACCACAATAAAACCATGTGTACAAAGCAGCAATAAAAGGATAAGAACTACTGACTGAGTGAATAATCTCATAGGTTGGATCCAGATGGAAGACATGGTTAGAGCAGAGCGTTAAGTTGCTCCCTCTAGTTGAGCCTACTTAAGTTTGCATCCAACCATATAAATTCAATATTCTGAGCATAAGATGAGCCTGTTGGATCGGGCCAATGGCCCATCTAGTCCAAAATCCTGTTCGCCGAGTGGCCAATCAGATACCTATGGCAAGGATGATCAAAGCACAAGAGCACTTCCCTGCCATGCTGCACCCGTGATTTCCAGCAACTAATATTCAGAAGCATTACTTCCTCTGACCATGGAGGCAGAGCATAGCCATAATGGTTTGTAGCCTTAGATAGGCCTAATAAATACAGGATAGTGAAATTTCCTTCTGATGGGTGACAATTAATTGTGATGGGTTTGAAAACGTTTGTCTGCCAATTAGCTCAGGCAACACAGACCTGCACTGATAAACAACAGCAGTATTTGTTTAACCGAATATATTGATTGCCTTATCTGGCAACAAAAGGAAGAGTGTTAATGATGTCAGTAGAGAACAGAAAAGAAAGAGCTTGGTTTCAAATGGAATTTGTAATGAAGAAAATAAGATTTCAGGGTGACATTTTAAACTGCAATGAAATCACAGGACGAGGAATCTGGCAAAACCTTTTCATCATCAGGGGAAATGGGTCGGTTTTATTAGGCTTCTCCCAGATTCCCACCAACATTGTCTACAGTTGGGCAGAAGAAAAAAGGAGATCAATTGACTCACAATTAATGCACTTGGAATCAACATAGCATAAATTATTATCACTACCACCACCACCACAATGTATGTATCCACACCAGTGGTAGCCAGCGTAGTGCCATCCACATGTTATCAGATTCCAGATTCCAGCAGCCCCAACCAGCATGGCCAATAGTCAGGAATGATGGGAGTTGGAGTCAAAGAACATTTGGAGGGCTCCACATTGGTTACCCTTGTTCTATACAATGTATTCCATAGGCATACATTCCTGCCACATTAGAGAAAGGGGGGTGAGATTAGCATAAATATATATATTATCCTCATAAGCACCAGACTGCCAAGCACTCTCAGTTCAATTCACTTTCAACTGAGAAATTCATCTGATCAATCCCTGACAGCTGTTGTTCATGTCTCAGCTCAGAGAGAGGGAGCAGGAGAGAGACAGAGAAATAATGGCACTCTTATTAATGCGCATATCATCTTGCCTATGGGAATATCAATATGCATAAAGTTTCAAAGTGATACTTGAGCTGTTTGCCACTTACCTCCCATGGCTGACATTAGTGCTACAAGAAAATATCATCCGTAGAAAAGAGGCTAGTGATCTGAAGAAGGTAACAGAGACCCAACGGGCCCACTTTGAGAGTAGACTCTCGGTGCTGCCATAGATCTTCCTGCAGGAGGATTCTTGCACTTGCTTTTGACATTGTCATGTAAGGTAATTGTCTTAGATGCATGCTGGTGTGAAAACTGACATGTATTCAGTTATTTCCTATTATCAGTGGCAGGGAACTGATCACCTGGCCCTTTTTGCACATCATGGAAACCACAATGATCAGCTGGTGGGTCTTCAGTGCACAGAGCCTCACAAGCCACAATGATCAGCTGGCGATCACCGAAGCTTCTGTGCACTGCTAGCCCTTGCTATCAGCTGCCCACTGGCTGGATCCAGTTCTCCAAAACATAGACACACACACACACACACACACACACACACACACACACACACACTTTGGGCGCATCTGACCAATGTATGGCTCCAAGTAATTAAGGAAGATATGGAAACAAAAAATAAGCATGGACACCTATGAAGGGTTGCCAACTTATAGGAAACTGATTCACCTAAACCTGAAGTTTTCTGTCCGGAAAGCATCCAGAAGTTTTTCACACCATTTTTTTTTGGGGGGGGGGCTTTATTATAGCCTAATAAAGTCCTGAAGGTGTTGCTACAGTGGTGTACTGGAAAGTTTGCAGTTCTAACTGTGGGATACTCAGCCATGCAGATCCCCAGGCTTATTTGACAAGATACTCTCCTTCACTTTGAGTGTCTCTCAAAAAGTTTCTAAGCACAGTTTCAAAGAGCAGCCACAGAGATGTTTTGAAAATTGAACAAAAATTAAACTCATGTTTCTCACAAGTGTCATTTATAAAGGCAAGATAAAATTTTGCTTTAAGATGCAAACACTATACAATGGTTTATCTGCCACCTAGTGGTTTAGTTGTAAAGATTTTTTCCCTCCTGTTTCATAGTCTTCCAGACAATAATGTCTCGTGTATGAGAAATATTTTTACCAAACATTTGTTAGATATATAAAACTGGGATATATATATATATATATATATATATATATATATATATATATATATAACCTGTGGCGCTCCAGATACTGTATGATTCCTATCAGCCCCAGTCAGTAAGGCCATTTGTCAGGGATCGCGGAAGTTGGAGTCTAGCATCTGCAAGGCCACCAGTTACCAATTCTATTTAAAAAGAAACTTTACTGAATATGGACTGATTCAAGTAAATCAATGTGTTACTAATACAATTTGTTCCTTACCGAAGATGCTCAAAGTCATGGCATCGGCAACAAGGGTTTTCACAATATTGGCCAACATCCATATCAGCCAAGTATCCATATATTGTCTACATTACAAGAGGATAATGGATGTCTTAATCCGTTTTAGTGACTTGTCTGTAAAACGGGAACAACCACCACTTTTATTACATTCTTTTTTGGGCACTGTCTGGCAAAAACATTGTGAAGTGTTCAGCACTTACTCAACCTGATATATCACTCTTTCTAACAGAGAACTTAAGATGGCAAATGCTGACAGAAATGAAGCCAAAACAAGTCTCTAAGAAACAAGAACATGGTATCAGGATGCCAAACCGTCTGCGTAAGTGCAAAGGTGTTTAGGAAAAGCTGTAAATGTCCAGCTTGTGCTTCTATCAGCTTACATATCCTAGAGAAAAGCATTGCTGCTTGGCTGGGACTCTGAAAGGAGCTCTCTTATCAGGAAGTGACGTGGATATACTGTAACATTTTGTTGCAGGCCTCACTTGTAGACGTTTAACCATCATTCCTCTTGGGACTTGTTCCTCCTGTTCGCCAAATGGCACAAAAAGCCAACAGATCCCAGTCACAAAAACAACGCTAGAAAGTTACACAAATATAAAACTGCTAAATCTGTTCCCTGCAGAAGCAACATTCATTGCCAGTTGCCTTTTGCTTTCAAAGTAATGGAACTGGGTTGTTGAGGCAAACGTTTAGTAAACTCCATGAAGTTGCCTCTATTCTCCGCATGAATCATGACTTCTGTTATTTCCAGGAAAACTGCATAACAGCTAAGCGCTATTATTACATTTTTTTCCTGCGCAGCAAGTTGTCAATTATACAGTGATGTGACACCACAGCTTAAGCATTATCTGATGATTCAGTGCTATGCACGCCTTTAGTTCTAATTATGGTTACTGAAACTGTGCTTGCTAAGAACTTCCGAAAACCTTTTACATTGGAGTTAGACAAACAATAATTCTGAACATTCAGAATCTGAAATTGGTTCACTTCAAAGGTACCTCTTTTCAAATCTGAAAAGAGCCAAGCTGTCGAGAATTTAAAAGAGAACAAGGATATAATGGGCCTGCAAAGTCTATTATTGTGATGCACTGCCCTTCAATAAAGATTTGACACTGCAGCCCAGACCTGGTTGTGGTCATGAACCATGCTGTGTCCTCAAGCAGACACCTGTCAACCCTCATGTGGCTCAGCTCTGCAGATGCTCCCAACTTTCAGATATATCATTGAAATCAAATTATATCCCAAGATTACTGATGATCCAGGCCATAGTGAATGGAAATACCTGTACATCTAAAAAAAAAAAAACAAAAACTTAAGTGATGATGGGATACCTGTGGGCCTACAGACTACAACTCCAATGTTTTCTGGCCATTGGCCATACTATCTGGAAGGCTGCAGTTTCCCTAACCTTGACTTAAATGTTGTTTCACGCATTCCATGGTGGCAAACACTGCCAAATGTTTAACAATATTCAGATACGGGGAATATTGCATTCATTTTCCTGCTTATAATGTTTAGTGCTTCTGCCCTGTTTTCTGATGTGCCTTTCACATTGCAGTACCTGTTGCATTATGGAACTGTGGCTTTTGAATCACTATACTGGCATGTCATACTAAATTTTATTCACACCAGAGGATGTGATGTGTCACAACAACAAACGCCATTGGACAATATTGCTTTCCCTGACCCTTTCTGCACATGCATGCTTCTGTTCAGCCATGATTCATCTGCAAAAATTGCAGGAAGCAACTTTATGCTGGTATACTGTCCCCAAATTTCATCACTTCACCACCACCACCCCCAATCTTCTGGGTTAATGGGGTTGTAAATGGATTTTTTTCTGGAACGAATTAATACAGAAGCAAGTGGTAAACTTCTACTATATTCCACTGGATTTCTAAAAGTGGCTTTTACATTGTGTGAAAGCTCAAATATAATGCGATAATTAATAGTTAGGGAAATGTCAAGGAAAGGGAATAAACTATGGTGCGAATATAGTCAAAGAGCTGCAGTGAGGTCTGCATGCCTAATGACAGTAGAGATATTTAGATGCTACATCCACAACGTGTACAATCTGTGTGGTCAAATACTAGCGCCACACACATTCACATGTAACATTTAATGACTATATAGTTTGCGGACAATATCACACCAGAAATACTTAAGGCAAATGTTGAATGGTGGGCCCCTGTGCTAGCCGCCGTGTTTACCAGCATAAATGAAGCGGCTCTTATCCCCGAGGACTGGGGTTTAGCAATTATCATTCCAATATTCAAGAAAGGGAACAGAACCGAGCCTGCAAATTACAGACCAATCAGTTTACTAAGTATTATCAGTAAACTGTATGCCGCCCATCTACGTGTTAAATTAGTGGAGTGGATGGAACGAGAGCATATTCTAGCAGAAGTCCAAGCTGGTTTTAGAACTAAGAGGTCAACTATAGACCAGGCATTGATCCTCCAACATCTGGCGGACAAATACTCTAGAAAAGGGGGGTCCCTTTATACAGCTTTTATAGATTTCAAATCCGCCTTTGATCTAATTCCTAGGGACAGACTCTGGGAAAAGCTTGGCGCCACAAACATTGATAAACGCTTATTGTGTCTTATTCGTGGGTTATATGAAAACACCAGGGTCAGGGTAAGGTGCGACCGTTTGGGCCACCTAACCAAAGAAATCCAAACCCACCATGGGGTAAAACAGGGGTGCGTCCTTGCACCAATTTTATTTAATTTTTACATAAACTCTCTAGCAGAAAATATGTTGATGGAAAATGCCCACCCCCCCAAATTGGCAGGTATCCCCCTTCCAGTACTCTTATATGCGGACGACGCAGTTCTACTTTCCTTTTCCTGCGTTGGTTTAAGGAAACTCCTGAGATCCCTTGCTAACTATTGTAAAACTGAACAACTTACAATAAATTACAGCAAATCTAAAATCATGGTGTTTTCAAAAAAAAGAAGGAAACACAAATGGAGAATTGATAGCCAACCCATTGATCAGGTGGAAACCTATAAATATCTGGGTATAATGTTTCAGGAAAGGGGCTCATGGCATCATCAGATGAAAAATGCCATTGCCAACGCAGGAAGGACCACCAAAGCCCTAACAAGATTCTTCTATGGGAAAGGGGGTCAATATGTTCCAGCAGCCTCCCAGGTCTTTGTCACAAAAATACTCCCTCAACTCACCTATGGTTCCCAGGTTTGCAGTTTTAAAAATCTCGCGCCGGTCGAGGCATTCCAAACCAAATTTTATCGCTGTCTATTGGGGATCCCCCCCTGTGTAGCCAATATAGCTGTCCGACTGGAAGTCGGACAATTATCCATCAATGCGCGGCTGTGGATAGCAAAGATCCATTTCTGGCTAAAACTTATCTTCTTCCCGGCCGGGTTGGCACATTTAACATTGTTAGACTCCTACCATTCTACCTGGAAAGCCTCCCTGTTTGAAAAGATAAGAAGCCTGGGACTCTCCCCGCAAATCTTAATTGCGGCAGGATACGAGAGAGCCAGGACTTTAATTCGCCAGCGAATCTGGGACGTAGAATTACAATGCCACATGAGTGAAATGACTAAATATTCTGTAATAAGGGAACATGGGAGAGGTTTCGCCCCAGCAAGCTATCTGTCTGAAATTCAGATCCCCAAATACAGACGATCTTTTACCCTCGTCAGATTCAATGTTCTCCCTTCTGCCTTACTACAGGGCAGATTTGAGGGTAAACCATATACTGCACGGGTCTGCCCTTGCGGCTCTATGGAAGAAGAAACTGCCTCACATGTACTTTTACGCTGTCGTTTGTATGACGATATACGTTTGACTTTTATTACACCTGTCTTGCAAAAGTCCATGAAAGAATCTGATCATCATAGTCTAAAACTACTGCTAGAGGACAAGAATTCCAAGACTACATTAAATGTAGCTAAATTTTGCTTTTCCGCAATCAATCGCAGGAAGCAAGTGATATCCCATAATGACCCAACCCCTAAATGTCAACTACAGGGAGTCCGTTAAGAAGTGATTTTAATTTTTGTATTTAAATCCTCGTTATTTTCACACTGCCTTTTGCATTTTGTTATGCTTTGTGTTGATCTGTATTACTGTATGTGTTGATGCTGGTCTGCGACCGTATTAATAAATTCATTCATTCAATACTTGAGATGTATAAATCTACCTGTGTAAATATGCCTGCATTCATTGTAACATGTAAGCAAGCCTTGTATCTTTATAATATATGTATTTGTGTGCCCATTTTGGTTGCATTCCTGCTTTAGGTTAGTTGCTGCAAAAAAAAATGGGGAGACTTGCAACACCTTAAAGCAGGCATCCCCAAACTTTGGCCCTCCAGATGTTTTGGACTACAATTCCCATCATCCCTGACCACTGGTCCTGTTAGCTAGGGATCATGGGAGTTGTAGGCCAAAACATCTGCAGGGCCGCAGTTTGGGGATGCCTGCCTTAAAGACTAACCCATTGATTAAGGCATAAGCTTTTGTGGACTCAAGTCCATGAAATCTAATGCCGTAATAAATAGGTTATTCTTCAAGGTACTACTAGGCTCCTTGTTTTTTTTTTCCTTAAAAGAGAAATGGAATACATAAAAGTTGTGGTTTCTATAAACAGAAAGGTTTCTAAGCAGAACTAGGAGTATGGAATTTTCTAAACAGAGTTTTCTAAACAGAAATAAAAATAAATCTTCTGAGACTTAAGAAGTATAGAGATTACTCCTCTAGAAAGTATTAAATGCATTTCTAGCAAATCCAAAGTTTTGAAAATGAAGTATGTTGAGTGTAGCTATTCAGTATGGTTTACATGACCCTATATTCACTTCATGGGACTGAGAAGTCAATCAAATTCAATTTAGGTAATTTATATGGATTGTGTTTGATCAACTTAATTACAGAAGTAATTGAAATAGCAAATGAATTTTTCCCATATGTGTGTGAAGCTATCAAGTCAAAAGGGGTAAACCCAGAACAATCTCTTCATTATCTGTGTCAGTGATGCCCAGATCTATCATTAGTGCATTGCCAGGGGGAGGAGAGGAGAGCTAAACAGGACAGGGCCACAACTGTTAATGCCACCATTAAAAAAAAGGAAACCCAGTACTATTTTTGTAACATTTTCCTTTTGAATATTGTAATGCTGCCATGTTTAAACAACTTGTAGTTATTCAGAAGATTCAAAGATTAAGAAATAATAAATTACTCTTTCCCTTATTAGGAGAAAGGGAAGTAGCTCTGGCAGAGCATCTGCTTTGCTTACGAAAGGTCCCACATCCAATCTCTGGCATCTTCAGGTAGGGTGAAAATGCCCTGAAACCGTGGAGAGCCATGGCCAATCAGTTGAGGCAATACTAAGCTAGGTGGACCAATCGTCTGGCTCGGTATTAGGCAGTTTCCTCTGTTCCATATTAGCCAGTCTGGTTCCGAGGAACTTCAGTGGCACACGTTGGAGCTGGTTTACAACCGTAATAAACAATTTCATTTCATTTCATTTCATTTCAGTGGCACACCTACTTGCTAATATTATTTGGCACTTTTATGTGATTTAATTGCCTTAGTTATGTGTTCACTCAATACAAATCCCAATTTCCTCCTCCATGCCAATCATCTTTAGCCAGACATTTTGGCTTTACAAGATATGAAAAACCAAACCCTGATGAACTGTGGGTGGTTTGGTTTTGGGTTTTTTTGCTTGTTTATTTTTTAAAAATAGTAAGATTAATTCCCTCTCTTTCTCTCTCAGTCTGTTGCTAGGGGAAATATGGGGGGGGTGATACACAACTCGCTGAAAGCGTTCTGCAAATAAAACTGGTCATTACACAGGACTATCAAGATAAATCATTTGTTCTGTTCTTAGGAGGATTTTCTTCATGACAAGGCACAGTTTGTCAAAGCTTCGGTAGAACTTGACTCTTTTTGGCAGCAGGAAAAAGTCACCAAATGGCAGTCTGCAGCTTGCAGCAGTTTGAGGAATGCTTTCCAACTGCGGCTCTCGATTGCCATAGTCAGAGCAGACATACTGGAGGAGATCCAGCTGAATCAAAAAGAAAAAAAGAAAAAGAATCCCTGAGAGATTTTTAAAAAGCAGCTTACAAGTCAACTTACTTATTTTGAGCCTGTCAAGGGCCTCGGCAGGCTCCCACAGTGGTTTAAGGGAATGCTGCTTCAGAGATTTTGCAAATCCTTCCTCTGTACCACTCCAAAGTTCTGTAAGGACATGGAATGAACCTGAAAAACAAGCATGTGATAATTCAGAGACAGAATATACTGACATGTGTGCTGTTCTAACAAACTGTTCCAAGACCAAAATGGCTTCTGAGAAATTCAAGCACAGGACAGTCTTTGGCACCCATGTGCATCTGAGTCAGAATTTACCAGAAGATTCTCTTTCCATCCCCTCAGTATGGAGGGTTGTAGATAAAAATGTACTGAAGATATTCTGCTCTTGAGCTGATTATACGCTATGCAGAAACAGAGACCACAAGCTGAAATTCCTAATACCAAGGACCACTAGTATTCAGCCATTTTGGGAAGGATTCCACACAAACACACACTGCCAATCTCACAAGCAGATCTAGGTCTTTGCACATTAGCTTCTGCTAAACCCCTTGACATTTTATCAGAAAAGAGTGGCAAAGAGATAAGAGCACAGGAAAAGCCATTATGCAGCTGATCAGCAATTGATTTAACGAAGGCCTAATTCATGCATACCTCACCAGTGGTACAGCTGTTTTACACCTCCTTAGTTGTATCTCTCTCTGCAGGCAGCTGAGGAGGAACAAAGGTGCTTACTACATTTCTGGGCTGAAGAAATGCCTCCCCAGTTCTGTGCCAGGTGCCTTGTACTTGCCTAAATGCTAACAGCACCATCTTTTATTTCCTGTGTAAAAACAGCAGATGGCTATCTTGCGTGAATCAGCTCTCAGAATAAAGGTGCACATGTCGGCTGTATAGACACAACAAGCTTGTATTCCACTCTCACTGAGAGTTCAGCCCCTACCCTCCCAGTACCTTATCAAAAGAGTGGTGAGATTAGGATTTGACTGAGTGTGGCAGACCAAAATTGGGCCTTAAACTTGCAAAGGAGATCTGGGTTCCAGCACGTTTAATAGATGGGTGGAAGAAGAAATTTCAGCAGATGCAGGTTTTCTGTAAGGCAAAAGGCTCCAGCCAAAATTATATTAAACTTTCAGAAGGGCTCCTTCTCTCTGACATTCACACACAGGACTCCTCAATACAACCTGCTTATACAGCATTCACAGACTCTCAGAATAACAGAGGTGAAATTTAGAAGGGATCCAAAGGGTCATCTAGTCCAACTCCCTGCAATGCCCACAGCTATCCCTAGGTGGGCTTGAGCCTTTTGGTTGACACACTGACCCATTGCGCCACCTGGGGGTCAATTTAATTTGTTTGCACAAAAGTGTACATGGTGGTTAGACTGTGTTTGTGTGTATCTGAAGAAGTGTGCATGCACACGAAAGCTCATACCAAAATATAAACTTAGTTGGTCTTTAAGGTGCTACTGAAGGAATTTTTTTATTTTGTGTGGGATGTAATCCATGGGAGCAGACAAGTACAACAATACCTATTTTGCTAGAGTGGACATGCAGGGAATGTTGGTCCAGCCAGTCGAACTTCCTGTTACACCTGGCTGGAGCATCCTTCCTTTGCATGTGACCAGTAGGTGGGCGTGACCTTTCCAGACCCGGTAAAAGGCAAAGTCATGTAGCCAAGTCATGTAGCCAAGTCATTCTTTTTTGTCCTGCCTGCTTCCTGCTTCCCTTTGACTGCACTTCGAATGGGTTACCTCCCATATGGGGTAAACCTATTTGTACTTATTTGTAACTTTAAGCCTAAAGCCTGTCTCCAGGGATCACACTGTGCTCTGCCTGATCGTGAGTAAACTTCTTTTTTTGTTACTTATGAATAAGACTGTTGTTTTTATTCTTTTAGGAGGGATTAAAGGGATATTACCAGGAACATTTGCATGTTCAGACCTTTAAACCTCCCCCTTAAGTAAATTCAGACAAATTTTGGTTTGGTTTTTGGCAGAATTTAGGCCACAACTTTATTGACCAGAGCCTGGTTAACTTTATTAACCAGAGCCAATAGGCTCTGGTTCGACTAGCTCCCTGCACCGTGGCAGGTAGCACTGAGCCAGAGTTCCATCATAGGTCAGCCTAGGGTGAACACCGGGAATGGCAGAAAGCTGGGGACATGCTATGTCCACCACCCATATGTCTCCCTGGACTTAGGCATGGGCACAACTCCTCGCAGGGTTGACCAAACCATTGAGTCCCTGGATTCTTTTAATGGAATACCCCTTCATATAGGGATGGCGAGAGCCTTCCCCCATCCCTATCGCCTGTCCACAACCTTACAAGTTGTGACGATTTGCTATGCAGCAGGCGAAACCCAAATGGCACCAGCCAATCAGCCAAGTGGGGAAAATTCCTGCCATGCCCCTGTCCCAACGACAGATGACACATGACAGCATAGCAAGGTCAAGTGTGCAAGCCCTAAATATAAGGAAGAGGTGGGCGGGTGTTCTGATGCACTGACCAAGAGAGAAAGCTCAGAGTCACGTGCATTGCCATATATAGGTCCCTTGATCCATTTTGGCTAGCGCCCATCGGTCAGATTGAACCCAACATCAAGGAAGCTACCAATCTGGTGTTGTGGCTATCCA
Source organism: Zootoca vivipara (assembly GCF_965207765.1). Lineage (NCBI taxonomy): Eukaryota > Metazoa > Chordata > Lepidosauria > Squamata > Lacertidae > Zootoca > Zootoca vivipara. The sequence goes on from NC_142583.1 coordinate 33,541,585, forward strand.
TCATACCCACCCACAACACAAGGGTTTGGTTGCCAGGTCTCACCGCGACATGTGCCCTCTTTGAGGGAGGACCCGATAACCCAATCTGGGCAAGCCAGATTGAACTGCTTATTATCTTAAGAGATTCTAACGAGTCTGCGACCATCTCCCTGCTGTGTAATAGGGGAAGGCACTCTGCTGTATGAAGAAACTTGCTAGCGCGAGTTAGGAAGGATAATATTAATCAATATATCCTCTCCTGTTACCCACAACATTCCCAGAGTTTGGTCTTTATTGAACATTTGTTCTGATTTGCTTGCAAGGTGTTTACCATGGCAAACGCGTGCACACATACACCTTGCAAAGAATCCTGAGATTGTAGTTTACACTTCACAAAGCTGCAATTTCCAGAATAGTTGTTTTGGGGGGAAATGTGCTGTATCGTGTGTACACAGCCCATATCTTCCTGTGCATCATTCTTTCAGCCCACACTGTTCAATACATTTCCGAATCATAGAATCAGAGTTGGAAGAGACCACAAGGGCCATCCAGTCCAACCCCCTGCCAAGCAGGAAACACCATCAAAGCATTCTTGACATATGGCTGTCAAGCCTCTGCTTAAAGACCTCCAAAGAAGGAGACTCCACCACACTCCTTGGTAGCAAATTCCACTGCCGAACAGCTCTTACTGTCAGGAAGTTATTCCTAATGTTTAGGTGGAATCTTCTTTCTTGTAGTTTGAATCCATTGCTCTGTGTCCACTTCTCTGGAGCAGCAGAAAACAACCTTCCTCCTCTATATTACATTCTTTTATATATTTGAACATGGCTATCTTATCACCCCTTAACCTTCTCTTCTCCAGGCTAAACATACCCCGCTCCCTAAGCAGTTCCTCATAAGGCATTGTTTCCAGGCCTTTGACCATTTTGGTTGCCCTCCTCTGCACATGTTCCAGTTTGTCAGTATCCTTCTTGAACTCTGGTGCCCAGAACTGGACACAGTACTCCAGGTGAGGTCTGACCAGAGCGGAATACAGTGGTACTATTACTTCCCTTGCTCTAGATGCTATACTCCTATTGATGCAGCCCAGAATTGCATTGGTTTTTTTAGCTGCTGCATCACACTGTTGACTCATGTCAAGTTTGTGGTCTACCAAGACTCCTAGATCCTTTTCACATGTACTGCTCTCAAGCCAGGTGTCACCCATCCTGTATTTGTGCCTTTCTTTCTTTTTTATTTTTTGCGAAAGTGTAGTACTTTACGTACATTTCTCCCTGTTAAAATTCATCTTGTTTGCTTTGGCCCAGTTGTCTAATCTGTTAAAGTCATCTTGAAGTGTGATCCTGTCCTCTGGGGTATTAGTCACCCCTCCCATTTTGGTGTCATCTGCAAACTTGATCAGGATGCCCTCAAGCCCATCATCCAAGTCACTTTCCAAACTGCAAAAGTCCCGGTTTTTAAGTGGATTTGATTTGATTTGCAAGGGTGACAAAGCCCTTTAATGCACCTTAGCTGCACAAACCTGAAGCTCTGGTGTGAATCCTTCCCACAAAATACTGACAGTTTGGAGGCACTTATGGGTTCTTTTCTTGGGAAAGAATCTTAAAGAATGCCTATATCATCTTTCTTTTCGTTCACTTTTAGTTATCCTATCCAAAAGCAAAAGCAAAAAACATAGTAAAAGAATAGGCAGCAGACGGGAGAGAGAAAAGCAATGCAGTTATGTAAAGGTTACTTCATAATTGTACCACCTAGCATTATATATATCTGCCTGGAACATCAAAACAAAAAAGCTAAGAACAGAGTATCAAGCCCATCTATTACCTGAGATGACAATTCCTATGTTCCCTTGCTTAGTGAAATAAATCAAGACATGCTGGTGTTCTCCCTCATCTGAGAGATGGGAAATACGTGAACATACACAGCCATTTGTCATGTGTAAGCAGAGACAGATTGGTAAGCTTGCCTATTTCCCTTTTTTCTATTGAGAAGATTAGTTTTAGTGGTCAGGAGTTAGGTCTTCAGCAATGCCACTGCTGAAACTACTGTTTCACTGGCCGGTAATACTAAAAGTGTTCCTGCCTTCTTAGCGATACTGTACATTGCTACTTGGGGGGGGGGTTATATAGAAAAATCAGTCACCATGACAAAGGATGGAACCCTAGGCAATCATGCTAGGCTAGAAAAGGCTGCCATCCGTGGTCACACAGTACTCTCTTGCCAGGTTCCACACTACAGATGTTGATTACATTCCATACGCTGCCATGATATTTGTTAGGAGCTAAAACAACAGGCAACATTACCTGCCCTTACTAAGATGAGGACCTGAAGCATAGCACAAAGCTGCCACCATAGCCAGGAGCAAGACAGTACTGAGGCAGGTGATTGAGGTGCTGAAGCTGCTGCTGGGAACAGCCGTGGCTGCCAGTGAGGAGAAGGGGAAATGAGGGCATTCGAGGCAAGGGGTCCTACACCTTTGCAGTGCAATGAAGGCTGCAGGCACCCTGGTCTCTCCTGCAGCTGACTGGCCTCCTTGGAAATGCTGTGCTGGGGCAGGTGTGGCACAGCAGCGCTTACCCAAAAAGCTCATCTGAGAAAGCCCATCTCTCCAGGGTATCCTCTTTGGCCAGTTGTACAGGGTGATGTGGGAGTGGTATTGCTTTTTATTAGTTACCCATATTTTATATCTTTGTAATCCGCTCATCCTCTAAGAAGCTCAGGGGTGTACAAAGTTCTCATGCTCCCCTGCTGGTAACCCACTGACAGTACTGCAACTGGTACTGGTTTTGATGGCCCTAAGGTCAGGTTGAGTGTAAGGCAGCTTTCTACGTTCCTATTCTGGAACCATGAGGACCAGAAGCTTGCTTTATTTTTTAGGGGAATGGCCACAGTTGTAGCTGCTCAGTAACAGAGCACCTGTGTCAGGTTTGATTCCCTGACAACATATGCAGGTAGGACTGGGAAAAGACACCCCACCTCAATTCCTGGAGAGCTCTTCTGCCAGTCAGAACAACTGAGAGGAGCATGTTGCAACTTAAAGAATAACAAAATGCCAGACTAGAGAAAATACTGGGCTAGCTGAACTAAGGGTTTGACTAAGGCACACCTTCCTATGGAAACTTTTAAAAACTCCCCATGAAGTGGTAAGAAGTATGGTGGAGGGAGACGGGACAGGGTAACATCTATGAATGGCCAGAGCAAGACAAGGCTCTCAGAAAAACTAAGGCTCCAGTCGTAGCCCCACTTAACCTGGGAATATGCCCTATTGAATTCACAGGTACTGTACTTACTTCTGAGTTGACATGGTTAGGATTACACTGTAACCTAGCAGGGAGAGAACAACCTTTAGAGTGGGAAGAACATAATAACCCTGTTAGATCGGACCAGAAAGCACATCAAGCACAGCATCCTATTTCTCACAGTAGCCAACCAGACTTGTGGGAGAAAGCTGACTCCTGCTCCCCAGCAGCTGTTGCAATGGGTGCCCTTAATTTCATCTGCAAAGAATCGGAGGCTATGGAGGTTAGATTATATCTACCCTCTGTTGAGCTTTTTTTCTGATTTGTTTGCAGGACAGTTATACAACAGTAAGCATCCATCCCCATTTGCTAGCAGAGTGTTTATACGTCTTCCCTTTAATCATTCGCTGGTTCCACACTTCTGAATTCATGTCCCTGCCATTGTCCTAATTGAAAACAGTTCATTTTTATAATGGGGATCGTTGTGCTTTGCTGACGGAGCTCTTTAATTGCTCAAAGCGAAATGTCCAAGGGTGTACTTGGATCACGTCCAGATAATACTGACAGTCTGGAGGTGCCCTAAATTATCTAGATCAGCTTAAACAGGGTAGCCAGGTACTATGGATCTAAACAATTGCAGAATTCAGGTAACTAAGCCAGAGATCAGTACCAAGGCAGCACCCTATAATTTCTGGGCAAGACCCAGAAACCAGTGCAGTTAATGCACTGAACTTGATTTAGGACTACGGCAGTGTTGCTGGTTTTAAATTAAATAAGACAAAAATCAAAGTGTTGGACAAGAATTTGTTACTAGAAGAGAAAAAGAGGTTGGAAGAGGCCACTGGCTTATCGTTTGTAAAGAAGGTGAAATACCTGGGGGTTAATCTGACGTCAAAAAAATTGAATTTGTATAAAGATAATTATGATAAAGTTTGGAATGAAATCAAAAGAGATTTAGATAGATGGTTGAATCTGAAATTGTCTATGTCAGGCCGTATTTCTGTTGTGAAAATGAATGTATTGCCAAAAATGTTATTTTTGTTTCAAACATTGCCTATTATCGACAAGATGCAATGCTTTAAAGAATGGCAGAAGATACTCTCAAAGTTCATTTGGCAAGGGAAAAAGCCTAGGATAAAATATAAACTTCTGACAGATAGTAAAGAAAGAGGAGGCTTTTCCCTACCAGATCTAAGGATTTATTATGAAGCAGCTACCTTCTGCTGGTTGAAAGAATGGTGTTTGTTAGAGAAAACAGAGGTATTAGATTTGGAAGGCTTTAATAATGTATATGGATGGCATGCGTATTTATGGTATGACAAGACAAAGAATCATAAGGGATTCAAAAATCATGTAATTAGGAAATCATTGATAAATGTATGGAATAAATATAAAGATTTATTAGAAAAGAAAAAACCCCTTTGGATTTCGCCATTAGAAGCTAAGGCCCGGAAGAGGGTAAATATGGAGATCAGATGGCCAAAATATATAGATATTCTGGTGGAGGAAGGAGGCCAACTAAAATTAAAGACGTATGAACAATTAAAAAGTAATTTAGATGATTGGCTCCAATACCACCAGATAAATGAATTGTATAAAGTAGACAAGAAAAATGGTTTTTCTTTAGAAAAGTCCAAGTTGCAGACAGAGTTATTAGAACCAAAGACAAAGAATCTTTCAAGAATGTATAATTTGCTGCTTCAGTGGCAATTGAAAGATGAGTCAACAAAGAAAGTTATGATAGACTGGGCAAAAGATGTGGGGCACAATATTATGATGGATGATTGGGAAAGATTATGGAAGAAGAATATGAAATTTACTGCATGTACGGTTTTAAGAGAAAATATGATGAAAATGTTTTATAGATGGTATTTGACACCAGTAAAACTTGCTAAGATATACCATAATCATGATAATAAGTGCTGGAAATGTAAAAAAGCGGAAGGAACATTTTTTCACATGTGGTGGACCTGCCCATTGGTAAAGGATTTCTGGGAAATGATTTATAACGAGTTGAAAAGGATGTTGAAAAACACGTTTATTAAGAAACCAGAATCCTTTCTATTGGGCATGGTGGGAAAAGAATTACCGACTAAAGACACTAACTTGTTTTTATACGCCACAATGGCAGCCAGGATATTATTAGCAAAACACTGGAAGACACCAAAGATTCCTACATTAGAGGAGTGGCAAATGAAAATGTTGGACTATATGGAACTTGCTGACCTGACCGGAAGACTACGCGACCAGGGAGAAGAGAAGACGAAAGAAGAATGGAATAAATTTAGAATATATTATAAAAAATATTGTAAAATTGACTTATGAAGAGAAATACAAGCAATTATGTATGTTGCAGGTTGAGATCTAAGGGAAAGTTTAGTGAAAGCCGAGAAATAGTAATTATAGATATAAAATATGAATAGAACCTGCATGTAAGGGATATACAATGAACCGCTAAATAGGGGACACGGGGAAGTCTATGAGGGAAATTAAGTTAGAAACGATTAAGAATCTGATTTGTATACATCTTTTTCTTTTTTTGCTGTGCTTTCTTTTTTTCTTATCTTTTTTGTGTATGATGATCTGATTGTTTGATTGTTGGATTTTCTTGCTTTTTCTATATATAAAATAATAAAAATATATTAAATATATATATATATAATTTCAGGGCAAAAAGACAGATAAGGTTAGGACAGACCAGAAACAGACCAGAAACAGCTGAGGAAGTCATCGGACTGGGACAGGAACAGAGGAAAGCCAGAGGTTGAAGCATCCAGTCACAGTATCCAGGAGAGATATCTGTTAAAGGTTGTATTCCAGGCATCCAGGCCAGTCACGGCAGAAATACAGATGTCATATGAGACATGACAAGAGAGTAAGGATCAGAAAAGTTTTGTATGTAAGAGATAGGAACAATTTGACAGAAACAATTATCTTTGAAAACACACCCCAGGGCCCTATGAAAATTCTGCTAAGTAACTATGATGGAGACTGTTTGCTTGCATTCCTGGGCTGCCATTTTTGAGCCACTTCCCATGTGCTGTCTCTGTGTACCCTTGCAATCCACACACACCTGATAAGGGCAGTGGGTGACTCTCCCCTGCATGTCCACAGGTGGGCACAATTCCTATGGTGATGCTGAGTTGGCTTTCAGTGTTTCATTGGCTCATTTCCATCCCACTGGGCAGTTGCCCGATCCCAGGCCTTCCTGGAAAGACTCTGTGCCTGGTGTAATTTATGACAGGTTGCTGCACTTGGGGCTGCTCTGTAAAATAAAGGCAAAGGGGCCCCTGACCATGAGGTCCAGTCGTGTCCGACTCTGGGGTTGCAGTGCTCATCTTGCTCTATAGGCCGAGGGAGCCAGCGTTTGTCCGCAGACAGCTTCCAGGTCATGTGGCCAGCATGACAAAGCTGCTTCTGGCGAACCAGAGCAGCACACGAAAACGCCGTTTACCTTCCCGCCAGAGCGGTCCCTATTTATCTACTGGCACTTTGACGTGCTTTCGAACTGCTAGGTGGGCAGGAGCTGGGACCGAGCAACGGGAGCTCACCCCATTGCAGGGATTCGAACCGCCAACCTTCTGATCAGCAAGCCCTAGACTCTGTGGTTTAACCCACAGCGTCACCTGGGTCCCTGCTCTGAGCTGCCCTTCAAAACATTTCACAATGCCTAATAGCCTATTTTCTAAACAATCCTCACAAATGGAGTCAGACTCAATTATCATCTTTCATTTATCTGTTGAACTTTCACCTGAAAAACATGTTATATTCCCCTGAAAATTTGAATTCTGTTATCAGCTGGGATTTCTTCTTTTTAGCTACAAACCCTTCTTCCTTATTCATGCAAATAACCTTTTAACCCACGCAGAACGCAGCCTTCTAGGTCAGTACCAAAAGGTGCAGAGGCCAAGAGAAGATCAAAAAACACATTCAGATTTATCAAAATCCTGCAACCTTTGCTGTTCTTTCCAACTTTTCTTCCCTTTGTTATATAAGTGGACCTTCTGTTAACTGATGGCATCCTTCCAAGACTTTCCACCCAACGACCCACTGCAACTGTTATCTCAACTCTCTATTTCCAACAGCTCTCTCAGCTATCAGATCTCATGCAAAACACAAAGATGCTCTCCCTCTCTACCATATTTGTTCTATCACTGCCAAACTACTGATAGTCATAACATGGGAGATGTATGATTAAGTTATCTCAGAGCTTTTTAAAAAGAAAAATTAATAGGCACCACTGCAGTGGACCCTGAAATTGATTGAACCATGTTTCTGAATTGGTGCAGAGGTAACTTTTAGTCTTCCTATTTTGCTGATTAAAATTGGTTCTGCTTCCTGCAGGGGGCAAACAGCAGCTTTGGGAAGCCATTTTAAATGGGGAAAGGGTACACAGCGAGCAAAGGTGAAACTTCACACGCTTCCAAGTGCCACACTCCCAATCTGATTCTGGTCCTTCTTGGCTGCTATTAATCCTTTTAAAACAGCAACAACAGACAAGCAGCAAATCCGCAGGAGATTCTAATTACCAGTCTCCCATACCACATCTAGTTGCAGCTTCAGTAACAATTCATCTCGGCTTTGTGGTGCCTCTTCTAAAACCTTGATGTGTTATAAATGGTGAACATAACTGGGATCTACATGGTGCTTCTGTTTAAACACTGCATTCAAATACAACACAGAGATGCTCTCTTGGTTTAAAAGGACACCCCAGAGAGCCTTTGTCATTTGAAAAATCCTGGGATTCACAAGGCTGTAATCAGAAGAGCTTATACTGCCACTCTTGTTGGACTTCTAAGCACCTCTGCAGCTATCAAGGGCTGCCAGCCAGAATCTTCTGGGAAGCTCCACTATTGCCCCCACCCCACTACTGGTAACTTGAATTTTCCATTTAAGTATAGTTTATTTCTAGTGTTGTACACCGAATAGGGACGGGCAAATCTGTCAGTTTTGTTTCTCTCAGTTTCTCTCTCTCTTTTTTCTAATCTTAACTTCACATTTCCACATCAGTTCCTTTTTTAAAAAGAAAGAAAAAGAAAGAAAAGTCCTCATTAAATTTATCAGCAGTTTAGCATTTATTAGGGTCAACTGTAAGTCATAGAATAGTGAGCTGGCAGAGTAGTGTTGTGGTTTAGCATGCACAACCCTTATCACACAACTAAGTTTCCTAGATAATCTTGGACCAGTTATTGCTTGAGCCTAGCTCTTCTAACAAAGTGGTCATGTGCCAGGGCAGGCCCTCTCATCTTAAAAAAGCAGCAAATGCTCTGGCCATGTGCTCTGGCACTGAGCTACAGCCCTCTGAAAGTTCCAGAAGAGGAGCTCAAACTATGAGAAGAGAAGCTATGGTTCAGTAAGCTGCTTTCGTTATTCTTTCTTCTAGAGGTTCATGCTAGAGGTTCAGAGAGGGGAGTCAGCCTTGTTTTGTAGGATACTGCTGGACCTTTTTCTCAGCAGATCTCATCGGAACTCAGTTCCAGCACCCCTCAGGTGGGCACCATTGGCATTATAAGAGAACAAGGTTCATGGTGAGTTCTGGCACCTTTTTCTAGAAAAAACGACACTGGATACTGCAGATCAACCCATGTTGAGTTGTGCTTGTGGAAGTGAAGTCGCTCACACAGATTGCCACACACTGTTCAGCCAGCTTGCTTCACTGCTAGAGGTCTTTATATCTGCTGAGCCAATGCTTTTCCAGAGCTGAAAGTGGAATTCAAATAGGAGATCCCACGTGGCACTTGGAATAGCATTATATTATCCAACAATACCATCCTGAGACCAAGATGCTTCTGGAATGTTTACTCACAAGTAAGTCCTGTTCGGCATATCTGTCTATTTTATTATCTATTCTATTTATCTATTATCTAGAGTGTGCATATTCTGCTTTCCAGGAGGACCTCACAGAGCAGTTTACATAGGATTATTACAACAATAAGCATCCATTTTTAAAAAAATTAAAAAGTTGCAATAGAATGGGGAAAAACAACATCTGTTTAGAACAAGTTGTTACTGCTTCAGATGCTCTTGTGGTGGAAGTTGAGAGGGGGGAGGACACAGGTCTTTTCTAATCTTAATTAAACATTTCCTGTTTGAAGGTCTTACCCATTATATTGTTTCCTGTTGACAGCATCTGGGAGATTAGTGACATATAGGCTGTTAATTGCCTCTTGAACAGCCTCTTTTAATTGCTACAGCATCAGTTATTTCTGTATCCTGGAAAGAAGGGACTTTTAAATTACCGTACTAGTATCTTTATAAAACAATGTATAGTAAAATAACTATCTGGCTCTAAAAAGGGAAAGGGGGGGGAATTACAAGGAAGCACTATGATGCTTACAATTTTAAAAAATCATATGAACAAAGTTGCCAAGAGTTTTCACCCTAATGCTGTTCTGCGGGGAGCATATTTCAAAATGGGGGTTGGCACCATGGTGCCTGTGACTGCAAAGGCAGCCTTGGTATCTTCTCCTGGCACCCATAATATCTTCAATTGCCACCCCACCCTGCACTACTCACTGACTTCTTGAAGGTGGTGAGAATGGTTACTTTTCTTTTCCTTGGAAAATATATAAGACTGAAGGAGGAAGTTGGAAAAGTGACACTCTTTCCTGTTTCAACTCGGTGCTCAAAGCAGGGGCGAAACTAGTTTTTTACACACACACACACACACACACACACACAGAGAGAGAGAGAGCATTGGAGCCTCAATGGCGCTCCTCTGGAGGCTTCACCCCGGGGCAAAAAAAAACCCAGTAGCACTCCCTCCCCAGCTACAGCACTGCTCAAAGTGCAGATGAATTCTACAATATTCAACTTTTACCCAGATCCCTTGGAAAAAGGAACTGTCTGTGTGCATAATTTCACTCCCCCTTAAACTGCAAATAAAGCACACAGGTTCCTCTCTGAAGCTTGTTAGCAGTCAGTATATTCATTTAGCTTTCTTTTCTTTCTTTTTTTACAGTCACAAGGTCATAAAAACAGACACCACCAAAAAGGCTTGTTTGACTGTTGATTGCTCTGTCTTACCGTTGCAACATCTCGTGTTGTGTACCCCAAATTTAAAAGGGCAATCTGCAGTATTCTCGATACATTCCACTCAAGGTCACAGCATGAAAGAAACACAGACCTTAAGTAAAGGGGGAGGGGAGAATCCAAGCTACCTGCAGTTTTCTGCTGTCATGCACTTTTGGCATGATGAAAATATATTTTACAAATGCAAGCGGCCAAAGGTCATCCAAATAAAGGAATTGGTTTCCCCACCGCTGAACAGCCCAGTGCCTCTTGACATCAATATTCTATCTTCTCAGGCACAAATGAAGAGGTTCTTCTAATAAAATATTTTTTTTTTTTAAAAAAAATATTTTTATTGATTTTCAAACAAGACAGACACAAACAAAACATATAATATAACACTGTCCCTTCGTTTTCCCTCCACCCACCGGTCCACTTCTGCCACCAGTGGAACCCGTGTGCTTTAAGAATCAAAGGGGTCCAATTGAGAGTTGGGTTCAGCTTCCCCCCTCCCTCCTCCCCCCCATATCCCCCCCCCCTGCCACTGAGAGAACAGGGAGGAAGGAGTTATGGGGATTTGCATCCCCCAACTCTTTCATAATCATATTTGCTAACATAAAACACAGAAAAGAAAAGAAAAAGAGAAAAAGAAAATTGGGAAAAGTTGGAACTTCCCAGTTCTTATTATTTTAACATTTTGATTGCGACTCCCTCGATAGTCTTCCTCATGGTTTTCCTAAAAAAAATTCTGATTACTTGTGGCGAATTTTCCAACTCAGTTTCAAATCTTAATCTTATAGTAGTTAACTCAATCCTCCTCCTTTTCCATGCTGCCCTCCCACAGGTCCCCTCCTGCCACAAGAAGAGCCCGCAGGGCACAGCACTTCCAAGGTTCCATTTCCTCCTCACCCATCTGGACACCCCCTGCCACTGAGTGTCTCAGAATAAGGAGAGGGGGGTAGGCAGCTTTCTGCCTAAACACCTCACTTAACTTATAAAAATTTACAATAACTTAAATATTCTTTCCCAAACCATGCTTATATTCCCTTAGGAAAACATAACTTTTTTCCCCTTTCTTTTTTACCTTCCATCTCCTCTCCCTAAGTCTTTTTCCCCCAATTGGTTCAGCAATTCCATTATCAGGCCAAGATTTCGAAAACCGTCTTTCAAAAACCAAAACAATACCTTTTAACTAAAATTTTTACCCCACTCCCATTCTTTCCCAAATCCATCTCCAGACCTTTGCCCCCCCTGCCCCTGTCCTTCCCATCCCTCAAAAATACCACCCCACATTTTAACCCCTCCAGGATTTTCAATTCCATTGATCTTTAAGTTCCTTTGTCTCTCATCTTCTTGTTCTGCTTGTTTTTCTCCCTTTTGAAGTCCATATTTTGCTTCATCCCAAACAAGTTTGTCATAGTCCAAATCCTCTTCAATACTTTCATCCAGTTGTTTCTCCTCACACACAATCTCCGACTCAGCTGTCTCCAAATCTAAATTATCCTCTAAGTCCTGGACTTGGACTTCAGTCTCGGCTGATGATAAATTGGGATGTTGCCGTTCCTTGTAAAAGTCTTCCCATGACAGCAAATAGCTCAGCACAGTCTCCTGGAAGGCTCGAGAAAGCTTTGTTTTCATACTTCTCGTGACCGCAGATTAATAGGGGGTAGGGAACAATGGATACTGGAAAATTCCTTTCTCAGACGATCGACTCCATTTTGGCTGTTCTTTTCCTTGGTTCTTAACTCAATCCCAAATCCGTTCTTATTTCCAATTTAAAAAGTTCTATCACGTTTTCAAGCAATTTTTTACTGTTCACAACAATACAGTCAATCCACCCGGTCTTTAACAGTTTGACAGCTTTTGACAGCTTTTGACAGCTGTCAAAGCGCTCTTCCCCTTAACTCCGCTGTACCTCAAGGGGGGCCGGACTCGGGGGCTGAGATGGTTCCAAAAGAGTCTTTTTTTTCCCTTTCGGGTCCACAACTCCAAATTCTTTCGTTGTTTGGCTTAGGTTTTTGTTTTTTTAAAACGCCTCCCAGTTTCCCATTAGGAAGAGACCGGCTTCCGTTTCTTTAAAGTCTCTCCTATTTTTCCAATCGACAAATTTAAAGTCCAGATCAAAATTCCACTTACTTCTTTGGAAATCTTTGATTTAAATCGGAAGAATCCGCCGCTTGCCGGGTCAGGACTCGGAGCTTCGCTTCCCGGAGGTAAGATGTGGCCCAAAATGGCTCCCGCGGTTCAACCCCGCCAGCTCGCGATCGCTCTATTGAGCTCTCGCGCGGCGGGGGATCCGCCAAACGGAGCAGCCGCTGGACGCCTGAGTCACCGGAACTCTCTATCCGGTGCTTTTACGGGGAGTCCGCTCGCTCTGCGGACTTCCCCCCCCTCCGAGAAGCCAGGGACCTCGGCACGCGAAGTCCCTGCGTCCTTCTCACCGCCGCGACGAACCGGAAGTCTCTCTTCTAATAAAATAAGCTGTGAAGCCAATTCTGAAAGCTTCGTGTTGCTATGCTTGCACTAAGTCAAACAAAGCTTCTTCCCCATTTTTGAAATTCAAAACCCATCCTTATCTATTCTTCAAAAAAAATTGCTATCCATTCTTCACCCAAAGCCCAGTTTTCATTTAACAAAATCTAAACATCATTTGATTGTAGGAAAACCTCTAAGCAGTTTGCGGAAAGATTCAAATTATTTTTAAAAACCAGTTTTTTAAAAAATAAAATAAATAAATAATTAACATTAACACTAAAAGGGAATGGAACACAACATCTGTGTATTGGGATACATTTGCTTAAATAAAAATGTTTTAAGCAGGTGCCAAAAAAAAAAATACAGTGAAGACACCAGCCTGATGTCAATAGGCAAGGAATTCCAAAGTTTAGGTGCCACACTAAAAGATCAATTTCTTACAAGTGTGGAATTAGGGTTATGAGGCAGACTCTTATCTTCTTTTGTAATACCAGAATGCTTGGATATGTTCTGAGGGAAAATATGGGGTTAAAAGAACAACTCAAGTATTCCTGAAGCACCAGAGACCAATTATATCTCTCAACTCTGCTGTACAGTATATGGAGTATAATGGATTTCCATAGGTGAAGAGGCACATAGTTTGGGAATGTGTGATGCATCATTGAACCACAAGTAATTTAAAACTTTGGGATGGGGATTATAACAGAGGTTGGAGCAATTTGGCAGAGGAGTGGTAGTTGAACACTTCTGTGTTTAACAGAGGGGAGCTGAATTAATTGAATGACCACTTTCTCTGGACAAGAACTGCTTCTCTTGCTCCCTACCTATACAGTAATACCAAGATGAGCCCCTTATATGCTACCGTAATGTATTTCAGCATTGCCACCTAGAGGGGTTTGTGATTCTGCTCTCCCTGCAATGAACCCTGAAGAGACAGCTAGTGTTGCTTTGTTTCTAAATATCTATCCTCAGGTTAACCATTTTTAAATGAAGCCTAAGTGTAAAGAACTGCCAGGCTCATTTGATACATAACTGCAAAGTCATTAAGAAGGTAGAATTAGCCTCCAATCAAATTTCTAACTGGTCAACTAGACCACTAAAAAAGGTGAACAGGCTACCGCAGTGGAGCCTAAGTGGCCATTTTCCTCCCAGGCTATATCTGCATTGGATTTGAAATTGTTTTTACGTGTATTTTCATTGTTGACATTTTATTGTAATTTGCTTTGGGATGCTTCATGGGAAATGGTTCATAAATGAAGTAGATAAACTGAAAGAAGGGTGAAGATTGGAACCGGGGGCTCTGGAGGTCAGCAGTGGGAGACCTTCTGGGGTGTCAGCCTCAGCTGATGCCTAACTCCTGGGCTGCAGGGGCTATATGCACATTTCATGCATAGCCATACAACACAACCCACAACTCACAGGTGGAAAGAGGCATGAAGTGGATGGAAGGCTCATTGATTGCCTGTGGCTCCCACAAGGTTGAACTGAGTCTTGACAGAAAATTTGTCTAAGCATATCAAAGCATTTTGTGTTTTCCACCCTATAGGTTTTTGTGGCATCAGGGCATAAAGAAAATTATTGGAGTTGAATTGCGGAAAATTCAAATGGGAAAAAAAACATTTGCAGGTCCCTATCTAGTTAAGATGCACAGCAAGAAAAGTTTGCATTCACCACAGGAGTAGCTGCTACTGCGTGCTTAAACACACATAGACTCTCCTGCCTTTAGTTCTGTCTGCTTTGCCATTTAAAATGGTGGAAATTGTACCTTGCAAATCTGCTTTTGCTCCAAAATCTTGACCTGAGCAGAACAGCAGACCCATCTAGGCTCCCTGAAGAAGCATACCCAAAGGGCAGGCAGTGCATACTTTTCTCACAACTACTTCTCAGAGTCTCTTGGGCAGCTTTCCAACAAGTTTTTAAGATTTCTTATAGTCCTCCCAAGGCACCATTTCCCCCCTGTAATCCATCAAGCAGAAAGCCAGTAATCTAATTGAGATTTCCAATGGTTGTAAATATTTCACTGTAATAACACAGGTCACAATTCATTAGCCTCACATCATTAGCTCCTGCACTTAATATCAGCAGACCTCATTTTTCATTTTAAATTCAACACCTTTGAAACACCTGAAGTGTAGCAGTGACCTCTAAAGTACATAGACGGAGAGAGCGATTCAAGTGGTCGCATTGTTTTCAAGGCCTTTTGCTGCAGAAGGATAAGTGGTTCTGCTATTCTCCTGCTGATTATTATACAGATAAGGAACTTTTCATTCTCTTTTCTTGTTAAATATTTGCACATATCTTTCAAGAGCATAAACTTGAACTGAATCAGCTATTAATCAGTTTCTAATCCACATGTTTATAGTTCCATGTAATCCTCACAGGTACTATCATAGCAGAATTATTTGTTGAACATGCAACAGTGGGCGATTGCTCCACTGAAGTACATTTTTTCATCTTCCTAATTTTCATTGTGTTGCTCGTTAAAACAACACATGGGCTGATAGAGTCTCAGCTCTGTAAAAACACATTTCCAACCTCACCACTCCCCATTGCATAAAGGGAAGATTGATTCCAGAGCCCAAAGTAGAATTACATTTTGAAACATGATAATTATATTAATGACTCAGAGCCTGCACTTGGTTATGACTGACTCTCATTGTTGAAAATGTTATGCATCTTAAGTGCTAGGCTTGCTGCAACATGAGTGAAGATCATCGGAAGCACTTCTCCACAACTTTTCAGAGTAGATGTGCCATTAGCTACTCATCTGGTTGCTTGTAGTGAGTGAAGATTGCATCCAGGTGAGTACAGAGCCTGTCATGTGCTCAACTACCAGAGTGATGTGCTGTTTTACACTGTACTGCACTATAATATCGCACATGGCCCTTACTCCTCCTTAGATTCCTGCATTTCTTCTAACACTACAGTTCTATGATTCTAGTGCCAGACTACACCAAAGATACTAGAACTAGAACTAATCCGGGAACATAACACTGCGGGGATTGTATGAATGAATGGTCCCTCATAGAAAAAAACACACTGCCCATTCAAAACTAGATGTACCTGAATAAAGCTAAGAACCTTATTCATTGTAGCTTTTCCACAACTTGAAAGTGGCAAGAAGCATTACTGGTCAATGATTTCACCTGAGCATCCAAAAGCATCACCGAGAGCATAACAGCTAAAAGAGAAACTACTTTGCATTGAATAATGATCGTTTCTAACCAACGAAAGAGTGCCTTAAAACAATATATGCATTTGTATTGTATTATTATTTTTTTGTAAGCCACTTTGGAGACAATTCTGGATTGAATGGCAAGATAGAGCTCAAATGAACAAACAGATGCAAGATATTTTGTTTTATTTGGAAATGTAGAAAAATAGATTTTGTACATCTCCATTTCCACAAATGCAGTGTCTTGATTCATACTGTACTGCCTTACTCCGCCCTTTCAAGATGGCTGTGTGAACTGTCTGATATCATAAAGCGGAAAAAGCTCTTCTCTGAGAATGAGCACTCAAATCTGACAGGTACTCTCTGCAAGCGTACTGTGATTTTACGGTATGAAACCACAGAGAGAACTTGGAGTCAGCTAATGCTGCCAAATTGTTTGGGGCTTCCAAATCGTGAAGCTTGTTCTCTATTTCAGACTTGGCAGTGGTTAAATTAACCCTGTAAAATGAACCTCAGAAAACTCACTTTACTCCATTAGATTGGTTGCTGTCTCCCCCAGGAAAATCTCCCATCATCCACAGACTGTAACCCAAGCTGCAAGTGAAGACGTCATAGACACTGGGAGTTCTCCCATTTCTGATCTTAAAAGCACAGCAGGCATATCTGGAGGACGCCGAGTATTAACTTCAGAAATGACAAGGACTCCCATAGCTCAGCCCCATATGCAATTGGTGGGTGAACTGTTGGAAATTTCAAGCAAGACAGAACTAGTCTGCAACAATGTTGGCTCTTAAATCGTGTCCTCCCTGAAAGAGGGCACGTGTTGCGGTGAGATCTAGTAACCAAACCCTTGTGTTGTGGGTGGGTACAATTGGATAGCCACAACGCCTGATTGGTAGGTCCCTTGTTGCCAGGTTTAATCTGACTAATGGGACACTAGCCAAATGGATCAAGGGACCTATATATGCCAATGCACGTGACCCTGAGCTTTCTCTCTTTGTCAGTGCATTGGAACACCAGCATTGTGTCCTCTGCGAGCCGCAAGAGAGACCATTCTACCTACAACGATTATGGTGATCTGTTTTCGTTATTTCTCGACCTTCCCTATTTTCCCTTTATTCCTTTCAATTCCTCAACCCGTCGATCCCCTTCCCACCCACCCTCCCTTCCAACCGCATTTGAGGGGCTTTGCCCCACAGGGCTTCGACCCCTTGAGCTGCACGCAGCAGCTCGCTTTCCACAGCCACAATTTCAGCATCAGGGCTTTGAAGCAAGCCTGCTTTTAAAATAGCGGAGAGTCCCCTCTTGTACCGGCTGCTTTGAAATTGGTTTCGAGGGTCCGTAGGGGGATTTTGCCGGCCTTCAGAGTACCCCCTCCCCTCCCATTGTACATCTTCTTCTAGGGGACGTTGCTGGTTGCATTTTGGTGGGAGCGCCATCTTGATTTGGCACAGCCATTATCTTGTTTCGGCGGGAGAGCCATTTTAGCAGCGCAGTGCAACTGGATTTTATTTTGCAGCCTTGTCAATTTTAATTACTTTTAAATCGTGATGCCTGTTAAACGCAATCCAAGTCTGGCGCTTCCTTCCAAAAGGGTAATCAGAGGCCCGTCTCAGGCCTTGCGCTCAGCGCCTTCTCCAGTGTTGCCCCAGCATACGTTGGATCGCTTGTGTACAATTGTTGCAGATCTGGGATCAGATCCTGCGGCCCTGGCCAGATTTAATACGGAAATGGAGTCCCTTGCTCAGCACTGCGCAAGGCAGCCTGTTTCTCAGCCAGGCCCCTCCACATCTTCCACTGTTTTTGAGACTCATGCAGGGCCGGTGCTAGGGTTTTTTGCGCCCTAGGCGAGATCACCTTCTGGCACATTTACCAGAGTAAATAAATAAATAAAATAGAAAAATAGAAAAAAGTAGACAAAATAAAAATAAAAAACAGCTGAGAGGCGCGACGAGGTGGCCTGAGGCTCGCGCCTCTGGAGCTTCACGCAGGGAGCGTGAGCCTGGGGCTGCCTCCACTGTGCCTGTCAGCTGTTGAGCGGCTTCAGGCCGCTCTCCGGAGGAACGCGCACCTCAGGGTAGCAGCCTGAAGCTGCTCAACAGCTGACAGGCGTGGAGGAGACTTTGAGAGCAAATCTGCTAAATTCCAGAAATCTAAGCAAGAGAGTAAGAAGCCAGCAAGCGTCTTATTTGCTGGGAATATAATAAGGGGTCTTGCCAGCATCAGGGTTGCAAATACACTAATATATGCGATAAGTGTTCTGGGAGTCACCCTGCTGCATCCTGTGACACAATCTGAAATCACTGCTCATGAGATTTTAAACCAGGATGAGCAGCTAACCTGTGAACCTCAAAATGTTGTACTCCAACTCTACTTCATCAGCTGCAACCAGCATAGTCAATGATCTTTGCAGGAATGGGAAATTTTCTATTCCTACAATAATCTACCCTTATTTAGTAAGGCAGCCAGTGGCCTTACCATCTAGTACAATCTTCCTACTGGATTTTTATTTTATTTATTAAGTTTGTATACTGCCTTTCATCAGTCGATCTCAGGGTAGTTCACAACATAAAAATACAAGATTAAAAACACAAAATGCATAAGAAAACAACAACCAGAAGGAGAAAACCCAATAACTTCCCCACCCCTTCCTACAAACACATTTAAAAGGGAACATTTTCCCCTGGCACCTAAAGGTGCATATAATGAAGGAGCCGACCGAACCTCCCTGGTTCGTAAAAATGATCAGGTGCACTGCTACACACTGTATGGTGCTTTTGTAATATTTGCTTTATTTGCAGATATGCAAGCAGAGGAGAAGCAAATGCACACCGCCAGTAAATTCACCAATGCTGTGTCAGATCCCCAGAGAGAAACTAGCATGGCTCCCCATCTGCCCCCACAGCTGCAGCTCAGCTTCAATTAGAAACTCTCAACTCTATGGCTTTTCAAAACTGCAAAGTGTACTTTTGCCTTCTCTGTGCCCTACTGTTCTGCTGGAAGGGTGTCACTTTATCCAAAGTATAATGGGCATATAATTTTAAAGAGGGGGGGAGAGTTTTAGCTATCAGGAGACCATCTGCCATCTTTATTTATTTATCAGTTGATTTTTAGCCCACCCTTCACCAGCTTGTGGGTGAAGCCACTCAGAGTGAACTAAAATAACAATATTACAATAAAACCAGAACAAAACCTTGTGAGTCTCTTCTGTGGCCCCTGATATTCAAGCCAATTTTGCCACTGCCATCCTTTCCCTCTACCTAGTTTTGCAAAATCCTACATTTCCTGCTTTTTGGCATTCCTCATGGTCAGCTTTCTGGGTGCTTCTTCTGGAAGACCTACTGGCAGCCATGTTCTGTGGGCTGAGCACAAAAAAATGCCATGTCTGCTTGGCTATACAATGAATGTTATCCTCTTCTGCCCTCTTTAATTATCCCCATTAAACAGACAGGGAAATTGAGGTAGCAGGATACTGTTATGCCCAAGGTGACAGACATTTCTAGGAGCTCAGGGTGGCAATTTTGCTTCACAATGGTTTTGTGAGATGCACTAGACAGGGTGGCTTACCAGAGAAGCCTGCCACAACCATATTCATCTATTCACTGACCACAATCAGCACTCCACTAATGTCTGGTCACTTGACAAGGATTTTTCACTTGTAACAAAAATGACTGGGGATTAATAAAACAGCTATGGATTTAGAAGGCAAGTCTCTTAACCAAGGAAAGCTGTAGAGGTTGCTATGCCATCCTTCACAATTTTCATTTAGATAAAATTTCAGTAGATAAAACTTTAACTACCAGCAAGCTTCACTGATTTTCTGTTATCCTTTCTCCTCCAAATCAGAATCAGATATTGAATTACATAGCCCTTAAAAAAACAAAAGCTTGACTTCGTTGTGTCCTAGCAGTATCCTTATCAATGAAAGAAAGCAGTGCTTTCAACATTATTTCATAGATAAAGGCCAAAGTATGTTCTTTCTGCTTGCCCTAATAGAATTTACAGCATACTACTACCCACAAGATTTCCTACAGAGGTTTCTAAAGCACATTTTCCATATCTGAAATGATGCATAAACCATACATTTATACATCACCAAAAAAACAAGGTGCTGGCACTCATACCTTGATAAATTGTAAAACATCTCTTCCATCCCTCTCCTCTTCCTGCGCCCACTTCCCTCTGTTGAATTTGTGAGCTTTTAATTTTAAAAAAAGATGGTAAAAATAACAAATACATAATAAAAATCAAAATGTTTAACAGTTTATAAAATGATGTTTTATTATTTTGAGTTATAAAGAATTAAAAATTACAACTAGTGCAAAATTACCAGTGTCTGTTATAGAGGGCATGGCTTAGCGCAAATTGGAGCATTGCTGCTTGCCCCTATCCCACTTCATGGTCATGGTCATGGGGTGAGCACTATGTTTCTGGGAATCACACACTATTGATCTTCTACACACTGAGCTTAAAGGGAGCATATAAATAAACAGTAACATAACACATGCAATGCTGTTGCTGTCTACTAACAAGAGAAGGTAGAACACTCCTTGGTACCAGGGAAAATTTACACAGAGGCCAACCACATTCCCTCTTGCACGCACACAGCACACAAATGCACACATTGTACACATACAGATCACAGACACACATGCATCTCCTTGTCACTCTCACACACATTGCATATACACAACACACATTCTCCCTCTTTCTTCCTTCCTTTCCTTTCCTTTCCTTTCTTTCTTTCGTTCTTTCTTTATTTCTTTCTGCCCAAGTGCATCTCTCCCCTCCTTAGGGACCTCATACATAAATTGGAGGAGGAGGAGGAGGAGGCAAAAGAGGCACCCACTGCCAGGAGCTTTCCATGGATAACCCCATTGTTCGTTCTTTCCCTCCACATCATTTTTAAAAAGTAAGCCCCAGCATGGGATGAAAGAGGCATGTACCTCTGGCTGGGAGGCAACGGTGGCAGCCTGATCCAAGATGCTGGTACTCATTCCAGAGCATTCCCCCAGAAAAAGGGGTGTGTGTGTGATTTCTCTTCTGTGCTGCCATTAGAAAGGGGCCAGCTTTCTCTACAGCAGGCATGCAAATATGGATCTCTGGTGCTACATTGTTAATAACCCAGTGCAATGGAAAGATAAAATGTGCACCCCGTCTACTGAAATCCTGTCCCCAACCATCTCTAGGACTCAGCTACATTAGTAAAATGAAGTTGTTATAAATGCGTTATAACACTATGACACTAGATGGTGATGTGGAGCTGAAATCAGAACTGTGAAATTTTCCATTGTGAGCTTTAAAACATTCCCCCCCCCCGAACATTTTCAGAGCCTTTTTAATACCGGTAGCTGTGTAGATGCAGCCCTAGTCTCCATTTTTAGTTATGGGCAAGATCAGTTATGCAGACCCCAGATCTTGTTTTTGTCTTCACCACCACTAGTTAGGCTGTCTAAGAAGAAAAGCTGGGTATACACAGTGTGGTAACCTCCCAGCTTGACTACTGTAATGTGTTCTACATAGGACTACAATTGAAAATGGTTCAGAAACTGCAGCTGGTGCAGAATGCTGCCACCAGAGTACTCAGTGGCATTTCAATGTGCACTCATTGTTGTTGTTTAGTCGTTTTGTCGTGTCCGACTCTTCATGACCCCATAGACCAGAGCACGCCAGGCATTCCTGTCTTCCATTGCCTCCCGCAGTTTGGTCAGACACATGTTGGTGGCTTCGAGAACACTGTCCAACCATCTCGCCCTCTGTCGTTCCCTTCTCCTTGTGCCCTCAATCTTTCCCAACATCAGGGTCTTTTCCAGGGAGTTTTTTCTTCTCATGAGGTGGCCAAGGTATTGGAGCCGCAGCTTCAGGATCTGTCCTTCCAGTGAGCATTCAGGGCTGATTTCCTTCAGAATATATAGGTTTGATCTTCTTGCAGTCCATGGGACTCTCAAGAGTCTCCTCCAGCACCATAATTCAAAAGCATCAATTCTTCGGCGATCAGCCTTCTTTATGGTCCAGCTCTCACTTCCATACATCACTACTGGGAAAACCATAGCTTTAACTATACGGACCTTTGTCGGCAAGGTGATGTCTCTGCTTTTTAAGATGCTGTCTAGGTTTGTCATTTCTTTTCTCCCAAGAAGCAGGTATCTTTTAATTTCGTGACTGCTGTCACCATCTGCAGTGATCATGGAACCCAAGAAAGTAAAATCTCTCACTGCCTCCATTTCTTCCCCTACTATTTGCCAGGAGGTGATGGGACCAATGGCCCCGATCTTAGTTTTTTTGATGTTGAGCTTCAGACCATATTTTGCGCTCTCCTCTTTCACCCTCATTAAAAGGTTCTTTAATTCCTCCTCACTTTCTGCCATCAAGGTTGTGTCACCAGCATATCTGAGGTTGTTGATATTTCTTCCGGCAATCTTAATTCCGGTTTGGGATTCATCTAGTCCAGCCTTTCGCATGATGAATTCTGCATATAATTTAAATAAGCAGGGAGACAATATACAGCAGTGTTGTACTCCTTTCCCAATTCTGAACCAATCAGTTATTCCATGTCCAGTTCTAACTGTAGCTTCTTGTCCCCCATAGAGATTTCTCAGGAGACAGATGAGGTGATCAGGCACTCCCATTTCTTTAAGAACTTGCCATAGTTTGCTGTGGTCGACACAGTCAAAGGCTTTTGCATAGTCAATGAAGCAGAAGTAGATGTTTTTCTGGAACTCTCTAGCTTTCTCCATAATCCAGCGCATGTTTGCAATTTGGTCTCTGGTTCCTCTGCCCCTTTGAAATCCAGCTTGCACTTCTGGGAGTTCTCGGTCCACATACTGCTTAAGCCTGCCTTGTAGAATTTTAAACATAACCTTGCTAGCATGTGAAATGAGCGCAATTGTGTGGTAGTTGGAGCATTCTTTGGCACTGCCCTTCTTTGCGATTGGGATGTAGACTGATCTTCTCCAATCCTCTGGCCACTGCTGAGTTTTCCAAACTTGCTGGCATATTGAGTGTTGAGAAAATGAACCTATGCTGCCAATTCTTGTAATAGACGAATATGAAATAAGCAGCACAAAGATGGCACACAAAAAGCTACCACACTATTTCACGTTCTAAATCTAATGTTAATGATCCAAAAATAGAGAGAAAAATGTACAAAAACTGTTACAGAAGCCACAAACAGACAACGCGTACAAATTTTGTCCAAACGGAAATTTCAGTCTTTAGAGTTCCTTAAGCGTTCATACCGGCATATTGAGTGTAGCACTCATATAAACACCTATTCTGTGGCATCTGCACTGGCTGTCTATATATTACCAGGCCCAATTTAAAGCACGGAAGTTTATGACAAAACTCTGAGAGACTTGGATCCTGGGTTTTGTCTGAGTGTCTCTACCCTTCCCAGGGTTTAAGGCTGTCTGAAGGAGTCTTTCTTGTTGTCCCATCAGCAACAGTTGCATGTTTTGTGGCATCTCAGCTGTCACAGTGGGATTTTCTTTTCCTGGAATCACAGGCGACTCTATTCAGGACAAGCTTCAGAAGACTCCCAGGGGCCAGGCAGAAAGGCCTAGTGGACACATCCTACCCCCAGAGGTGAGGGAACTCAACCCTATAGTACATTGTGCATACTCTAAAACAGTCTTCACTATCAAAGGCCCCTCAGTGGTCATAAAATAATAGGCTGGAATCTCTCACAACTGCAGGAGGCTCACACTTTCCATCCTAGTGTTGACAAAGCCCTCAAGAAAAAGAAAAGAGGATCTAATTTACAAGCTCAATACATGTGGAAATGCTCTGGACTTCTAGGGCCATTTATTTGCTGGAGCGCAATGAGATCAATTCACATCTGAAAAAGAGGAAAGGGAGAGAGAAACAGCCTCTGAGTTAATAGGCTGTAAAGGACAAAAGTTGAAAATTAAATGTTATGGCTTAAGCAGTTCAACATCCAGCTCCTCCATTAGGGAAATAAAGCAAAACTCCTCACAGAGGAAAGGAAGACAATCTCTCCTCTAATAGTGCAGAGTTTTCTCTGCAACATGAATTTGAGCTATAGTGCTTGATGTTGTGTGGCGATAAAGAGGAAGCAGCAAGAGCCATCAGGAAAGAGGGTGTAAATGTGGCGCTAAAGAGAGAGGAGGAAATCTTGGTGTCCACACACTGGCTCATTAGAACTGGCTGTGTGTTAACTGCTTTTCAAAAAACAACACAAAGCTTGGAAGAGCCTGTTTATTTAATTCCAGGAGCAATTAAGGAAAGGGACTGGTGACTGCAGGCTGCTCATTACATCTGCTGTGCCAAAGGGGGCAAATTTGAAATGTGAAGATCAGATAATTTATAAATGTAATTTTGGGTATCAAGGACAAGAAGGGAGCTGAAACAAGATTAATAGAGGGAGCATCTTCTGCACAGCACTATTTTCGGTATTTTAACAGGCCAGTGTTGAAAGGTGGCGCCTCGTGGATCAACTTCTCGTAAAAGCAGTTTTTATTTAGGCATAAGACAAGGCTTTTAAAATATATTCCACAAAACACTTTGATTTAGTAGTCGCACACATTAACATCCTCCAGCAAGACTTTGCTGCTCAGGAACCCGTGGCAGTTTTATTTGTTGATGTTATTTATATATGGCAAAGCCGGTGTAGCAGAAGCCTCAGATTCATTTGGAAACTTGAACTCTCTCAGCAACATAACGTACAAGGCAGCAAGGAAAAGGGATATCTGAGAGCAAGACTCTTCCACTCTCAGTCCTTAACAGCCCATTATGTGGTAAAGGGCTCAACCTTAGCTCTCATTTCACACTGTGAATGCCTCTTCCACTTACTATGTATGCAACACCTCTGCTTATGTAGCCATGGGTTCCTGAGCAGCAAAGTCTTGCTGGAGGGTGTTAATGTGACTACTAAATCAGATGTGCTGAAATGTATGACCTGTGCTTCCTATAGAGAGGGGCAAGCTCTCTCTGTAAGGGTAACTGAAAAGGAATTCCAAAATCCACCTAGACCAGGCATCCCCAAACTTCGGCCCTCCAGATGTTTTGGACTACAATTCCCAACATCCCTGACCACTGGTCCTGTTAGCTAGGGATCAAGGGAGTTGTAGGCCAAAACATCTGGAGGGCCGCAGTTTGGGGATGCCTGACCTAGACATTACTTCTCCAGGGCCAACCAGCTGGTAAGGACACATGGAGCACGGGTTCACAGAAAATAACTGCGTGCAGCCAAGTTCAAAGGAAAGCAGTTTAGGACTCAGTGATGATGGTGATGACAGAGACAGTAAATGTTGTCATGTAGTAATAATTGGGAGGAGGGACTTATTTACAAGACTGAGGGGAGTGAGGAAACAAACCCTAGTCCAGGGCATCTGATCCTACTTGCAGTCAGTGCCAATCAAGCAATGGAAACTGTCAGCAAGTTCTGCTTTACACAAAACAATCAGGAGACCACTTGAAGACTCCCAACAGTTCTTTTGTAGCCATGTGTTTATTTGCCCCCACCCCCACCCGATGTCACATATAACATCAGGTGTGGGGCAGGTGGTTGTCGTGTGGGGAAAACAGCCTCATGGACCAAATAAGAATCCTTGCCAGGCCTAATATCTCCGATGGGCTGGAAGTTCCCTGAGCCTGCCCTGGACTCATGAGATTTAAAACCCATTGTTATCAAGATGTCCAGAAAATCTCGCCACTTCATCCGAACTTCTGCAAACCAGTGGTTTCAAAGACAAGGCACTCCATCACCTGAATACTGATCAGAAGAGCACCACCGTATTAAAAATGTATTTTATCCATCACTGCTAGGCTTGTTTCTCTGAATACCCCCCCAAAAAAAAACCCGATACTGCTCTTTTTGTTTTCTTTTTTCTTTAGAGCACTAGAACTTCTTTAGTTGTCACATGTTTCAATGTCATGTTTCAATGATAGCATTTCCACATACAGCAAGAATCTTTTTATTAGCTCTCCATTTGTGTGCTAATAGTATAGAATTCTTCATATTTGCTTCCCTCGGTTCTTTCCTCCATCCTCCCCTCCAGCTACATCTTGCCTCCATGTATGGCATCTGGAACAATTTCAAATATAATTTCACTCAATTTCCAGAAAAGTAGGACACTAAGCAGATGTGTCAAACATCTGGTATCCTTGTTGGGGTCTGGATGACATTGCCAAATAATTTATTGTCTAAGCTTTTACTTGTAAAAATAAGGATAAAGCTGCTCTGTGGGGAAAAACTATATAGGCATCAAGGCCTATGATTCAGTGACTGACTGCCAGGGAGGATACTCTAGGGCACTGTTTGAGTTCCTCCATCTGCAAGGACCATTGAGTGTACTAGAGGACATAAGTCTGTAAAACACACAACCTCCCACCCACAGAACTGAATGGGGCAGTTTGCATGCATAGTGGAACACAACGCAGGACTCCTGAACGGCGGCGAATCTCTTCCTGAGCCTCCAAGTGAACAGCTTGAAACTGCAGTTCATTTCACCTCTATAATAATTGCCTCTAAATGAGAAGGCATCATTTTAAATGGGACTTCACTATTTCACCAGCACTATTTTTTTAGCAGAGTGGTTCAAAGACAGAATTGAAATCTGCGATACAGAAAAGGATAGGCAAATGAGAAAAAGATTCAAAGGCAGCGTCAAGAAGCAGAGGAAGGAGGGTGAGCTAGAAAAGAAGGAAAATGATAGTTGCTCTGTCTTAAGGAGGGGATTTCTTCTGGGTGTGAAATATCAGTAATAATTTGAATTATAATTCTGTGCTATTTTATTTCATTTTTTCTTTTTCTTTTTTGCTTCCTAGGGTCTCTGTTACAATATTTTCATCTGTGTTATCTTCAGATTCAAAGCTTCTTTCACAGTTGAGCAATGTCATACCTAAGTATCTTAAAATTTGCATTTTACAAGCACATGGTGTACTTGGACTTCCAAAAAGGTTCTTACAAGGTACCTCACCAAAGGATTCTGGGTAAGCTAGTGGCCATGGAATAAGATGAGAGGTTCTCTTGTGGGTCGGGAATTGGTTAAGTAGCAGGGAGCTGATCCACAGATTCGACATTCTGCTTCAGATGTATACCCAAGATTCTACCACAGGACATACATAATGTTAATACATTTTCTTCTTTGCACTGTACTTTTGTTTCATTCCTGCTTTCTCACCATATTTAACAACAGAATAGTTCCCTTTCCATCTCTCTCAATTGAGTTTGAATAATTTATAATGGTCTGTACATCTAGCATTTTCCTAGTGGCAGTCCTGGTTCACAAAGCAGCTTCTCCTTTTTCTCCTTTCCTGGAATTCCAAAGTTCCTTCTCTTCTTTATTAAGAAATCTCTTAGATGTCAGCACTCCCAGGCAGTAAGCTTATGTCCTTGATTCATGCCCCACTATCACACACTGATTGACCATGTCAATAATGCTGGCACACGTATGGACAAATTTATCTCTCCCTCCCTCCCTCCCTCTCTCTCTCACACACACACTTTAGACTACACAGAAAATGACAATTGGGGGGCACATTTCTTCATATAAATTAATATGACTATTCAATGTATCATTTCCAAAATTGCAGATGTCTTCAACTTCTTTATAACTGGTTTTATTTTATTCTGGTTTAAAAATGCAGGTTGGAACACTTATGCCATGGTAGTGCACCTCTACAATGGCAAAACTCTGATCATCCCCACCACCAGAGGGTCTCTGCTGCCCCATCTTAAGTGCATCCAGCAGCATACATCAAATACATGAGGGAACCATATTATTCACATGACAGTTCCATGTCAAGCCATTGCTTTTCATTTTTGACCTGGCAACATGAGAACCATTTATTATTACTTTATAAACCTTATAGGACCCAGGTGGCGCTGTGGTTAAACCACTTAGCCTAGGGCTTGCTGATCAGAAGGTCGGCGGTTCGAATCCCTGTGACGGGGTGAGCTCCTGTTGCTTGGTCCCAGCTCCTGCCAACCTAGCAGTTTGAAAGCACGTCAAAGTGCAAGTAGATAAATAGGAACCGCTACAGCGGGAAGGTAAACGGCATTTCCGTGCGCTGCTCTGGTTTGCCAGAAGCGGCTTTGTCATGCTGGCCACATGACCTGGAAGCTATACGCCGGCTCCCTCGGCCAATAATGCGAGATGAGCGCGCAACCCCAGAGTCAGTCACGACTGGACCTAATGGACAGGGGTCCCTTTACCTTTACCTTAAACCTTATAGGAGTCACCTTCCCTCCCAAGAATCGTAGACACTAAACAATTTTTTCTCAAATGCTTTTTGAATAAAGGTGTTTTTGTACCCTATTCCAGACTATTGTGATTTCATAGACTGTAAAAGATTTTAAAGATATCACAACTCCATAAATTCTCCATTATTTTAAGTCTTTACAAAATAAAAAAATCCTTCCAGTAGCACCTTAGAGACCAACTAAGTTTGTCATTGGTATGAGCACCCCACCCCCACCCCAGTCTAACGCTATATGACAGCAGGAACAGGAAAGTTTCACCCAAAACAGCCTGCAAGGCCAACCGCTGAGACTTAGCAGGCCTAATTAGGCCCACAGAAAGGGGTGGTGCATCCCATTTCACCACCTGAGGCAAAACAGGAAGTGACGCCCTGCTTGCGCCCCTGTTGCCGAAGTTGCATAGTGGTGAGCAGCAGGTTCCAGCGAGATCTCACCAGAAATCAGTGCCGATGCCAGCCCTACTTCTGCACAGATGGTGCGGCAGGCTGGTCATTCATGGGAGCACAGGGCTTCCACTACCCAAGGCAGCCCTGGACCAGGACAGAGGGTTCCCACCACTAGTCTATATCATCTGTTTTCAATCAGCACGAACCATAAGTGAGGCACACTTATGATCACACTTGTTTTCTGATCTAGGGAACAGAAAACAAGAAAGGCAGGTGTATATGGTGAAAATCTACAAGTGGGTCCTTGTTGACCATTGGACTGGCTCCTGAGTCTAGAAGGTTAAAGATACTTGATCTGGACCAAAGGCAAAATCTCCTTAAGCAACATCATGTCTAGGAAGCTACTTCTTCCATTCTCCCCCTAAACAGATTTTGACAAAATGCATAGCGTCCTTTTCCAATTGGCCTATTTAAATGCAGATGTCTTTTGGAATCTCTTTTGCACTCCCACTCCTTCCCTTATAGGCACACCTCTCTTGTTAGCCTTCCAGACATACCCATTAACTTCCCTTTTGTATTGTTGATGACTTAGCATGCCACCTCTTAAAGCACTTCATTAGCATGTAAATGGAAACTTTGCCCTTACAGGAGCCACTAGCATGCAAAATGCTATATGATTTAATGGAAAGTAAAACTTTGGTGTGTTTTTTTGTTTTGGTTTTGTTTTGGTTCTTTTATAAAGGAAACTTGTCTAAATGACAAAAAGGGTGGTGGTTTTTCACATATTCTATGGGGCACGGCCCAATGAGATGTCTGTCAGCATAAATCCAGCTGAAAAAATAAGAACTACACAAGACTCTAATTTGTGTCCAGTGTGTAGATGATTCTTTAAAGCAGGCTTCCGCAAACTCGGCCCTCCAGATGTTTTTGGCCTACAACTCCCATGACCCTTAGCTAGCAGGACCAGTGGTCAGGGATGATGGGAATTATAGTCTCAAAACATCTGGAGGACCGAGTTTGAGAAAGCCTGCTCTAAAAAAACTCATCAAGTGTATACTGCAGATCAATTTAAATTAGCTGGCGATGTTCACTGGACAAGAAGTTGTTGAGCCTTTAGTGTCATTGGCCCAGTACAGTACAATATTCTGCCAACAGAGATTCAGCAGATGCCTTCTGTTTCAACTTTTAAACACCTGCTGAAAACTTTTCTATTCTGCCTGCCTTATGGAGGCAATTAAGAAGACATCTTTACATATTAGTTAGCTGGCTTCTGCTTTTAACTTTTTTATATGGTTTTTATGGATGATTGTTGAAAACCACTCTGATATTTTTTATAAATAGCGGTGTATTCATATTTATATAACCAAAGGAGTAAAGACATATCTGAAGTCTGAGCTATTTTCTATGCATTGAAGTACATTGGAAGGTCTGTATAAACTCCCTCTTACCACATTGAAACTGTACCAGCTTGACGACAGGCAGGAATATTATACATAGCGCCCACTGCAGGTCTCTAACAGCACAATCCAACACATCAACCCAGAAGTAAGTAGCTCAACAGAACTTACTCCCAAGTAAGAGAATATAGTATTGCAGCCAAAGTGTGCTTCACAATTTAGGGCCATGCTGAATTTGAAAATGACATAATTTCTGGCCTCTATAAAATGTTGGCGAGTTGTAGGGAAGAAAGTTAAAGTGTAAGTGTTCTCTCACACAAATGAAGGAGCAAAGTGATGCAAGTATGCCCTGTGTACCACACCAACAAGAGTTTCTTATAGTTGCAAGAGGTCTGTCACTCCACATTTCCACAGGACCTCAATTTCTTGCTCATTCTACCAAAGGTTCTGAACTGCAGCCACAATGATTGATGTTTAGCTTTGAACTTCTGCAGGGAGATGTCACGACTGCTTGTGATTAACTTGGCTAAAGGGGAAGGAAACAGAATGCCCAACCCTCCAACCCTGGGGGGGTCTGTAGCAATATTCATAAAAAGCAGGCAGAAGTGATGAGATGCCAAGAATTTGCATTTCTTAATGCAGAATTCCTGTCGTCGTTCACTTTGTGGGGCCCTAAGGCTCTGCATCAATAAATATAGATAGACTTTCCAATAAAGGGAACAAGACAGAAATACAAGCACACACTGAGTTGCCTGGAATACAGAATACCCCCTCAACCTGCGAAGCATGGCAACAACAAGAGTATCAGAGTAAATGGAGAAAGCAATTCATGATGACATTCCTCAGTTGTCCTAAGTCCATAGGTCCATTGTTACTTCCTTGACCTTCCTGCAATGGCAAATGATCAACACACGTTCGATTTTATGTAGTCAGAATGTTGCATTGTTTCCACAACCTCTAGATGCAGAGAACCTATTCTTCTGCAATGTTTTCCCACAAGACATCACTTTCTTTTCCTTTCCTTCACAGTAAGAGGACTGCTAACATGGTGGCAATTGTCCCAAACTACTGCTAACATATTCACTGAGAGGAGATGGTGTTAAATAGTCTGTAACATCCCATTTTACTTGCACATCTGCATTAACCTTTAAGGCTGCTATTAAAAGAGTGCCAAACTCATCTGTGCTAAATAAAAACAGTAATGTGTAGGTTAAACACATTGCTTCATCCTGTTTAATTCAGCAGCATCTGCATTCCCCCACCATTTAACAAGCAGCCCTGACTTTGAAATTCATACATACTTTTCTCAGTCTTGCTACGTGCATCAAAGTGCAAAAGAAGAGGAAGCAAATCCACAGCCTGTCACTTTTGACTCGGGTTCAAGTTTGACTTGTGTTTGTTAATTCACTGTTGGGACAAAGGCCAGCTGGTTGGTGCAGAATGGGATATAAGAACTGCAGCCTGTCTTGATGGATTTGATGGAAAGGCAGAGCTGTAATGAGAATGGAAGAGAATTGGGAAAATACAGTACTCTGTCACTCTGAACTAGAATGGTGTCATAGGATGGCTGAGGATTTAAGTGCACTTTAACACTGATAAGAGATGCAACATTTCGTTTCTCCAGCAACCGTAAGTCAAGCCTTTCCACACAAGAATTCTCTTACATTTTATCAGAATTTAGATGTCACGTGGATAAATTATAGACATTCTTACAAAAAGCATGCTGTGAACACCTTAACCAGGTGTCAGTCAGCAATGATGATGATGAAAATGGAAGTCGTTCCACATCTAACACCCATACCATGATTGGCAACTGTCACCAAGAGATAAATGATGGAATCTCAGCACAGAGAACTCTTGCACTCACAAATGCTTACTGGTGTGCATGATGCCTGACAGACATGGAAACCTTTTCACTAGTCAGGTTATTTATGCCACTGCCAAATCAACAGAAACCTCCAGAGAAAATATTGTCAGGAGGATCATGGGTGGCAAAACCCTGGAGCTATCTGTCTGCAATTTGCTAGGATTAATCCCCTCATAAGGAGCTACAAATTCTCTCCAAATCTCATGACCATATGCAAAAAACAAACAAAAACCCTAAAAAGTTAAGTCCATGTTAATTTTAAAACATTTTAAATTGTAAAGTGTGAAAACCTCTGGTGCTACCTGTCTGCAATTTGGCAGAACTAATCTCCTATTAAGGGACCCAGGTGGCGCTGTGGTTAAACCACTGAGCCTAGGGCTTGCTGATCAGAAGGTCTGCGGTTCGAATCCCTGTGACGGGGTGAGCTCCCGTTGCTTGGTCCCAGCTCCTGCCAACCTAGCAGTTCGAAAGCACGTCAAAATGCAAGTAGATAAATAGGAACCGCTACAGCGGGAAGGTAAACGGCGTTTCCATGTGCTGCTCTGGTTTGCCAGAAGCAGCTTTGTCATGCTGGCCACATGACCTGGAAGCTATACGCCGGCTCCCTCGGCCAATAATGCGAGATGAGCGCGCAACCTCAGAGTCGGTCACGACTGGACCTAATGGTCAGGGGTCCCTTTACCTAATCTCCTATTAGGGATGCGGGTGGCGCTGTGTGTTAAACCACAGAACCTAGGGCTTGCTGATCGGAAGGTCAGCGGTTGGAATCCCCGCGATGGGGTGAGCTCCCGTTGCTCGGTCCCAGCTCCTGCCAACCTAGCAGTTTGAAAGCACATCAAAGTGCAAGTAGATAAATAGGTACCGCTATAGCGGGAAGGTAAACAGCGTTTCCGTGTGCTGCTCTGGTTCGCTGGAAGCGGCTTTGTCATGCTAGCCACATGACCTGGAAGCTGTACGCCGGCTCCCTCGGCCAATAATGTGAGATGAGCGCGCAACCCCAGAGTCGGTCACGACTGTACCTAATGGTCAGGGGTCCCTTTACCTTTGCCTTTAATTTCCTATTGGGGAGGTACAGTCTCCAATTTCATGACCCTATGTAAAAAAAAAATGCAATGGCTTTGTTTGTTTGTTTGTTTATATTTTAAAGGCTAGCACGTAAACCCTTGGAACAACTTATATGCAGTTTGGCAGGGTTAATCCTCCATGCAGGAGCTAGCATGTCCCTATGTGAAACAAGGAAGTTATGGCCATTTTGGTTTCCAAATGCAAGTCAACAGGATTCCTGAATATTTGTGTTTTTTGGATAGCAATTTGGATCCCCACTGCCTACACTGACTGGTAGCCCCCTCTCTGGGATTCCAGACAATGATCTTCCCCAGCCCTTTGGGGAGGCATCGAACCAGGGACCTTCTGCAAGCAAATCACATCACATCCTCTGCCCCTGAGCTACAACCCTTCCCCAAAGGCTGTTGAAAATATTACATACATGATGGAAAATCTGGTGCTAAGGATAGAGGTTGAAGGATAAAGAAATGGGACTTCTAGAGGGAACTGGGGGGCAACTCATGCTACAGCAGATCAATAGGAGCCCAATAAACAAAGACTAGCAGCAGCTCCCTCAGTACACAGATTTTGTCCATTAGGCAGGTGCGTAGCGAGGGAGGAATGTAGGGGGCGGGCTGCCCCAGCCCCAGTTTGGTGGAGGCAGCGCGCAGGGGCAGCACCCCTGGCCCCTGGCCTGCCCCTCACCTCCTCCGCCCGAGCAGGAAGAAGGCTGCCACCATAGCCGCCGCCTGAGCACTGCCGCCACCTGAGCACCAGTGCCTCCGAGCAGAGCAACAGCGCCAACCCGGCCAGACTGTGCATGTGTGGACATGCGCAGTCCGTCCCGGCTCATCCTGGCACGCGCATCATGACATCATGACACATGCACGCTGCGGAGCAACGCCCCGCCCCCAGGGGGCGCCGCCCCGGGCAGCCAAGAGGCACCGTTCACCACTGGCATCAGCCCCACCAACCTCAGCCTGTCTTTACTTGCCTCCCTTCTTACTTGCAACCAGTGCAGGACATGGTAGTGCGTGTTGGGTCCCTCCTGCTTAGTCTAAGTGTTGCTCTTGTACAACTAAGCAGAGAGGAGGATGGGGACAGAAACAGAATTAGTTGTTTATGCCTATTATTGGCTCTGGCACCAACTTCTGTTGGGCTCCCTGCCTTTTGCCCTACCAGTCCCAATAGACACCAGCTGCCACTAAATCAGACCTATGACGTCTCCTTCCGGAGATGGACTTTGGTAATCTCTGGTAATATGACATCCTGAGCAAGGCCAACATTTAGCACCCCCAAAATCAATCTTCTCAGTTATGGGTCTTCTCAATTTTGCACCCTCTTAGCTTGGCGCCCTGGGCGGGGAAACCGCCCACACTGCTCTAATCCTTCCCTACACATTACAGATAGAATTCAGAATCAGAACTATGCAGCAAAGTCTCAGAAATGTGCACCCTACGACAGATGTAGTGCCATTAACTTTTAAGTTTAAAACACCTCCTCAGTTTCAGTTACCTGCATGATATAAATTAGATGAAACAGTAAGAGAAGGCTTTGCTGATTACTGCATTCATGAAGGTTAAACTGTTGAAATCCCTGACATTCTCAAGCCCTAGGAGAGACATTCTTGCAGGGGGACTGAAAAAGTTATTTACTTTAATAATAAAACAACAAAAAACATCCCTTCTGACTTCCTTATGCAATGAGCCTATGAATATTAATGTTTTCTTATTTTCTCACCTTTGAGATGTGGTAATGAAATACCTCCAGGTTGCAAGTGATGCAAATTAATTACTTGTGTTTGATTAGCTAGCTCCAAAGAAAGATGGGGGGAGGAGGGAGAAAAAAGGAGGAGTGTGAAACCAATATAGTTCAAATACTTTTCAAAAAATAAAAACACCCAGTTATAGTTGAATTAACATGAAAGAAAATTAGGCAACGACCTATGAATATGAAGAGGCCAAAGTTTTCAGAGCAAAGAAGAAGAAGAAGAAGAGTTTGTATTTGATATCCCGCTTTATCACTACCCGAAGGAGTCTCAAAGTGGCTAACAATCTCCTTTCCCTTCCTCCCCCACAACAGACACCCTGTGAGGTGGGTGGGGCTGAGAGACTTCAGAGAAGTGTGACTAGCCCAAGGTCACCCAGCAGCTGCATGTGGAGGAGCAGAGACGCGAACCCGGTTCCCCAGATTACGAGTCTACTGCTCTTAACCACTACACCACACTGGCAAAGTACAGTACAAGTGCCAGGTGGAATGAATCCTTGAATTATAGAGTTGAAAAAGACCCCAAGGGTAATATAGTCCAACCCCCTGCAATGTAGGAATCTCAACTAAAGCATCCATGACAGGTGGCCATCCAACCTCTGCTTAAAAACCTCCAAAGAAGGAAAGCCCACCACCTCCCGAGGGAGTCTGTTCCACTGTCAAACAGCTCTTACTGTCAAAGGTCTTCCTGATGTTCAATCAGAATCTCCTTTCTTTTAACTTGTAGCCATTGGTTTGAGTCCTACCCTCCATATCAGGAGAAAGCAAGCTTGCTCCATCTTCCATGTGCCAGCCCTTGATATTTGAAGATGGCCATCTCCTCTTATTATCCTCTTTTCTAGGGTCTACCGTTCCTCATAAGGCTCATAAGGCAGAACGCTCCTGCACGTGGTGAAACCTGGAAGTATACACTTCCGGGTTTGCCGCCTTCACAACCCAAAAATACGCAACATGAACCTAACGCAACTAGAGGTATGACTGTACTACTGGTAAGCCATGTATCCGCCATCTTATATGTGCACAGCTGGCTTTTCCTGCCTAAGTATAGAATCTTCCATTTAAATTGAAATTCATTTTGCTAGTTTGGGCCCAGTACTCCAATCTGTTCAAGGTCGTCTTGAATCCATTCAGTTTGCCTATTTAGAATATATGTGTTCCCTCTCCTTATGTCAATCAAGCATGGAAACGACTGTGAAGCCCTCTAAACATGAAGAATGTGCCAAATGCAAGCAAATATATCCCTTCTCCAGCCAAATCAGCGGCCCACTCTTTACTTAACACTCTTTCTTGTTAGCTCTTTGGAAGCTGTCCATTCCCTGCTAAAGCACCGGAGTGCACATAAATGGGAAGACAGGTCTACCCTCCCCTCTATTCCCTCTCTAGACCAGCTCCTTCCCACTGCTTAACATCTGGATGGGGTATTGCACCACGACCAGTGGAATGGGGTAGAACACAAAAAACAAACTTTCCTTTTTGCTGGGGATAGTTTCAGTCATCTGTGAAATCCTAATCTTCCAAGTGCTCCATTAAACAGTTCTAAAGCATTAGCAACTTACTAACTTTGCCACACTTAATAAGCACACATTCTGAAACTGGGACTAATTACACAAATAAAAGCCCAGTAATGTAAGGAAGAAAATCCGAATAGTCAACCAACCATAAGATAATGAAGAGTAATTTTCCTGGAACCACAGACATTGTTAAAGGAAAAGGATGCTTTGAATTAAGAGCATAAGAAGTTGTGATTGTGTTATCTAGTTCATTATTTCCTGCACTAGCAATGTTCTTCCAATGTTTTAGACGGGGCCCCTTTCCCAGTCCTACCCAGTGACCGCCTACATCCACAACGTATTTGCCACCATTAAATTACAGAGTTCCCCTAGTTTACTTCCTCTAAAGGATGAACAGTATCAATTTATACATTTATGGGTTGGGTTTCGCCATTGGTTTGCCCTGTGAATCTGGCAGGCTATTGAAGTGCAGTTAGGACAGTACTGGATGTGAAGGCCCCTGTTTCCGAACTTAGACATGAAAACTCAATGGTCAACCTTGAACCAGTCAGAATGTCTTGGCCTAATCTACCTCAAGGGATTGTTGTGAGAATAAAATGAGCTAACAATAAGTATGCCATCCCGGCTAGCTTCGAGGAGAGATGGTGTGCTAATGTATAAATGAATAATGGGCATAGAAGCTTATACTGCTCATCCAGCATCTACAGGTGACCTGCATAAGATCGCACACACACCCTTCCCAAAAAGCAGCTTTGTTCTGGGTGAGATTGCAGCACCCAAAATGGCTGCCATCCTCTCACATGAAAAAAAACTGAGATGTCCCGCTTTTCCCAGGATAGTTGAGGAGTATGCACTATATGCAGAGATGCAGCATCGTCCTATATGGGTGCTATTTATTTCATAAAATTTATACATCATTTGATTGTAAAAAACCTCAAAGTGGTTTACAAAATATATAATCCAGGGCTACTGCTCTAGTGGGAAGCATAGGTGCCAACTCCCAGATTGAAAAATCCGGGATCGGTGCGGCGGGACACCAGAAGTCGCGCTGCGGCCATTTTGGAACTGGGCAGAGTGGCACCGGAAATTGCTTCTACGCATGCTCTGCCCATTTTCCAAATGGCTGCAGCGCCAGAAATCGCTTCTGCACATGTCCAGAGACTCCAGACATGCACAGAAGGAGCCTCCCTGGGCCGGTAGGA
Organism: Zootoca vivipara; assembly: GCF_965207765.1. Classification (NCBI taxonomy): domain Eukaryota; kingdom Metazoa; phylum Chordata; class Lepidosauria; order Squamata; family Lacertidae; genus Zootoca; species Zootoca vivipara. The sequence continues at coordinate 33,578,861 of NC_142583.1, forward strand.
ATCCGGGGGATTTACGGTTTTTTTTAAAAAAATCCGGACTGCCAGCAGGAAACGGCTGGGAAAATGGGGTGTTTCCTGGGGAATACGGGAGACTTGGCAGCTATGGTGGGAAGCCTATGTAACCTTGCTAGGGTAGGGCAGAATGAGAAAGAAAAAAGGAGAGCTCATGACCTGTATGGAAAAACAACACTTGGAACCAGCCTCTAATTGCAGACATGAATCGCTGGTGGGCAATTGTGATTTATTTTTCACAGTTTAGCGGAAGAATCAGGCTCTGTGCTAATTAGGCTCCTGAACAAGTGAAAGAAACGTAAGATTCTACATGTGAACAAGAATTACATTCTCTCTCTCTCTCTCTCTCTCTCTCTCTCTCTCTCACCCCAGCCTAGAATATTAAACCGAAGCGATTATTCCATTGATATTTTGTACCCACATTCTCCTCCTCCTCCCTCCCCACCCCGTTGAAACTCACCATGCTGCTATAAATGAATTCATTAATTTTTAATCTCAAACACTTTCAATTAATTCAGGATGTGAAAGGTTAGATTTGAAAAAAGGTGTAATACAAAGGGGATGTCAGGCACCCTGATGGGAGCCAGATTGGCTCTGATCTTACGCATTCTGAGTGAGATGTTGTTGTTCAGTTTTAGATGAAGGGGCTCATTATCTCCAAGATAATTGCCCAGATGCCATATCAGTGAGGTCACACTAAACAGGGCTGCGGTTTCTGAACCAGTCTTTAGCTAATCAACAGTTAACAGTGGCAGCAGCGACTTTAGGAAAATGTCTCTGACTCACGAAACCAAGTTCTCTGCTCTACCACGCCAAGAATAACCATTTCTTTGCTCTCCTTTTGCTTCTCAAGGTTTGAAAACAGATCACGGGGCAGGTGGATTCAGACACCTCCTGGGGAGGGCACTAATTTGCACAAACAACCTGAAGTCAGATGAAGTGGTAAGGTTTTATGAGCTTAGATGATGTATTTGAAGCTTTTTTGTGGGCCGAATGCACCAAGATCAGCATGTCTATGTCCTAAGGTACCTGGGAAAACATGTCAAACTTTTGCTAGGGCGCAAACTGGGGATGTCGGGGTAGAGGGAAGAGACTGTGGAACAGGGGTGCCAATGTGAATATAACATTGTGGGGACCCGGCCCCCTCAAAAGTTTTATTGTGGGGGGGCCAAAGCCCCCACACCGCTAGGATATGGCTTCTATGCTGTGGGACATCCAATGCTGTAAAAGCCATCCAAAGAAATAGGCAAAGGCATATACAAGCTGTGCCTCTCTTTATATACTGCTTCCTGCACTTCCAGTTTGATGTTAATGGGAGAAATAATACAGGGGGTAAGAGAGTGGGAAGTACTCCGATCAACTTGTCCATAGCAGAGTGGCCTACTGAAATGCACACAGCATTCATAGGTCTACTTTATCACAATTATGTTTGAATTGATGCTGCCAGGCTTTTCATAATGAAACCTTGTGGGCATTCACAGAACTGTTCCAGTATTTCTGCTCATTTTTCTTTTCTCTCTATTTTTTTTTAAAAAGGTAAGGAGGTGCTTTAGAATTGTGACAGAAACCTGCTCTTTGCAAGGTGTTGCTAGTTCCTGAAAAGACTTGAGGCACAGACCTATGACAGAAATTTGCATAACACACAGAGGGAAAAAGAACGCTATAAACAAAGTTTTTCTAAGTTTTACAGAAGGGTGTAGAGCAGGGGTAGGCAACCTAAGGCCCATGGGCCACAAGCAGGCCATGGAGGTCGTTTAACCAGCCCATGAGCCACCCCTGAACCAAGCTGCGTGCTGTGCTAAAGCAGTGCAGCACAGTGCGAGGACTCACTTCTGCAGTGCCGGAAATTGGAAATCACATCTGCGCAAATGCCAGAAATTGTGGGTGGGTGCGTTCATGGGCACGCGGAATCCAGCCCATGAAAGGATCTCCGCTGGAGTGAACCGGCCCAGGTGAGGTAAACCTTGCCAACCCCTGGTGTAGATGGCAGGAGATCTGAGGCTTAATGAAAGTTTCCCTGGGCCACCATGAACCCTTTGCCTCTGGCTCTTTTTTGGGGGGGGGCAGAATAATATTTATTTATGTGAGGATTTATTTCTAGCAACGGTCCCAATGTGGAATACAGTGTTAACAACCCAGTGAAGTACACAATATCAGTTTCAATCAAATAAGTCTATAAAAATATCAATAAAAACAACAACAAACATAAAAACCAACATATCTATTTTCCTATGTTTCTGGATCAATATAAGCATATTGATAGAGAATTCATCATGGCTAAGCAGGGACAGTTTGATAAAAGTCTTGGGCCTGCTGTTATGCAAAGAGTTAATCTTTCAATGGTCATTTACGCTCATAGTTTCTGTATGATCTTAAGTTTATTGCTTAACATTGGTGGTAATCCAGAGAATTTAGAGCAGGGGCGTGTTAATACCGTATATTTTCATTTGCTTGAATCTTATCCTGCTTTGTTCCATTTTAATAGAGATCTGCATATTGCTTTTTCATTTTCTCCTACCTCCACTCAGCTTTGGGGTTGAGCACTACATTTCAATATATTCACTGTCGAATATATGGCTTTCTGTCTCTTGGGGCTACTATCCCATATGCGCTTATGTGGGTGTGAAACCCAGTATATGAGACAGGGCTCCCTTCTGAGTAGACATGGATAGAATTGCACTGTAAATACGGTAACTTACAGATAAGATTTGGCAGGGACAGTAACCCAATGCCTTTCTACCTTTGCAGATTCAGTGATGGAAATATTAAGAAATTAAGACCCTGTGGGCAGCAGTATACTTCCCTCTTCCTGTCAAGCTTCGAGAAAAAGCCAAATTTGAGGAAGAAGCCTGAAGTAAAATAACTGCAGAGAAATGCTCTCCTCTCCATCCTGACTCTACAGAAAGGAACAGGCAAGTCCTTTCATTCTGAAGGCCAAAGCTGAACTCTGGTGAATGTCAGTTCAAATTAAACCCTGGGGCTGCAAGCCACAATGGATGGACCCACAATGTTCCCCATGATATATAGAGCTCTTCTGCAATATAAAAATTGGGAGATGATAAAAAGGCAATTGCAAAATCTCATCTCACATTGCAATTCATACTGACACAACAGGCCTATTTGCTACTTCCGAATCATTTGCGCCAAGTACTTTATCTCAAGATCGTTATACCCAACAAATATCAATTTCAGCTAGTTGATCTAGTTAATTTTAATCTGGTAAGTGGTCAACACCAACTTGCCCTACAAAGAAAATTATCAAGATCATAGATTGCATTCCATAAGCCATTCGACGCTGAATATTGGGAGTTATATCAAGGGGTCTATCAAGGGTTCAAGATTAAGAGATTTATAAATGCTTTTGTTCCAGATCCTTGGAAAAAATTTACTTCTCTTGAGACAGCAGCCGAAAAACACTTACTACCGTTTCCCCTTTTTTAATACGTAGTCATAAAGTAAGCCATGGAAGGGTTTTTAAGCATTTGAGAAATATAAGACATACCCTGAAAATAAGCCATACTTCCGCACCGCGGAAACGAACCCCCACAAGCACCTCCACTCACAGAGTCACTCCATGCGGCTGGCACTGCAGGAGCGTGATCAGCTGTGAAGCGCGCTCCAAGAGCTCTGCTTAACAGTTGATCGCACTCCTGCCTTGCTGGCTGCATCCCTGCGCTCCACCTTCTCGTCCACCGCCGTCCCTGCCGCTTCCGTGCTTGCCGCCACAGCTGGGCTCACTGCTTCTTCCTTGCCTGGCCTGGCCAAAGAGCTTAGAGCGCCCTGCAGTGGCAGGCGGAGCGCCTGAGCCCAGCCAAGGACGCCTGCCGCCCCACCACCTGGAACCAGTGGCTGCTGCAGCGCCGAGCAATCAAGAGAGCCCAGCAGCGCCCTGAGCCATAAAAACCGTACCAGTAATAAAAAAAAATAAGACATCCCACCGAAATATTTATGACATCAGGAACCACAAGACAGAGAAACCAGTAGGAGAACACTTCAATCTCCCAGGACATTCTATACAAGATCTCAAAGCAGCTGTTTTATTACAGAAAAATTTCAGGAACAGACTGGAAAGAGAAGTTGCTGAATTGGAACTCATTACCAAGCTTAAAACCATGGAGCCACCTGGGATGAACAAAGACATTGGATTCTTATCTCATTATGCATGATCAAGCTTTCTTTAGCGCCTCAGCCCTTGCTTTTTCCCCGCAGGACCAATTGCAGTCATCAGCAGTCGTTAACAGCCATCTACAGGTTTACCACTCCCATCAGCCCATCACCCATTCCCACCCCCACCACCACCCTCTGTATATACATAAGGGTCTGACTCTTCTGTTTCAAGTGTATCTGAAGAAGTGTGCATGCACACGAAAGCTCATACCAAAATAAAAACTTAGTTGGTCTTTAAGGTGCTACTGAAGGAATTCTTTTAATTTGCTTCGACTCAGACCAACACGGCTACCTACCTGTAATTAGCCCTGGGTGTTTACCCAAAGGAAGACACAAAATTATTGGTGCATTTCAGCCTCCAAATTTTCCCCAGCCCAGATGTTATGTCACCCCACATAAATCCCATGGTTTGAAGTGCCCTGGCATGTATCAAAACAGCAATACTGCATGAAGTCTGTCCCAGTACCCAAGACCAGGCTTCCTCAACCTCAGCCCTCCAGATGTTTTGAGACTACAATTCCCATCATCCCTGACCACTGGTCCTGTTAGCTAGGGATCATGGGAGTTGTAGGCCAAAAACAGCTGGAGGGCCGAGGTTGAGGAAGCCTGCCCAAGACAAAGCACTTATGAGAAAATAAATTCTGTGGCAGGAAGTCTACAAGAAGCAATGTATACTCTTGGAATTGCAGCCTGCAAATTCCATCACACATTCATCCAGAAAAGCACAGAGGTGTTCACAAGCCATTCATATGTAAAGGAGAGTGGGATCACACCTAGTGGCCACCCCCTCACCCATCCATGAATTTAGCATTGAGGAGAAGGGGCTGTTTGCACATTCTGACATAGCATAAAAAACAAAATGAGGACTAGAGTAAATTCTAATTTCAATGTGGAGAATCAGTACATTTTTCCTCTGCTCCAACAACCTCATGTCACTTTAGAATCTGCCCAGAAATTGCAAACTTGTAGGAAAAAGCTTCATTAGCATCCCAAATAAGGGAATGTCTTTTCTGGAAAAAGAACCCACCGCGATAGTATCCATACGCTGTTCAATAACCTGTCCGGCACAAATTTAAAAATAAAAATGTTGCTTGTTCTTTGAGTTTGAGATGTAGCAGAAAAAGCATCCTATATTATATTATTGATGGACTGAATTGTGGTGGCCTATGGCTCTGAGCAATAAAGATTCAGTTCAGTAATTATAGATCAAAACCACTCTCCTCCAGAGTGTAAAATGAAATACTACATAGGGCACTATCTAGGGCTTAGTGTTCATGTACACTTGAATGTAAGTATCCAAGAAGCAAAATGCCTCCCACAGCCCCAAGACAGAGATCAGGGTAAGACAGACTGGGGGACAGGGGGTCTGAATCCAGAAGATCAGCTATTCTGCAAACCCACAGCAACATACTTTGAATGAGGCATCCGCCAAAGAGGAACTGTCAAATGACATTATGGTGGACCTACTAGAAAGCAGCTTTCAGAGCTAGCGGATAGCTGCTTTTCAAGACAGTATAACAAGGTTATACACATCCCAAAAGCATTTGCCACAATTAATTCACCATTGTGTAGCACAGTCCAGCAAAGCCTTACCACTTGGTTTGGTGAATTCATAGGCTCTTTGCAAGTATCATGCCATGCAACAAAAGGAGAGGTTAAGATCTCCTTAGGTCTATCAAATCATGTTGATTTTATAGAATGGTCTCCATATGTCTACCTGGATTCATAGAGCATAACCAAGTTCTGTTGAATTTGCCAAGCAAAATTAATTAATAAGGAATAATCAATCGCCCATCTTTCCATTAAGTGCATTATCTGCCATGTAGGACAAGCATGGCATTCTGTTGAGAAAAGACAGCTTTAAAAATAGTATCTGCATTTTTACCATAACACTCAAAATGTTTTAAACATTGAAGCAGCCTCCTCTGGAATAAAAAATGGCATTTGGGTTTTAAAAATGAGAATGTAATATCAAAGTGAGTCAAGCTTCAGGCTTTCCATGTTTTAATGTTATTATGTATGACATTATGCCACTATAATCTAATATTCTGTTATGGTGTCACAGCACAGAAGAATCACAGTAAAGTGATTACAGATCACCAGGGATGTGAGATGTAAAAGACTTGCGCAGCACAAATAGCAGGAACATATATAGTCATTTCTCTTTCCCTATACATCAGATATTTGCTTGCAATGGGGGATAAGAGGTTCAAATGGAACAATGTTGCATGCCATTGACAGCTGTTAGAAATCAACCCTGTATACTATGGCATTGCCTTTTTCCAGAACACTAATACAATATAGGACCATTTGGCTAGAACTGGACAGGAGATAAATAAAATTGTGTACTGCTTTGCTTCTCAACCTTGTCTCCTGCTTTGACTTGTGGCTGTGACTTGTTCTTTGGTCCCATTTAGTTATCTGATCCCATGGCTGGTGGTTCCCCAGCTCCTGGTTCGCCTCAATACTCAAGACAAATGGGACAAACTGCTCGACCAATATGTACAGGGGTAACACAGCAGGTAACATGTGCTGAACTGGACAGAACCAGGTGGGGTCAGAAGTCTGTGCAGAGGTCTCAGAAAGATCCCCACGTTCTTCTTTTCTGAGGTAGGTAGGTGGGTTCCTTTCTATTGTAGCAGCTCCATGCAAATAGCAGTTTTGGTTAGTCACCAATTACTTAAATGTTACAACCTGTGCAAATATATCATGCTCACGTTAGATCACACAAGATACCATTTAGGCACAACATTTTTAGAAAAGCAAGAGAAAGGAAATATACTACAATATGCCATTGCTGTTCCAACAATTGAAATTCATTTAAAAGAGAGGTGAGAAACCTCAAGCGCAGGGGCCAAATGTGACCTTCCCTCTGACCCTCCAAGCTCTCCTCTGGCCACACCCCTCATCAGCCTAGCTCTGTGCCTACCTTGGATATATTTGTATATCCAAGTAAGTAAGCATACTTATCATCTCAACAGTTGGTTCTAGAGGTTAGATGGGGGAATGTTAACAGAATATCGAGTCAGGAAGTAAACTGGGAGTGAAAAGGCGTAAGCACTAGAAACCTCTGCTTGCATAAACATTCTTGAAAGCAGGATTGTGTGTGACTGTCCCAATAGCATCACATAAATGTGCAATAGAAAAGGTGTCTGGAGGGGCCTCACATGTCATAGCACCTCCCTTTTTGAATTGACTAGATTTTGGATGCATCTTTAAGAAACTCCTTACCCCTTTCAAAACAAAATTTGCGAATTTTGCAAGCCAAAGGTAACTTCTTACAACCCCACTCCAAAATAAAAATATACAGTGACATTTTTGCCAGCTAACAGCCTATTAAGAATGCCACTGTATCACACCACCTAAGTTTTTACATCTTTGTGTGTAAGTCTGTGGGCAGATCCATACCATACATTAAAAGCACATTTAAAGCATACTCTTCTCCCAAAGAATCCTCGGAACTGTTGTTTCACTCTCAGAGTTACAATTCCCAGCCACCTTAAGGAACTACAGTTCCCAGGAGACGCCATGTGCCTTAAAAATGAACTGAATGTGCTTTCAATGTATGGTGTGGATCTGCCCTGTGTGCATGCACATGGATGCGCGCACACACAGTGATGAAAGGCACCTCAGTCATCCTTCACTAAATCTAATCTGACCCCAATGCCATAGGAAGCTTCTGCCAATGAAAAATGGGGGGGGGAGGCCTGTAAGACAACTCCTTTTAAACATCCCCATTGTCATCTTGCTTTCCTCACTGATGGGACAAAGTTCCTGTCTTGTGGGTGGAGTGAACAGAAGGCTACGCAGTCCAAATCGCAGACTGTGCCACTCCCAGTCAGCCAAGGAAAATACCGTAAGACTACCAGCTGGCAACAGCCCCTCGTGCCTTAAAAGCCATCCCCACTAGCATGTTGAGAGGGCGTTCTTTAACATTAGAGGGAACGCTTCCAGAATGGTTTTCTATTTAGGCTAATAGGCTGCAAGGTTGCAGTACACAGCCCTGCTGTATTAGGGAGATCTATTTATAAACACCATTTGGGAGTATATTCAATGTGCTTAGAAAAGCAGGACCAATCGCCGATTCACTGAGATAGGACTGAGCACACTCTACTGGCCAATGGTAAACACTACACTACATTAGAACACTTCAAAAACATCTGTGCAAATGTAAAACCTACCTTTAAAAAAAAAAGGTTGTTTTTCTAGGATTCCACCTAGAGGTAGGTTTTACATTTGCACAGATGTTTTTGAAGTGTTTTAATGTAGTGTAAAGGTAAAGGTAAAGGGACCCCTGACCATTAGGTCCAGTCGTGACCGACTCTGGGGTTGCGCGCTCATCTCGCATTATTGGCCAAGGGAGCCGGCGTATAGCTTCCAGGTCATGTGGCCAGCATGACAAAGCCGCTTCTGGCAAACCAGAGCAGCACATGTAAACGCCGTTTACCTTCCCGCTGTAGCGGTTCCTATTTATCTACTTGCATTTTGATGTGCTTTCGAACTGCTAGGTTGGCAGGAGCTGGGACCAAGCAACGGAAGTGTTTACCAAAGCTGCTTCTGGCGAACCAGAGCAGTGCACGGAAGTGCCGTTTACCTTCCTGCCGGAGCGGTCCCTATTTATCTACTTGCACTTTGATGTGCTTTCGAACTGCTAGGTGGGCAGGAGCTGGGACTGAGCAACAGGAGCTCACCCCATTGCAGGGATTCGAACCGCCAACCTTCTGATCAGCAGGCCCTAGACTCTGTGGTTTAACCCACAGCGCCACCTGGGTCCTTTTAAAAAGCTTTAAAATCCTTTTAAAAAGCTTTAAAATCCTTTTAAAAAGCTTAAAAACTTCAATCCAAAAGAAGGTAAACAACTTCACTTCATCAAATCTGGCCCTCCTGAAAAAAGTTTGGACACCACTATGGGGATGAAGATAGGAGGGAAATACAGATTGAGAGCTGCTCCAGCTGCCTCCTCTGCACATGAAACCATCGTATCAGGTTACATGGGGCTGTGTCCCTGCTCGTTCAGCTTGCCAAACCCCCTGCCATTCCCCCCACCTTAAACTCCTAGAACTTCCCCTTTGCAACCCATGCAAACACTAAGCTCATTTATCAACTCAACTCCATTTCTGAAGCCAACTTCTCTTTTATACTGCAGCTCTGCTTTGCCATTGTTTAAAATTGCCACTTGCCCCCTCTCAGTGTCTCTCAATTCCCTCTTTACTCAAACTTCTGCCATTGTTTTAAACCACCACTTTCTCCCTCTCAGTGTCCCTGCCTTCACTCTCCCAGGCCACAGCCGCTGCCGTTGTGCAACCTGTCATCACATTTGCTCTCCTACCCAGCCCTGACTTCATGCAAATCTAGGATTGTGATGCGGCTCTATAAATCCTCCAATATGGACTGCGTGGTGACGTTCTTACATTTTTATTGTATAGATAGTTAGTAGATGGACAGGAAAGACAGTGACTAGATATAAAATCAGATGGAAGTGATGAAGCATAAAAAGCTCCACAGTAGAGACGCAATTCTTACACTGTACATGATATTGTTGCTTAGTTTCAAGCCAAATCCCAGAATGGCAGGCAAAGAATGACTGGACATTTCCAACAAGAATATATGTGCAATTTTCTAGAGAAGAGGCTGCACACCTCACACTAATAGACACAGACCCCCTGGGAGTAGAAAAAAGTAAAGTAGGCCCTTCTCTGGCCTTGGTCTAAGGATCCAGGTAACAGGTAACTGTGGCTGATCCCACAACTCCAGCAAGTATTCCTATATGAAGCACATGTTTTCAAGCACCTCTTGGTGACATTTTCGCTCCACATTTTTAACTGTACCCTCAGAACTTCTGCCTTAAAAAAGGCTATGAAGAGTCCTTTAAGACTTTGTATTCCTGTCTCTTTGTACTCTTAGGAGGCATGATGATTAAATCAAAACACCACTCATGCCCTTGAAATCATGTCCAATAAACAAGATGATTAAAAGTGTACCTGCATGAATACAAATCAGTGGATTGAGTCATATTTTCAGCTGCCTGCCAACCCACAGGTGACCTATCTGTTGTATACTTGCTGATAGCTGCAGATTTCACACCACTAACTTGGGCTACATAGTTTTTGTTGACAAAGTTTCTGTGTTGCAGTCTACACAGAGCTTGGACTGCTGTGCGTGTTGAGCCCCTCACACCTTCAGTCTGCTCATGATTCCAGAGGTACAATGGGATTCTCTGTCATTTCTCCTTGTCCCTGCTGGGATGGTGCAGAAGCAGCAGATGGCACAGAAAGAGCTAAAAGAAACCAACCAGATTATGATTTAGCTCCTGTCCGATAGCATCTCTGGGTGAACTCCCCTACCCCGCTGGTTCAACAAATGAATTACTTTCTTCCTCTATTTGGTTTAGTCCCCATCTCTCTCTTCCATCCCTCCCCAACAAACACAGAATCAAGCCAAAACCTTATTAGGCACGGATATTCTGAAGCAAAGCAGCAGTTCTGAAAAATTCAAGACTGGCATGAATCCATAGCCCGCAGCAGCTCTTTGCTTAAGATACATTGCCATCTAGCCACAGTACAATGTAATCTACAGCCCACACACCATAAAGGACGGCTTTAAAACATTTTTTTTAAATGCCCTGCCACTCTGAACAATAACAAAGCATTGCTTCTGTGCTGTTCTGTTAAAAGGGGGCAAGAAGAAACTCAGCAAAAAAGGGGAAGAAAATAAAGGGATGCATTAGTGGAAGATGGAGGAGGGGTAGTAGGCTGTAATCCCCCCCCCAGCTCTGAATGTCTCTTGTTTCATATGTACATGACTCAATATTGCTGTTTTGAATTGAACATTTCCATGTCCTAGGAATAAACGATGTTCCCTTATATTAAGTAAAAAACCATTGGTCCATCTAGCCCAGAACTGCCAGCAGGTCTCCAAAGGTCTCAGAGGGGTTGTGTCCAATGTTAGTCCTACTCATAGTAAATCTATTGAAATAGACATGCCTAATTTATGTACACTGTTGTGTAGGTCAGTCTTGTCTCCCATGTTCTTCAACATCTGCATAAAACTCCTGGGTGACATCATCCCAGGGAGGAAGAGAAGATTCTAAACAGATGCCTGAGATTAGTGGTGGAATTGGATGAGGACAAGTGGATAAGTGCTTATGTGTTCAACCTGTTTTGGATGGGATCGCACTCTCCATGAAGACCATTATGCCCGAGAGCAGGGACTTGTCACACTGCTAATCTTTGTAACCCTCTCGGAGAGGCCTTTTCAGGCAGAGTGGAGTAAAAATGAAAGACACTGTTATTTGGAAGAAAAAGCAATGGAGCTCCAATCTAGATCATGCAAATCACTGATACGTGGCCTATGCTGGTTTCCAGCCAAAAATCCCCTTTCTTGATTGCAAACTGAGTTTTGGGGTGTAATAATAACAATAACAATAATTTATTATTTATACCCCGCCCATCTGGCTGGGTTTCCCCAGCCACTCTGGGCGGCTTCCAACAGAAAAATGAAATAAAATAATCTATTAAACATTAAAAGCCTCCCTAAACAGGGCTGCCTTCAGATGTCTTCTAAATCTGGTAGCTGTTTTTCTCTTTGACATCTGATGGGAGGGTGTTCCACAGGGTGGGTGCCACTACCAAGAAGGCCCTCTGCCTGGTTCCCTGCAACTTGGCTTCTCGCAACGAGGGAACCGCCAGAAGGCCCTCGGTACTGGACCTCAGTGTCCAGGCAGAACGATGGGGTGGAGACGCTCCTTCAGGTATACTGGACCGAGGCCATTTAGGGCTTTAAAGGTCAGCACCAACACTTTGAACTGTGCTCGGAAACGTACTGGGAGCCAATGTAGATCTTTCAAGACCGGTGTTATGTGGTCTCGGCAGCCGCTCCCAGTCACCAGTCTAGCTGCTGCATTCTGGATTAGTTGTAGTTTCCGGGTCACCTTCAAAGGTAGCCCCACATAGAGCACATTGCAGTAGTCCAAGTAGTTCAAGCGGGTAAAGCAGTAGCAGCAATGGAGTTGGATAACGTGACTCTCACTCCAAAGTTTGCCACCCCCTCAGAAAGAAAGAAAAAGGAGGAACAAAATGACAGGAAGGCCTAATGAGCATTTTTTTAAAAAAAAACAACAGTAAAACAATATACACATCATCACTTTGCAAAGGCTTCAGGTAGTGAAGTTTGAAAGTATAGCCTGTAAGTTTCCCCTACAATAAACAGAATTTCCCTTTATTATTTCTTGGCAAGAAGTAGCAGCCTTTACTAGTAGATAAGAAGTATACTGCATTCTGCTGGTCAGCTTTCTTGCTCTAAAACAGGCAAGCACTGAGCCAGCAGATCCTGTTTCAAAGTTCTCAGTATTTTTCTCACTGTTTTACTGTCTCTGAACCTGGGGTCAGGGACCTGCTTTCTTGCTTCTTTCTACACTACTATTGTAGTGATAAATTTCCTCTGCATTACTACTGAAACTCATTGGTGTCTTAGGAAGTCATTGCTCTGACAGTAAGCATGTGCCTCTGCTGTTGATTTAGCTGACATCTTAAAAATGAGTTTACATGAAGCAAGTATTGCTGTTCTACTCTATTTTCATCAGAGATGGCACTATCGACACATGAACCCGCATGGTTCAGTAGTTTCACAATGTATTAATTTTCTTCACTAGATGACTAACAGGAGAAAGTTGATTTTGTCAACTCGATTTTTCATTGGATAATGCATTAGGTTCTCTGACACCCCACCTTATGATGACAGCAGGAACAAGCTGCTGAACCTCCAAAGGAAAAGCTCAAAGAACTCAGGCATTTCACATCTCATCCATTCTTAAGAACCTAGGTAGAGTGTTGGAGTTTGATGGACTGGACACAGGAAAACGAGGATAAAATACTTATTCTGTGAAGCTCAGGGCTAATGATGTAGTAAAAGGTAAAGGTAAAGGGACCCCTGACCATTAGGTCGAGTCGTGACCGACTCTGGGGTTGCGCGCTCATCTCGCATTATTGGCCGAGGGAGCCGGCGTACAGCTTCCAGGTCATGTAGCCAGCATGACAAAGCCACTTCTGGCAAACCAGAGCAGCGCACAGAAACGCCGTTTACCTTCCCGCTGTAGCGGTTCCTATTTATCTACTTGCATTTTGACGTGCTTTCAAACTGCTAGGTTGGCAGGAGCTGGGACCAAGCAACAGGAGCTCACCCCGTCACAGGGATTCGAACCGCTGACCTTCTGATCAGAAAGCCCTAGGCTCAGTGGTTTAACCACAGCACCACCTGGTAATCAGGTTCATACATGGCTAGACTAATATCACAGCTGGATTTACTGCAGTAAACTAGAAAAATGTTCAGGATAAATGCATATTCCTAAACAATCAGGGAACACATACTTGGAATCCACAGCCAATTAGGGTTTCCCCAACAGTTGTTCCCAAGAGAATTGTCTTTGTTTGTCCCTGTAAGAGAGAGGGCTTGCAGAGAGCAGCCCACTCTGCTTACTTCCATCAGATGGGAGAGCAGCAGCAAGTCTGGGAGTTTAAATCAGGAACAGGAAGGGTTAAGACGGGTCCAGGGCTCTGCAGAGTCCTGGTGGCTCAGCTCCAGGCTGGTAGCAGGGAAGCAGGGGAGGAGCTAGCTTCAGCAGGGGCTGGAAAGGAGGTAGACCGGCACCTCAGGAGCCTGGTTTGGGACCACGGAGGACCCATAGAGCAAGGAGGAGGGGCGTTTGGATGCCCAGGCTTAAAAGGGGGGTCAGAGCCCACGAGACGCCATTGTGGGCTTCTGCCCCATGCAGAGCAGACATGATTTGAGACATCTCACCACTGTATATAGCATGCACAATAAAACTATGAAAATCCAGAGGATGTGTGGAGTGCTTACTCGGGAGTAGCCAACACCCCATCTGTGACAGCAAGCCCACAATCTTTTGATGGCTACCCCGAGGGGAGAGACCTGGGAACGCGGCAGCATCTAAATCGGAAGAGAGAAATGCCAAGGAAGGATTGGCACGCGTGAGGGGAGCAGCAGAGAGCAAGCTGCAGCCAGCACCCTGCAACTATGGAACGGCTCAAGCACCAGGTAGGCACCCGGGCACAGGGGAAGCCAGGCTTACTGAACCGAGCAGCTCTGAACACAGCCAAGCCGGAGGAGCGGAGGCTGGACAAGCAGAGAGGACACTCAGGAGGGCTGAGGAGCTGATTGCCGCCACGGGCCAGCGCTTTGTAGGGCGACCCTCAGCACAAGCTGGCTCTAAGGCTGAAAGGCAGGGTGGCGTGGAAGTGCAGGAGGCTGAGAGGCGAGTCCGGGCAGAGGGGACAGACGGAGGGGAAAGGCAGAGGCCACAAGTTCCCATACAGTCCCGGGGAGGCAGCTGCAGCCCAGCACAGACCCCTCCAGCCAGATGTGATGCAGAGGGACAAAGCCCGCGCGCGGGTACTTTCAAACGCTGACGCGGGAAAACAGAGGGAAGAGAAAGGCGGGAGATGCCTTTACAATGCACCCAGCCACTTGGTGGAACACTGCCCCCAGAGGAAGGAATGGCGAGAGCAGGCAGGCACAGACACAAGCCTGGATGCCAGATCAGGAGGGGAGGGGCCAGGCGGAGCACCAACAACTGAGCCCTCCGGTAACACCCCACAGCATGACAAAGAGATGGAAGTGAGTCTGCAGCTGCCAAGAGGCCAGACCCAGGAGACAGTCGGGCTTCTCCGCAGGGGCAGCAGCAACGATTTCCTATCGGTGGACTTGGCTAAGCAGAATCAGATTCCCATTTTCCCAAGGGAGCTGCCCATGAGCGTCTTGACCGTAGGCGGCCGGGAATTGCAGGAGGGTGAGGTCACGCAACAGACCCCCTCTCGGAAGATGACAGTGAACAAGCACGCAGAAGTGCTAGCTTTGGACTTAATGGACAATGACCCTGTGGGCAGCCAGCGCCGGGGAGATCTCACCTTTGGAGATGCAGACGGCAAGGAGCACTGCAGGAAAGAAGGAGAATCCTCAGGATCGCACCACATCAGCTCCCCAGGCGGATGGAACGACGCAGAGGCGGGGATGCAGGAAGAGAAACTGAGCCAACTCACCAAAGAGGACACTTTTACCCAGAACATACGGAGGGACTTGAGGGAGGGAGAGGGGGCAGGGGAAGGGCTTGCAGAGAAAGAGGGGTTACTCTTTAGCAATGATGCCCGGTATATGCCCCAGGACTCCCTCAGAGGGAAGATTCTCAGGCAATATCATGACAACCCCACGGAGGGGCATGCAGTACATGTCTTCACGAGGCTCACACCCAGTAAGGCCAGTCTTGGGCGAAACCCCAGAGCCTTCCCAGAGCAGGGGGAGGGGGAGATTGGGGGACCACCTATTGAGGCATGGGGTGAGAGGAGGGAGACAGTACACCAACAACTGGATGGAGACGTGGCAAGGGGCAATGAGGCTTACAAGGAGGGGGCAGACCATCACAGGGGACTGGAGAAGGTCTTCCACGGAGGGGACAGGGTCTGGCTGTGGTCAGAAGGCCTTCCCATGGGAGGAAGGGGGAAGAAGCTGGCACACAGAAGGCTGGGGCCCTTCAAGGTTCTGACACAGATCAACCCTGTCACCTTCAGGGGGGAAGTACCTACAGCGAGAAAGGTCCATCCCGTGGGTCACAGGTCTTTGCTCTCACACTTCAGGGAAAGCCCAAGGTTCAGAGGACGTGACACACATCCAACACAAGACGCTGACAGGAGGGAGGGGGAGGAAATCACACAAAAGACACTAGACAGAAGGGTGGAGGGAGAAGGCAGCCAAGAGGTTCCAGAAAGAAAGGAAGAGGAGGAGGTCTACAGTGCCACAGTGAGCCCGGGCTCCCGAAGGGGGGAGGGGGGGTTAAAATGTCTGATGGCCAGGCAGGACACTCCTGCTTCCCAAAACGCGGAGGCACCTATGCACACCATGCAAGGGGAGGGCCGCACACTGGAACTGCACGCTCCCTTCTCCCACAGATCCGAACCACCACATGTCAGTAGCACAGGGGACACAGAGGGGGAGGGCGATCCCAGGTGGGGAGCTTGGGAGACGCAGACCCAAGGAGCCCTCCGGGAATCGGAAGCAATTGTCCAGAGGGAGGAGGAGGATGACAACGGAGGGAACTACATGGACCAGCCACCCAGCACCGACTGGGAACAGGATTTTACACACACTACAGCAGAGGAGGAAGACCTGTCAGGCTTCCAGCCCTCTTTACAGACATCAGACCAGGCAACCCAGGCCTCAGAAAGGGGGGAGGGGGGAGCCTGGAGGGGGAGTGGATGTAAGAGAGAGGGCTTGCAGAGAGCAGCCCACTCTGCTTACTTCCATCAGATGGGAGAGCAGCAGCAAGTCTGGGAGTTTAAATCAGGAACAGGAAGGGTTAAGACGGGTCCAGGGCTCTGCAGAGTCCTGGTGGCTCAGCTCCAGGCTGGTAGCAGGGAAGCAGGGGAGGAGCTAGCTTCAGCAGGGGCTGGAAAGGAGGTAGACCGGCACCTCAGGAGCCTGGTTTGGGACCACGGAGGACCCATAGAGCAAGGAGGAGGGGCGTTTGGATGCCCAGGCTTAAAAGGGGGGTCAGAGCCCACGAGACGCCATTGTGGGCTTCTGCCCCATGCAGAGCAGACATGATTTGAGACATCTCACCACTGTATATAGCATGCACAATAAAACTATGAAAATCCAGAGGATGTGTGGAGTGCTTACTCGGGAGTAGCCAACACCCCATCTGTGACAGTCCCCAAAGCGGAAGTTTTTTAACCCTCACCCGTAGTTACCACCGCCATACCACCGCTGTAATGGAAGAAAGATACACGTACTCCATTTTTGCTGACCATAAAACCTTTTGCGTTGGGGGGCAGGCAACAGTTCTATCCTTGTCTGAAGCTTGTCTACACACTAGGGATGGGATATGAATTTGATTCGGTTCACATTTGAAGGTGAACCTCCCTAGCTTTCCAGAGCAGTACACGCTAGCTTAGTCAATAGAGCCTGAGGTTCTTAATCTCAGGGTCATGGGTTTGGGCCCCATATTCAGCAAAAATATACCGTACCTTAATTGCAAGCGTTAGGGCTAGATGATGCTCGGGATTCCTTCCAACTCTGGGAGTCCATGATTCTAAACACAACCTTCAAAATTTATACTTCTTTGAACTTTGCAGTCCAGAACTCCAGCCAACTAATGTGTACAAAAAGGCATCTCCTAGGATAAAGTGTGCATAACCATGCATACATTTGTGAACAAAACATACCCTGTGAGGGGTAGAGGAAACAAGGATTGGGCCCACCTTCCAGAGCCAGTTTCTTACACCTGCATTACAGTATAGCATAATTTAGATTATGATCAGGAATTGACTAGATCCTCCCCAATCCCTGTAATTAACTGTGTTGCTTTCAGCTGAGCTGCTGTACCTCCCTTCAACACAACATTGCTAATTTGAATTCCCCAAAGGTACGGTAATATAGATCGCTTATACCATTTTTTTACACCATTATCCTATGCATGTTTACTCAGACATACATCCTACTGTGTATCATGCAGCTGATTCCCAGGTAAGTGTATACAGTGGTACCTCAAGTTAAGAACTTAATTCGTTCTGGAGGTCTGTCCGTTCTTAACCTGAAACTGTTCTTAACCGGAGGTACCACTTTAGCTAATGGGGCCTCCCGCTGCCACCATGCGATTTCTGTTCATTCTTAACCCGAGGTACTATTTCTGGGTTAGCGGAGTCTGTAACCTGAAGCGTCTGTAACCCAAGGTACCACTGTATAATATTTCAGTCTTATTGCACCTATTTCTAGTTTGGTAGCTGATTGACTGACCTCTTTTACTCTCCCACAAAGAGCATTCAAGCAAAGCCTGCAGTAGCTGCAAATGGCCACATTAGGGAGACAGCCGACCACCAAGAACAGACAAGAAAGAAAAAGGCAGAAATCAATACACACTTCATAGAGGTGGAAGCTTCTCTGCTTTCATTCGTTTTAGATAAGGTTAAGCCACAATAAACTCGATACCAATGCACAATGTTGATAAAAAGGTAAAAGCATTGCCAGCACACAAAAGTCACATATTCCCTTTCTACTGCAAAAAGTTCAAAAGCTTGTTTTGCCTTTGGAAACCCTTCATGCTGCTTTTATAGTGCACTTCAGAAAAATGTTATTTCCCAAGGGGTGGGGATTTGTTTTGGGCCAAAAATAAATGGGGTAAATAAATGATTAACATACTAACAAATGTTGTTGCAGATTGGCAATCATTTCCCCACAATTTTTAAATAAACTAACAAGAAAAAAATGTCTCTACTAGAGTTATGCATTAAGAGCAAGCACAGACTGTCCCTGGGTACACACTAATTCCCTGGGTGCTACCATATGTCAATTCCAGAAGGAAAACAGCTTAATGGAACCACTGAATCATTGGCAATATGATTTGACACCAGAAGAAAACGTCTGTGGCCCTGCGTCAGGGGTGTGGAACCTGAAGCCCTGCATGTGTTGCTGGACAGCACCTTCTGCCATTCCCAATGATTTATCAAGCTGGCTGGGAAGGGCCACAGGCCCCATCTTTGCACTAAGCCCTTTATTTCCCTTATCAAAGTAAAGACTATCATGCAACCTATTCAGTGCCCTTTCCTTGGCCTAGTTCACAGCACCTACACGACCCCTATCTCAGCCATCTTTTGACAGCAGGGCTGGTTTGCCCATGAGGTGCCCTGAGCAGTCGCCTCAGGTGGCAGAATCCCAAAGGGAAGTGCTCCTGCATATGCCCCACCCACCCCTGGCACTGGAGAAGTGAGGAGAGGCAAGGGCAGAAATCTCACAAGAGATCTCGTGAGATGCTGCCACCATGCAACCTCAGTAAGTGAGGCTTCAGTGGAGGGAGCTGGCACCTTTCTGTTTCACCTCAGGCAGCAAAATGGGACGGGCCACTCGTTAGATAGTGCAGATCTAACAGCTGGGGATGTCAAGTGCAAAGACCTTATATCTGAATTGTGAATGCAACTTCATTCCTCTGGCCAACTGTCAGCTTCAGTAGACTTTCTACTCAAGGTGAGAGCTATTAGACATCTCCTGCCTCACACCTGGAACAGCTCCAAGCATGGTATGGGTCTTGTTTCTTCTTTGCTGCCCATACACTATAAGACAGAAGTGGGGAACCTATCACTTTTAATAGAAACCTAGAGTTGGAATTGACCCAAGGGTCATCTGGTCCAACCGCCTGCAATGCAGAAATCTCAACTAAAGCATCCATGACAGATGACCACCCAATCTCTGCTAAATAAAAACTTCCAAGGAAACAGTCCACCACCTCTTGTGGGAGTCTGTATCCACTGCCAAACAGCTTTAGTCCATTTCTGGCATGCCTGAACATTGGCTATGTTGGCAGGGTCTGGGGCAACTGAGCTTAGTACGATCATAGATTTTCACATTCAATTTATCATGCACAAAGATTTATCATGCACATTCAATTTAGCATGCCCTCTTGATAGGAAGTCTGAAGGCTGCTTCTTACATGATGCTTTGTGCTCTCAAGTACAAAAATACATGAATATGGTATTTTTGAAACACCTACATGTATAAATCACTCCTTTATCAAAATGCATGTGAGCTTTGTGTGGGAAAGGTCTAGCTGCTGTTAATGTTATCATTGTATTTCTCATTGTTTATAATGCAATCAAAATAACATAAAATACAACATAGAGACTGTCCATGTGCTTACAAACTAAAGTAATTAAAAATGAAAGGGGAACAGAAATAACACTGGCATGGCCTTTATATCCAATGGGATGTGCACACATACTGTAATGTCATCCAAATGTAGAATTGGAAATTGTAATTCTGGGATGTCACAAATAATTCTGTATTGAAATAATATTAAAACTGTAGTACTTAACAACAAACACAAGAGGTCTCCTTAAGTATGTATTTCAGATGCTGCTTTATCTCCAGTTAGCACACCAACAGCAAATATGTATTCTGCAAGGGGGGGGGGCTAATTTACCTTTCAAGAAACAATATGTGAACTCAAATACTGTACAGCTGTCCTTTGAAATTCACACTACTCCACATTTTGCTGTGCTCTTCTCCAACCATGTACCAAAAAACGTGTATAGTGGAAACTGTACATAAAAATGCACATACCCATGAAAATAACACGCAAAACACCTTGCAATAATGTATATATTAGTCAAAACAGCATGCAAATATATACTCGAGTATGAGCCTACTTTTTCAGCAAAAAAAAAATGTGCTGAAAAAGCTGCCCTCAGTTTATACTCGAGCGAGGCAGGCGGTGGCGGAGAAAGGCACAGGACCGGGGGTTCGGAGAAGCGCTGCACTGAGACTCTCCGAACCCCCGTCCTATGCCTGCTCTGTGCAAGGCAGTGGGGAGGGAGAAGCGGAGAGGAAGGGATCCTTCCTCGCCGCTTCTCCCCCTACCCCGCCGCCGACAGCTGGGAAAGGCATAGGACGGTATTTATTTTTATTTTTGAAATTTACCAGTAGCTGCTGCATAGGTTTCCCCAGTTTTTTGAGGTAAAATTGGGTGCCTCGCCTTATATTCGGGTCTGCTTATACTCGAGTATATACGGCATGTTAGGAGAAATGGACTGAAATGCTAACCTTTGTGGGAATGTTAAAAAAATACAATCTGAAGTGAAACTATGGGGAACTGAATTTAAGATCAGGAAAATGAGAAAGCTGAAATAGACAAATTTTCCATCCCTTCTGAATGCTCATCCCACTTTAAATGATACAGCAATTACAATACTGTATAGGCTTCCTGTCACTATAAGGGGGTAGTTGTGGAAATTTCAGTTCCATCAAGTACGGTATTCCTGCAGTCTTCAATCAGGCCCATGACCTCTTCCCCCTGGGGTCAGATCTAAATTGTGAACCAGTGTACAGAAATGGCTCACTATGTGGAACAGCAACGATGTGGTACAATGCAGCTAAACCAAAACTGACTTCCCCCTGTTTTTCCTGTCTAGTTTGCAATGATGACTTGGGCAGGTCATTTTGATGATTCTCAAAATCTCTCTTTCTCTCTCACACACAAACACAAAAAATGATGGACTCTTTCCTATTACAAACAACAACTCTAACCAAATGTAATAAAATGAACAAAAAAATCATGCCATTAATCTAGCTCCATTTAGCTACCCAGTCACCACCTCAGATTTGGATCACATGTAGACCAAATACCCAACATGGATAGAAAACATGGGGAATGGAAAGAGCAGCAGCGTTTTCATTCATTCATTTATCTAGTTTTCTAGCTTTCTCCCTGTGGAAGGCAAGAGTGTGGACAACACAAAGGTCTAAACAACAACCACCACCCCACCCTACATTCAAAACTGTTAATTAAAATCTAATAAATAAAGCATGGCACGAGCTCTAATCATGGTAGCCATGAGAGCTTATCCTATATAATAATATGCAAGTGTCTTTGTGTCCAGTTTTCCCGTGTGTCCCTGGGTTACTGCGCATGTGCCCCAGGCACACAGGGATTGGAGGCAGAGACAGGACGCACATGCGCTCTCTCTCTCTCTCCCCCCACCTCTGCCTACCGTTTACGCCGCTTTGTCGGGGCGCTCCGCTGAGCCCAGCTGGGCAGTGGGCGCCCAGGAGAAGGCCGCGATTTGGCCTCTTTCTGTGGCGGCGGTGCCAAAACAGGCCAAATCGCGGCCTTCTCCTGGGCGCCCGCTGCCCAGCTGGGCTCAGCGGAGCGCCCTTGAGGAAGCGGTGGCCGAGGGAGGGCCAGCCGCCGCCCCCCCCCGTGCCACCGTCACCGAAACAAGCTTCTCCCGGGCGCCCGCTGCCCAACTGGGCTCAGCGGAGCGCCCACTGCTAAAGGGAGGGAAGGCCGCGGCCCCGCCACTCCTCTAGTGCCCGTTTACTGAACGGGCTGAATGACACTAGTGTTCCTATTTAAATACCATTGAACAGCCCATTAAATCCAGCCTCTCTCTTCTCAGCTTGCTTAACTTTTCCCTGCAAGTCAAGGCATATACATCATCCCATTCACATTACAAGCACAAGAGGTTAATGCTGAACATGACAGCCAGCTCTCACATTTCACAGATTTGTAGAGCTGGAAGTAACCCTAAAGGTCATCTAGTCCAATCCCTGGGCCCTGCAATGCAGCTATCTCTAATAAAGCATCAGAATTTTGTATCAGAAACATATTTTTTCACACAGACCTTGAGAAGCAGAAAAAATCTGTACAGACAGATGGCAAAGTGTGCTAATTCTACCACATAATCTCATCCGTAAACATCAGAAAGCTGTGCTTTTAAATATAGACTGTCAGCATTTCCAGCTTTACAATTAATATACAACACAGAGAAAAAGGTTGTATATGTTTTTCAGTATATCACAGCATAAACAATATGAAAGTCAGCTGATATTTAGTCCATTTTTTATAAAGCAAGTTTCCAGGAAGGTACACTTCCAGTTTACTTCCTCCCTCTCCAAAATGGATGACCATAGGCTTGGGAGTCTGTCATAGCTACTGCTTTTGCAATCTATTCTAGCTTTCCTTTCACCTTCTAATTAAAGGGATGCCGTTGCAGCAAGCCAGGTTTCCCAATTGATTCACACTCTCTTCTAGGCATTTGATAGGTGTCATACTGCTAGGAGACAGTGTCCTAAAGTGGCCAAGGCTGCAGCCCTATTCCTTCCTAATGGGGAGAAAGCTCCATTCTACGCACTGGGATTTATTTCTGAGTATACATGTACAGGATTGTGCTGTAATGTTACAAGACATACACATGACTGTATTACTACATTATAAATCCACCCTTTCTGCAAGGATGGTGTACATGGTTCTGCTCTGCCCATTTTATCTTCAAAACACCACTATAAGTTAGGGGAGGCTGAGAGACAGGGACTCATCCCATCAAGCTTTGTGGCTGGGGTTTGAACTCTCTTACCAAACACCTGCACCAGAAGTCTGGTGTGAGGGAACAATGCTTGAATAGTTGCATCAGACCAAGTTGTTGTCATAGTCTTGTTGCTAAGCAGCAACATGCAGATCTCAGTGGAGTGTTAGGCCAAGGAGCAAAGAGAGTTTCTGAGGTGTACTTGCCTGGAGGCAGAATCAGCTTGCAAGGTCAGGTCAGGTCCAGCCCTAGGGTCAAACAAACAGCAAACCGTGTGGTGAGACAGTCCAAGAAGTCAAGGAATTGGATGGTCTCAAGGGTCAAGACATTCAGGAAGCAGCAAGGTAGGGCCAGGAACTACAAGTCTTGTTATCAGCATCTGACTGCTGCTGGAAACTCTGCTTAAGAAGATTGAAGGCAGCTGGTTCTCATCAGCACCTCCACCACCACCTCCCCTTTCAGACTGCTGTTCAACAGGTGAAGCTGATTCCTGGGCCATGACAGTTGTGGGTGTTGCAGTATAGGTACTTGGGACTTGTGGCCCTGCAGGTGCTGTTGGATTCCAAATCTTACTATCTCTGACCTTTAGTCATCCTGAGAGTTGGAGCCCGACAACGTTTGGAAGGCCACAAGCTCCACATCCCACCTGTGAAGGATAACACAACATTCTTGCAGGAGAACAGCTGTATTGAGCCTTGATGAAACATGCTCCTCAGCTCCCTTTCTCTGATCACCCTCTCTACCCATCAGATGTCAAGGCAATAAGCAATTATCTTACTTTTAAAAGACATCTGAAGGCAGCCTGGTTTAGGGATGTTTTTAATGTTTAATGCTGTATTGTGTTTTTAATATTCCATTGGAAGCCGCCCAGAGTGGCTGGGGAAACCCAGCAAGACGGGTGGGGTATAAATAAATAAATAAATTATTATTATTATTATTATTATTATTATTATTATTATTAATTTACCCAGCAACTACAAAACTGTTCAGGAGTGTTGAGGTTCAAGGAGCTGCAAGAAAGTGCCTGCCCAGATAATTTTTTTAAAAAAGGTAAAGGACCCCTGGGTTTTGGAACTCACCTTGCTTTACAAGCCGAGGGAGCCAGCCTTTGTCCGCAGAGTTTTTCCGGGTCATGTGGCTAGCATGACTAAGCCGCTTCTGGCACAACGGAACACCGAAACCAGAGCAGCGCACGGAAATGCCGTTTATCTTCCTGTCGGAATGGTACCTATTTATCTACTTGCACTTTTTGGCATGCTTTTGAACTGCTAGGTTGGCAGGAGCTGGAACTGAACAACAGGAGCGCACCCTGTCACGGGGATTCGAACTGCCGACCTTCTGATCGGCAAGCCCAAGAGGCTCAGTGGTTTAGACCACAGTGCCACCCGCATCCCTGCTTTGTCATGCTGGCCACATGACCTGGAAGCTATACGCCGGCTCCATCGGCCAATAATGCGAGATGAGCGCGCAACCCCAGAGTCGGTCACGACTGGACCTAATGGTCAGGGGTCACTTTACCTTTACCTTACACCGGGTGATATAGCAAATGAATGGCATGCAAACATTTTAGGAAAGCTTGGCATTATTCCATGGACTCATTTGGCCCTACATCATTGCAATCACATCCTTATTGCCATGGAAACTACAAATTCAGACCCAGTTCCAAATTTCCATGGTGAACACTTAGTAGTAAGAGGCGTACTGAGACAAAATAGAAAGCAGGTTTCTTGTGGAGGCAGAGGGGGAGGGAAGCTGCCTCATTAAATGATACAGCAGATCTTACCAGCAGATCTTTCTATCTTTCTATCTTTAAGGTCAGTAAGAAATAGGATAGATACATATGCATAGTTTCATCCTTCAACCAAGAGGACATTGACTAGTTTCAAAGTACCTTAGGTTGGACCTGAAGAGAGGCAATGAAGTCACAGACCATAGTAACAAAGTCCACACATAGACGGTCCCAGGACCAATCCCTAGCACCTCCATCATAGCAGAGGATGGAAAAGGCTGCACCAGATCCTGGGGAGTTGCTGCCATCCAACAGCAGGCAGCACTGGTCTAGATCGATCAATGGTCTGCCTCAGAAAAAGGCTGTATACTACATCCCTCACCAATAGCAACAGTTGAATATTCCTCCCAACCAAAGCAGCTGGGTGTATTGAACTTCATCACAATACTAAGTGAAATATACTCGGAGTCCTGTAGTGAGTGCATGCTCTTTATTGCAGCTTGTAAAACAGTGAATGAAATGCCCCCCCAAAACCTCAGGCTTTTATATACTACAGCAGGAGGAGGCGGAGGAGGGGCCGGTCTCTGGCCTCCAAGTCTCTGCGTCCAATCCCTGTGTCCGTGGGGCACATGTGCAGTAGCGCGGACACAGGGACTGGACGCAGAGACACAGGGACTTTATTATATAGGATTAGCCTTTTATCTCACTTTCTAACTTCCTTCAACATCTCCTCAGTTCCTTTTCCCTTAGCGGAGGAATACATTTCCCTCCAACCTCTCTGTCTCCACTGCCCTGTTGTCTCAGCATGCAAGGAGTTATGGGTACAGGCATAGGTATATTTTTCCCAAGTAGTTCATAATATCGCAACTGGATCTAAGTTTAAGCCACTAAATAATTAAATTTAAAAGATATTGAGGGTTTTAATCTCTGTTCAAAATGACACCTGCATTTGCAGCATCACAAACATGTTCTTGTATACAATCTTCTGAAGTAAAACTAAAAGTGTATTATATTATTTTATATTATATTTAGCAACTGACAGATGCAGACACTGATAAATAAAAACACTGAGATTATGCACCATAAAATTGTAGGTCTTTTCTGAACTGCATTGTTCAAGCAATATTTGTGAGTTGAAGAATCATCAAAAGATTATGGTAGCAGTGGTATGGCTCTCCTGTCTTACCAAAAGTGTTCTCAGATCTATTGCAACATTCCTTTCCAAACACTGTTGGAGTAACAGACAGTTTTATAAACAAGGACCATTTTTAGTGCAAAGATGTGGCTATGATGATCAGTGTGTGTTTGTTACTGCCAGATGGAAGTATTGTAATAAGTAATACAGTAAAGTCTATTCAGAAACTGCAGCTGTAAAATGCTGCAAGTCATTGCCTTAGTATACTAGCAAAAGAAGCATGTTATTACCAGAGGTTTAGAAAGAGACATAACCAGCTCATTTGGATGCACTGGTGATATTGATTATTAAAGCCCTCTGTTGTCTGAAACATAGATATCTGACATTGCTTTCTATAGTCAGTGGAAATGGTCAACAAAAATGTCTGAATTCAATGATCCTAACATTAATTTTAGAGCTGCAAACAAATTTTTACAGAGGCCACCAACTGTTAGATCTACTTTTCTCTCTCAGATGCCCTAATCTTACTGCCCTTTACAACAAGTATTAGTTGCCCTTTTCATTAATTATTTTTAATGTGCATCACAGCTACATCTCTACCCACTCTGAAATTTAAGTGCAGATTAGGATATATTTGAGGTCTGCTGGGGATTGCTTTCCTCCAAGTGGCTTCCCTGTAAGACTGAGATGGAATAGTTGGCATGTATGATTGCACTTGTAGGTGTGTGAACCTCTTTATATCTTAATATATTAAACCTTTGCTCAACTAATTTGTAGAGACCTCTCTACCTGAACTGCACATTTCCACTTAACAAATTCAACTAAGGAAAATGTAACCTCTAGTAAACATCTTATATATGGTTGCAACCTGAAGCTTACAGGAAGGCAGAAATAAAAAAAAGGCAAGGCAGTAATCTATTCTCTGGTTTAAAATGCCAGTCTGGCAAAACACTGAAAAGGATATCAAAGCTTGGATTTGACTTTTTCGACTTACAGAACAATTGCATAGGAAAATGTTATTGCAAGTTCATGATCTCTATTGCCATGAACATCCCCATACTAAAATGTTGATTTACAAATCCACTTAACACAGCAAGCATTTTTTTTGTTCCTCCCTAAGTACTACTCGGCTCCTCCAAGCTCTACGGAACAGCAATTCTGACAGGTTGAGTTCTTTCTGCTCTAGTACATTCGATTTCCTGAATGCCTCCCCCATCTCCAACACAGTCCAAAGTAACAAGAAAACTATTGAGACTGTACATTTTCTGAAGCTTCAAGTATGCATTGTGGCTTAAGATTATAGCCCAACTTTCTTTAAAGCCCTCAAGGGAGCATTATACGTTAATGTTAAATAAATAGAGTACAAGAAGCCAATTCAAAAACAAACACCACTAAAGAAAAATGTCTAGCAGTGTATATTAGAAGTGATTTTAATGAGCTTGTACCGTTTTAGGTAAAGGTAAAGGGTAAAGGGACCCCTGACCATTTGGTCTAGTTGTGACCGACTCTGGGGTGCGGCGCTCATCTCGCATTATTGGCCGAGGGAGCCAGGTCATGTGGCCAGTATGACAAAGCCACTTCTGGTGAACCAGAGCAGCACACGGAAACACCGCTTACCTTCCCGCTGTCATGGTACCTATTTATCAACTTGCACTTTGAGGTGATTTCAAACTGCTAGGTTGGCAGGAGCTGAGACCGAGTAATGAGCGCTCACCCCGTCGCAGGGATTCGAACCGCCAACCTTCTAATTGGCAAGCCCAAGCCCAATTTTACTTGGTTGTAAACTGCCTGGTAGGTATCTTTTTATGACAGGTGGTATGGAAATGGTTTACAATAGATAAAACAATAATACTTGTATGCAATAATCAATAAAGTAATATCATACAATATAGTAACTTCATTTCGCCTGTCTATAAATAAGCAATACTTTGTATACTGTTCACTAATGCTGAATGTGAAGCTTATTGACCACATGTATCTCCTTATCTCCACGTTTGGAGAAATTATGTCCTCCCTTAAAGAGGTGTGTTATGGGTGGGTAGGTCCCTATATGCAGGGTTTAATCAGGCCAATGGGACGCAGGCTAAACGGATCAAGGGACCTATGACCTATGCACATGACCAAGAGCTTCCTCTTTCGGTGCGTGCATCGGAACACACACACCCCTCTCCCTACTTTTAGGGCTTGTGCACTTGACCTTGCTATGCCATCGTGTGTCGTCTGTTGTTGGGACAGGGGCACGGCAGGAATTTTCCCCACTTGGCTAACTGGCTGGTTTTGCCTGCCGCGTAGCAAATTGTCACAACTTGTAAGATTGCGGATAGGCTCTGGTTCAGGTGATAGGGATGGGGGAATGCTCTCGCCATCCCTATGTGAAGGGTATTCCGTTAAAGGAATCCAGGGACACAAATGGTTTGGTCAACCCTGTGAGGGGTCCCTGAGTCCAGGCGGACATCTGGGTGGTGGACATAGCCTGTTCCTGGCTTTCCGCCTATCCAAGTGTTCACCCTAGGCTGACCTACGCTGGTGCCCTGGGTCAGCACTACCTACAACGGGTGCAGGGAGCTAGTTGAACCAGAGCCTATGCAACCACTCACTTGCTGTAATCAATAAAGTTGTGGCTTAAATTCTGCCACAATTTGAGTCTTGTGTGAATTCATTCAAGGGGGAGGTTTAAAGGTCTGAACACGCAAAACAATTATCCTGTCTTATTAACCTACACCCCAAGACATATTTATCCAAAAATTCTATCTTGAATTGTTCTACTTATGGTAGTTTTAGCTGCTTCTCAACTATTCTCAGGTTCCAGGGACACCTACATCCATTTTTATTACCCCAGTCCTTTTAACATTGGTTTGCATCCCCCCACTATCTGCACAGTGACAGTGATAAACAACTGCTAACTAATAATAATGGTACAAATTTATTACAAAGTATTTCAGTAGATCAGACTTTTTATGTGTCCTAAAAAAAGAAGGAAAACAGAGTATTTCTCTGTCAATTTTCTCAATGGGATTTGCCGACCACCCACTGCTTCTCAGTTGTTGAACATTTTGGAAGTCGAACAGTTTTCCAGAACAGATTACGTTCAACAACCGAGGTTCCACTGTATTTTAAAAAGAAAGGGGAACAGAAATAACACTAGTATGGCCTTTATATCCAATAGGATGTGCACACTTTGATTTTGTGCTTGAATAGTTGAACCATATTCCTTCCTAACAGGGAGAAAGCTCCATTGTATGCACTGGGATTTATTTCTCAGTATACCTCTACAGGATATATTAATGAAGCTTTTATACTTCACTAGTTGGATTAAAAGGTGCAGATAGTATTATTTAGGCTTAACTAGATCATGAATTATTAAACTGTTTGCTCCCAGGACCCACTAAGATGGCTGACAATGACTGAGGCTCAGCAGTCACAAAATGGTGGTGCAGGGCCAGAAGAAGTTACAAAATGGTGGCAAGGTAGAGTTTGGCACAAGGAGCTGGCAATCACTTGCATGATTTTGTACTGGTATTGAATCAATCTTTTGAAATGGCTACTTTTTACCTCAGCATTTTCCTTGCAGCAAGGAATCCAATACACCAGTTTTCCTCCTGCTAAATACAGACACTTTTTCTGGTGGTATTGGGAAAGCTGATCCAGCTTTAAGTGGGGAATGCTTTTGCTTTTATATTTACATATTTCCACCCAGTCTCTCAAAAATATTTTACCCATCTCTTGTGGTTTCTTCTCCCATTTTCTCTTCCATGACCATGTACATTCACTTTTTTGTCCTGTTTCTTCTGATATCCTCCTTTTTCCATTCCTGGTTTGTCAGTTTGTTGAATCTATATATATAAAATGCAAGTGTCCCTGCGTCCAGTCCCTGTGTCCCGTTTTCGCGCTAATGCGCATGTGTCCCAGGAACACAGGGATTGGACCAGAGACTCTTTCTTTCTCTTTCTCTCTCTCTCTCTCGCGCACACACACACACACACAAACTGCCCGCCCGTGGCCACAGCAAACCACCTCAGGCAGTCACTGGAGGGAAACGCAGCCGCAACTTTCCCCTCTCACGGCTGCTGCTTTTTCCCTTCTCTCTCTCTCTCTCTCTCTCTCTCTAAATGCCGAGGCGAAGAGGCGGGCCCCCTCCTCGGGGAGAGGAGAATTGCTCTCCCTCCCCCAATTAAACACCCATTACTAACTCAAACATGGACCTGGGAAGGGAGGAAGGGGCGCCGAGGCAGGTCCGAGGTGCGCTCTTGGGAGACGGGGCAGCCCAGCAAGTTACATTTCCCTGCATGGAAATATTCCCCTTCCCGCCCCCGTGAGGCTGCACCTGGCTTGGGAAGGGGAGGGTGGGATTGGAAGGGAGGGCGGGGATCCAGCTGCTTTCAGCTTCCTTTGTCGCTTCCCCAGTGGGGCAGTTCTGCACCCTGCGAACAATCTAATCTGGTTGAAATGACTTCCCAAGACCACACAGCCTCGCTTTGCCTGCTTTTGATGCATACCTAGAGTTAACAAGGCTCCTTAGAAGGCGAGTCCTTTTTCTGAGTACAGAAGCTGAACAGAATAAAACGCCCAGCGCTCTATATTAATACACACCAAGTCATGGATTATTAGCACCATTCCCAAACACATATGTTGGGGTTACAGGTAGGTAGCCGTGTTGGTCTGGATCGAAGTAAAATAAAAAAAATTCCTTCAGTAGCACCTTAAAGACCAACTAAGTTTTTATTTTGGTATGAGCTTTCGTGTGCATGCACACTTCTTCAGAACTTCATCTGAAGAAGTGTGCATGCACACAAAAGCTCATACCAAAATAAAAACTTAGTTGGTCTTTAAGGTGCTACTGAAGGAATTTTTTTATTTTACATATGTTGGGGCAATTTAAACTAATAACTAATGTATGAGCATCTAAAAATACAAATATATAGGATATGAAAAATATCATATAGGATATGACAGATATTTCATAGGAAAAGAATGGATCTACATTATATTTGGTGCAAAATCTCCCATTACAAAATGATGTAAAGTGATACCATTAATTTAAAGTAGTCCCAGTCAGTTTCATTCTTTCTCCTTCACAATCACTTACATTTGAGAGATTTGCTTTCCCCAATACCTTCCAATAATCATACCACCTGTAATTAGGTGGGGGTGGAATCAATCTCTATATCTTTAATTGGAATGACATCCTTTCCATACCCACATAATGTCATAATATCACCAACTGTAAGTGTGATCTTGAAAATATATTGCTCAACCTTAAAAGGGAAAACCCCAAATATCCACAGCCCTGTCATAAATCAGACCAGTGTAAAAATTATATAGGTCCAATCCACTTGCTTCAAGGTCAGATTCTGATTTTTAAATTTATCCCCCCTTTTTTAAATGCGGAAAAATAAAGGAATCCTTTAAATGCTTCCCGTCATACCTGCTGCAATCACTGAACTCTTTTTATTTAGTTTTGTAAGGAAAAAAGGACTTTGAAGGACTAAGTACAAAATAATTTTAGCTAATTGGTTTCAGACTCCCTTACCTGACAATGCAGACAGGAACCTTGAACCTCTGCTGACTTGATCATTAAAACACATTAACGGTTAAGAAAAAATGCTTAAAGAAAAGCTTGGTTCCTTGCCTTGACTTACAAATGCCTCTTTACATGTCATCTGATCTGAAGGATGCATTGATAGGCCAATGCTTCAAGAAGCCCTCTCTGGATTCGTCAAATGAATTCTAATATAATTTTCAACTTCGGGGGGGGGGCAATATGACCTGGAAATCCAGGCTCTTCTGGATAACACATATTGCAATCAGTTTTGAGTCAGGATTTGGTTGCAAGACTGCTTTAGCTGTTCTCCGTCTCCTTCCTGTTGACAGCTGGGGGAGAGGAACGAAGGAGGAGAAAGCAGCCCTTTCTCCTCCTTTGTTCCTGTCCCCCTGCCGCCGACAGCAAGGACAGATCCCACGGGTCGGAGAAGCGCTTCTCCGAACCCCAGGATGTTCTAGCGCCCGTTTATTGAACGGGCTGAATTACACTAGTATGTTATATATTAGCCTTTTATCTCACTTTCTAACTTCCTTCAACATCTCCTCAGTTCCTCTTCGCTTAGTGGAGGAAGACGTTTTCCTCCTCTCCCCTGCCAACTTCTCTGTCTCCCTGGCCCCGTTGCCTCAGCATGTAAGGAATTTTGGGTGCTGGCATTGGTATGTTGAACACATTTAGTGATGTATTTCATTCAAAAACAAGCTTCTGTATCATGTGTTTGTACATTAACATATATTTTAGGGGATATATTTTCTGGTGGGAGTGTTTTCCTGCAGGAGGGGAGCTGACGGGGGGGGGGATTAAAAGCCCCTTTAAGGACAATCAAAGATGAAGGAGAAGAATGTTTGGAGGGGATTCTGATCTTGCAGAAGAGGGATGGGCAAAAATGGTTGTGGGGAAAGCATCCATGTTGAAAGAGTAGTAACTCCGGCCAGAGAATAAGAGATT